>NC_042631.1:57568882-58168882 GCF_901001135.1 Rhinatrema bivittatum
CTGCTTCTAAGCTCCCCTTGGCTTTGGAGCTCTTCGTCCAGCATATCTTCCGTCTCCACGGACTCCTAAAACATATCGCCTCCAATCGTGGAGTTCAATTCACGGCTAACTACTGGTACTCGCTCTGCAAGAAGTTTGGGATTCACCTTGATTTCACCGCTGCCTACATTAATCGCACCCTGAAGGTATTCCTCCGCTCCTTTGTAAATGACAGGCAGGATGACTGGTCCACTCTCCTCCCCTGGGTGGAGTTCTCCTTCAATTCTCACACTCACTCTGCGACCGGCTCCTCTCCATTCCTTTTTTGTTGTATATCTGTTTATTGAATTTTGCAAAGAAAGACCAATACATGCCAACTTATATCACAATAATACAGGTAGTACTAGTAATACAAGAATGCAGGTATGCTTGTTACCCTTGTACATGCAGGTATGCTTGTTACCCTTGTACATAAGTATATATACACAGATATCTTGCTACTCCCAAAATAAAATATAGAAAAGATAATTGGAAAAGATAAGCTGAACAATAATAATACAAGGAAGATTTTATAATAACGGTAGTACTGTCCTAACTTTAACATAATGTGGTGTTATTTTATAACCCTAGTCGAAGGGGCCATTAAACAATGAAAATTGTATCAGTATCTAGGATATTCGTAACCTTCTCAGGGTCACAAATTGCCAAGCCCACTGAGAGGGAACCATGAACCAACATAAAAGCCTAGCGGATGCACATAGCTGGTCATCATATCCCTGATATTTTAAAACTAGAGACACCGTGTCCCACTTAAACAGTACATTAACTACATAACAATAGATACTTAACAGAAAGAGTCCACTGTGGTCTATTTCCCGTCCCCACCCCCTCCCTACCCTTCCCACCTCACCCCAGCAGTACTCGGTTCCTACCGTATCAAACCCTTATCCCAATCCTATAGGGTAATCTGATGGCTTTTTCCTTTATTTTTTATTTTTTTAATTGACAATTGACAAAGGCGTGTGTCTACACCACCTTTCCCTAGACATGCACCAGAAAATACAAAAAGAGGTACCTGAAAAGGGGACTTTTAGGCAGGATATGAGAAACACTTATTCGATAGAGACTGTGGCAGCTGAGATAGTTAAAACATAAGCCTCTTCTCCCCGATCCTTTCCTGGTGGAGTTTCAGCCAGTTGAATCAATCCTTAGGGGCAATAAAGTCTCCCATCATCTGGTTCAATGCAGACTGGTGTTCGTGGAAAGGCACCCAGATCTGAGACACAACTAATTCTTGTTATTCGATTGGGAATTAGCTGTCATCTGCTCAAAGGTGGCTAACTTCGTCAGTTTTTTGCTTCCAGTGATTGAAACTAGGGCCCTCATCTGATACCCAGGTGTGAAGAATTATTTGCTTGGCCACAAGGGCTGGCTTTATCCATAAATCTGGCAAGAATTTCAGTGTGGGATTGGGGGGAGGTATCATATATGAGCCAAAAATCCAAACTTGTGGCAACAAGGGAAAAAACATTATCCCGTTATTTGCGATCAGAAGGTTTGGATGGAGGACCAGTAACTAGAAATTTTTGGGCAAGCCCAAAAGCTATGAAAGAAATCCCCCTCCTTCAACTGGCATTTAAGACAAGTAGAGGATGCGCTTAATCCCCATCCCTGTGGAATGAGCAGTTGCCAAATAAATTTAAAACTGCAGTTCTCTCAACTGTATATTTTCAGAACTATGCAACGAAGTCTGGAGGAATATTTTACTTGGGCAAGCGTAATTTCCATACCTGGGATTTTTTTCCATTCTCAGCTATTTGTGATAGTCCATTAGTCATACAAAGGGCCTGATTAATTTAGAGAACCTGGAACTGGAATAATGTATATTTTCCCCACGCCCAGAATACTCTCCAGCCGCTCTCTCTGGTCACAGATGTCATCGAGATCCCCACTGAGTGAGATGTAGTGGCGTACTTGTAGGTATGCATAAAATACCGAGTTTGGAAGGTGAAATTTGTCTCTAAGCTCCTGGAGCTGTACAACAGTGTTGGTGTGCGGTAATGAACTATGGGAAAGCAGTCTTATCCCCACATTAGCCCTTCTTGAAAACACTGAAGCAGCTTGTCCCGGCTGAAAATGGGGGTTACCACATACTCGGTAGGAGTTTGTGTCTCAGTTCCACTAAGACCTGTTTCTTACTCACGTGGGACCAAGCCTTCCCGACCCGCTTCAATCAACAAAAAATGTTACAGGACGTGGGATAGAATTGGGGATTGTAGCTGCCTGATAGCCGCAGGTTTGACCATTCGCCTAGCCAGCATTGTATATAGTGAGCTCGAGGAGAAATACTCAGTGCCCTGTAGCCAGTCCCTAACATGACACAGCATACAGACCAAGTTGTACTGTTGGAAGTCCGGACAGTTTAGACCTCCCTCAGAAGCCATACCCCGCATATACTTGAAAGCTAATCGAGCCCTTTTCCCTTTCCATAAGAATGTTCTAATTTCCTTATGTATATCATTGAGATCCTTTCTGGACAACCATATCGGCAGCATCTGAAGCAATATAACCACTTAGGGAGCTCCACCATTTTCACTAAGTGTATCCTACCCATCAGTGTCACAGGCAGATGTAGCCATCGCTTTAATCGATCCTTCATTTTCTTTAACAAGGGCTGGACATTCTGACGATAGATGTCTGCTGGTTCGTTTGAAACAAGCACCCCCAGATATTTGATTGGGTCCATTGTGCCCATTTCAGTGGGAAGGCGGCGCCCCAGGAACTCTGTATTTGCCCATAAACCTCTAGTGCTTCAGATTTGTCAGTGTTAATTTTAAGCCTGGAAAAAAACTGCCATAAGCCACTTGCAAGGAGAGAACTTTAGGGAGGGATACCTGAGGCTTAGTGAGGAAAATGAGAATATCATCAGCAAATGCTTCTCTCTTAACACCTGAGATCCAGCTGCTAGTCCATGGATCTCCTGGTCTTGTGAAATGGAACGTAATGGTGGGTCTATGACTAAAATGCATAACAGAGGAGACAAGGGACAGTCCTATCTCATGCCCCTTCTCGGGGTGAAAGCCTGGGATAATTGACCGTTCGCTAAAATATGTGAGGTGGGGTGTTGATATAGCATAGAGAGGTATGTCAGAACGTTCCCTTGAAACCTGTATCATCTCAGAACGGAAAACAAATAGTCCCAAGAAACCCTATCAAATGCTTTCTCCGAGTCAAAGCTTACTGCTATAGATGGGATTTTCTGTGATTGACAATATTCAATAGCCATGAGTCATTTAGTAATATGGGAACTGGAAGAGCGACCTTTCACAAAACCCACTTGAGAAGAAGAAATAAGACCTGGCCAGATGGTACCAATCCGAGCCGCCAGATATTCGCCAAAATTTGCAGGTCACAGTTTAATAGAGATATCGGCCTGTAGGAAGCAGGAGAGACCGGGTCTTTACCAGGCTTGGGGAGGACAGTAATGTAAGCTTTATTGAAGTCTGAGGGAAAGGCTTTACGTTCCAGAGCATTGTGATAAAAGGATCTCAATGTCCCCACTAATCTGTCGCCTAATATCTTATAATAATCATATGCGAACCCATCGGGGCCTGGTGTTTTCCCTGACTTGCTCTTTTTAATAGCTGTTAATATTTCAAAGTCAGTGAATGGTGCGTTCAACCTTTCTGTTTGGGCTTCAGTAGCGTAGGAAGGGGTAGGTGTTGGAAAAAGGAGTATACTTGGATTTTCAGAAGGCGTTTGGCAAAGTTCCTCATGAGAGGCTTCTAGGAAAGTAAAAAGTCATGGGATAGGCGGCGATGTCCTTTCGTGGATTGCAAACTGGCTAAAAGACAGGAAACAGAGAGTAGGATTAAATGGACAATTTTCTCAGTGGAAGGGAGTGGACAGTGGAGTGCCTCAGGGATCTGTATTGGGACCCTTACTTTTCAATATATTTATAAATGATCTGGATAGAAATACGACGAGTGAGATAATCAAATTTGCAGATGACACAAAATTGTTCAGAGTAGGTTAAATCACAAGCAGATTGTGATAATTGCAGGAAGACCTTGTGAGACTGGAAAATTGGGCATCCAAATGGCAGATGAAATTTAATGTGGATAAGTGCAAGGTGATGCATAAAGGGAAAAATAACCCATGCTATAATTACACAATCTTGGGTTCCATATTAGGTGCTACAACCCAAGAAAGAGATCTAGGTGTCATAGTGGATAACACATTGAAATCGTCGGTTCAGTGTGGCTGCGGCAGTCAAAAAAGCAAACAGAATGTTGGGAATTATTAGAAAGGGGAATGGTGAATAAAACGGAAAATGTCATAATGCCTCTGTATCGCTACATGGTGAGACCGCACCTTGAATACTGTATACAGTTCTGGTCGCCGCATCTCAAAAAAGATATAATTGCAATGGAGAAGGTACAGAGAAGGGCTACCAAATGATAAGGGGAATGGAACAGCTCCCCTATGAGGAAAGACTAAAGAGGTTAGGACTTTTCAGCTTGGAGAAGAGACGGCTGAGGGGGGATATGATAGAGGTGTTTAAAATCATGAGAGGTCTAGAATGGGTAGATGTGAATCGGTTATTTACTCTTTCAGATAGTAGAAAGACTAGGGGGCACGCCATGAAGTTAGCATGGGGCACATTTAAAACTAATCGGAGAAAGTTCTTTTTTATTCAACGCACAATTAAACTGTGGAATTTGTTGCGAGAGGATGTGGTTAGTGCAGTTAGCATAGCTGTGTTTAAAAAGGATTGGATAAGTTCTTGGAGGAGATGTTATACTCTGATGGTTTAGTGTGCCCTTAGGCCTCAGCCCGGCCCAGACCTTCTAGGCCAAGCCAAGGGTTGACGGTGGCTCCACATGGCTGACGGTCTACCCTCCACCAGGCCGGCAAGCTCCCATGGCCAAACATCCGAGGATGTTGGAAGGTGAATGGTCCTCCGACCATTCCGGGCCCTTTCGGACCTGCTGCGAGCAGCATGGAGCAGCAGGCCTGGCCTGAGTTTGAGGGCAGACGGGCCTTGACATGAAGAAATGACTGTGGATTGATGCAAGGCATCCAGGGACGAAGACACATGACTGATGCAAACTGCATCCAGGAACGAAGACACATGACTGATGCGACGGCATCACAAGGCACGAAGACTCGGGGTTGATGCAACGGCATCCATGGCGAGGCACAAGGGCTGATGCAACGGCATCCATGACATAGACACTTGGGATCGATGCGGACGGCATCCAGATGAGATTCTTGACATCCACAGGGGCAACACAAGGTATGGACATAGGCACTGTCTCTCAGGGCACCCTACTCAGGCCACCCACGGGACTGAGTCGCGGACCACCCTGACCGTTACGCGCCCTACACAGCCCTTGCAAGATTGGTCACGGACCACGATCGGAGCGGGACAGCACAGGAACACACATCCGGGACATGACGGCTCAGGAGCACAGGACGACCATCCACCGGCAGGCTAGTCCACCCAGGAGTACTGCATCTGAGGACCCCCAGCCTACCGGACCAGAAGGCTTGAGAGCGTTGACGAGGCGTGGCATAGGGAAGAACATCCAGGAAGGCAGGAACACCAGGAGGTAGGAGAACGAAGACACCTAGATATGGACCTCAGGCATGAAGACATGACATGGAAGAATAAGAAGACATCATGATGAGGAGCTCCACGAAAAGAAGACCTTACACGGACTCTGACAGGCAGGAGCCTCCAGAGTGAGGGGGGACCCGCGGGCAGCGCTGTTCATAACAGGAGAAGTCCATTACCTGCTATTAAGTTCACTTAGAGAATAGCTACTGCCATTAGCAATGGTTACATGGAATAGACTTAGTTTTTGGGTACTTGCCAGGTTCTTATGGCCTGGATTGGCCACTGTTGGGAAACAGGATGCTGGGCTTGATGGACCCTTGGTCTGACCCAGTATGGCATTTTCTTATGTTCTTATGTTCTTATGTACTCCTCCTCTACACCCCCCACCCCAGTTCTATCGTCTGTATATAACTGATTGTAGAATTGTTTGAGGGTTTCACAGATTTCTTCTTCCCTTGGTGGCCCATGACCCGTTTATGGTTGCAAGTTTCTCAATGTGTGTTTTGCTCCTACGCAGCTGAATTAGATTGGCTAAAGTTCTCCCTGTTTGGTTTCCAAATCTGAAAAGGAGTGTTCCTTAACGTGCAAGGACTTAAGTGCCCTTTGGTGAAGGGCTGCCTGCAGGGAACTAAGTGTCTGGTAGTAATTGGCTACAGTTACTGAAGTGGGGTGTTGAATCATGCGTGCTTTGTCCTGTTTCAATTTGCTATTCAGGGATAGGATCTCTGAGTTTATAATCTTATTCCAGGACCTCAGGTAGGAAATAATTTCTCCCCTCAGTACCACTTTACTCGTTTGCCAATATAGCTCTGGGTCGTCCACATGCTGAGCGTTGGTATCCTGAAATTGCTCCCATTTACTGACTAAAAAAAGAGTGAAATTTCTGATCATCTTTCAAGAAATTGGGGAACTTCCACCAACAACTATTTCTCATCTCCTCCCCCCATCTTAACATCACCCATGCAAGTGCGTGATCAGAAACTCCCAATTCATCAATACCCATCAGCGTGACTAAATGGAACAGAGAGGTAGAACCGAGTACGTAATCAATACGAGACATAGTGTTATGTACTTTGGAGACATGGGTGTAATCCCTCTCATTAGTATGCGGCACCCTCCAGTAGTCCAGCATGTTCAAGTCGTGACATAGCCGTCCTATAAAGGTACGCTGGGGTAATGTAGTCCCTGCCTTTTGAGCTGAGGAGCGGTCAGTTACGGGGTCGTGCACTGAATTAAAATCTCCTGTAAGTATGAGACTCCCCATCCCATGTACAATTAGTAAGGTGGCAATATTCTGAAAGAAAGCTGAGGAGGGGGAGTTAGGCCCATAGATATTACCTATGGTAATTTCTTTCCCATTGAGCTTCCCCGCTATAATTATATATCGGCCTTCGGGGTCCACTATTTCTGTTGTCTTTTGGAATGAGAGAGATTTATGAATTAATATAGCTACCCTAGCTTTCTTTCCTACTGCCGCAGCAAAAAAACATTGGTTGACCCAGTCTCTAACTAACTTTTTGCTTTCTGCTTCTGAAAGGTGCGTTTCCTGGATGCATGCTATCTGTACCTGTGCGCGTTTAAGTGCTTGAATAACCTTGGTTTTTTTTACAGGACTTCCCAGGCCATTCACATTTAGACTCGCTATTTTTAAGTTAGGCATAGGGTACCCATGTGAAAAGAGACATAAGAATTTATCACAGAAATCAAAAAACCCCGGGCTCCCCAACTTAAGACCAGAGCATTGACCCTTAGCCACGTGAGACTCCACCCAGTGAAAATACCAGCCCATGCAGACACCCTTTGACTCAAACATATCCTTGAATATATTCACCAAGTACCGCTATGAAGTTTCCCATCCCCCCTCCCCCTCCCCATCCTACTCCCACCCTTTCCATTCCCCAAGCCCCCATATCCCTGAAGTAACCCATAGTAACAGTGTCTCTTCACCTAGGAGCTGAGACACTAGGAGGTACACGTCAAGATGCATCGTGCCCTTGCCCTCCTCTGTCAAACATTACTACTAGAAGTGTCCTTCACCCAAAATAAATCAACAAGCCATCAATCAACCTCTGAAGTTAGCTTCCAACCTCTACGGTCTGGGACATAACATACTAACTTTGGAAAATCAGTCCATAGTCTTCGTCTGTAGCTTCTTGTTTAGTCCATCGCCGGATGCCTTTAGTTAATTAGTATTACTGTAGTTTGCATTTCTGCTGCATCTCGTCTTGTCAGTGTTAGTTCATAGTTGTCCAGTTAGCGTTCCATGTTATTTGATTAATGCCCGTGCAGGGAATACCATCGCAAAGTCCCAACAGCTGGGTTCCCGTTGTGGCATCAAATTTTGTCTATAAACTGTTTAGCAGCTTCCGCGTCAGTAAAGGTGTGCTCCGTACCTGCATGGCGGAACCGCAGGACCGCTGGATACGCCAACTGAAATCGTACGTTTTTATTATGCAGATCTGTGCAGCTGGGACTGAACCTTTTACATTTGGCTGCAACTTGCGCTGAGAAATCTTGGAAAAGGCGGACCTCATTCTCTCGGTAATATAAGGAAGTCTTCGTGCGGTAGGCCCTTAGTATGGTTTGCTTGTGTGACCAGTTCAGGAGTTTCGCAATTACTAAGCGAGGCCTGTTTTCCCCGTCGCGTTTGCGACCAAGGCAGTGCGCCCGTTCAATCTTCAAGACTGGACTAAGGTCTGGTAAATCAAGGGCCTCCAGCAGCCAAGCCTCCAATACCTTCTCCAGTTCACTGTCAGCTACAGATTCTGGAAAGCCTGCCAATCTTAGGTTATTTCATCGTGCCCGATTCTCTAAGTCATCTAGCTTTTCGGATTGGGCTTCGACTAATTTCTCCAGTTCCATCACTTTTTGCTGGGTGCTCAGGTGTCCATCTTTCAGCGTGGATATGCGGCCTTCTGCTGCATCCATGCGCGGGTGGAACTCCGCCAGCGGACTCCTTCAGTTCCTGTAGTTGCGACGATAATTCTAGGAAACAATTGTCCAGGGCCGCAATCACTACATTGGTTACCGAGGTGGTGAATTCGTGATGCAAGGCAGATGCCGGTGGTGAAGCAGATGGAGAAGGAAGCCCCGGGGTTTCCGCCATCTTGTCTCCGGCTCCTCCCGATTTTTCTTTATCCTTTTTTGTTCCCCTCAGGGGCATATTGGAAGAATTTTTGAGCATGAATCGGTCAATAGACATTCACTCTTTAAGGTAGTCCGGTGCAAGGTGGCAAAGCAACATGTAGGCAGGCGATGATAGGAAATTAGAGGAGGGCGAGGCACGGAGCCTGAGCTGGCACGTCCACTCAGCTTCACCGCATCACGTGACCCCCTCCTCTCCATTCTTAATTGTCTATGGGAGGACAACTTCCTACCTCACTTTCAGTTCCTTCTCCAGCAGCAAAACTCTTCACCCAGCAGCTGCTGGTCCTCTGGACTCACACTCAAAGGAACCTCTGCGAAGCAGCAGACGAGGCTAAGAGAATGGCCGAACAACACAGGAGACCGATGCAGCTCTTCAACTGTCGGGCGGAGTGTGGCTAAGCACTCGCCATTTTCACCTACGGGTACTCTCTATGTAACTGGCCCCGCAATACATTAGCCCTGTTTCCATCACAGAGCGCCTTGGCCCAGTCTCCTAGCATCTAAGATTCCCATCATCTCTGAAGATATATAATTCATTCCATGTGTCTCTCCTCAAACCGCTGGTGCTGTTCTGGCCTCAGCGAAGACATCCGGAACCTCAGCAGCTGGCAGCGGAGTTGGAGAAAGTTGTTAGGAACTTGGATCCTTGGACCAAGGGGGAGTTGGCGCTACATATGGGGAGGAGCCCCACAGGTCCCCACCATTGGCTGGTGAGGCTAGAGCGAGGCCGAGACCCCGCTGGGGCTTCACCATTACCAGCCCTTGGTTCCCTCATGTTGAGCCCTTGGGTACCAGGGCCGGCTGGACTTACGTGGGGTCTCGGGGCCGTAGAGTCTCAAGGTCCTGGTATGTGGCATGGTGGTGGCATGGTGGTGGCAGGCAGCAGAGCATGTGGTCCAGATACAAGCATGAATCTGGGCAGGCGGCGAGTCTCGTAGTCCAAGGCCAAACATGGGTCAGGGCAGGCAGCGAATCTAGAGGTCCAGGATCAAGCATGGGTCTGTTATGGTTTAGCGGTGTTTGGGTGGATTCTTGGGTACTGTGGCAGATGACCACGCTCACAGGGAGGGGCCCCGTGGGGAGCCACAGTACTGGGCTAGACTCAGGACGCACAAACACAGATTTTAGCTCTTTTATTATGCAGCTTGATATGTACCACCAGAGATGGCAGTAGTGAGGTGATCCAGAGGTAACAGTCCCGGAACCCTCGGCAGAAGGAACCCATCTCACCCCGTTGGTATAGGGGATTTCCGGTGTAGGTTTCCCAGGCAAGGCAATGCTGTAGATGAGACAGACTGAGAGTTAGATTACTCACTAGATGGTAGCTGTAGGTTGGCGATTCCACCAGGCTGAAGTAGATGGTACTGGCACCGAGGCTGGGAGAGCAGGTTCTCAAGGAGCGAGTACCTGATCCCAGTAAGGCACCTGAAATAAAGCAGAAGGCCCCCGAGGAATGGGTACCCAGGTTAGTTAATACCCCGAAGGGCAGAGGGAGAGCTTCCAGTGGCAGCACGGAAGTGGCAGAGTAGCTTAGACCGGCCGAGACCAATCCTTTGCTAACTCGATTAGCTAGCAAATCTGGGCAAGCTAAATACCTAGATGGCATGACGTCACTTGAGGGGGATGCTCCCGAGGTTCGCTCCATTGCTGGAATAAAGACGTGGGTAGGGCGCGTGAGCGTACCATAGTAGGCCCTTGTAAGGATGTCATAATCTGCTATGCTGGTGGGAGGAGCAATCAGATAGGAGTAGCAATCTGATGTATTCCATAGGCGGAGTAGCAATCTGTTGTATAGATTGCTGGAGATAGTAGTAGGTGGATCCTTAGGTCGGTGGCAGATGACCACGCCCCCGGGGGAAGATCCCAAGAAGGACCACCAGCTAGGCTTAGAGTATGGAGACACACACACTAGTTCTTTTATTAAACAGGTCTTGAAACCACCAGAGGTGGCAGTAGTGAGCTGAAGTGCCCAGCAGGGCTGAAGTTCCTCAGATACTGGAACAGCGATCCCTGGATGACTGAGCTGTTGAGAAACTGTAGACAGTGAGTAGGCAGGGTATGCAGAGTTCATGAACAGAACTTAGATGACAACACTCACATATATTGGTATCAGGGAGCTCAGGAGCTGGAAAAGATAGGCCCTCGAGGAGCGAGTACCTGGTTCCAGGGAAAGCTCTGAGAGAACGATGGTAACTCACAATGATGTAGACAGTGATGGCTTCCAGGCAGAAGAGAAATCAGCAGATAGTCAGGAACGAGGGCCCTCGAGGAACGAGTACTGGTTCCTGTCTGTAACCTGAAAAGCAAAGCGAGGCCCCCGAGGAGTGGGTACCTCTGGTAAGTCCGAGGAGGCAGAGTAGCATAGGCAGAGTAAGCTGAGTAAACCTTGTCCTAACCCGTCCGAACCTTTGCTAACTCGATTTGTCAGCGATATCAGAGACCTTTAAATATTGTAAGTGGATGATGTCATCACAGGGGGACGCCCTTGAGGTTCGCGCCTTTGCTGGTACTTCACTTGGAGCGCGTGTGCCCTAGGCTTTAGGCAACATGGCAGATCTGCAGCGTCGAGCCGGTCCGGGGACGCCGGAGAGAGACGGCAGGGAGACGCCGCGGCAGCCAGCCTTCCTTCAGACCAGGAGGGAGTCGCCACAGAGGTAAAGAGGGCGGAGTGAAGACGTTGGACAGCGGTCGCAACAGAGGAACATGGAGGGAGGCAACGCCATAGCCATTCTGGAGATGCCAGAGAGGGCGGCTTGCAGACGCGGTGGTAGCAATTTTCCCAAGGTAAGCGGGAGGAGCCGAGAACAAGGTGAGGCATACGGGGCGAAGCCGTCTGAGACCAACGAACGCAACAGGGTCAAGGCAGGCAGCGAATCTCAAAGTCCGGGGTCAAGCGTGGGTCAGGGCAGACAGCGAGTCTTGCAGTCCAGGATCAAGCATGGGTCAGAGGTCCAACGGGTCAGAACACAGAAACAGGAACAGGAACCTCCAGGAACTGGAACGTCATCCACTTACAGAGAAGGGCTACCAAAATGATAAGGGGAATGGAACAACTCCCCTATGAGGAAAGACTAAAGAGGTTAGGACTTTTCAGCTTGGAGAAGAGACGACTGAGGGGGGATATGATAGAGGTGTTTAAAATCATGAGAGGTCTAGAATGGGTAGATGTGAATCGGTTATTTACTCTTTCGGATAGTAGAAAGACTAGGGGGCACTCCATGAAGTTAGCATGGGGCACATTTAAAACTAATCGGAAAAAGTTCTCTTTTACTCAACGCACAATTAGACTCTGGAATTTGTTGCCGGAGGATGTGGTTAGTGCAGTTAATATAGCTGTGTTTAAAAAAGGATTGGATAAGTTCTTGGAGGAGAAGTCCATTACCTGCTATTAAGTTCACTTAGGGGCGGATTTTCAGAGCCCTGCTCGCGTAAATCCGCCCAAAACCGGGCGGATTTACGCGAGCAGGGCCCTGCGCGCCGGGAAGCCTATTTTACATAGGCCTCCCGGCGCGCGCAGAGCCCCGGGACTCGCGTAAGTCCCGGGGTTCTCGGAGGGGGGCGTGTCGGGGGCGTGTCGGGGGGGCGGGCCCGGTCGTCGCGGCGTTCCGGGGGCGTGTTGGCAGCGTTTTGGGGGCGGGTACGGGGGCGTGGCTACGGCCCGGGGGCGTGGCCGCGCCCTCCATACCCGCCCCCAGGTCGCGGCCCGGCACGCAGCAGGCCCGCTGGCGCGCGGGGATTTACGTCTCCCTCCGGGAGGCGTAAATCCCCCGACAAAGGTAAGGGGGGGCTGTAGACAGGGCCGGGTGGGTGGGTTAGGTAGGGGAAGGGAGGGTAAGGTGAGGGGAGGGCAAAGGAAAGTTCCCTCCGAGGCCGCTCCGATTTCGGAGCGGCCTTGGAGGGAACGGGGGGAGGCAGCGCGGCTCGGCGCGCGCAGGCTATACAAAATCGATAGCCTTGCGTGCGCCGATCCAGGATTTTAGTGGATACGCGCGGCTCCGCGCGTATCTACTAAAATCCAGCGTACTTTTGCTTGAGTCTGATGCGCAAGCAAAAGTAGGCTGATCGCGCTTCTTTTAAAATCTACCCCTTAGAGAATAGCCACTGCCATTAGCAATGGTTACATGGAATAGACTTAGTTTTTGGGTACTTGCCAGGTTCTTATGGCCTGGATTGGCCACTGTTGGAAACAGGATGCTGGGCTTGATGGACCCTTGGTCTGACCCAGTATGGCATTTTCTTATGTTCTTATGTTCTTATGTTCTTATGTTCTTAAGGCAAGGTCTGGGGGCAGGCCTTGCCTTAATATAGGCTGGGATCAGGAGGGAGGAGCCGGGACACCTCCCGACATGGTCCCTTTAAATGTAGTTCAGAGGCGTGCGTGCATGCTTAAGGCAGCTGTGAGGCAGAAGGGCCTGGATGGGCTTGGGCATGCCGAGAAGGCCACACTGGCGGCAGAAGTCTGGCGTGGGGTCCACGGGGCAGGGCGCGTCTACTACTGCTTCCTGCCGCCACCAGGGTCCCTGGACCGGCCAGGATGCCGGCGCAAGAGCAGTAAGTGGAGGGAGCCGGCTGCAGCCTTCCATGGCCGGTTCTCATAACAGTACCCCCTCCTTTAAGCCTCCTACTCGAGGGCCGGGGTTTGTCGGTAATCAGGTTTTTGTCGAGGATGTTAGTCGAGGGCTCCCAGGAGTTCTCCTCCGGACCGAATTCTTCCCATGATAACAGGTATTCCCATTTTCGACCTCTTCTTCTTACATTAAGGATCTCCCAAACTTGGTAGGTAGTCTCGTCTTCTGCAGAGACTAAAGGGGTCTCGGGGGGGGGGTGGGTTTCTGAGAAGGCCATGAGAGCACCAGGGGCTTTAGTAGCAAGGCGTGGAAGGAGTTATGAATCCTCAAAGAGAGTGACAGGTCCTAGTTGTCGGAGAATGGGAAAGGGCCTGATGAAGCGCGGAGCCAGAGTCATGGGTGGGACCCTTAGCCGAATGTGGCGAGTGCTTAACCACACTTTCTCTCCAAGTCAGAACTGAGGTGCCGGTCTCCGATGACAGTTGGTGAATTTTTTAGCCGATTGGGCCACCTCTTGGATCATCCGCTGGGTATGGAGCCAAAGTTCTTTCAATCTCTCGGCCGTCATCTGGGTGGCCAGAGAGGGAACGGATAAGGGAAGAGGTAAGGGCGGAAGTGGTTGTTTCCAATAGACTATTTGGAAATATGAGGCTACTGTCGCAGTGCAAGGGTGAGAGCTATGGGAGAATTCTGCTCATGGGAGTAAGGAGGCCCAATCGACTTGGCGGGCATTGATGTAGATTCTTGGGAATTGTTTTAGAGCTCGATTAGTGCGTTCCACCTGGCCATTCGCCTGAGCAACATGGAACTTCTTGCAGAGGTTTTGTCAATACTTAGCGGTGAACTGAGGTCCACGATCCGAGATGATGTGCAGGGGAAGACCATGGAATCGGAAGACGTGTTGGACGAACAGTTGCGCCAGCTGGACTGCCGAGGGGAGACAGGGTAGAGCTGTAAAGTGAGCCATTTTCTAAAAACGATCCACCACTATGCAAATGACCGTGTTGCCCCCAGAGGATGGCAGGTCCACGAGGAAATCTGTAGACACCTGGGTCCATGGTTCTTTGTGTGCCGGAAGAGACTGTAACAACCCCCACAGTTTACCCACCAGTATCCTTTGCTGGGCACAAATGGGGCAGGAATCCACGTATGCGTAGACATCTTGGTGCATCTCCAGCAACCAGTAATATTGCTGAAGTAATGCCAAAGTCCGGGCCCGTCCTGGGTGCCCAGCAGTGCGGGAGTTGTGACCCTATTTTAGGTCCTGGTCCCGGAGTCTTTGACGGACGACTGTTATACCCGAAGGCACCATCCGAGTGACTGCCACCGTGATGATTTCAGGTTTTATGATATGTTGTGGTAGTTCTTCATGGTCCTCTGGGGAGAACGAGCGGAATAGTGCGTCCGCCCGAAAGTTTTTTGCCGCAGGGCGGTAGTGGAGTTCAAAGTTAAAACGTGTGAAGAACAAGGCCCAGCAGGCTTGGTGAGGGTTGAGGCACTGGGCTTGATGGAGGTGCTCCAGATTCTTGTGGTCAATATAGACCTGATTCGATGTTGCGCCCCCTCCAGCCACTGGCGCCACTCTTCGAAGGCCAGTTTTATCGCTAGAAACTCTGTCACCGGTGGTGTAGTTACGTTGAGCTTGATTAAATTTCCTGGAAAAGAAGGAGCAGGGGTGCAGGGTGCTGGATGGGTCATGTTGGTTAAGCACCGCTCCCACCCCTTCAGAGGAGACGTCTACCTCGAGTTTGAACGGAGCACGAGGATCCAGATGTCAGAGACAGGGTTGGCGCAAAAAGGCCTCTTTAAGCACCCGGAAGGCCTCCAGAGCCTCAACCGGCCAATCTTGGATATTGGCCCGCTTGTGAGTTAGAGCCATGAGGGGGGTGTGGCCAACGGAGTCGTTTTTTATAAAACTTCTGTAGTAGTTTGTGAAGCCCAGGAACCGTTGAAGAGCTCGCAATCCACCGGGTCATGGCCATTCCTGGGTGTTTCTCAATTTAGCCGGGTCCATTAGAAAACCCTGGCTGTACACTATATATCCAAGGAAAGGAAGGGAGTCCTTTTCAAACTGGCACTTTTTGGGTTTGACGTAGAGATGATTCTCTCGGAGTCATTGCAGCACCTGGCTCACATCCCGATGGTGGGCGTCTAAGGTCTTGGAATAAATCAGGATGTCGTCCAAGTATACTAGAGGAGGTCACGGAAGATCTCATTCATAAAATTCTGGAAGACAGCAGGCACGTTGGTGAGGCCAAAGGGCATGACTAAATACTTATAATGGCCATCCCGAGTGTTGAATGCTGTCTTCCATGGTCTCCCTCCTTTATCTGGACGAGGTTATAGTCACCCCGAAGATCCAACTTGGAGAAGATCTTGGCCCCCTGAAGAGCTATCAGCGGAAGTGGGTATTGATACTTCACCGTGATGGTGTTTAGGCCTCAGAAATCAATGCATGGCTGAAGGGAAGAGGTAAGGGCGGAAGTGGTTGTTTCCAATAGACTATTTGGAAATATGAGGCTCCCATCGCAGTGCAAGGGTGAGAGTTATGGGAGAACTCTGCTCATGGGAGTAAGGAGGCCCAATCGACTTGGCAGGCATTGATGTAGATTCTTAGGAATTGTTTTAGAGCTTGATTAGTGCGTTCCGCCTGGCCATTCGCCTGAGCAACATAGAACGTCTTGCAGAGGTTTTGCCAAGACGGGGTTCTCCTTTTTGCCCACAAAGAAAAAAACAGCCCCGGCCAGATAAATCCCTTCTGCAGATTTTCCTGGATGTAATCAGACAAGGTACAGGTCTCAGGCAGAGACAAGTGATACACATGTCCTCAAGGAGGTGTTGAGCCGGGCAGCAGGTTGATGGCACAGTCAAACTCCCAATGAGGGGGTAAGGTGTCAACAGCCTTCTGGGAAAAGACATCCGCAAAGTGGGCATAATGAGAGGATACTCCTTTGGGGAGTGGAGTAGTAGAACAACACGATATAAATCACAACAAAATCGGCCCAACCTAGTACTCCAGAAACCTTAAGTACAAGTACAGAATTTAAAAAAAATTGGTTTCTTGGTCAATCTTTATTATAATTTTAATGCGCCATATGTATATAACTCAATACTAAAATAATTTTGTGGGACCAATACCAACCGAGTCTGTATGTCAATCAGACCCAACATGGGAAGGTCACATTACTTTATTATTATATCCTCAAATATTTCTTCGAATATTTTGATATTTCTAGTAAAAACAATAAATATTGCCACGGGAAAGTGAAGTGTCTCAATAGAGAATTCTCTGAAAGCTTAATTTATGCAGACATCAGCAGCTCTTAGCTCCTAGTAAAGTCCCAATAGGATCACATGAAAATCAGCAACGCTGTAATACTTAGCTCAAAATGGAGTCATAGTGAAGTCCCGATGTGATCACGTTTCGGACCACCCGGTCCTGCTTCAGGGGTCAAATCCTCTTAATCCTCCAGAGAGGAGTAACATTCAAATCCACAAATCTTCCCAAACTGGCAACTGAAAAGGCGTCTTGCAAAATCCTTCGTCGGCGGTCTAATTTCAGACCCGCTAATTAAACATGGCGAAATCGCAGGGCATTTATACTTCCTCCGGATGTGACATCAGGCAACATGTCAATCAAATTCTACACGAGAAAAAGAGTCCTCAATAAGGTCGTCTAAATAGAGGCCAGGGCCAGGGTCAGAAGGGAGGAGCCAGGGTGCCTCCCGACATGATCTCTTTAAATATAGTTCAGAGGTGCGCGCGTGTACCTAAGGAAGACAGAAGGTGCACGTGTGCCGGGAGACAGAAGGGCCTGGATGGGCTTGGGTGTGCCAAGAATGCTGCGTTGGCCGCAGAGGTCCGGTGCGGGACCTACACAGCAGGACGAGTCTGGGATGCCAGCGTGAGAGCGGTAGATGGAGGGAGCTGGCCGCAGCCTTCCATGGCCGGTTCTCATAACACAAGTATACCAAGTAAAGACGATCTTAGACGTGAGACGCCGACACAGACGATGGGATTATCTGATTGCTTGGGAGGGCTTTGGCCCCGATGAAAACACCTGGGAGCCTGCCTCCGATATACTAGATAAGGACTTACTCTGGCACTTCCATGCCTCCCATCCAGAAAAACCCGGACCTTCTAGGGCATCTGCTCAAGCCCCAGTCCTAGTTCCAGTCCCTGCTTCTGTCCAGTTTTTCCTCATCCCCTCCTCCCGAAGCGGCTCGACATGTGGCAACTTACCTTTTGTTGCTTTTCAGCCCCTTCCCTTCTCTGCCGCCCTCCGGAGGGGGCAGCCGGTGGCGAAAGCGGCTCGCAGCGGTCCCCCCCCCGCGCAGGTCCCGGTTCTCCTGGCTCGGCAACAGCTAGGGCTCCATCGGCCCGTCGATTTGGGCGCTCCAGCCTAACCTCTGCACAGCTCCCAGACTTTGCCAAAAGATGGCACCCAACTTGCCTCCCCTCCCCTTACAGCGTCCATAAAATTTATCTAGCACAAGTCTGGAAACCCACCTTACTAGCCCTCCCCCCTACACAGCACATAGAAATCTGCCCAGTGTACCCCAATCTAACAATTCTCACTATCCCCATTATCCAAAGTACGCCGAACACTACCATCACCTGCGATTCAACCTCCATCATCCAAACGTACTTCAGACCCGCAGTTCATTTCCTCCCCTACACATACCCTCCAAACGCACATAGACGGGCATGCTTTCATTGGCCGGAGCGCCCGTCAATTTGGGCGCACCGGCCAATGAAAGCGCATAGACGGGCGCGCGTGACGTCACGGCGTGCGTCACACGCGCCCGTCTATGCGCTTTCATTGGCCGGAGCGCCCAAATTGACGGGTGCTCCGGCCAATGAAAGCACATAGATGGGCGTGCTTTCATTGGCCGGAGCACCCGTCTATTTGGGCGCTCCGGCCAATGAAAGCGCATAGATGGGCGCGCGTGACGCACGCCGTGATGTCACGAGCGCCCGTCTATGTGCTTTCATTGGCCAGAGCGCCCGTCAATTTGGGCGCTCCAGCCAATGAAAACGCTTTCGCTTTCGCCACCGGCTGACCCCTCCGGAGGGCAGCAGAGAAGGGAAGGGGCTGAAAAGCAACAAAAGGTAAGTTGCCACATGTCGAGCCGCTTCGGGAGGAGGGGATTTTCGGTTTTTAGGTTTTCATGGGTTAAAGTTGGGATCCACTTCCTGGTGCCTGTCATTTCAAATGTCATTTGAAATGACATTTGAAATGACAGGTACCTGTTATGGGAGAGTCTGTTTAGTGAACCCTTGGCCCGGCTGTCTGAACGATGGGGTCCAGACGGTGGCAAGAGAGCCGGGAGGCGGTATGGATCAGGCGTGGAGTAGAGAGTCTTTGCCCTGGAAACCCGAGACCCCCCCAGGAGGAGCCCGTAGGGGTCCGGGTCGCTGGGACTTAGGAGAACCGGTGTACAAGGCTGGCCGAGGACGAGAAGAGTCGAGCAGAAGTCTGAGGGTCAAGGCTGGTGGCAGACGAGAAGAGTCAAGCAGAAATCCGAGGGTCGAGGCTGGCGGCAGACGAGAAGAGTCAAGCAGGAATCCGAGGGTCAAGGCTGGCGGCAGACGAGAAGAGTCAAGCAGGAATCCGAGGGTCAAGGCTGGCGGCAGACGAGAAGAGTCAAGCAGGAATCCGAGGGTCAAGGCTGGCGGCAGACGAGAAGAGTCAAGCAGGAGTGGATTCAACGGAGCGGGAACTGGAACAAGCAGGAACGGAACAAGGCAAGGATCACAGGAGCAATCACAAGAACAAGCAGGAACAAGCAGTGGAACAAGCAAGCTGAATCCAGGAACGCAACTAAGCACTCAAAAAGAGCGACCTCGTTGCAAGGCAGGGAACCAGAAACTGAGGCTGCCTTAAATAGCCAGCTGAGCTCCGACGTCAGAAAGGGGGCGGTTCAGCACTTCCGGGTGCTGGACCTTCAAGAGCCACCCCTTCGCGCGCGCGCGCACCCGGCAGAGGGGAGGAGTCAGAATCGGGCTCGACGGCGTCTCCACGAGGGAGACGCCGCTGCCACGCGGCCGACCAGGCCCGAAACTGCAGCGGAGCGCGGCGGACCCGGGACCCCCGGCATGGAGGTAAGGGCCCGGTCGCTAGCCTGGCGACCGGGATCGCAACAGTACCCCCCCGTTTAGGCCCCCTCTTTAAAGGTCCAGGCTTGTCAGGATGATCCAGGTGGAACTGACGCAGAAGAGACTTATCTAAGATGTTACGAGCTGGCTCCCAAGTATTGTCCTCGTCGCCACACCCCTCCCACGCTAGCAAATATTCCCAACGTCTGTTCACAAAACGAGTGTCCAATACCTCACGTACTTGGAAGGTGGGATCTTCTGCAGTAGGTGCTGGAGAAGAGTCCTGTGGCCTAGGGTGAAATTTAGAAAGTATAACTGGCTTCAGTAGAGAAACGTGAAAGACGTTGTGGATACGCAGCGAAGAGGGTAATCGTAATCGGTAAGATACCATGCCCACTCTTTCTGCGACGCGGAAGGGTCCGCAGAACTTGGGTGCCAACTTCTTCGAGGGTTGTCGGAGATGAAGGTGTTTAGTGCTGAGCCAGACTTTGTCCCCTGGGAGGAACTGTGGTGCTGCTGTTCGATGGCGGTCGGCAAACCGCTTAGATGAGAGTGCCACCCTTCGGAGCCGGTGCTGTGTAGAATCCCAAAGCGCACCCAGTTGATCCGCAACTGCCTGAGCGGCGGGCGATGAGACTGGAACCGGTAGCGGCAAGGGTGGTTTGAGCTGCTTGCCGTATACAATTTGGAAGGGGGATCTTCCAGTTGCGGTGTGTACTTGATTGTTGTAGGCGAATTCCGCCCAAGGTAGAAGATCCACCCAATTGTCTTGCTTTTGGTTGATAAACGTTCTCAGGAACGACTTCAAGGAACGGTTCATGCGTTCTGTTTGGCCGTTACTTTGTGGGTGAAATGCAGTAGAGAAACTTAATTGTACCTTGAATTTTTTGCACAAGGCTCTCCAATATCTAGCGGTGAACTGGGGTCCCCGATCGGAAACTATATCCATAGGTAGACCATGAATGCGGAATATATGATGAACAAACAACAAAGCCAATTCCGTGGCGGAGGGAAGTTTAGGTAAGGGCACAAAGTGGGCCATTTTAGAAAACCGGTCCACAGTGACCCAGACCACAGTCTTGCCTTGAGAAGGTGGAAGCTCTACCAGAAAGTCTGTAGCAATGTGCGTCCACGGTTCCATAGGAACTGGTAATGGTTGTAACAAGCCTCTTCGGGGACCGGTTAATGGTTTCTGTAGTGCGCAGATAGGACAGGAGCTAACATAGAGAGAGACATCTCTTCGTAGTCCAGGCCACCAATAAAAGCGGGCTATCAGGTCAAGTGTTCTTTGTACTCCTGCATGCCCACCAGTTAAAGAATCATGACCCCAACATAGAACTTTCCTACGAAGTCTTAAAGGCACAGGAGTCTTAAAGGAAGGGTCTAGCGGAGTGAAATTTAATTGAATACTTGCGGGATCCACAATATGTTGCAGAGGCTCCTCCTCCTCAGGCTGGGAATTGCGAGATAGAGCGTCTGCCCGAACATTCTTGTCAGCGGGGCGATACTTAAGAATGAAATTGAAGCGACTGAAGAACAATGACCACCTTGCTTGGCGAGGGTTCAATCGTTGAGCCTGAGCCAAGTATTGTAAATTTTTATGATCAGTATACACCGTCACTGGATGGTTGGCTCCCTCAAGCCAATGTCTCCATTCTTCGAAAGCGAGCTTAATAGCAAGGAGTTCTTTGTCGCCGATGCCGTAATTGCACTCCGCTGGAGAGAATTTCCTTGAAAAGTAAGAGCAAGGCATCAATTTGCCAGAAGCATCGTGTTGACTGAGAACGGCCCCTACTGCCAAAGTGGAGGCGTCAACCTCAACAATGAAAGGATGCTGTGGATCTGCATGGCGTAAACAAGAGTCCTGTAGGAAGGCCTTTTTTAACTCTTCAAAGGCGAGGCAAGCTGAGACAGACCAAGCGTGAGTGTTGGCGCCCTTGCGGGTGAGTGCCGTGAGGGGAGCCACCTTTTGGGAATAGTGTGGAATAAAGTGTCTGTAAAAGTTGGCGAAACCGAGAAATCGCTGCAGGGCCTTTAAACCCACTGGTTGAGGCCAATTGGTGATAGCTGCAACCTTCTCCGGATCCATTTGAAAGCCAGAGGAAGAAATGATGTATCCCAAGAAAGGAAGTGTTTCGCACTCAAACAGACATTTTTCGAGTTTGGCATATAAATGATTGTCTCTTAATGCGTGCAAGACACGTTTAACGTGACGGCGATGAGAGACGAGGTCTGGAGAGTAGATCAAAACATCGTCGAGATAAACGATGACAAAGGAGTGGAGCATCTCTCGCAGTACCTCATTCATTAAGTTCTGGAAGACAGCTGGAGCGTTACATAATCCGAACGGCATTACTAGATATTCATAATGACCGTCCCGGGTGTTGAAAGCTGTCTTCCACTCGTCCCCGGGACGAATCCGGACGAGGTTGTAGGCTCCACGTAAGTCCAGTTTTGTGAAAACTTTAGCACCCTGAAGTCTGTCTAAAAGTTCAGGAATGAGAGGAAGCGGATAGCGATCCTTTTTAGTGATAGTATTCAACCCTCGGTAATCAATACATGGCCTGAGGGTACCGTCTTTTTTGGCCACAAAGAAAAACCCCGCCCCCGCTGGGGAGTGAGATGGCCGAATAAAGCCCTTGGCTAGATTTTCAGACACATATTCCGACATCGCTTGCGTCTCAGGTATAGACAGGGGGTAAACCCTGCCTCGCGGAGGGATTGAATCTGGAAGTAGATCAATGGCACAATCGAAGGGACGATGAGCTGGAAGAAGTTCCGCCTTCTGTTTAGAGAATACGTCCGCAAAGCTTTGATACTGAGCTGGTAGTTCCAAAAGAGTTTGACAGAGCGGAAGAGTCGATTTCAGAGGCGACTCCAAACAGTTTTGGAAGCAATAGGAGCTCCACTGAGCGATTTGAAGAGAGTCCCAGTGAATAAGTGGAGCATGCAGTTGCAACCAAGGAAGCCCAAGTACTATTGGGTGCACAGATTTCTCTAGCAGCATAAAGGAGAGTCTTTCGGTATGGAGTATCCCAGTCTGAAGTGTGATAGGTTCCGTGACCTCCGAGATGTCTCCCGACAATGGAGTCCCCTGGATAGAGGTGACTCGGAGTGGAGGCTTCCGGGGTATTGTAGGAAGCCCCAGTTGACAAACCAAGTCTTTTAAAATAAAGTTTCCCCCAGCTCCAGAATCGATAAAGGCTAGAGTCTGAAAGGAACCCCCTGAGTACTGCAGGGTAACAGGTACCGTACATTGAGGAGCAGGATTAAGGCAACCTAGAGAGACCTCCTCCCTCTTCCCTAGGTTCAAGCGTTTTCCGGCCTTGCAGGGCACTGAGCCAGCAAGTGACCCCTGGTACCACAGTACAAGCATAATCCTAGAGTGCGCCGTCGTCTTCTTTCTTCCTCGGTTAACGGCGTTCGCCCAATTTGCATGGGTTCCTCAGAAGAATTGTGAGTGGGAGTAGACTGTGGCTTGTGAGGTGAGGAGAGAGACCTTGAAAAGGTTGGCGCCAAGGAAACCGGTCGTCGAGGCGGACGGCCCTCTTTAGCACGCTGCTGCAGCCGCCGATCGATTCTTCCGGCCAAATCTATCACCTCATTCAGTGTAGTGGGAATATCCCGTGTCATCAGTTCGTCCTTGATACGACTTGCGAGGCCCTCCAAGAATATGCCTCGCAAACAGTCATCTTGCCACCCCAGCTCCATGGCCAGAGTGCGAAATTCAATAGCGTAGTCTGCTAACGAGCGAGACCCTTGTCTTAATTGTAGAATTTCCGTAGTAGCGGTAGTCTGTCGTGCTGGTTCATCGAAGGTTTGTTTGAAATGGTCCACGAACCGTTGCAGATTCTGGAGTATGGCATCTTGGTGTTCCCATAGCGGCGAGGCCCATATCATGGCCTTTCCGTCCATCAGGGACAAAATGTAGGCCACTTTGACCGCATCGGAAGGAAATTGTCCCGGAAGCAAAGTAAAGCGAATGAAGCACTGATTCAAGAAGGCCCTACAAGTCTTGGCATCCCCCGAGTAACGCGTGGGAGCCGGAAGTTGGGTCTGTACGGACGGGTGAGGTACAGCGGCTGGAGGTGGTGGTGGTACCACTACGTCCACAGGTTGAGCATCCAAGCGACTCGCCAGTCGATCCACAGTGGCAGCCAAAACTTCTATACATTGCTGCTGCTGCTGGATTCTTTGGGCCATTCCCGGGATGGCCTGTAGACCGGGAGTCTCCGCCGGGTCCATGGCCTTGCAAACTGTTATGGGAGAGTCTGTTTAGTGAACCCTTGGCCCGGCTGTCTGAACGATGGGGTCCAGACGGTGGCAAGAGAGCCGGGAGGCGGTATGGATCAGGCGTGGAGTAGAGAGTCTTTGCCCTGGAAACCCGAGACCCCCCCAGGAGGAGCCCGTAGGGGTCCGGGTTGCTGGGACTTAGGAGAACCGGTGTACAAGGCTGGCCGAGGACGAGAAGAGTCGAGCAGAAGTCTGAGGGTCAAGGCTGGTGGCAGACGAGAAGAGTCAAGCAGAAATCCGAGGGTCGAGGCTGGCGGCAGACGAGAAGAGTCAAGCAGGAATCCGAGGGTCAAGGCTGGCGGCAGACGAGAAGAGTCAAGCAGGAATCCGAGGGTCAAGGCTGGCGGCAGACGAGAAGAGTCAAGCAGGAATCCGAGGGTCAAGGCTGGCGGCAGACGAGAAGAGTCAAGCAGGAGTGGATTCAACGGAGCGGGAACTGGAACAAGCAGGAACGGAACAAGGCAAGGATCACAGGAGCAATCACAAGAACAAGCAGGAACAAGCAGTGGAACAAGCAAGCTGAATCCAGGAACGCAACTAAGCACTCAAAAAGAGCGACCTCGTTGCAAGGCAGGGAACCAGAAACTGAGGCTGCCTTAAATAGCCAGCTGAGCTCCGACGTCAGAAAGGGGGCGGTTCAGCACTTCCGGGTGCTGGACCTTCAAGAGCCACCCCTTCGCGCGCGCGCGTACCCGGCAGAGGGGAGGAGTCAGAATCGGGCTCGACGGCGTCTCCACGAGGGAGACGCCGCTGCCACGCGGCCGACCAGGCCCGAAACTGCAGCGGAGCGCGGCGGACCCGGGACCCCCGGCATGGAGGTAAGGGCCCGGTCGCTAGCCTGGCGACCGGGATCGCAACAGTACCAGCGCACCCAGGATACTGTATAGGCGCTGTATTAAGCGCCTATACAGTAAAATGGGTTGCGCGGGCCTAACGCTTCGCCTAACGCTTCACAGACGCAGCTTGCATTTGCAAGCAATTTAAATAGAGTATCGAGCGGTATGTGATCAGAACAGTGCATGGGGCAAACGAGGGTGCGCCGGGCCCTGCCGCACTCTTTGTAACGCGGCCTTACTGTATCGATCTGACTGTTAGCTCTCACACCAAATTCTGTGTTCCACTAAGGACTAGGTCTAAAATAATGAATAGCTCACCCCATTGGTTTGGTGTTAAACACATTTTATTGTGTGCTATTGATATTAGTGCACAGTAAAATTAAATAGAATATCTAAAAAATGAGAGACCAAGATGGCTGCTGCACGGTACACACGCTAGTGTCGGTCTCTCTCTGGAGGTCTCGAATCTTGCTTATTTCCTAACTTGCTTTCTATATCACATTTCCTATTATGCCGCACACGAAGCGAAAAGCAAGAATAAGAGAAAATAATATTACCTCGACGCCACTACCAGACGAAAGACAGCCGAGAATAGACCTGATGTTGGCACGACACGCTTTGAATTCGCCGGAGGGAGGAGCCGCGGGAGGAATCGGCGTGGGGCAGACGCCGATCCTCATGGCAGAGGAGACATCTTTGAGCCCCGGCGCGCCAGCCGTTCCTGACCCCCCGTCCGGATCCCCGATGGCATCGGAGGTAGGGATGGCAGAGCTGCTGAAGGGATCGGCCTCAGAGGATCTCGGGGACCAGAGAAGGAGCAGAGGAGATATGCTGCCTTCCGTGAACTCAGTGTTTGAGAGCCGCGAAGGGAGAGGCGCAGCCCGGCCAGAAAGGAGGGGAAGGCCAGGCAGAGAAAGGAATGAAGGAACCAGAACTAGAGGTAATTTGTAACAAACCTTTGCCAAAACCTCCAAAAATCACCCTGGAGGAAATATGGAATGTGCTTACCTCTATGAATATTTCTTTGAATACATTAACGTTTATGGTCAAGGAAAGTATGAATAAAGTTCAGATCTTGGAAAAGAAGTTGGACACTTTTGAAACGTCTGTGAAAGAAACGGACATTAAAATAGAAAAAATCCAGGAGGTCCAAAATAATTTGATCAAATCGGAGAGTCTTTGCAATAAAAGATTGGAAATAGTGGAAAACGAATTAAGGAGAGCGAATTTAAGAATAACAAATTTCCCCAAATCGAGAATGGTAACTGCGAGAGATATGTTCAAGAGTTATTTAGTTAATGTTTTAAAATTTCCTGAACAAGCCGTCCCAGCAATTTCAAAAATTTTTTATATTCCCATTAAAAGTGAGGGGAAAATTGAGGTATTGAATGATTCAGTGTTGAATATATCTGCTATTCTTGAAATGTCACAGGAAATAATAATTGACACTAGAGCTACACTCCTGGTTACCTTTGTATTTGTTTCCGAGAGGGACACTGTCTTGAGACTGGCATTCTGAAATCAGAAGCAAGAATTCTTTGGCCAGCAAATTCGTGTATTTCCTGATATAATGAAAGTTACGCAGGAAAGAAGAAAACAGTTTTTGGTCATGCGGAATGAGGTTATATCCAGGAATGCTAAATATCATCTTCGTTTTCCATCAAAGTGTTTAATAATATATCATAATACGAGATATATATTTAATGAACCAGAACCATTGCGTCTCTTTCTGGACACTCATTCATAGAGTCCCTGTCAGGGGCTGGCAGTTGAAGCAACAGAGCGTGGACTGTGCAGAAAAGATTTGTTGATTTCCTTTTGTCTGCCCTATTTTTCTTTTCATGGTCTCCCATTGTTCTTATTATAATTTTGGGACAAATTTCCATTTAACATTATGGCTAATTTTGTTAATATAAACTGACTTATATTCAAGTTTAAATATTGAACATATTTGATTTGATTACCGTGTATGTTACCCAAGTATTTCTGTATGGTGACTACTATTGTAAATTGTGGTAAATTCATAAAAATAAAATTAAAAAAAAAAAATCTAAAAAATGAAATTTCATGGATTTTAATATTTCAGTTTTTAAATGAAATGAAACACAATAGAAAATGTTGTCATTGTCTATGTCATTTAAAAGAACAGTACATTCTATTAATGTTGCAATTGGATATTACCATGATTCACTAGCATGAGATTGGTGGCTTTCTGATACTGTTTCTTCCTAGCTAGTATGTGCATGCAGATTTCATATGGATGATGAAAGCTCATAAAGTTTGTGTCTGACTTGTACCAGCTAAATTGTAAATTGAAGACAGATTGTTCTATATGAAGAACAATAGCAGGTTTCTTCTCCGTGCAGCCTCACTGGCATTAATATTAAAACTGCTGGGGCCACATGGTGGCTCTTGTCTCTGCATTATATGTTTCTGTCTATATAAATAAAAATGTAAATGTTCGTTTGTTCAAAATCTTAAATCTCCGAAAGTACTTCACCGATTGCTTTGAAATTTTGACACAACATTGCATTCGAATACGCGCATGGTTTTATATACCTATATTATATAGATGTCACACCTGTGACAGGTAAAAACATGCTTTTTTGGAAAAACAGCGCCATCTGTTGGACGTAAAAGCAACACACGCTATCTACAATATAAATGGGCTCTGACCGACGGACTGCAAATGCGCAGTAGAGAGCAGCTCTACCACGCATATGTGGACCATAGAGCTCTGCGCTACGTGCTGGATGTCACAGAGGGGAGGAGGAAAGAGCAGACGAGTCGCCGCTCTGAGAAACGGCTCAGCCCATTCCTCCGCCGCTGGGGAAGGGGGAGGGAGTAGGGACTGCCGGACAGTTACACACAGGAGCAGGAAAAGGTAGAAGAGTCGCCGAGCCAGTCCGTCCACCGCCAGGGAAGGGGGGGAGGGAGTTGGGACGGCCAGAGCAGAGCAAATGCAGAAACGTACGCTTTCTCTTTTTTTTCTTTTCCATTTAACCTGACTGAGCCACAGCAACGCGTGGCCGGGTACAGCTAGTATTGCAATAAAAAGATTTGAACTGCTGGGGCCATCATATGTTACTCTGCTTCCATTTTATGTTGCTCTGCCTTCACTAGTTTGGTTGCATACACTCCTCTGTAGGGAGACGGGCTATTATCTACAGAAGCTGTGATAGGCTGGTGGGAGGGGGTTATGTGAAACAAGGGCTGAGAGATGGGGGATGTGAGGATGGAGGTTATATGAAAAAGGAGATGAGGTTGTGATAGAGAGGCTGGGGGAGGACAGAGAAGAAGAATCTGGGGCATAGTGTGTATATGTTCGTGTAAACCTCCTGGGTTACAAAAGATGTTTGCCAGAGATTAGGCTATTTTCTCTGTAGAGGGAGTTCAGGTAAAGGGCAACGGACTGTGTCCAGCACTGGTTTTAGTGGGAAGTGACGTTCCTGCCATAGGCGATGGATTAATAACATATATATGTATATCTTTAGATATTAGAGATGTGAATCGTGTCCTCGATCGTCTTAACGATCGATTTCGGCTGGGAGGGGGAGGGAATCGTATTGTTGCCGTTTGGGTTTTAAAAATATCGTGAAAAATCGTTAAAATCGTGAGCCAACCCCCTAAAACCCACCCCCGACCCTTTAAATTAAATCCCCCACCCTCCCAAACCCCCCCCCCCCAAATGCTTTAAATTACCTGCGGATCCAGCGGTGGTCCAGAACGGCGGCGGTCCGGAACGGCCCCCTCAATTGAATCCTTTTGTCTTCAGCCGGCGCCATTTTGCAAAATGGCCGCCGCAAAATGGCGGCGGCCATAGACAAAAACGATTCGACGCAGGAGGTCGTTCCGGACCCCCGCTGGACTTTTGGCAAGTCTTGTGGGGGTCAGGAGGGCCCCCCCAAGCTGGCCAAAAGTTTCTGGGAGTCCAGCGGGGTTCAGGAAGCGATTTCTTGCTGCGAATCGTTTTCCGTACGGAAAATGGCGCCGGCAGGAGATCGACTGCAGGAGGTCGTTCAGCGGGGGTTCCGGACCGCCGCTGAATGACCTCCTGCAGTCGATCTCCTGCCGGCGCCATTTTCCGTACGGAAAACGATTCGCGGCAAGAAATCGCTTCCTGAACCCCGCTGGACTCCCAGAAACTTTTGGCCAGCTTGGGGGGGCCTCCTGACCCCCACAAGACTTGCCAAAAGTCCAGCGGGGGTCCGGAATGACCTCCTGCATCGAATCGTTTTTGTCTATGGCCGCCGCCATTTTGCAGTGGCCATTTTGCAAAATGGCGCCGGCTGAAGACAAAAGGATTCAATTGAGGGGGCCGTTCCGGACCGCCGCCGTTCTGGACCACCGCTGGATCCGCAGGTAATTTAAAGCATTTGGGGGGGGGGTTCGGGAGGGTGGGGGATTTAATTTAAAGGGTCGGGGGTGGGTTTTAGGGGGTTTTAGTATGCCGGTTTTCCTGCCCTCCCCCTTCCCCCGATTTACGATTTTTTAACAATAAATCGGGGGAATTGGTATTGTATCGTGGCCCTAACGATTTTTGACGATTTAAAATATATCGGACGATATTTTAAATCGTCAAAAAACGATTCACATCCCTATTAGATATAGATATATAGATATACATAGATAAATAGATAGATATACTGCTTCAGCATAAGGGAGTTCAGGAGAAACTGAGAGGAAAAGAGTGGGTGCAAGGTTCCTAGCTAAGGATCCCTGGTAGAGGAGAATCAGAGTTGTGTTTTGTGAAGTGTAAGAATTTTAAGACCATTGCAGAGCCATCCAGGAAATTAATTTTCTCCCATTAAGAGAGACTGTCTCAGGTTGGGAAGCCTAGAGTGGAAATGAGTGGAGAAAGCTTTGTTGAAAGTAACGACCTAAGGTCTTTGGGTTAATTGAGAAAAGGGGCTAAGTCATAGTACAGGAGTATTTTTAGTGTTAAGAACCGACATCAAAGGAGGCTGTAAGTGATTGTTCATTATTTTATGTTGCTACTCTCCATTTATTTGACTTGGATTTGTCTCCTGGGATTTACTTGTTTTTAACATGGCTATGGCGGGACACAGCGCATCTTCCCCTCTCCCCCTATCCCACAAGAAAACACAATGTGCAACATTATGGATTTACAAAATGCCACAGTTTATTAATAATTACACACATAACCTGAGCCCAACAAACAAGATACCGTCTTCCTTTTCGTCCATCCTGCCTCCTTCAGCATGCCATTGCAACCCCAATGGCACATCTATATGACCTTCATTTGTGAAACGCCTCAGCCCCCACCCCCAGTGGCTCCTCAATGCCTAGCAGTCCTCACCCTACTGCATCCCAGTGAGAGAGTACCTGCAGCCTGAGCAGCAACCCCCACTGCTCCTCCACTGCCTCGTGTAGCAGCCCCCCCCCCCAGCTACATTAGTCCCCACCCCTCATCAACCCACAGGTCAGCTTATGTGACTTTGTATATATGTATAGAACTGTAAGCTTTGAACCATGACGTCATGCAAATAAATGATATCATAGAGAGCGTGTGGCAGTGCTTTTATTCTTGCTCCACACAATTGGCGTAGTCGCAGGATGTCTGTTTAAGAAAAAAGTTAAAGATACTAAGGAGACATCCGAATCTCAGAGTAATATAGATTTACGCATTCCCGGGTAGGAGAAAACCCCGTATAATATTCTAAAAATTCCGGTAATAAAAGGAAAAGAATTAGTTACTGTAAGTAGAAAGGGCTGGGCAGTCTTAGCAGGATATCGGAGATGTCATGAACAGAAAAATGTTCTGCAAGTACGCCTAGAAGCTTTAGATAAAGAACTAGATGGGGCCATACAGGACAACATAATGGTACGGTGCCATCTAGAGGCTTATAGGAATAAGTCGGAGCAATATCAATCGGTTGCTGAACAAGCAGCAGTCCGATTAGCACAACACAAATATAGGAAGCAGAGAGGTCGAGTAAATCATGCTAAAGTTAGGGCTTGCATAATAAAAACAGAATGGGACCCTGAAACATGGGATGGAGATATATGGGATTCCACGGATAGTGAAAGAAAAGCCGAAATAGACCCGCCGTCTGAAACTATGATAGGGCAAGCATGCCCCAAAATACGTAGAAAGTTAAAGCAAGCTAGCGATGGGGTGGCGGAGGCTAGTGAAGCCACCCAGGTGCTGGAGGACTTTTCACAACATGAGATAAGCAAAATTTTAGACAGAATGGGACAGCGTCCTGGCGAACCCTTAGATAAGTGGCTAGTCCGCTTACACGAATCAGGGGCAGGAGACATTACCATAGATCAAAGAGATGTCAAGCGTTTTATTTATTTATTTATTATTTATTTATTTAATAGTTTTATATACCGTTTTACCAACAATAAATGCCGACCAAAGCGGTTTACAATATTTCAAAGCAAAATTAAAAAACCAGAAAAATAAAACTTCAGTGAAAACACATAGAAATAAAAAAAAGCGGGAATAAAAATACAATAATAATAATATTATCAATAACATAAAATAAGGTGACATAGGATAAGGAGATTGGCTATTAATACTTTTAAAAAGTTTAAAGAGTAGAAGAAATAAAACACTGGGCTGCAATTAAGAGCTAGTCTGTTACAACACAAGTTCAAATACTGGGTATGGGTCAAGGTCTAGAAAAATTCTAAGATTTCTAAAAGGGGGATACAACTAAAAAGCCTACATGCTATGGGGTATCCTCAATGTCCTTAAATGCTACTTGGAACAAGTGAGTTTTCAATGCTTTCTTAAACTCCTTCCGATTGAATATGTGCCTTAAAGAGTCAGGCAAAGCGTTCCACAATATGGGACCTACGACTGAAAAAGCTCTATTTCTGGTCACATTTAGTGCCGCATTTTTTATAGAAGGGACCTCTAATAGGTTTTTACCCGCTAATCTGAGTTCTCTGTGAGGTTTGTAGATACGTAGCGTAGTGCATAACCAAGTGGAGTCAACGTTGTTTAATAAGGAGTGAGTTAACATGATAATTTTATATTGAATACGGTATTTAACAGGTAACCAGTGCAGCTTATATAGAATTGGTGTAATATGCTCCTTAAAAGGTGTACCTGTAAGGAGTCTTGCAGCAGAATTCAAAACCAATTGCAAAGGTTTAATAGTGGATTCAGGAAGCCCTATATATAAACCGTTGCAGTAATCTAAGCCTGACAGAATCAGTGCTTGTAAGACTGAACGATAGTCTTGATAAAATAGTAAAGGCCGTAAACATTTTAAAACATGCAGTTTTACCATGCAGTTTTACCATGATATCAACAGATCCTGAGATTAGAGCTGCAGTTAGAACAGTAACGGGGACATGACCAATTTATTCATGGTAGTTGCCTACGCAGCTAAATCTCGATATCCTAGTATAATTGACTGGCCAATAACTTCGCGAACATTATACTCCATGAGGGATATTATACAGCGGATTAAAGAATTAATGATGCAGGTATGGTGCATTCGGGGGGGTGCAAGGCAAATTTACCACCCTGACACTTCCTCATACTGCACGCACTGATATAATGAAGAGTTTGACTCCACAACATAAATCGATTATGTTGACTTTAATGATTAATAATGCGGGAAAAACAATTGGGGATTTAATCAAAGCAATTCGGGAGGTTTTAGAGCTGGGAGCCTCTGACACGGACAGGCGTGAAAAGAGATATTTATATGAGAAAGATCATATAGGCGCCCGAGTCCCCGAACAAATGGAAAGTGCACCATAGGGTTTCAGAGATCTTAGGAATAGAGAGACAGAGGCTAGGGTTTCCAGAAGGGATATGTTCACCGCTTTAATAGCGGCAGGGGTGGCCAAAGACAAAATTGATGGCATTCCCACCAAAGAAATGTATAAGTTGTATCTACAGAAATGTAAAGGTAAGCCTAAAAAGGTTTACAATACTGAAAAAGGAGAGGATGTTAGTTGTATGTTACTGGAGAAAATGTCACAGTTGTTACAGGAGAAGAAGGAAAGGGAGGCGAATCAGACCAACCCTTTCATAAATCAGGGCAGTGCAATCCCTAGTGCCCCACGCAAGGGATAGGACAGTACCCAGATATATCCAGACCTGTCCTGGGCACAATAGGAAAAGGGCCATACCCCCCGCGTTGCTACCGCCACAACAGATAATCGTACGCATATCGGGGTGGAAATACAGTGGCGACATGGGCTCTATTAGATACGGATCAACTAACCCAGAATCATGAAATTTTAATGGATGCCGAAATGGCACCAAGATGAATGGAAGATACATCACCGCCCAGTATGGGGTGCTGATATTTGGCAAAAAATTTGGACCGAATGCCATAAGAAAAAGGTTACTGTTTTCCATGTCGATGCGCATGTGAAAGACACTTCTTTGTCTAACTTGTACAATTCCATTGCAGATCAGCATGCTAAAATTAGAACAACAGCCCTTGATCACATGGAAGAAAGTGGGCTCTGGAGATGGGCACATTGCAAAAGCGGTCATTTAGGGGCGGAAGCAAGTCACAGGTGGGTGTAAGCCCAAGGGATACCAGGGTCCCTATCGGACTTTCAAAATATTGTTAAACAGTGTGAATATTGTCAATTGTCCCATCCACGGTCCCCGCATGCAATCAAAAGGGGGAAAATACATCGTGGATTAACACCCGCTGCTATCTGGCAGATTGACTTCATAGGCCCCTTACGTAAGTCTCAGGGAGATATGTATATATGCACTGCAGTAGATACCTGTAGTGGAGTATTAATGGGAATATCAGCCCCTGAGGCTAACCAAAAAGTGACCTTGAAATTGTTACAGGAAATGGGCCGATATTATGGAATACCCTCTCAAATATAAAGCGATAGAGGGACACACTTTACGGGACACACTGTACAGCAGTATGCCAAAGACAACTATATTGAGTGGATCTTTCATATTCCCTACTACCCCCAAGCTGCGGGGTTAATAGAGTGTATGAAGAATGGATTACTAAAAAATATGTTGCTATCCTTGACTAAATCGCTCTTAAGGGGTGGAAGCAGTATTTACCGATAGCATTACAGTTATTGAATAGTAGACCATTGAAAGAAAGCAGAAGGACACCTTTTCAAAAAATGTATCAAAAATCTGAAGCAATAAGTATTACATCTTTGGAACAATGTAACATTATCTGTTGGGCGACAGCGGAGGGTAGTGTAGAATTACCAAAGCAGAATAGCTCGGATGCAGCGGGATATGACATGAACAATCCCACCGCATTAGTAATCCCTCCCCAACAATCACTTTTGTATGATATGCATTTTGGATGTAGCATCCCCAAAGGTCATTTTGGTTGGGTAAGAATTAAGTCAAGTTGGGCAAAACAGGGTCTTACAATCTTAGGAGGCATAATTGATGCAGACTATAGAGGTTCTATTTTTGTAGTGTATCATAATTTAACAAAAGGTGAAATATATATCCCAGCTCATGCTAAGGTGGCCCAATTGATCATCATTTATTTATTTATTTATTTAACAGCTTTTAATATACCGGTGTTCGGGCGGGCACATCACGCCGGTTTACAATAAAACTTGAGAAAGGAGGAAAATTACAAAAAACAGGGAACGGGTGAGGGAGCAGGTGAGAAAAGGGGGCAGGAGTGGGGGGGATAGAAAGAGGGGGAAGGGATAGCAGCTAAGAAAGTAGAGTAGAGTAACCGTAATTGAGGTGGAGGTATTTACAGGAGGAGGTATTTACAGCAGGAGGGTTGCAGGGGTGAGATAATTTGAGAAACTAAAAAAACTTATTTACATAGTACATTCTGTACCTTATACCTTATTTACAGCAGAAAGAGCTACAATTAACTTATGTCAAGCCAAATCAGGTGGTATGTTAGGGAGAAATCCATAGGAGAGTACAGGAAAATGCGGTGGGGGGGGGGGGGGGGGGGGGAGGCAGGGGGATTGTCTACGGGGGGATGGTTTCGGGGTAGGCCTGTCTGAAGAGCCAGGTCTTGATGCCTTTTTTGAACGTGGGCAGGGAGGGTTCAAGACGGAGGTGTGTGGGGAGGGAGTTCCAGACGGCAGGGCCTGCGATGGTGAAGGCTCTTTCCCTGGTGGTGGAGAGATGTGCTGTCTTTAGGGGGGGGGTGTGTGTAGGGTGCCTGCTAGGGTGGATCTTGTGGGGTGATGGGAAATGTGAAAGTGGGGCATTTTCTTAAGCCAGGCGGAGTTGCTTTTGTAGAGAATGTTGTGAAGTATGGTTAGGGTTTTATAATGGGAGCGGAAGTGGATGGGCAGCCAATGCAGATCTACAAGAATGGGAGTAATATGCTCTCTTTTGCGTGTGTTAGTTAGGATTCTTGCCATGGCGTTCTGTAAAGTTTGTAGCGGTTTGATGGTGGAGTATGGGAGGCCTAGCAACGGGGCGTTGCAGTAGTCCACTTTGGAAAATATGGTGGACTGTAGGACTAAACGGAAGTCAGGAGTATGGAGTAATGGCCTGAGCTTTTTAAGGATCTGGAGTTTGTAGAATCCTGCTTTAAGCAGGGACTTGATGTGTGGCTTGAAGTTGAGGTGTTGGTCGAGTGTGACTCCCAGGTCTCTTACAGAGGGGGGTAGGGCGTGGGTAAGGGTAGAGAGGGTTGCCGTGGAGGAGGAGGCGTGTTCAGGTTGCTTGGATATGAAGAATAATTCGGTTTTGGTTGCATTAAGTGCAAGGTGTAGGTTGGCTAATAGGGAGTTAATGGTGGCTAGGCAGGATTCCCAGAAGAGGATGGTTTCATTGAGCGTTTTTTGAATGGGGATGAGAATTTGCACATCGTCAGCATATAAGAAGAAGTCCAGGCCTAGGTTTGAGAGTAAGTTGCAGAGGGGGAGGAGGTAGATATTGAAAAGGGTGGAGGAAAGGGAGGAGCCCTGGGGGACGCCTTGCATGAGAGGAACGTGAGCAGATTCAAAGTTATCAAGTTTTATAAGGTATTCTCTGTTTGCAAGGTAAGAAGCAAACCAGTCTAGTGCTGTGTCGGCAATGCCTATCTCTGCCAAGCGGGCGAGAAGGATCTGATGATTGACAGTGTCAAAGGCTGCCAATATATCCAGTAAGGCAAGTAAAAAAGATTTACCTTGGTCAAGACCGATAAGTATGGTGTCAGTTATAGCTAGAAGGAGATTTTCGGTGTTGCGGCCTTTCCGGAATCCAAATTGTGATGGGTATAGGAGGTTGTGTTCCTCGAGGTAGTTGGTGAGCTGGGTATTGACTGCTTTTTCGAGGACTTTTGCAATGAAGGGAAGGTTGGAGATGGGCCGGTAGCTTGCAGGATCGGAGGGATCAAGGGAGGGTTTTTTTTAGGAGTGGCTTCACAACGGCAAGTTTGAGGGGATCTGGGACTCTGCCGAAAGTGAGGGAGCAATTAATGATATCAGCTAGGGCAGGGGTCCCCAACCACTGGTCCGCGGACCGGGACCGGGCCGTGGGAGTTTCTTGCCGGTCCGCGGCGCTGCCAAGCACCGGCAGGTGTGTCGTGCGCTCCCGGTCTCTCCCGCTGCTCTTCCTTCCCTGCTGCCGTTGCCGCTGGGCTATCAGCACGTTCAAGCCCAGCGGGAACGGCAGCAGTGCAAAAAAAAAAAAAAAAAAGCTGTGGCATCCGCGGCTGGCCTTTTCTTCTTCCTGCCCCCCCTCCCTCTGACCCGGAACAGGAAGTGATACGCGGTGCGCGGGAAGGAGAAAGAGCCGTGCCGCATGAAAAAATAGCAGCGGCGACAGCAGCATCGGCCCCCGAGCAATCGAAGCAGCTGATAATAGGTAAAGGAGACAGCAACGTGAGCCTCCCGCGGCCGATGGGATTCTTCTTTCTTGGCCTGCGGGGGCTGGAGGAGGAGGTGGTGCAGCTACCGTTTGTGCTCGGGGGGGGGGGGGGAGAGGGGAAGTGAGTGAGAGAAAGAGAGAGAAGCAGGCAGCCAGCATGTGTGTGATTGACTGGTCAGAGAGCTGATGTGTGTGTGTGTGTGTGTGTGTGTGTGAGAGACAATGAAAGTGATTGCTCAGGGAGATGACTGATGTGTATGTGAGAGTGTGAGACATTAGTCAGGGAGGTGACTGATGTGTGTGTGTGAGAGAGAAAAAGCATGGAAGTGAGAAGTCTGGGTATGTGAGAAAGCATGGGCGTAAGAAGCCTGGTGTTATGGGGGTGAAAGAAAGCATGGGAGTGAGAAACCTGGGTGAGTGTGCATGCATGAGAGAGAGAGAGACTGCTTGGTAAGGTGACGGTGTGTGTGAGAGAAAAAGACTGGTGTGTGTGAATGTGAGAGAATGTGATTCAGGGAATGAGAAGCCTGTGCACGTGGAGCGTGAACATGGAAATGAGAGAGACTGGTGTGTGTGTAACAGAGAGAAAGTGATTATGGGAATGAGAAGCCTGTGCATGTGAAGAGAAGTGAGCATGGGAGTGAGAAACCTGGGTGTGTGTGAGACACAGCATAGGAGGGAGAAGCCTGTATATCTGAAAGAGAACATGGGAGTGGGAAGCCTGTGTGTGTGTGTATGCATGAGCGAGATCAGGTGACTGGTGTGTGTGTGTGTGTGAGAGAGAGAGAGAGAGAAATAAAGTGATTATGGGAATGAGAAGCCTGTGCATGTGAAGAGTGAGCATGGGAGTGAGAAACCTGGGTGTGTGTGAGACACATCATGGGAGGGAGAAGCCTGTATATCTGAAAGAGAACATGGGAGTGAGAGACTGGTGAGTGTGTGTGTGTGTGAGAGAGAGAGACAGAGAAAGTGATTATGAGAGTGAGAAGCCCATATATGTAAGTAGAACACGGGAGTGGGAAGCCTGTGTGTGTGTGTATGGCATGAGAGAAACTGTTCAGGAAGGTGACTGGTGTGTGTGTGCCAAAGACTGTTTGGGAGATGATTGGTGTGTGAGAGACAGAAACTGGTCATGGGGGCATGACTGGTATGGTGTGTGTGTGAGTCATGGGCACTAAGGAAGAGGACCATAAGTATAGAGCTTAGCTTCTACTGCTGCTTCTGGTGTGTGCCACGGCCTGCAGGGAAGGGGAGTAGGACAGCTGCTGGAGGGGGTAAGTAAAAGTGGCTTTTTAAGTTTATTTTTCTTGACTGCCATTTTAATTGTGTGATGTCTGCTTTTTTGAAATATTTTATTGGTGTTTGGAGAATGTTTAATAGTTTTTATGAGTTTTTAATTGTTGGATGTTATTCTGTTCATAGCTGTTTTGAAACATTTATTCTGCTTATTAGTATAGTTTTACAATTATTTCTGTGTGGGGATCTATAGCTGCTTGCTAGTTCTGTTTTCCTAATAAGAGGTGTATTGGTTTTTAGGACCTGATTTAATATTTGTAGTGTTGCCTTTTCATAGATAGGGTTGCTCCTGTTTGAGTGTATTCCATAATACAGGTGTAACTGTGTGCAGATTAGTTTATGTGCATTACTACAGATCCTGGGAGTATGTTAGGTCGGTTCTGTGTCTGTTACCGAGATGAAATATTTTGCTAGCATGTAAGCGTTTGTATCGGTCTTATTTGTTGTGTTTTCTCAAGAGGACATGCATTGGTGGTAAACTGCTGTCTTTTCATAAGTAGGGCTATTGAGCCTGGAAGTAGAAGGAGTTTGAGTTACTGTTACTGAGATGTCACCAGAACCAGAATATCTTTTTTGTAGGGTGAGTTGTATGGGGAATGTCATAATTCTGCTTTACATCCATTATTGTGGGTCAGGGGGGTTCCCGTGGATACAAACTGTATTTTTACATCTAGCCCCATGACGATCATGGGTCAGTGTGCCATGCATATGAGAACCTATGGTGAGTTGAGTCACATTCACATTATAAATGTCATAATTAAATGATAAGTGTGCACTAAAATCCAACCCCCTCCATAACCCCGCCCTCATATGACCAAAGCCCCGCCCCCCTGCCCCGCCCTGCCGGGCCATGGAAAAATGGTCTTGCTTGAAGCCGGTCCCTGGTGCAAAAAAGGTTGGGGACCACTGAGCTAGGGGTTTGGCGATGGTGGTGGGAGTGGAGAGGAGGGTTTTGGAGGGGATTGCGTCTGCAAAGTGTGTGGCCGGTTTCATTTTTTTGAGGATGGTCTCAATTTCGAGGGCAGATGTGAGGTCGAAGGATTTGATGCTGGTGCTATTGTGAATAGGAGGGGGGAGGTGGTCATGGGGTTATGGGGGAAGCGTAGGAGGATACTGGATATTTTATGTTGGAAGTATTTAGCAAGCTCCTCGCATTTTTCCTTGGAGTGTTCTTCGAGGGTGATAGGGTGGGGGGTCTTAGTGAGATCTGCGACATAAGAAAAGAGGGCGTTGGCGTTGAATTGTAGGTCGTGAATTTTTGATGCATGGAAGTCCCTTTTGGCGTTGATGGTGGCTTGCCGGTAGCCGTACAGTGATTGTTTATACACTGCTTTGTGTTGGGGGGAGGGTTGGCGGCGCCACAGGCGTTCTTTTGACCTAAGGTCCTGCTTTAGTTTTTGTAGTTCGTTAGTGTACCAAGTTTTTTTTTTGTTCTGTAGGATGGGGATTTCTTTGTGTGTCAAGGGGCAGAGATCATTGGCTATTGTTTTGGTGATGTGATTCCAGGAGTGAAGGGCTGCATCTGGATGTGACAGGTCAATGTTCTTTATTGCTTTGTCTAATGCTGTGGTCATGCTTTCTGATGAGCAGGGTTTCCGGAAGGAGATAGTTGTTTTTTTTTGGGTTCGTGGTATCATGGCGGGGGAATTTAGACAGATTTGGGCATTGATGATGTAATGGTCGGACCAGGGTATGGGGGTAGCTACAGGAATGTTAGGTACAGAGAGGTGGGAGTTGATAAAGAGGAGGTCGAGTGTATGACCTGCCTTATGGGTTGGGGAAGCCATAAGTTGTCTGAAGCCTAGGGCTTCAAAAGTGGTTAGAAGGGTTTCGCAGGCAGAAGTACGGGGGATGGAGTCCACATGGAGGTTAAAGTCTCCGAGGATGACTGCTGGGGTGTCTGTTTTGAGGTTATCTATAATAAATTCAATGAGGGGGGAGGAATCATGTTCGAGGAGGTTAGGTGGGGCGTAGATGAGGCATATCTGGAGGGCAGGTGATTTGAAGAGCCCGATTTCTAGTCTTGGGGGGGGGGAGGAGGGTTGGAGTTTGAGGTTGAGGTGCTTTTTTGCGGCCAGAAATAGCTCTCTTTTTGGGTCTTGGGATGGAGTAAATGTCGTATAGGTTTTCGGGGAGTTGGTTGAGGTAGACATGGTCTGATTCTTTGAGCCATGATTCAGTAATTGCACATAGGTCAGGATTGTCATCCGTGAGAAGGTCGTGGATAATGGGTGCTTTTTTGAGGATGGATTGCGCATTGAGAAGGGTTAGGGTAAGTGTGGCTAAGCCAAGGAATTGGGTGAGGGGTGAGATCATGATGGGTACTAGTGAGTTCCGTGGATTAGAGATAAGGGGATGGGATGCGCTGGGTTTGCGCAGGTGAGGGAGGTACAAGGTTGGGATAGTTAGGATGCACATGTCTGATGAGGAGAAGGCGAGGAGGTGAGTTGGACCTCAAGCATGAAAAAAGAGAAGGAAAGGGGCGGGGGGAGATAAGGGGGAGGAGACGAGGTTAAGAGGAGGTTGCGAAAACAGTGAGGAAGCGGCCGGGGCTTGGGGTGGGGGGCTGTTAAGGGCTTCCAGCGGTAGGTTGCCACCGTGGTAGGTATCAGCATTGACTGAAGTGTATAAGACATAATGCAGGTTTAAATAGTGCAGAATTAAAATAATGCAGAAAACAGTGTAAGTTCAGTAGGGCTAGCAGGGAGATAGAGCATCAATGTACACTGCAGAATATGCAATTCAGGTTATACAATGCAGGTTATACTGAACAAGATTCAGTGTGTCCAACTGGGAACTAAAGTACAGTGCAGCTTATACAATGCAGAAAAAACAATGCAATTTCAGTATGTCTAAATAGGAGATGGATCACAGGAGATTGATCACAGTGCAGGGTTATAATACTTACAGTTGGGTGTAGTGGGGTGAAGCAGATGGGCAGAGGAGGGAAGAGATTGGATACAAGATCCAGGGAGGAGGGAAACCAGTGGTGGACACAGTTAAGGTGTGCGCAGGGAGGAGTAGTCCTATGGAGGGGATGTGTAACTAGGTCCTATGAGGGTATAGATAAGCTCTTTTGGGGATGCCAGAAAAACTTCAGGCGTCTGGAGTGAGTAATTGATTAGGGGGAGAAAACTCTCGGAATCTTCTTTGTCGTCAGGCAGGGGACGGTCCGCAAAGTCTCAGCTGGCAAGGCCTCTGGGGCTGGGGCGTTGCTTGGGCTGGTAGCAGGGTGGTCTGTTGCGGTTTTCTTTGGTCTAGGGTGCCGGAAATTAGATGTTGGGACCCCTGTGGAGCTTTGGTGAGTCGGGCTAGCAGGGGAGGCAGTAGTTCTTTGTTTTTCCGATCGTAGAATTATCCAGCTGTGGGAAAGTCGGTCCTATGCGCAGTGGCAGGGAAGAGTTGTGCGTCAGAGAGGTCCTTCAGAGCTGTCCGAAGGGGCTGCCCGAAGGGGCTGCCCGAAGGGGCGCACAAAGGGGCGGGCCCCTTTGTTGCGCTCCTTCGGCGCGCGGCGCCGGAGCTGCAGGAAATTTAAAGGGCCTCTGGGCCCTTCACGATTGGCTGCTGGGGAGCGGCTGAGGTGAGTTGTTGACCAGTAGCTGGTAGGAGGCGGGCCTTCTTGCCGGTCGGGGTGGCGGCAGGACGGCGCAGTGGGCCGCGTGGTTGGGCTCGGACCCAGCGGGGGTACATGGGGGGGTCCCAAATAAAACACCAAGGGGAAGTGCTTTTGGAAGCACTACTATACCACCGGAATCATTACATCCTGGGGCGGAAATCTGGATATTTTCCCCTAATCGGGAACCACTAAAAGGTGAAATCCTGGTGGTAGGTAAGGATGCTGTCCTTACAGTACTGGCGGAAGGTGCAGATATCTGGCAGCAGGTACCGAGCGTGCGCTGCAAGTTACGGGAATAAAAGTTTTCCTTTTCTTCTATTTATAGGATGGCAATATCCTCTTCAATACCCTCTTTGCAACGATCTCAAAGCTACTAGCCCTCCTGGTCTTATGGGCCCTGGCCGTTGGAAACACACCCTCTTTAGCGCAAGGTGGATTCCACAAACTACTATCAAGGATCCAAGCATCAAATCGGACAACGTGGAAGTTATTCCGTAATGCAACCTGTGACAATTGTAATTTGTGGAACTTTACTGTTGCGGTCCCGACCGCCCCTCTCCTGATCGGGCTCAGGCCCGCCTACCTCCGCTCCGGCAGCCGCGGGATTCCGCCCAGCCCAGGTCCCGGGAGGCCCTCCGTCCGCGCAGTTCCCACGTGGCGGACGCCATTGCAGGCCTGTTCTCCTCCGGCCGCGCGCGAGGAGGCTCCTCTTGTGCGTCCAGCTCCCGGAAGCCCAGCTCCGCCTCCTCGGCTGACGTCACGCTCTGCTCCCAATATAACCGGCATTCAGTCGTTCACTAAACGCCTTGCAACGAGGTTCCTAGCTGACTAGTTGCTTCCTGTTTGCCTTTCCTGTTGACTCCTTGATTCCTGCCTTGACTCCGGTTTGCTTCTGACTTCGCTACAGCCTGCTGCCTGCCTTGACTCCGGTTTGCTTCTGACTTCGCTACAGCCTGCTGCCTGTCTTGACTCCGGTTTGCTTCTGACTTCGCTACAGCCTACAGCCTGCCGCCTGCCCTGACCCGGGTTGCCACGGACTTCTCTACCGCTTGCCGCCTGCCTCGATCCCGGTGTGTCACGGACTCCATAACCACTTCCCGCCTGCTCTGGTCCTGAGTGTTACCCTCTGGGCCAGCTTCCTGACCCAGCCTGCCTCTCTGACTCTCTGGCAAGCCTCTAGCCGGCTCAGCTCCTAGTGGGCCTCCTGCCCTCCCTACGCACTAGCTCTTCAGGACATTCTCAGCAGTGCCCAAGTCCCAAGGGCCTGGGTCCCTACGGGCTCCTCCCGGGGGGATCCCAGGCTCCGGGTGAAACCTTGCCAGACCATGCCTCCGCCTCTCGGCCTGCCCTGTGATCACCGATAGGCCGGCCCAAGGGTCCACCATCTACCCTCACAGCAGTCTAGCCGCAACATTTACGATAGAAAATATTACTCCGTACACTATATCTCTTAATAATATCAACCAGTATGTTTGGCTATATCAACATGATGCGAACGCGACCCTAGAACTTCGTAATACTACAGAATATGTTTGTAGAGATTTTGATTACACTTGCTTCATGGGCGCCCCATGCGCCCTACGATACCAATGTAATAATGTTTCTGTTGCATTACCTGCCATTAATGTTTCCAAACCGGCTTGGATACTCGGCTGCATGGAGTCCAAAGCAAATAATACATCTGATGTGTTTAAGTATTATTGGATCATGAGTCAGGTGTCCCAGCCTCGGTTTCGAGAACAATCCCTAATTCGCCTACCAGAAACTTGTGTTACGGTAGTATTTTATAAAACTGTTCATAAAATATATTTTAACATATCTTTTCCCCTCATACCCCGTACTAGAAGGAGAAGGCGAGAATGGTACAATACTTTATTAGGAAGTGCTGGCCTAGGGGTGGGAGTTCTTAACAGCATAGATGTAGAAGTACTAGCGGGCAAAGTTGCTCGAGCCGGCACAGACACAAGTACCGCTCTTTACCTTATGGCCGATTGGATGTCCAACAGTACGAACCTTTTTCATCAAACATTACATTATTTGCAAGCGCAATCTGATGCTCATAAGAAAATATTTGCCCAACAAGTACAAACTATGAAAAATATTTCCACATTGTTCAATTAGGCGTGAGTTCGATTGCAAATTCTTTATCTTACCCAACAAATTCAATACGTCCAGACAGAATTGTATATTGAACACGCTCCTATATGGAAAATTTTGTTTGAACAATATGTACAAAATTTGATCCCCTATCCTATCGGATGGAAACCACGACCTGAACAAACTAAGTGTAACCATCAATATTGTACTGGGCTGATTGAATGGTACCACGGCACCAATGTAACAGCATGTAAATTCATAGCACTCCCATTTCAGGTTTGGTCCCCTTCAGGAGCTGTAATGGTCCAACCAACTTTCTCCGGTAAATGGATCTTTCCGGATAATCGAACATCCTCCTTAGATAATTGCGTTCCCCTTCTGTCAGGACATTTTGCTTGCCATTTTTCGTGTTAAAGAAGACTGCACTTTGCAACATTCCACAAGTGAATGCGACTTATGGGTATTACCTGCTCAGGTACACGGATTCACCGTAGTTGCCCCTCAAGTGGTTTGTGTTTATAATTCCTCCTTTAGTGGTTGTATATATAACATTTCAGTGTTTTTGTTTGATAATATCACGTATTACTTACCTGCTAAAGATACACTAAATATCTCTACGGGGGTAAATATATCGACTACCTTTCTACAGATGCCCCTGTTAGACCTACGGCCTCTGCAAAAGGCCATAAATGCATCTCATCAGTTACAACAAATACTAGCAAAGTTGAATAAATCTACCGATATTGTGTTACTGAAAACTTTGTTCCTGAATGATAAATTACATTCGTTAATTCAACAAATTGTTGATAATACCCATAACTCATGGTGGGATATTTTTACTGGCCACTCCCCTACTGCCCAACAAACACTCAAGTGGCTATTTCATCAGATTCTAGTACTTTGTATCATTAGTATTTTGTGCCTTACCTGCAATTGTTATCTCACCTATCGTGTACATCGCCTATCTCAGAGAACCCCAATCAATGTTCATAATGCCTCTTATGCATACATGTCGGAAACTTGCTGATCAAGGGGTGGAGTGTAAGGAAAATGTTGCTGCCAATAACTGATTGTGCAACAAAGACTTTGGCTGCTTGTGCCGGGGACACGCTGACCTGATCAACCAGCCTATGCCCAAAGGAGAGATAAGTCAGGCTTTGTGGTAGCAGCTGCTGGCGACAACACAGGGATAGCAACTGTTATCGACTGTTGGAAACTGTTGGCAACGACACAAGGGAAAACATAGTGATCAGCAACTTTCCTGACTGTATAAAAGCAGAGGGGTGGAACGGCGAAACAGGCGTCTATTGGAATGCCTTCATAGACGTATGAAGTGCTGCAAATTCCCCTTCTTCACCTAATTGATTGACCAGACTTCTCGCACAGACAGGCTGATGTATGAGGGGTGAGGAAACCTTAATATCCATGGACAGGTATGTGACTTTGTATATATGTATAGAACTGTAAGCTTTGAACCATGACGTCATGCAAATAAATGATATCATAGAGAGCGTGTGGCAGTGCTTTTATTCTTGTTCCACACAGCAGCCTATAAGGTATGAAGAACTAAAGGTCATTTTGGTGAGACTACCGGCTGTGTGCTGGTCGTATTATGAACAGTACTCTTTCGGGTTGCTTTTTTGATTGCCTTTTTTGGGGCTAGGAGAGTGGGGGAACTGGTGGCTGACTTGAAAATGCGATGGGACAGGTCAGGTTTGTTAAGGGATAATGTGCAGATTTCAGATGAAGGGGTACAATTTCTTATTCAAAAGTCAAAAGTGGATCAGTTGGGCAGGGAGCAAACAGTGTGTTTGAGTAGGGTGGTTGAAGAATTGGTCTATCCAGTTCGAGTGGCACAGGTTTTTGCGAAGTTGAGGCCAGCAGTAGGGGCCTTTTCTTGGTGCATCAGGATGGTTCCCCATTGACTCGCTTTCAATTTGCAAGAGTTTTGCCTTGGTTATCTCGAATTTGGATTGGAACCGAGGTTTGTAAAACTCATTCTTTTTGCATAGGTGCAGCCACCAGTGTGGCAGAGGGGTATGTCCGAGAAATACATTAAGCATATTGGTAGAAGGAGGTCTGGGGTGTATGCATCTTTCATTCGTTAATAGAAAGGGGCATTGGGGCATTGGGGGTTTAACATTTATTTTGTATTTCCTTCAGAGTTTTGGGAGTGCTGGATAGAGATCAGGTATGCCTGGGTTGTGGGCCACTCGTTCATACATTGGGCACATCATCAGGCCTTGTCCCGTTCTTACAGCATTCATTTGGGCTTGGAGGTCGATAATCGGCAGGTGATTTGGATGGAGCTCTGTGGAATGAACTGGGATTAGTTAATTCAGACGATCATGCAACAGTTCAGGTGAAGAAGGCAGCTGGAGCTCTTGGTCATTCATTTGGGGGCCAATGATGTGGGGAGGGGGGTCTTGCCAGGATTTTATTAAGAACATAAGAAAATGCCATACTGGGTCAGACCAAGGGTCCATCAAGCCAAGCATCCTGTTTCCAACAGTGGCCAATCCAGGCCATAAAAACCTGGCAAGTACCCAAAAACTAAGTCTATTCCATGTTACCATTGCTAATGGCAATGGCTGTTCTCTAAGTGAACTTAATAACAGGTAATGGACTTCTCCAAGAACTTATCCAATCCTTTTTTAAACACCGCTATACTAACTGCACTAACCACATCCGCTGGCAACAAATTCCAGAGTTTAATTGTGCATTGAGTAAAAAAGAACTTTCTCCGATTAGTTTTAAATGTGCCCCATGCTAACTTCATGGAGTGCCCCCTAGTCTTTCTACTATCCGAAAGAGTAAATAACCGATTCACATCTACCCGTTCTAGACCTCTCATAATTTTAAACATCTCTATCATATCCCCCCTCAGCCATCTCTTCTCCAAGCTGAAAACTCCTAACCTCTTTAGTCTTTCCTCATAGAGGAGCTGTTCCATTCCCCTTATCATTTTGGTAGCCCTTCTCTGTACCTTCTCCATCGCAATTATATCTTTTTTGAGATGCGACGACCAGAATTGTACACAGTATTCAAGTCTATTCCATGTTACCATTGCTAATGGCAATGGCTGTTCTCTAAGTGAACTTAATAACAGGTAATGGACTTCTCCAAGAACTTCTCCAAGAACTTATGACATTTTCTGTTTTATTCACCATTCCCTTTCTAATAATTCCCAACATTTTGTTTGCTTTTCTGACTGCCGCAGCACTCTGAACCGACGATTTCAATGTGTTATCCACTATGATGCCTAGATCTCTTTCTTGGGTTGTAGCACCTAATATGGAACCCAACATTGTGTAATTATAGCATAGGTTATTTTTCCCTATATGCATCACCTTGCACTTATCCACATTAAATTTCATCTGCCATTTAGATGCCCAATTTTCCAGTCTCACAAGGTCTTCCTGCAATTTATCACAATCTGCTTGTGATTTAACTACTCTGAACAATATTGTGTCATCTGCAAATTTGATTATCTCACTCGTCGTATTTCTTTCCAGATCATTTATATATTGAAAAGTAAGGGTCCCAATACAGATCCCTGAGGCATTCCACTGTCCACTCCCTTCCACTGAGAAAATTGTTCATTTAATCCTACTCTCTGTTTCCTGTTTTTTAGCCAGTTTGCAATCCACGAAAGGACATCGCCACCTATCCCATGACTTTTTACTTTTCCTAGAAGCCTCTCATGAGGAACTTTGTCAAACGCCTTCTGAAAATCCAAGTAGACTACATCTACCGGTTCACCTTTATCCACGTGTTTATTAACTCCTTCAAAAAGGTGAAGCAGATTTGTGAGGCAAGACTTGTCCTGGGTAAAGCCATGCTGACTTTGTTCCATTAAACCATGTCTTTCTATAATGTTCTGTGATTTTGATGTTTAGAACACTTTCCACTATTTTTCCTGGCACTGAAGTCAGGCTAACTGGTCTGTAGTTTCCCGGATCGCCCTTGGAGCCCTTTTTAAATATTGGGGTTACATTTGCTATCCTCCAGTGTTCAGGTAGAATGGATGATTTTAACGATAGGTTACAAATTTTTACTAATAGGTTCCTTCAGAACTCTGGGGTGTATACCATCCGGTCCAGGTGATTTACTACTCTTCAGTTTGTCAATCAGGCCTACCACTTCTTCTAGGTTCACCGTGATTTGATTCAGTCCATCTGAATCATTACCCATGAAAACCTTTTCCATTACGGGTACCTCCCCAACATCCTCTTCAGTAAACACCGAAGCAAAGAAATCATTTAATCTTTCCACGATGGCCTTAGCTTCTCTATGTGCCCCTTTAACCCCTCGATCATCTAACGGTCCAACTGACTCCCTCACAGGCTTTCTGCTTCGGATATATTTAAAAAAGTTTTTACTGTGAGTTTTTGCCTCTACAGCCAACTTCTTTTCAAATTCTCTCTTAGCCTGTCTTATCAATGTCTTACATGTAACTTGCCAACGTTTATGCTTTATCCTATTTCTTCTGTTGGATCCTTCTTCCAATTTTTGAATGAAGATCTTTTGGTTAAAATAGCTTCTTTCACCTCCCCTTTTAACCATGCCGGTAATCGTTTTGCCTTCTTTCCACCTTTCTTAATGTGTGGAATACATCTAGACTGTGCTTCTAGAATGGTATTTTTTAACAATGACCACGCCTCTTGGACATTTTTTTACTTTTGTAGCTGCTCCTTTCAGTTTTTTTCTGACAATTTTTCTCATTTTCTCAAACTTTCCCTTTTGAAAGTTTAGCACGAGAGCCTTGGGTTTGCACACTGTTCCTCTTCCAGTCATTAAATCAAATATGATTATATTATGATCACTATTGCCAAGCGGCCCCACCACCATTATCTCTCTCACCAAGTCTTGTGCTCCACTGAGAATTAGATCTAAAATTGCTCCCTCTCTCGTCGGTTCCTGAACCAATTGCTCCATAAGGCTATCATTTATTCCATCCAGTAACGTTATCTCTGTAGCGTGTTCTGATGATACATTTACCCAGTCAATATTGGGGTAATTGAAGTCTCCCATTATTACCGCACTAACAATTTGGTTAGCTTCCCTAATTTCTCTTAGCATTTCACTGTCCGTCTCACCATCTTGACCAGGTGGACGGTAGTATACCTCTATCACTATAGTCTTCCCCGACACACAAGGGATTTCTACCCATAAAGATTCAATTTTGTATTTAGTCTCATGCAGGATGTTTATCCTGTTGGACTCTATGCCAGCCCGGACATAAAGCGCCCCACCTCCTCCCGGGTGCTCCTCTCTGTCATTGCGATATAATTTGTACCCCGGTATAGCACTGTCCCATTGGTTATCCTTTTTTCACCATGTCTCTGAGATGCCAATTAAGTCTATGTCATCATTCACTACTATACATTCTAAGTCTCCCATCTTACTTCTTAGACTTCTGGCATTAGCATACAAACATTTCAAAGTTTGTTTTAGTAGTAGCATACAAACATTTCAAAGTTTGTTTTTTGTATTGCTGTGGCAAGAAAAGATTTTAAGTTGTTTAATGAACATTTTATGATGCAATAGGTTGGGTTGGTCTAATCTTAGTCAGGCCTAAATTTAGAGAGCTGCCTCTGTGGAAGCAAGGTGCTAAGAAAGCGAATAAGCAAATAGGTTTGTAGTTGGTAGCCCAAGGGGGTTTTTGGGTGAAGCACAAGTGGTCATGGGAATACTGTGAGAAGTTGTTCTGATCGGACAGGGTGCACCTATCTGATTTAGGGATTGACATTTTTAACAACTTGCTTCAGGATGCTTTTGAATCTGCTTTTATGTTTCATAAGTAGGCTGCAGTGAGGGGACAAGGATGTTTTAGGCATCCTTGTTGTGGCAGATAACGCAAGCCAAGGGATTGCAATATATAGAACTGTTGATTGTGTTGGGGGACTGGAGGGGGGGGGAGCCTATGACGCTGGGGGTTGTGCAACGGCAGTGAAGTCACTGCTTGAGTTGCTGGGTCTCTATGGCTGGGATGTGGCCTAGAGGCCCATGCTGGTGGCGGAGGTCTGCTGTTGGAGGGGGAGGAAAGAATTGCAGAGTGGCCACCTCTGGGGCATGGTGGTGGTGGTCGATTATTCTCTTGCATGGAGGGTTGGTGGGGTTAACTGGGGAGGAGGGGGGGGGGCAGATATTGGGGGCTGTTTATATCTGTTAAGATTTGGCTCGGGTTTGGTGTTAATAAACTGCAGCCTTGCCTAATCCCATTTACTGTGTAGTGCACTTTATCAAAGGGGGAGAGGGTTGGAATGCTACTGAGTTGCGCTTGCTCATGTTAAGAACACATAATGAATACAAAGCACACACTGTATTGTATAATAGCTAAGGGCTAAAATAAGGACATTTCCAATCAGTTTAGCCCTTCCTCTACCTAAAAAATCTGTACAATCCAGAAATAAACAGGACAGTTGGCAAGTTTACCAGCTCTGAATGTTGGATAGGGACAAAAGGACAAACGGGACTCTTTTGTATAAAAGCAGAGCGTGTGGGTTGAAGACAGTGCAGGGTTTGTGCTTTCCCCTTTCATTCTGAGCTCCTGACCTTTTACCTACTTCCTGAGACCGCAGGAGGAGGCGGCGTCCTCCTCCTCCTCGTCCTCCTCCTCTGCGTGAGACAGGAGGGGGCAGGGAGTGGGAGGTGGAGGCAGAGGAAGGACGGGGAGCTGAGGGAGGAAGTCGTTGGCTCTTCTGCCCGGTGGCTGCAGCTTTCCTTCGGTTCCCAGCAGTTTCTGTAAGTGTTTGGTGGCGGGGGAGCGGGAAGCTCATAAAAAGCAAAGGGTGGGAAGGGCAGTACTGCGGGTCTTTTTTTTAAACGGCATCTTTTCATTTGAGTGAGCTTAAAAGCAATACGTTTATTGCCAGATATATAGTTCTTAATACAATAATGTTATTCAATTCATGCCAGTGAAAATGGGATTACCATAGTGCAGCCAGCCATCAGCTTTATTCAGGAAGACAGACTTGTGCTTTTTTTCACTTCACCATTGAAGCATTCTGGTCCCTTTTTATTAGTGACTTTAAAACGCGGCATTGGTATAAATTAATAAAACCAAGACTGCTCTGAAAGCTTCCTCGATAATATGTTACTGTTTTATCTGGGTTATTGTTTTATTATGTTTTGTAGTCCACTGGATCAGGGGAGTCTGAACGATCAATAAATAAGGGAGGAGGTCCTGAGGTGTCGAGAAAGTGCTGATTGGTTGCGTTTGGGAATGGGGTCTGGGAGTATTGGACGGCAGTGAGGGGGTGCCCTGTCTCTGTGTAGCGCTGTGTGACCGTGGGAAATCTCATTTTAGGATGGATCAAAGCGGGTGCTGAAAGGCAGTCTCAGTGGGACCGATGTAATATGGGACGCTGGCGTATCTGCGCCTGCTTTTAGCATGTGTTTCTCCATGGCACGTTAACAGGCGTTTTAATTCCTAAAAAAATATGCACTAAAACAGGAGTTAAAAAGCTGCTCTAAAATTAGCACAGGAACATACAAATCCCATGTAAAAGGAGGTATTAGCCAATTTTCCCTCTAATTTTTTGAAAATGTGCTTTTGTGCATCTTTTCGTTATATCAGGTATGGATTCAAATTTGTGAGTTAAGAGCCAGTAAAATGCAATAATGTCAGGATTTCTTGTGTGCACTATGTTTTGTCATATGTGTGAGGTTCACAGCCTGTGCGCATCTACACAGTTAGATTATCTATTCCCAACCAATTCAAGGAGGTGCATTAAAGAAAGGGCAGATAGTTTAAAGCACATTTTACTCCACCTCGGATTCAGGAGTTTAATAATTCCATTGTAAACTCTCAAGGCGAGCACCGACAATGAAAACAGTATGTTGGCACATTGCATCCTGACTTTGGCCTACTGTTCCACAAGGAGTTTACACTTTGTCCAGATAGATGTAGCTGCCTGCCCCAGAGAGCTTACACATGGACTATAACTTTCAAATCACACAGGCACACATTGGCACGCATACGTCAGCCCACGTCCAGGAACGTAGTGATTTTATAATTTGTGCTCATATTATAAAATAGCCTGGCCGTGCGCACGTGTGTGCCAAATTTTAAATGGGTGTGCATGGGCATGCAAATCTCACTTCTACCCCGTTAAGTGGAGGATTTTAAAATGGGCGTGCGCCCATGCCATGCCCAGTTAATAACTAGATCATCCAACCCCACCTGGTTTGATAATGTACACTCCCCTCAGAAATGACTCTATCTTTTTATTTTATGACTTATACATTATGGGGTAGATTTTAAAAGAAGCGCGATCAGCCTACTTTTGCTTGCGCATCAGACTCAAGCAAAAGTACGCTGGATTTTAGTAGATACGCGCGGAGCCGCGCGTATCCACTAAAATCCCTGGATCGGCGCGCGCAAGGCTATTGATTTTGGGCGGATTTTCAGAGCCCTGCTCGCGTAAATCCGCCCAAAACCGGGCGGATTTACGCGAGCAGGGCCCTGCGCGCCGGGAAGCCTATTTTACATAGGCCTCCCGGCGCGCGCAGAGCCCCGGGACTCGCGTAAGTCCCGGGGTTCTCGGAGGGGGCGTGTCGGGGGCGTGTCGGGGGGGGCGGGCCCGGTCGTCGCGGCGTTTCGGGGGCGTGTCGGCAGCGTTTTGGGGGCGGGTACAGGGGCGTGGCCGCGCCCTCCGTAACCGCCCCCAGGTCGCGGCCCGGCGCGCAGGAGTCCCGCTCGCGCGCGGGGGATTTACGCCTCCCGGAGGGAGGCGTAAATCCCCCGACAAAGGTAGGATGGGGGTTTAGACAGGGCCGGGCGGGTGGGTTAGGTAGGGGAAGGGAGGGGAAGGTGAGGGGAGGGCAAAGGAAAGTTCCCTTCTAGGCCGCTCCGATTTCGGAGCGGCCTAGGAGGGAACGGGGGTAGGCTGCGCGGCTCGGCGCGCGCAGGCTATACGAAATCGATAGCCTTGCGCGCGCCGATCCAGGATTTTAGTAGATACGCGCGACTACGCGCGTATCTACTAAAATCCAGCGTACTTTTGTTTGCGCCTGGAGCGCAAACAAAAGTAGGCTATTCGCGCTCGTCTGAAAATCTACCCCTTTGTATAGCCGGCGCGCGCCGAGCCGCGCTGCCTAACCCGTTCCCTCCAAGGCCGCTCCGAAATCGGAGCGGCCTCGGAGGGAACTTTCCTTTGCCCTCCCCTCACCTTCCCCTCCCTTCCCCTACCTAACCCACCCGCCCGGCCCTGTCTAAACCCCCCCCTTACCTTTGTCGGGGGATTTACGCCTCCCGGAGGGAGACGTAAATCCCCGCGCGCCAGCGGACCTCCTGAGCGCCGGGCCGCGACCTGGGGGCGGGTACGGAGGGCGCGGCCACGCCCCCGGACCGCCCCGGGCCGTAGCCACGCCTCCGTACCCGCCCCCAAAACGCTCCCAACACGCCCCTGAAACGCCGCGACGACCGGGCCCGCCCCCGACACGCCCCCGACACGCCCCCCTCCGAAAACCCCGGGACGTACGCGAGTCCCGGGGTCTGCGCGCGCCGGTAGGCCTATGTAAAATAGGCCTACCGGCGCGCAGGGCCCTGCTCGCGTAAATCCGGGCGGATTTACGCGAGCAGGGCTCTTAAAATCCGCCCCTATCCGTAGCAGAAGTAAAGTTACATAGCAGGGGACCTTGGTGTGCACCGGCACGTAAGTATTTACACGCTCATCTCTTGGCCAGACCCCAGAATGCCTCTCCCAGACCATGCCCATGCCCTGCTCCTTTTTGGCAATTTTTGAGAGGTGCATACTGTGGCATTTATGCGCATAACTGGATGCTTTTTAAAATAAAGTTGGTGTTCTTGAGCCCAATTTCTTTGCATGTCCCCCAACTGATGCATGTACTGGTCTTTTAAAATTCATCTTTTTGGTTTTACTTGACTTGCCTTGCCAAAAAGGCATTGCGTGCAAGATTGGTGCTGTGTATGCCATCTTTTGGGCACATTCTTGTATTCAAGGCCATTTTGTAAAGGCATGGCAAGTAAAATCAAAGTGTAAACTCAGGCATCTACAGCTAGTGGAACAAAGTGTAAGCTTTCTGGGATAGGCACCATAGTTCCCTTTAAGCTGAGCATGTGAGCGATCGCTCATACATTTCGGAGTGTCACTCACAGGTAGCTCACATAAATTTTTCTTTGTGCTATATACAGAAATGCAATGCCAATACTGGTATTCAGAAATTGTTGGTTCAAAAAAAATTGATGCTTACACACAAACAAAAATTAGCAGACACCTAGTCACTCTTTGGAGGGAACATTAAGAACATAAGTTGCCATTCTGGGTCAGACCAAGGGTCTATCAAGCCAGCATCCTGTTTTCAACAGTGGCTAATCCAGGTTACAAGTACCTGGCAAGAACTCAAAACATTAAGTAGATTCCATGCTACTAATGCCATAAGAAATTGCCATGCTGGGTCAGACAAAGAGTCCATCAAGCCAAACCAGGCCACAAGAACCTGGCAATTACCCAAACACTAAGAAGATCCCATGCTACTGATGCAATTAATAGCAGTGGTTATTCCCTAAGTAAATTTGATTAATAGCTGTTAATGGGCTTCTCCTCCAAGAACTTATCCAAACCTTTTTTGAACCCAACTACACTAATTGCACTAACCACATCCTCTGGCAACAAATTCCAGAGCTTTATTGTGCATTGAGTGAAAAAGAATTTTCTACGATTAGTCTTAAATGTGCTACTTGCTAACATCATGGAATGCCCCCTAGTCCTTCTATTATTCGAAAGTGTAAATAACCGATTCACATTTACTCATTCAAGACCTCTCATGATCTTAAAGACCTCTATCATATCCTCCGTCAGCCGTCTCTTCTCCAAGCTGAAAAGCCCTAACCTCTTCAGCCTTTCCTCTTTGGGGAGCTGTTCCATTCCCCTTTATCATTTTGGTTGCCCTTCTTTGTACCTTCTCCATCGCAACTATATATTTTTTGAGATGTGGCAACCAGAATTGTACACAGTATTCCAGGTGCAGACTCACCATGGAGCGACATTTTCTGTTTTATTAACCATTTTCTTCCTAATAATTCCTAACATTCTATTTGCTTTTTTGACTGCTGCAGCACACTGAGCCAACTATTTTAACGTATTATCCACTATGATGCCTAGATCTTTTTCCTGGGTGGTAGCTCCTAATATGGAACCTAACATCGAGTAACTACAACAAGGGTTATTTTTCCGTATATGCAACACCTTGCACTTGTCCACATTAAATTTCATCTGCCATTTGGATGCCCAATTTTCCAGTCTTGCCTTGTGATTTAACTACTCTGAATCATTTTGTATCATCCGCAAATTTGATAACCGCACTCATCGTATTCCTTTCCAGATCATTTATATATATATATATATATATATATATATATATATATATATATATATATTGAAAAGCACCAGTCCAAGTACAGATCCCTGAGGCACTCCACTGTTTACCCTTTTCCACTGAGAAAATTGACCATTTAATCCTATTCTCTGTTTCCTGTCTTTTAACCAGTTTGTAATCCACGAAAGGACAACACCTCCTATCCCATGACATTTTAGTTTTCTTAGAAGCCTCTCATGAGGGACTTTGTCAAACGCCTTCTGAAAATCCAAATACACTGTATCCACCAGTTCACCTTTATCCACGTTTTATTAACCCCTTCAAAAAAATTAAGCAGATTTGTTAGGCAAGACTTCCCTTGGGTAAATCCATGTTGACTGTGTTCCATTAAACCATGTCTTTCTATATGCTCTACAATTTTGTTCTTGAGAATAGTTTCCACTATTTTTCCCGGCACTGAAGTCAGGCTCACTGGTCTATAGTTACCCAGATTGCCCCTGGAGCCTTTTTTAAATATTGGGGTTACATTGGCCACCCTCCAGTCTTCAGGTACAATGGATGATTTTAATGATAGGTTACAAATTTTAACTAATAGATCAGAAATTTCATTTTTTAGTTCCTTCAGTATCCTAGGATGCATACCATCTGGTCCAGGTGATTTGCTACTCTTTAGTTTGTCAATCTGGCCCAGTAATAGCAGTGGCTATTCTCCAAGTCAACTTGATTAATAGCAGTTAATGGATTTCTCCTCCAAGAACTTATCCAAACCTTTTTTTATACCTAGACACACTAACTGCCCTAACCACATCCTCTGGTAACAAATTCTAGAGCTTAATTGTGCATTGAGTGAGAGAATTTTCTCTGATTAGTTTTAAATGTGCTACTTGCTAACTTCATGGAGTGCCCCCTAGTCCTCCTTTATCTGAAAAAGTAAATAGATTCACATTTACCTGTTCTAGAGTCTTATCATATCCCCCTCAGCAGTCTCTTCTCCAAGCTGAACACCTCTAACCTCTTTAGTCTTTCCTTTATAGGGAAGTGGTTCTTTCCCCTTTATTTTGATCACCCTTCTCCAGTGCAACTATATCTTTTTTGAGATGCGGCGACCAGAATTGTACACAGTACTCAAGGTGCAGTCTCGCCATGGAGCGATACAGAGGCATTATGACATCCTCTGTTTTATTCACCATTCCCTTCCTGATTTACGTCAATAAGGGCGACGGGCAAAAAGGCGTGTTTTAATAAGGGCGAGGGGGTGTGTGCCCCCTCCACTCAGCGATCCAGGAGAGCGCCTGGGTCTGGCACATTAGCCCTCTCGAACTGAGGAAAGGGGGTAGACTTTCTGCCTGGGTTTGTGTCTGGAACAGCGACGGGCGCACCCTTATCAGTCCGCACCTCTATTAAGGCGAGCCTTTTTGTGGCGTACCCTTTTTTTTTTTTTGCTGTGCCTTTTTTGGCACACCTTTTGTCCGTCGCCCTTTACTGCTCGCCCTTATTGGAGGATACCTCCCTTCCTAATATTCTGTTTACTTTTTTGACTGCAGCAGCTCACTGGCAGGCACCAATAGCTAGCTGAACAAAGTAGAAGTTCTGTGGTGTGTGCACCAATGACTGAACCATACTCACTTTGGTGCTCTGCAAGTGCTGTTCAGATATTCAGCAAAAGTAGGAAAACTTGTGGCTGCCCAGCCCAAGAGAACTTATGCTGGAAATTGAACTTCTCGGTCAGAGGTGGAAATAAATCCTATTTCTGGTGGCCAGTGTTCTCTGCTGGTGTGTCCAGTCTGGTACTCCACCTAAGACCCAGGAAAGAGTTAAATTTCCAGTGTAAGCGGTCTGAGATAGGTATTTACAGCTGAAAGTTACTCAAAGGTTGAAATGCAAACAGTGCCAAAGTGCATATTGTTCAATTGAAAATACCCTCCCCGGAGAGCTTATACTGTATATTTATTTATCTTCCTTCTTGGACTGAGAGAGAGTAAATAACATTTCTGTTGACAAGTGCTATTCTATTGCTGCTTCTACCACACTGGGCACAGTTATAAAAAACAAAAAAAAAATACAGGCCACACAACATGAGTTTATTTTACTCTACCTCAGACCCAGAAGTTAAATTTCCAGAGTTGTCAGATGAAGCAGTTTCATTTACTTTCAGCCATGCACACACCTTGACACTTCTCTGCTATTCAGATCACCCCATATGCAGTCTTGCTCCCTTACCTACCTCCCTTTCTCCTACCCTTTTCCCTTTCCCTTCCCCTTCCTTTCCACTCAATCTCCCTATTCTCATCTCACCCCTTAACAAAGTGGCCTTGCATGTGAGATTGTGCCCAAGTCATGATTTACAGTGCCAATCTCACATGCCAGGCCACAGTGCTGGTGAATACTGTTTAGCTGTAGGTGCTTACCCTGTTGTAGCAAGGCAAATAAAATCTAAGTTCGGTGTTCACTAAAGAGGACCCAGGTGTAGGACCGTCGCTAGTTAACAGGAAACTGGAGGGGAGTGGAGTAGATGATTCTCCGTTTACAGTGGAGAATGTGTGGAAAGAGCTGGGAAAACTGAAAGTGGACAAAGCCATGGGGCCTGACGAGGCTCATCCCAGGTTGTGCTGGCGGTCCGCTGCGTGACTTGTTCAACATATCACTAGAAACGGGAGTGGTGCCGAGTGATTGGAGAAGAGCGGTGGTGGTCCCGCTTCACAAGAGTGGGAGCAGAGAGGAGGCTGGAAACTACAGGCCGGTTAGCCTCACTTCAGCGGTGGGTAAAGTGATGGCGTCGATGCTGAAAGAGAGAATAGTGAACTATCTACAGTCTGAAGAATTGCTGGACCAGAGGCAGCATGGATTCACCAGGGGAAGATCCTGTCAGCAAATCTGATTGACTTTTTCGACTGGGTGACTAGAGAATTGGATCAAGGAAGAGAATTCAATGTCATCTACTTGGATTTCAGCAAGGCTTTTGATATGGTCCCGTACAGGAGGCTGGTGAATAAAATGAGAAGCTTAGGAGTGAGTGCCGAGGTGGTGGCCTGGATTGCAAACTGGTTGATGGACAGACGATAATGTGTGATGGTAAATGGAACTTACTCTGAAGAGAGAGCGGTGTTGAGCGGAGTGCCGCAATGATCGATGTTGGGACTGGTCCTGTTCAATATCTATGTGAGAGACATAGCGGACGGGATAGAAGGTAAGGTTTGTCTTTTTGCGGATGATACTAAGATCTGCAACAGAGTGGACACGCCGGAAGGAGTGGAGAGAGTGAAGTGGGATTTAAGGAAGCTGGAAAAGTGGTCGAAGGTATGGCAGCTGAGATTCAATGCCAAGAAGTGCAAAGTCATGTATATGGGGTGTGGAAATTCGAAAGAACTGTATTCGATGGGGGCGTGAATGGCTGATGTCCACGGAGCAGGAGAGAAACCTGGGGGTGATTGTTTCGCTGACTTCAGATCATTAGACACTATGTGACAAGGCGATAGCTAAAGCCAGAAGAATGCTAGCCTGCATAGAGAGAGGAAAATAGAGTAAGAAAAGGAATGTGATTATCCCCTTGTACAGGTCCTTGGTGAGGCCTCACCTGGAGTACTGAGCTCAGTTCTGGAGACCGCATCTCCGAAGGGACAGAGACAGGATGGAGGGTCTTCATCAAATGACTTATGAGGGGAGATTGAAGAATCTAAATATGTACACCCTGGAGGAAAGGAGGAGCAGAGGTGATATGATACAGACTTTCAGATACTTGAAAGGTTTTAGTGATCCAAAAATAACGACAAATCTTTTCCGTCGGAGAAAAAAATCAGCAGAACCAGGGGTCATGATCTAAAACTCCAGGGAGGAAGATTCAGAACCGATGTCAGGAAGTATTTCTTCATGGAGAAGGTGGTGGATGCCTGGAATGCCCTTCCGGAGGAAGTGGTGAAGACCAGAACTGTGAAGGATTTGAAAGGAGCGTGGGATAAACACTCTGGTTCCATAAAGTCTAGAGGATGTGTATGAAGAGTGGGTGGCTCGCAGGAATGATGGCTACTACCGGAGATAATACACTTATTCAATAAACATACACAATTATGCGACTCCAACATTGCTCTAAGCTTCAACGGCAAGAGGTAATATTGGAATAAAAAATAAGATTTCCATTTACAAAAAAGCAGGGAGTAGCTTGCTTGTTACAGCGGATACTAGTCCAAATCAAATAAGCCTGATACTGTTTTTTTCTATGAAGGTCGGTATAGAAAAATGTTAAAAAATAAAAATAAAAAAATACTTCACTTTCAATGCATATCCAGCATGGCTCTCTGCTTCAGTGGCAGGGGGGAATGAAGAAAAGTGGATCTATATACAGACAACAACCAACAAGGACTGAATTACATAGTCGGGGTTAACAAGCATGGGTGTAGCTTGCTTATTGCGGCGGTTACAATCCCTAACTTATTAAGCTAGATATTTCACTTAGATGCAGTTCCAACACTGCTCTCTACATTAATGGAGGGGGGAAGGGAAACAGAACCAAAAGGTTATTAAGGGCTAAGAGTAACAGATAAATATGAGAAAAAAGAAAAAAAAAGTGCGTAACCTTGCTGGGCAGACTGGATGAGCCGTTGGTCTACTGCCGTCATTTCTATGTTTCTCTGTGGGGAAGATAGCTACAGCTGAGCATTAGACACTGGCACTTTGGCATAATGGCCTTGCATGCTAGATTGGCACTGTGCATCCTGACTTGGACACACTCTCTCATGCAAAGTCATTTTGGCAATGTGCACCAAGTAAAATGAAAGAGTAAGCTCTGTGGGGCGGCATCTACAGCCAAACAACTCCGGATGCACAATATCAAAGTGTGTACTGTTCAGCTGTAGGTACCCCCAGAGAACTTACCCTTTGATTTAAGTAGACGTGTCATGCCCAAATGTCCATACATATAAGATTGTGCCCAAGTCAGGATGCACAGCACCAGTCTTGAATGCAAGGTCATTTTAGTCGCACTCCTCCCATTTTAAAGTGCTTTCTAAAGCACTTTCCTGCATTGGTGTGAATTTTTCAGGTTAACTCAGATTTCCTAGCGTGTAGCAGATGGACTCAAAACAAATGGGTATAGTGTGCTCATGCTAGCAGTTGGAGACTGATCTGACGTCAGCATGGGGTACATATACCCCTGCAGGAAGTGCAGCAACTCAGTAATTTCCGTCTCCAAAGCAGTTTGGAGCTACCTCACGCTTGCTGAGCGTTTTTCAAATTCTAACGACTAAATTCATTGAAGGATCCTACCTGAAGACGAGCCCCGCACTCCTGCGGTGATAACATTCGGTCCCTCCCCAGTTGAGTTTCCCGAGGTGATTTCCGTGGTCCCTCGGAGGTAAGAGCCTCGGTCCGGTGGCAGATTCGTGGCAGGGACCTAGCCCCAAAGTGAGAAGGGCTCGGGCACGGCACAGAGGCAGCCTCGGTCCCGGTGCGGACTTGACCCCCGAGCGAGACGAGTTCGGGCGCGGCCTAGAGGCAGTGGGTGCACTTCCTCGAGCGCGGCGGGTGACGGTAATCACCCTCTCCCCCCCCCCCCCCCCCCCCCCGCAGCCGGGAAGCGCCGAAGACAAGGTAAGGCGTACATCCTTACTTGTGGGTCTCCGAGGAAGCGAGGATTAGCGGGGTCTGCCTACATAGCAGCCCGCCAAGGAGGTCGCCATTTTCTCTACCTGCTCGCCGTCACCATTTCCCTGGTTCGTCGCCTCGCTCTATCGCTCAGGCCACGGGCGCATATGTTAGGCACCCGAAAATAATTGGGCGCATATTTGATAAAAGGCGCACGTTGATGGGCGCACGCTGCAAAGCGCACGTAGATAGGCGCACGGGGATACGCGCACATTAGTAGGCACACATCTTCCGCGCATATTACAAGGTGCATACTCCGGCTGGGAGCGCACCGCATAGGGATAACAGACAAGATGGAGTGTAGGAGAGCCCATGCGTCCGCAGAGCCGGCACCTCCAGAATCAGGCATAAGAGCTCTAGGCCTCTGCTCAGCATGCCACCTCAGAGCCACACAGACCGAGGAAGCAGACTCCCTATGTGCCCAATGTGAGGAGGCCCTGGGAGTTCCAGGCCAGGGCCTGTCCCAGCCCAGCGTACTTGCCAGTTCCTCAGGGAACACCCCGGACCTAGCAGGCAGTGGTGAGCAGCCAGGGAACCCGAGAGACCTGGTGCCCCTAAGGCTAGAAACTGCTTCGCTCTCCTGGGTGGAATTATTCAAGGGGATTCATGCCTTTGTCAAGATGCAGTCTGATCCCCGAACAGACCCATACATACCGGAAGCCCCACTTATGGGGATTCATATTGTTCTGCGGAAGAGGGCGAGCCCCCCCGAGGAGGGAGAGCTTCCCTCGGGGATAGAACCGTATCGTACCATGAGACGCTTCTTTCTTAAAGAGGATCTCCCTCAATGCCTGTCGGAGCTGGCTATCCCGGGCCAAGGCACCCCAGGGGAACCTAGGATGAACCCTCTGCTAGAGGGCCTGCGCCAAACGGCTCACCATTTTCCCCTCCTACAAGCAGCACAACAGCTAATTGATCTGGAATGGAATGCGCTGGAGGCCTCATTCAAAGGGGGTCGGGCCTTATCTGGCATGTACCCCCTGGACCCGGCAACCAAGGAGCTGCTGGCGTGCCCTAAGGTAGACGCCATAGTTTGCGCAATTGTGAAGCGCACCACCATTCCGGTGGGGGGGGGGTGGCCCTCAAGGATGCACATGACCGGCGCATGGACGCCATTCTGAAACAAGCCTTTGAGGTGGCAGCCATGTCCCTGCAAATTGCGACCTGCTGCACCATGGTGACGCGTTCCTGTTTATCGTAAGCTAGGAACAACACCCCGGGAGAAGAAATGGAATCAGCTCTCTCGTTCCTTACTGACGCAGCCTCCGACCTAGTCCGTACAGCAGCCAAGGGAGTGTCCTCCTCAGTGGCAGCCAGGAGACAGCTCTGGCTACGAAATTGGTCGGCCGACTCCGCCTCACAAGAATGCCCTTTAAAGGTTCCCTCCTCTTCGGCAGCGACCTCGAGAAACTGGCTGATAAATGGGGCGCCTCTCTATTACCCCGTCTACCAGAAGACAGGTCAAGGAGGAGCCAGCGCCATTTTCCTAGGCCATCCAGAGGTAGAAGCTCTCAGCGCTTCAACCCTTACAGGGCTCGCTACCAAGCACCTCGTTCTCAGACCAGGAACCAGTCCTTTCGGACCAAGCACAACAAGAGGAGAATCGGCTCTGGTTCGGGTCCCGGCCGCACCCCACAATGAGAATCAGCCGACCCATCTGGGGGAAGAAGCCATAGGGGGCAGGCTAACCCTATTCTACAGCAGGTGGGTCGAGATTACCTCGGACCAGTGGGTCCTCGCCATCATCCGAGAAGGGTATTACCTGGACTTTCTTCGGCTCCCTCCGGACAAGTTCATGGAATCACCTTGTCCACCCCTCAAGAGGGCGGCACTGGAAACTACCTTGCGGAGGCTCCTGTCCCTAAAAGCCATAATCCCAGTGCCTGCATGGGAGATAAATTCTGGGCATTATTCCATTTATTTCATAGTACCCAAGAAAGAGGGCACTTTCAGGCCCGTCCTGGACCTCAAGTCAGTCAACCGACACCTACGGGTCCCCAGCTTTCGCATGGAAACTCTGCGGTCAGTCAAAAGTGCGATACAGCCAGGGGAGTTTCTCACATCCCTGGATCTGTCTGAGGCCTACTTGCATATCCCAATCCATTGGGATCACCAGCGCTACTTATGCTTCAAAGTCCTGAGCCAACACTTCCAGTTTCGAGCTTTACCCTTCGGGTTAGCCACCGCGCCGCAGACCTTTACCAAGGTCATGGTAGTAGTGGCGGCGTCACTCAGGAAGGAAGGAATTCTCGTCCATCCCTACTTGGACGATTGGCTGATCAGGGCAAAATCACCGCAGGAGAGCCACCAGGCAACCAACAGAGTTATATCTCTTCTAGAAAGCCTAGGATGGGTAGTCAACACAAACAAGAGTTCCCTACAGCCTGCTCAGTCGCTGGAATACCTAGGAGTCCGATTCGACACCCAGGGAGACAAGGTCAGCCTGACCTCCAAGAGGAGATCAAAACTCCGGAATCGTCTGCAGACCCTGCTGAGCGCCACCTGGCCCACAGCTTGGGATTACCTACAGGTCCTCGGCCTTATGGCATCCACTCTGGAGGTGGTACCATGGGCGCGGGCTCATATGAGACCATTACAACGCGCCCTCCTATCTCGGTGGAGCCCAAGTTCACAGAACTACACCATATACCTACCCCTACCAGCCAGAGTGCGGAATCGGCTATGGTGGTGGTTGCAGCCTGGCCACACGAGCCGGGGGTCCAAAATGTCCTCCCCAACCTGGACTCTGCTCACTACAGATGCCAGCTTGAACGGATGGGGAGCATATTGCGAAGAACTAACCGCCCAAGGGCGGTGGAACATAGAGTCGGGGTGGAACATCAACCGACTAACGACTAGAGCAGGGGTCGGGAACCCATGGCTCGCGAGCCAGATATGGCTCTTTTGAGGGCTGCATCTGGCTCGCAGACAAGTGTCGCCACACTTTCCCGCTGACCCAGCTGCTCCCCGGTCGTCCTCCGCCCGGGCGGAACGCGGCAGGACAGCTGGAGTCAGCGGCACTGGTGTGCTCTCTTCTTCCCGCCCCCCCCCCCCCGCGGCGGAAGAAGAAGTGGAGAGTATCGGGTGCGTGCGCGGCAAGAAGAGGCCATGCTAGTGCGCTCGGCATCGGCCTGAAGAAAAGAAGACTGCAGCGCGGCTCGGAGGAAATGAAGAGGTTCAACCGCGGCCGATGGGACTCCGCCTCCGCGAGGGCTGAAAATGAAGAGGTTAGCATTGGGAGGAGGCTGCTGCTGCTGCCGCGAGTTCCCGGGGTGGGGGAGAGAGAGAGTGAATGAGTGAGCAAACACACATGCTTGCTCGCTCATTCACTCTCTCTCTCTCCCCCACCCCGGGAACTCGCAGCAGCAGCAGCCTCCTCCCAACGCTAGCCTCTTCATTTTCAGTCCTCGCGGAGGCGGAGTCCCATCGGCCGCGGTTGAACCTCTTCATTTTCCTCCGAGCCGCGCTGCAGTCTTCTTTTCTTTGGGCCGATGCCGAGCGCACTAGCGTGGCCTCTTCTTGCCGCGCACGCACCCGATACTCTCCACTTGTGTGAGTGTGAGAGATTGCATGTATGTGAATGATTGAGAGCCTGCCTGTGAGAGAGAGAGAGAGCATGAATGTAAGTTTACCATTGGGAACCTGTATGTGTAAGTTTGTGATTGAAAACCTGTTTGTGTGAAAGAGTATGTGTCTATGATTGAGATCCTTTGTGTGTGAGAGAAATCATGTGTATGTATGATTAAGAGCCTGTGTGTATAAGTAAGAGAGAGATCATGTGTGTCTGTGTGTGATTGAGAGCTGATTTAGGTGAGGGAGCATGTGAGTATGTGATTGAGAGCCTGTGTGTAAATGAGAGAAAGAGAGGACATGTTTGTAAGCATGTGAATGAGAGTCTGTGTGTGAGAGAAAAAGACAGCATGTATGTGTGTGTTTGAAAGCCTGTGTGTGTGTGGGTAAGCGTGAAAAGATAGACAGCATGTGTGTAAATGTGTAATTAAGAGCCTATATAAGTGAGAGAGAAAAAACATATATATATGTGAGTACTGAGAGCATGTGTGTATAGGTGTGTCATTGAGAGCGCTGGTATGTGACTGAGAGAGGAGAAAGTTCCAAGCAAACCACCCCTCCTCCTGCTAATTCAGAACAATCTCAGGACACCTGGATATCAAACGTTCCCAGGTTCCCCCTCCTCCCCTCTTTCCCTTCCCTCTGCTCGCCATTCTCCCCTCTCCTCCTAGCATTCCTAAATTGCATATCTCTTAGTGTCTTCATTTTGTACATATGTATATTTAAAAAAAAAAAAAAAAAATCTCGTTGATTATTTAATGCAAATTTCCCCTTGTTATTCACTCCCTCATTTATTCATTTGTTAACTTGTTTCATTTGTTCTATGTAAAGCGCCATGCCTGGCGTTTGTTTTTGTTACACTGTGAACCGATGTGATATCCTGGATGAATGTCGGTATATAAAAATTTTAAATAAATAAATAAAATAAATGCAGAGCAAAAAAATTTTTGTATCCTTATTATTTTTCATTACTGGGTCTTTGTGTCTGCTATTTTGAAATATTTTGTTGGTATCTGGAAATGTTTTATATGAATTTTTAATTATTGGATATTCCACTCATCAGCTGTTTTGAAATATGTTCTTTTTGTTAGTACAGTTTTACTGCTGATGATTTTATATTTCTTGATTTGTTTTATAAGGATGGGTGATGTTTCTTTTTTCCTTTGTTACACTGCATACAGAGACTGGCTTGTTGCAGTTTCCAATTCAGTTTTTTCTGCATGCTTCTAGTTATGCGTTTTGGTCTCTTTATTCTATGTTAGGTGAGGGACAGCACGTGATTCAGGTGAGGTTTTCTGCTGGCATGTAGTTTCTGTGTAGGACTCTATAGCAGCCTGACTTGGTCCATTTTCCTAATAGGAGATGTATTGGTGTCTTAAGGCCTGGTGTAATATTTTCAGAGACTTATTGTACTTTAAAAGTGTGATCTTACATAAAATGCACACATTTACTTGTATTTAGTTTTAAACATATTGTATGGCTCTCATGGAATTACATTTTAAAATAATGTGGCGTTTATGGCTCTCTCAGCCAAAAAGGTTCCTGACCCCTGGACTAGAGGCACGGGCAGTCAGGCTAGCCTGCCTACGATTTGCCCACAGACTTCGAAACAGAGCAGTCAGAGTGATGTCGGACACCGCCACCACGGTGGCATACATCAACCGACATGGCGGAACCAGAAGCCGACAGGTATCCTTAGAAATAGCCCCCCTGATGGCTTGAGCGGAGACAAATCTCCAGGACATCTCCGCCATCCACATCGCCGGGAAGGACAACACCATGGCAGACTTCCTCAGCAGAGAAAGCCTAAACCCGGGGGAGTGGCAGCTGTCGCCCACAGCTTTCCAGATGATTGTGGATCAGTGGGGGACTCCGGGCATGGACCTACTAGCGGACAGGTCCAACGCTCAAGTACCCAGATACTTCAGTCGCAGGCGAGATCCTCTTGCCCACGGGATCGACGCCTTGGTGCAGCCATGGCCTCAGGGGATCCTGCTATATGCCTTTCCTCCATGGCCCTGCTGGGCACCATTATACACAAGATTCAGCGGCACAGAGGCCTAGTTCTTCTAGTGGCCCCGGACTGGCCAAGAAGATCCTGGTACACAGACATGAGAAGACTGCTGGCAGGGAATCCTCTACCCCTGCCTCCTCACAAGGACCTGCTGCGGCAGGGTCCCATCCTCTACGACGATCCAGCTCAATTCTCTCTTACGGTCTGGCCATTGTGAGGGCTCGACTGAAGAAAAGGGGATACTTGGCGTCGGTGATAGATACACTCCTCCAAGCACGCAAGTTCTCCACATCACTAACTTATATAAGGATCTGGAGAGTATTTGAAGCCTGGTGCGAGACTCGTAGCACCAATCCGCATGCCGCTAAAATCCCCATAATGTTGGATTTCCTGCAGGATGGGCTTCAGAAGGGTCTATCCCTCAATTCAATCAAGGTTCAGGTGGCAGCGCTATCCTGCTACGGCCCCAGGAGTGACGGCAACAGCATCGCCACACACCCAGACGTTTCACGTTTCCTGAAAGGAGTCGAACACATTCGCCTGCCACTGAAGAGGCCAGTGCCCCTGTGGAACCTCAACCTAGTTTTGGAATTCCTAGCGGGACCCGCCTTCAGACCCCTTCGAGGCCTGTTCCTCCGTTTGTTAACCTTGAAATTGGTGTTCCTGCTGGCCGTCTGCTCAGCACGCCACATCTCAGAGCTACAAGCGCTATTCCTGCTGTGATCCGTTTCTCAGAATCACTCCAGAGGCTATCCATCTTCGCACGGTTCCTTCCTTCTTACCCAAAGTAGTCTCGCACTTCCACCTCAACCAAACCATATCTTTGCCAACCACGGAAGGTTTGAAGAAGTCTGAAGAAGGTCGAATACTGCGCCATCTCGACACCGGCAGGCTGCTGTCCAGATACCTGGAAATGTCAGAAGCAGTACGAAAGACGGACCACCTGTTCGTCCTTCACAGCGGGAAGAAGCAAGGGGAAGCGGCCTCACGGGCAACCATTGCCCGCTGGATCAAAGGCGGCCTACGTAGAGGCGGGAAAACCACCACCTCTACGGGTCAAGGCTCATTCTACCAGAGCGCAGGCGGCCTCCTGGGCAGAAGAAACTAGGATGCTGTCGCCGGCAGAGATATGTAAAGCGACAACGTGGTCCTCCCTCCATACCTTCTCCAGATTCTACCGTCTGGACGTCCAGGCCAGGGAGGACACAGCATTTGCGAGGGCAATCCTGCACGGACCTCGGGCAGCCTCCCACCCAGTCCGGGAATAGCTTTTGTACATCCCATTTGTTTTGAGTCCATCTACTACATGCTAGGAAATGTAGAGATTACTTACCTGATAATCTCGTTTTCCTTAGTGTAGGCAGATGGACTCAGCATCCTGCCCGGCTGCCGGTATACATGGGGATTCACCGACTCACGGTAAGCCATGTTTTCTTATATAGGGCATCCACCCTGCCGGGTGTCGACGCCTTCTGGTTGAGAACACTGGCGGTCTCCAGCTACTATCAATTGGTTAGGGTAATCATGTTCATTTAATCAATCGGTCAGTCACACATATATCCATAAAGCTTTTGCAAGGAAGATTACTGAGTTGCTGCACTTCCTGTGGGGGTATATGTACCCGTGCTGACGTCAGATCAGTCTCCAACTGCTAGCACGAGCACACTATACCGATTTGTTTTGAGTCCATCTGCATACACTAAGGAAAACGAGATTATCAGGTAAGTAATCTCTACATTTTTTTTTTTTTTTTTTGTGTGCTTTTTTTTTTCTTTTCTCCTGCTCAGTTTGCATAAGGATAGGGACAGGATGGAGACAGTTCAGAGAAGGGCTATCAAAATGATGTGGGGTCAGTATCAGAAAACCTATGATGCGAGACTGGAAGAGAGGAGGCGTAAGGGTGATATCCCTTCAAGTACCTAAACATTTTTAATGATGTGCAAATGACAAACTTTTTCCGCTGGAAAGAAATTATTATAACTAGGGTCATGAAATGAAATGAAACTTCAAGGAGGACACCTCAGAACCAACGACAGGGAATATTTCTTCATAGATAGGGTGGTGGATGCCTGGAATGCCCTTCTGGAGGAGGTGGTGAAAACCAAAGCAGTAAAAGAATTCTAAAGGGCATGGAATAAATACTGTGGACCCCTAAAGGCTAAAGGATGGAAATGAAGAAAAGAGTGTACAAAGTAACTTGCTGATGCGGCGTTTACTACCCTTAACCGATAAGACTGATACTTTGATGCAACTCAAACATTGCTCTCTGCTTCAACAGCAAGGCATAAAGGGGAACTGGATTGAAACAGCAACCAACCAGGGCCCTGACTTTTATGGTCTGGCAAACAGATAAGCATGGGATAACCTACACGGCACAGCAAAGCTTATTGGGCAGACTGTCCTTTTCTGCCATCATTTCAATGTTTCTGTGTTTCTATGCATTCCGTGGAGCCTCATGTTTTTACTGTGTGTGTTAAGTAAAACCCATGCTAAAATTGTTAACTCTTAATTTAGCATGAGTTTTATTACGTCTGCCCAACATAAGGTAGGGCTTCTCAAACCTAGCCAGTTGGGTTTCAGAATATCCACTATAATTATGCATGAGATAAATTTGCATATATTGGAGATCTATTTATTGATTTACATTGTGCCTTTCAGGCACTTCAAAACAGATTGTATTCAGGTTCTGAAATTATTTCCCTGTTCCCAGAAGACTCACAATCTAAGGGGTTGATGCAAAAAGCTGAGCTTTAAAACTATACTGAAATTCAGTGCAGAGTTTCCTAACACAGGCTAATATGTTTTGTTTTGTTTTTAGCTCCCGATGCAGTAGGAATTTAAAAAATGCACAGAAACAAAAAAAATGTGTATGAAGAGAAGGCTTAGTGCACACACAAAGGGGCCTGCGCTCAGCTGAGCGCACTATGTAACCCGTGCTTGGACAGGCATCCACAACCCTTTTATGTGATAAGGGGATTAGTGCATCCAAAATAGCCATCCACCTTCACGCCCCCCCCCCCCCTGCAAAACTAATAGCACTCATCACATGCAAATGCATGTTGATGAGGCTATTAGCTAGTATCCCCAATCTAAAAAAAACATATGCCTGAATCGCACATTTTAACGCTCAAAAATCAATGCCAGCCCAGAGCTGGTGGTGTTTTGGTTCCTCCTATTTAATATTGTTGTGATACTAAGCAGAAGGAACTACAGAAAGCTGCAACAAAAAATAAGATACATCAATTATATTTTATGTGCATAAAGCATTTTCTGCACATATAAAATTCCAAGAATAGATCCTGGCAGCAGAAGTACAGCTTCTGCCTAAAGACTAACATTTAGTTCTGTATACTTTACTTCTCCTCAGACGAGGCGTTACTCCCCAGTGCCGAAAGGTACACAGGCTTAATAGCTAATGCCTTCATTAGCATGGGTTTTGCACAGTTATGTGAGCACATCTCCTTGCTGCATAAGCAGTAAAGTTTGCATAAACTGGAGGTTAAAGTGCGCTCTGACAAGTGCATTTTATTGTATCGGCCAGTAAGTTTATACCTGAGGCAAGGGAGAGGCAGCAGGATTTGAATCCTGGATTTCCTTGTTCATGGCTTGCTGCTGTACCAGTTTACTCCTCTGTTTCACTCCTAGTACATACAATTTAGTCATGCACATTGATTGTGGATGTCCTAAAAACCTAACTGGCTGTGGGGTCACCAGACAGGTTTGGGAAGCCCTGTTTTAAGAGTAGGTCACAAGGAATGCTAGTTCTGAGATTGCGGAGATAAGCAGGGGAGGGGGGATGGGAACAGGGACAGAGGTACTATGGGCAGCTGCATCGATTTACCTCGAGTGTCCTGCCACGAGAGCTGATTCACATCCTTGTGCTGGCAGAAGGCAGGAATAGCCAGGGAAGAGCAGAGACGGGAGAAGGCATGCTCAAACACTGACGGAAATTTGTGGGCAGCATTTTCTTCTTGTGATACATGAGCACTTCCTGGAAATTTCATATGTGTTGGTTATCAATGTTAGAGCAGCTGGCCTCAGTGAAATGTGTATCTCCCGGAAGCGGGAGATACACATGCTGGGCAAGAACGGGAAAGCAGGGTTGCCAATGAATGAGGAGTACAGTAATATCAACAGTGTGACAACTGTCTGGCTCATATTTCTGGGAAATGTACACCAACTCTCTGCCAGTGCTCTGGACCTGTCCTTCTCACCTAGGAGGGCGTTGAGACAGGGGCCAAGGAAGTATTTCTTTAGCTAAAGATGTGTGTCCTTTAGAAAATGTTTAAAAACCTGGCTCTTTAAACAAGCTTTTCAAAAAGAGAATTGAGAATAGAAGCCAGGGAAGGGCAAAGTACGAACAGTTAAACCCCCCCCCCCCCCCACACACACTGCAGTAATCACTAAGTGTGTAGTTTTTAATAGAAAGCTCATCACTAAAGGATAAGTTACAAATATAAAGATAGTTTTATACTCAAAAACTGAGAGAGAGAGAGAGAGACCTGGACATGATTCATCACATTTACCAATTAACATTGATTACAAACTATGTTACTGAACCTTATGGCACCTGTGTAAACTGACACATTTTAGTATCTTTACTTTTATGTGCCTTACTGTAAACCATTGTGACGGTCCCCACCGAACGACGGTATAGAAAAGATTTAAAATAAATAATAAATGTTCTCTGCCTCCTTTATCCCGTCCTTATCAGCAGAGCTCTCGCAGCTATTCCACGCAGCAGAGATATCCCAAGCCCCAGCTGGCTCCTTGGTCAAACCTGGGGACAGGGGTTTTGACAAAGCCACAGGGAGTATCGGCCAGTTGCCCATACCCGGGGCGATGGTCAGGGGCAGGCTGCGGTTCTTCATGAACCAGTGGCCTAGGGTAACCTCAGACCAGTGGGTTCTATTCATCATCCATCTATTGGGTGTCCCACCAAATTGCCCTCCTTACCCGTATGGGGGCCAGTAGTGCAACATAGAAATGATGGCAGAAGACCAAACGGCCTATCCAGTCTGCCCAGCAAACTTTCACACTTATTTTTCTCATACTTATATGTTACTCTGACTGCTGAGTTCAGGGCCCTTATTGGTAACTTTTTGGTTCTAATTTCCTTCCACCCCCACCATTGATGTAGAGAGCAGTGCTGGAGCTGCATCAAAGTGAAGTATCAAGCCTAATTGGTTAGGGGTAGTAACCGCCGCAATAAGCAAGCTACTCCCAGGCTTATTTGTTCACCCAGCCTGTGCAATTTAGTCCTTGTTGGTTGTTGTCTGAATATAAACCCTCTTTTCTTCATCCCCCCTGCTGTTGAAGCAGAGAGCTATGCTGGATATGCAATGAAAATGAAATATCAGGCTTATTTGGTTTGAGGTAGTAACCGCCACAAGCAAGCTACTCCCCCACTTTTTTGTGAATGCAGATCCTTTTTTCCACATTTCCTCTTGCCGTTGAAGCATATAGCAATGTTGGAGTCGCATTAACCGTGTGTGTGTGTTTATTGAATAAGGGTATTAATCACCAGGTAGTAGCCGTCATTCTCGCAAGCCACCCCCATACCTCAGTAAGTACTGCTAGCGGAGATCTCCTCCCTCTTATTGGCCAGAACAGTTGAGCCCATTCCACCATGGCAAAGAGGGCAGGGATTTTACTCCAAGTACTTTCTGATTCCAAAGAGAACAGGAGGTCTTCGGCCCATCCTAGACCTGAGGTCCTTGAACAAACTTCTAAAAAGAGAAAAGTTCAGAATGTTTTCCCTGGCTACCTTGATTCCCCTTATGCAAAAAGGGGACTGACAATGCTCCCTCAACCTACAGGACGCATACACCCACATCGAGATCTTCCATGGCCACAGGAAGTATCTTTGGTTTGTAGTGGGGGAACAGCACTTCCAGTGCCGGGTGTTGCCTTTCAGGCTCACGTCCGCCGCATGGGTATTCACAAAATGCCTGGCCGTGGTGGCAGCACACATCTGCAGACTGGGAGTGCATGTTTTTCCCTATCTGAACGATTGGCTGTTAAAGAGCATGTCTCAGGCAGGGGCAGTCAGGCCCATGTGCTTGACCATTTGGGTGTTGAAGTCACTAGGGTTCGTTCTCAAGTATCCAAAGTCCCATCTCATGCCATCACCTCATTCCGACACAGCTCAGGATAAGGCCTTTCTGCCACATTAGAGGGCTGTCACAATAGCGTCAATTGTGGCAGAAGTTTAACAGAGCCAGCAGATATTAGCTTGGCACCTGTTCAGGTTGTTGGGCCACATGGCCGCGACTGTCCATGTTACTACTTTGGCACGATTACACGTGCGCAGAGCCAAATGGACCCTGTTGTCTCAGTGGCGGCCAGCCACACACAGCCTTCAAGATTTCATCCAAGTCATCCCATCCCTCAGGGACTCCTTGTCCTGGTGGTGGGTACTTTCCAATCTGGAACAGGGAATATCCTTTCAGAGTCTTCCCACTCAAATTGTGTTAACCACAGATGCATCTATCCTGGTGTGGGGAACTCATGTTGATGGGCTTGGCACCCAGGGTTTATGGTCTGCTCAGGAACATTTATGTCAAATCAACTTCCTGGAGCTCCGGGCGATCAGATACATGCTATGGGCTTTCAGAAATTGGTTGTCCAACAAAGTTGTCCTGATCCAAACTGACAACCAAGTAACAATGTGGTATGTCAACAAGCAGGGAGGCATGGACTGTGTCAGGAAGCAGTCCAGATCTGGTCGTGGATCCTGTCCCACAGAATGGTGCTCAGGGCCATGTATCTGGCCAGGATGTAGAACGTGGTAGTGGACAGGCTGAGTCGAGCCTTCAGACCTGATGAGTGGTCCCTGGACCAGGAGGTAGCGAATCAGGTATTCCACATCTGGGGGAGCCTGGACATAGATCTGTTTGTGTGCCTCAGATGCTCTCTCTTGCCATTGGGGCACAGGTTGTCTGTATGCGTATCCTTCGATTCCCTTCTTGGCGAAGACTCTCTTGAAGTTGTCCATCTGGAGACTGATCAGTCTGGGGACTTCCCTAGATCTCATCACACAGGATCAGGGCAGGCTGTAGCATCCTAACTTCCAGGCCCTGTTGCTCACAATCTTGATGTTGACAGGCTAATTGAGCGGCTGCAGAATCTTTTGAAAGATGTGTCTTGGGACTTGGTGGCTTCTAGAAAGGACTTTCTAGTGAAAGACTATGGACTGAAGTGAAGGAGGTTTTCCATGTGATGTGAGAAGCCCTACATCCATTCTTCTACCCCACACAAAAAATGTTTGATTACCTTCTGTGCCTGTTGGAGGCTGGCTTGAAGACTGCCTCCATTAGGGTCCATCTTAGTGTAATTGGCGCTTACCACCATGGTGTGGATGGTATGCTCATGGTTTGCATATAGAAACATGGTTTAATGGAACACAATCAATATGGATTTACCCAAGGGAAGTCTTGCCTAACAAATCTGCTTAATTTTTTTGAAGGGGGTTCATAAACTTGTGGATAAAGGTGAACCAGTAAATGTAGTGTATTTGGATTTTCAGAAGATGTTTGACAAAGTCCCTCATGAGAGGCTTCTAAGAAAACTAAAAAGTCATGAGATAGGAGGTGATGTCCTTTTGTGGATTATAAACTGGTTAAAAGACAGGAAACAGAGAGTAGGATTAAATGGTCAATTTTCTCAATGGAAAAGGGTAAACAGTGGAGTGTCTCAGGGATCTGTACTTGGACCTGTGCTTTTCAATATATTTATTGATGGGAGGTGAAGGACTGATATGCACAGAGCAGGAGAGAGACCTTAGGGTGATTGTTTCACCAACTTCAGATCTTTAAACACTATGTGACAAGGCAATAGCTAAAGTCAGAAGAATGCTGGGCTCCATAGAGAGAGGAATATCTAGTAAGAGAAAGGAAGTGATGATCCCCTTGTACAGGGAATTGGTGAGGCACCACCTGGAGTACTGTGTTCAGTTCTGGAGACCCTCCAAAGGGACAGAGATAGGATGGAGGCGGTCCAGAGACGGGAAACCAAAATGGTGGATGGTCTTCATAAAATGACTTATGAGGAGAGATTAAAGAATCTAAATATGTACACCCTGGAGGAGAGGAGGAGCAGAGGTGATATGATTACTGCACAATGTAAATAATCTACCTCTGTAAAGATTATATAATTCTTGTCTATTCCGGTCTCCTTCCTCCCCCAGTTTCAACAACCGCTCCATGCTGATAGTCTCTTCTATACATTTAGAATAGAAATTGTTAATCTTTCTTGTTCTTCAAAAGCCATGTTTGATCTCCCTGTTTTAATGTAACTTTTTCGCTTCCTATGTTTACTGGTTTCCCCTTGTTTTTTGTAAACCAGTACGATAAGACCTGTCTTGAGCATCGGTATATTAAAAAAACCTAAATAAATAAATGAAACCTTGTTATATTGTAACTCTTTTACTTCCTCGGCACTGGTTAAAAGAACAAAGTTATTGCACCCCCTGTTATTTGTAAACCAGCATGATATGATTGTATCATGAATGCCAGTATAGAAAAGCTTTAAATAAATAATGATACAGACTTTCAGATACTTGAAAGGTTTTAATGATTTATGGTCAACAACAAACCTTTTACAATGGAAAAAAATCAGTAGAACTAGGGGTCACGATCTGAAGCTCCATGGAGGAAGACTCAGAACCAATGTCAGGAAATATTTCTTCACAGAGATACCTGGAATGCCCTTCTGGATACCTGGAATGCCCTTCTGGAGGAAGTGGGGAAGACTAAAACTATGAAAGATTTCAAAGCGGCATGGGATAAACACTGTGGATTCATAAAGGCTAGAGGATGGGAATGAAGAGTAGAGCCATGGGGGTGGCTTGCTGGAATGTTAACTACTACCTGGTGATTACTACCCTTAGTCAAAAAATCGCTTGCACGGTTAATGCAACCCAAAATTGCTCTCTGCTTCAACGGCAAAGGGAAATGTGGAAAAGGGGATTTGCATACAGATGATAACCAAAAAGGAATGAACTTCACAATCTGGGTAAACAAATAAGCGTGGGGGTAGCTTGCTTACATAAGAAATTGCCATGCTGGGTCAGACCAAGGGTCCATCAAGCCCAGCATCCTGTTTCCAACAGAGGCCAAAACTAGGCCACAAGAACCTGGCAATTACCCAAACACTAAGAAGATCCCATGCTACTGATGCAATTAATAGCAGTGGCTATTCCCTAGGTAAACTTGATTAATAGCCGTTAATGGACTTCTCCAAGAACTTATCCAAACCTTTTTTTAACCCATCTATACTAACTGCATTAACCACATCCTCTGGCAACAAATTCCAGAGCTTTATTGTGCGTTGAGTGAAAAAGAATTTTCTCCGATTAGTCTTAAATGTGCTACTTGCTAACTTCATGGAATGACCCCTAGTCCTTAGTTTAACTAATATCAGAAATTTCATTTTTTAGTTACTTCAGAACCCTAGGATGCATACCATCCGGTCCAGGTGATTTGCTACTCTTTAGTTTGTCAATCTGGCCTACTACATCTTCCAGGTTCACAGTGATTTCGTTCAGTTCGTCTGAGTCATCACTCCTGAAAACCATCTCTGGAACTGGTATCTCCCCAACATCCTCATTAGTAAACACGGAGGCAAAGAATTCATTTAGTCTTTCTGCAATGGCCTTATCTTCCCTAAGAGCCCCTTTAACCCCTCAGTCATCTAATGATCCAACCGTCTCCCTCACAGGTTTCTTGCTTTGGATATATTTAAAAAAGTTTTTGTTATGAGTTTTTGCCTCTATGGCCAACTTCATTTCAAATTCTCTCTTCACCTGTCTTATCAATGTTTTACACTTACCTTGACAATGCTTATTTTTTATCCTATTTTCTTCAGATGGATCCTTCTTCCAATTTTTGAAGGATGTTTTTTTTTGGCTAAAATAGCCTCTTTCACCTCACCTTTTAACCATGACGATCATTGTTTTGCCTTCTTTCCACCTTTCTTAATGCGCGGAATACATATGGACTGCGCCTCTAGGATTGTATTTGTAAACAATGTCCAAGCCTGTTGAACACTTTTAACCTTTGCAGCTGCACTTTTCAGTTTTTTTCTAACTATTTTCCTCATTTTATCAAATTTTCCCTTTTTAAAATTTAGTGTTAGAGCTGCAGATTTACTTATTGTCCCCCTTCCAGTTATTAGTTTAAATTTGATCATGCTATGATCACTGTTGCCAAGTGGCCCCACCTCCGTTACTTCTTTCACCAAATCTTGCGTTCCACTAAGAATTAAATCTAAAATAGCTCCCTCTCTTGTTGGTTCCTGAACCAATTGCTCCATGAAGCAATCATTTATTACATCCAGGAACTTTGTCTCTAGCAAGTCCTGATGTTACATTTACCCAGTCAATATTGGGGTAATTGAAATCTAAATAGAAATACGTGGTGTTTTTAAAGTATTAGAAAAAACTTTCACGCTGTACATATCAAAATATTACTTTAGGAATATAAGGACCATCATACCACCCAGTGCTCACAAGCCAGACTTGCATTTCATGCACTTCATACGGGTCACTTTTAATCAATTGGTCCATATAGCTCGACTCAATTTTTATAAATTTTTTTAAATTATGAATTTTTTTTAAAAAAGATGAAAAACTTCCCTTATTCATCCGGGTCACTTTTAATCAATTGGTCCATATAGCTCGACTCAATTTTTATAAATTTTTTTAAATTATGAATTTTTTTTAAAAAAGATGAAAAACTTCCCTTATTCATCCGGATGAATAAGGGAAGTTTTTCATCTTTTTTAAAAAAAATTCATAATTTAAAAAAATTTATAAAAATTGAGTCGAGCTATATGGACCAATTGATTAAAAGTGACCCGTATGAAGTGCATGAAATGCAAGTCTGACTTGTGAGCACTGGGTGGTATGATGGTCCTTATATTCCTAAAGTAATATTTTGATATGTACAGCGTGAAAGTTTTTTCTAATACTTTAAAAACACCACGTATTTCTATTTAGCTCATTGCCCTCGTGGGGTTATTCATTAAGAGATTTTTTGGAATTTGGTAATTGAAATCTCCCATTATTATTGCACTGCCAAATTGGTTTGCTTCCCTGATTTCTCTTAGCATTTCATAATCTGTCTGACCATTTTGTCCAGGTGGACGGTAATATACTCTTATCACTATACTCTTACCCAACTCACATGGGATTTCTACCCATATTTAACCCCTACCCATATTGCACTCCTGTTTAACTGTGAACCAGCATGATGTGATTGTATCATGAATGCCGGTATATAAAAACATTAAATAAATAAAAAATATAGATTCTACTGAGCATTTACTCTCTTGTATGATCTTTATCCTGTTGGACTCTATACCCTCCCGGACATAAAGTGCCACACCCAGACCAAATTGATCCTCCCTATCCTTGCGATATAATTTGTACCCTGATATGGCACTGTCTTATTGGTTATCCTCCTTCCACCAAGTCTCTGTGATGCCAGTTATGTCAATCTCATCATTTGCTGCTATACACTCTAACTCTCCCATCTTACTTCTTAGACTTCTGGCATTGGCATACAGACATTTCAAAGTGTGGTTTTTGCTTGTTTTAACAACCTGCTTTTCAGTTGTTTGGGTTAAATCGGAAATCATTAGCTTTGGTGATTTTTTACATATAGGCATATGAACTATGTTTGCTTTTAATGGAACCTCTCTGTTGGGATGCCCTAACTCTCCTGTTTCATTAGTATCCTTCAAGGATACATTTCTCTGAACCATGCGCTACTGAGTGACTGTCTGCTTTCCCCCTTGTTGTAGTTTAAAAGCTGCTCTATCTCTCCTTTTTGAAAGTTAGTGCCAGCAGCTTGGTTCCACTCTGGTTAAGGTGGAGCCCATCCTTTCGGAAAAGTTTCCCCAGTTCCTTACAAAGCTGAATCCCTCTTCCCTGCACCATCGTCTCATCCACACATTGAAACTCTGGAGCTCTGCCTGCCTCTGGGGACCTGCACGTGGAACAGGAAGCATTTCAGAGAATGCCACCCTGGAGGTTCTGGATTTCAGCTTCCTACCTAAAATCCTAAATTTGGCTTCCAGAACCTCTCTCACATTTTCCTATGTCGTTGGTGCCCACATGTACCACGACAGCCGGCTCCTCCACAGAACTGTCTATAATCCTATCTAGGTGACGCGTGAGGTCTGCCACCTTCGCACCAGGCGGTCCTCACGTCCACCAGCCACCCTGCTATCTACATTTCTAATAATTGAATCACCAACTATGATGGCCGGCCTAAGCCTTCCCTCCTGGGCTGTAGCCCTGGGAGATTTTTCCTCAGTGCGAGAGGACAATACATCACCTGGAGAGCAGGTCTTTGCTACAGGATCACTTCCTGCTACACCAGGGTGATGTTCTCCTACTGGGAGACCTTTCTGATCCAAGGCAGCACTGGGGCTGCCAGAATGGATTTGGGACTTGGTGGTTACTACCCTAAACCATTTAAGCCTGATACAGCATTACTATCTGCTTCAACGGTAGGGAGAAGTGAGGAAAATAGGATTTACATTCAGGCATCATCCAAGAAGGCTCGATCTGTGCAATCTGGGTAAACAAGCATTGGGGTAACTTGCTTGATGCGGCAGTTACAACCCTTAATTGTATGCCTTAAGCTCATCTTTGATGCAACTCCAGCATTACTCTCTGCATCAATGATAGGGGATGGCAGGAAATTTGAATCAAACAGTTAACAAAATGAGCCCTGAAGTTGGTGGTTGGTGAAACAGATAAGTATGGGAAAATAAGTGTGAAAGCTTGCTGGGCAGACTAGATGGGCCGATTGGTGTTTTTCTGCTGTCATTTCTATGTTTCTATGGAAAAGAATACGATGAGTGAGGTTATCAAATTTGCAGATGATACAAAATTATTCAGAGTAGTTAAATCACAAGCAGATTGTGATACATTGGAGGAGGACCTTGGGAGACTGGAAGATTGGGCATCCAAATGGCAGATGAAATTTAATGTGGACAAGTGCATGGTTTTGCATATAGGGAAAAATAACCCTTGCTGTAGTTACACGATGTTAGGTTCCATATTAGGAGCTACCACCCAGGAAAAAGATCTAGGCATCATAGTGGATAATACATTGTAATAGCTGGCTCGGTGTGCTGCTGCAGTCAAAAAAGCAAAACAGATTGTTAGTAATTATTAGGAAGGGAATGGTGAATGAAACGGAAAATGTCATGATGCTTCTGTATTGCTCCATGGTGAGACTGCACCTTGAATACTGCGTACAGTTCTGGTCACCACATCTCAAAAAAGATATAGTTGCGATGGAGAACGTACAGAGAAGGGCGACCAAATGACAAAGGGGATGGAACAGCTCCCCTATGAGGAAAGACTGAAGAGGTTAGGGCTGTTCAGCTTAGAGAAGAAATGGTCAAGGGGGGGATATAATAGAGGTCTTTAAAATCATGAGAGGTCTTGAATGAGTAGATGTGTATCAGTTATTTACACTTTCGGAAAATATAGAAACATAAAACATATAAATGACGGCAGAAGACCAAACGGCCCATCCAGTCTGCCCAGCAAGCTTCACACTTTTTTTTTTTCTCATACTTATCTGTTTCTCTTAGCTCTTTGGTTCTATTTCCCTTCCACCCTCACCATTGATGTAGAGAGCAGTGATGGAGCTGCATCCAAGTGAAATATCAAGCTTGATTAGTTAGGGGTAGTAACCGCCGCAATAAGCAAGCTACACCCATGCTTATTTGTTTTACCCAGACTATGTTATTCAGCCCTTATTGGTTGTTTTTCTTCTCCCCTGCCGTTGAAGCAGAGAGCTATGCTGGATGTACATTGAAAGTGAAGTATCAGGCTTATTTGGTTTCGGGTAGTAACCGCCGTAACAAGCCAGCTACTCCCCGCTTTGTGAGTGCAAATCCTTTTTTCCACATTTCCTCTTGTTGTTGAAGCTTAGAGCGATGTTGGAGTCACAGTAACCATGTGTATGTTTATTGAATAAGGGTATTATCTCCAGGCAGTAGCCGTCATTCTGGCGAGCCACCCACTCTTCATTGACGGCCTCTTGACTTTATGGATCCACAGTGTTTATCCCACGCCCCTTTGAAGTCCTTCATAGTTCTGGTCTTCACTACTTCCTCCGGAAGGGCATTCCAGGCATCTACCACCCTCTCTGTGAAGAAATACTTCCTGACATTGGTTCTGAATCTTCCTCCCTGGAGCTTCAAATCGTGACCCCTGGTTCTGCTGATTTTTTTCCTACGGAAAAGGTTTGTCGTTGTCTTTGGATCATTAAAACCTTTCAAGTATCTGAAAGTCTGTATCATATCACCTCTGCTCCTCCTTTCCTCCAGGGTGTACATATTTAGATTCTTCAATCTCTCCTCACAAGTCATTTGATGACGACCTTCCACCTTTTTGGTTGCCCTTCTCTGGACCGCCTCCATCTTGTCTCTGTCTCTTTGGAGATACTTTGTTTTCTATATCTTTGGATATAGAAACATAGAAATGACGGCAGAAGAAGATCAAACGGTACATCCAGTCTGCCCAGCAAGCTTTCACTCCCCCCCCCCCCCCCCCATACTTATCTGTTACTCTTGTCCCTTGTAAGTGACTTTTTTGTTCTATTTCCCTTCCACCCCTGCCATCGATGTAGTTAGCAGTGCTGGAGCTGCATCTAAGTGAAGTATCTAGCTAATTGTTTAGGGATAGTAACCGCCGTCATAGCAAGCTACTCCCATGCATGTTTATCCAGCCTGTGCAACTCAGTGTTTGTTGATTGTTGTCCGAATATAAATCATCTTTTCATCATTCCCCCTGCCGTTGAAGCAGAGAGCTATGCTGGATATCATAGAAAGTGAAGTATCAGGCTTAGTAACCGCCGTATCAAGCAAGCTACTCCCCTGATTTTTTGTGGATGCAAATCCTTTTTTTCACATTTCCTCTTGCCATTGAAGCATAGAGCAATGTTGGAGTTGCATTAACCATGTGTATGTTTATTGAATTAAGATATTAATCTCCAGGTAGTAGCTGTCATTCCCGCAAGCCGCCCCCCATGCCTCTTCACTTCATTCACATCCTCTAGACTTTATGGATCCACAGTGTTTATCCCATGCCTCTTTGAGCTCCTTCACAGTTTTGGTCTTCACCATTTCCTCCGGAAGGGTGTTCCAGGCATCCACCACCCTCTCCGTGAAGAAATAATTCCTGAAATTGGTTCTGAGTCTTCCTCCCTGGAGTTTTAAATCATGACCCCTGGTTCTGCTGATTGGTTTTTTTTTTTTTTTTTGTTTTTGCAAGGAAAAGGTTTGTCATTCTTTGGATCATTAAAACCTTTCAAGAATCTGAAAGTCTGTATCATATCACCTCTGCTCCTCCTTTCCTCCAGGGTGTACATATTTAGATTCTTCAATCTCCCCTCATAAGTCATTTGATGAAGACCCTCCATCCTGTCTCTGTCCCTTCGGAGATGCGGTCTCCAGAACTGAGCACAGTACTCCAGGTGAGGCCTCACCAAGGACCTGTACAAGGGGCTAATCGCATTCCTTTTCTTACTCGATATTCCTCTTTCTATGCAGGCCAGCATTCTTCAGGCTTTAGCTATCGCCTTGTCACATAGTTTTGCCGAGTTCAGATCATTAGACACTATCACCCCCAGGTCTCTCTCCTGCTCCGTGCACATCACCCCTTCTCCTCCCGTCGAATACAGTTCTTTCGGATTTCCACAGCCCATATGCATGATTCTGCACTTCTTGGCGTTGAATTTTAGCTGCCATATCTTCGACCACTCTTCCAGTTTCCTTAAATCCCGTCTCATTCTTTCCACTCCTTCCTGCGTGTCCACTCTGTTGCAGGTCTTAGTGTCATCCGCAAAAAGACAAACCTTACCTTCTATCCCATCCGCAATGTCGCTCACAAAGATATTGAACAGGACCGGTCCCAAAACGATCCCTGTGGCACTCCGCTCAACACAGCTCTCTCTTCAGAGTAAGTTCCATTCACCACCACACATTGTCTTCTGTCTGTCAACCAATTTGTAATCCAGGCCACCACCTTGGCACTCACTCCTAAGTTTCTCATTTTATTCACCAGTCTCCTGTGCGGGACCATGTCAAAAGCTTTGCTGAAATCCAAGTAGATGACATCGAGCGCTCTTCCTCGATCCAATTCCTTGGTTACTCAGTCAAAGTCAATCAGATTTGTCTGACAGGATCTTCCCCTGGTGAATCCATGCTGCCTCTGGTCCAGCAATTCTCCCGACGGTAGATAGTTCACTATTCTTTCTTTCAACAGTGACTCCATTACTTTTCCCACTACCGAAGTGAGGCTAACTGGTCTGTAGTTACCAGCCTCTTCTCTGTTCCCACTCTTGTGAAGCGGGACCACCACAGCTCTTCTCCAATCACTCGGCACCTCTCCCGTTTCTAGGGATTTATTGAACAGGTCACACAGCGGACTTGCCAGTACATCTCTGAGCTCCCTCAGTATCCTGGGATGAACCTAATCAGGCCTCATGGCTTTGTCCACTTTGTTTCCACAACTCTTCCCATACATTCTCTACTGTAAATGGAGTTTCATCTACTCCATTTCCCTCCAATTTCTTGTTAACTAGCGACTGTTCTTCTCCAGGGTCCTCTTTAGTGAACACAGAATTGAAGTATTCGTTTAATATTTCTGCTATTTTCTTCGTCTCTCTCCACACATTGATCCTTTTCACCTTTCAATTTAACTATACCACTTTGAACTTTTCTCCTTTCACTGATGTATCTGAAAAATGTTTTGTCACCTCTCTTTACCTCTTTGGCAATCCTCTCTTCTGCTTGACTTTTTGCCGTCTTGATTGCTTTCTTTGTCTCTTTCAGTTCCACCAGATATTCTTCTTTGTGTTCCTCCCTTTGGGATCCTTTATATTTCTTGAATGCTGTTCTTTTAGCTTTTATTTTGTCAGCCACCTCCTTTGAGAACCAGATAGGCTTCATTCTTCTTTAGCTTTTCTTTACTTTTCTGACATATAGATTAGTTGCCACGGTAAGTGTTCCTTTAAGTTTGGTCCACTCTTGCTCCACTTCTCTCTCGTTCTCCAAGCCTACTAGTTCTTCCTCCAGGTATTTCCCCATTTCATCAAAGTCTGTTTTTTGAACTGCAAAACTTGGGTCCGTGTGCTTCTTCTCCATATCCTTTTTGAGATATTAAACCATACCATTTGATGATCACTGGTGCTGAGGTGGGCACCCACCTGGACGTCAGAGACATTATCTCCATTAGTGAGCACCAAATCTAGTATAGCTCCCTCTCTCGTGGGTTCTATTACCAATTGTTTGAACAAAGCTCCTTGCAGGGCAGCTACTATTTCTCTACTATTGTTAGATTCTGCAGATGGGAGTCTCCAGTCTACATCCGGCAAATTAAAGTCTCCAATGATCACCACTTCTCCCTTCTTTCCCATCTTTTGGATGTCTTCAACCAGATCTCTGTCCAGCTCTTCCTTTTGGTTTGGAGGCCTGTAAACCACTCCAATAAAAATGGATGCCCCATCTTTTTTGATGTTGGCCCATAGTGCTTCTTCATTGCCCCATCTTCCTAGCAGCTCAGTTGCTTGGATATTGCTTTTGATATAAAGAGCCACGCCTCCCCCTTTCCTGTCCTTAACAAGTTATAGCTCGGTATTGCCGTATCCCAATCATGAGATTGCGTGAACCACGTCTCCGTGACAGCAAAAACGTCCAAGTCAGCCTCCACCATTAGGGCTTGCAGATCTGGGATTTTATTGCCCAAACTATGAGCATTTGTGCTCATAGCTTTCCAGCTTTCCTTGTTCAGGTTACTGCAGTTCCTGGACTCCTTTTGTGACTTCTTTAGTTGAGTTTTGTTATCCACTTTTCCCTTTCCCTTTACATTTGTGCAAAGGAAAGGATTAGTGCCTCTGATGATAAATTCATCCAGCACAATGAGCTTTTTCCTTTGGTTATTGATCAGGAATTTCTGTATGCATTGGGTTTATTCTTCCTTTTCAGTTAATGCTTCAATCTTTTTCTCAAGAACTTCTTTAGTATTTAATACAGAGAAGGCTTTTTGTGCTTGTTGCACTTGATGCAGTGTAGGTCTCTGCATCACAGGTCTAATTCTACCAGAGCAACTATTCCTGTTTGAGTTCCTTTATGCCCTGTTTTGGTGGGGTGGGGGAGGGTGTAGACTTGTGGGCTGCACAGCTGTCAAGAACAGGTAACAGGTGCACTCCATGAAGTTAGCAAGTAGCACATTTAAGACTAATCAGAGAAAATTCTTTTTCACCCAACGCACAATTAAGCTCTGGAATTTGTTCCCAGAGGATGTGGTTAATGCAGTTAATGTAGCTGAGTTTAAAAAAGGTTTGGATAAGTTCTTGGAGGAGAAGTCCGTTAACTGCTATTATTTATTCATTGTTTATTAATCAAGTTGATTTAGGGAATGGCCTCTGCTATTACTGGCATCAGTAGTATGGGATCTTCTTAGTATTTGGGTACTTGCCTGGTTCTTGTGGCCTGGTTTGGCCTCTGTTGGAAAAAGGATGCTGGGCTTAATGGACCCTTTGGTCTGACCCAGCATGGCAATTTCTTATGTATGTTGTAAGCCGGGACTGCTTCAATTGAAGCCTCCCGTAAGACCTCCCCCTGTGTCTTGGGACCTCGACATGGTTTTAGCTCAGCTGATGAAAGCTCCTTTTGAGCCACTGCACACCTGTTACCTGAAGGACCTGACCTGGAAGATCTTATTTTTGGTGGCATTCAGCGCACAGGGTCAGTGAGCTACAAGCTTTAGTGACTTATACACCTTATATTAAATTCTATCATGACAGGGTGGTTTTGCATATGCACCTTAACTTCCTGCTTAAATGGTGGTGGATTTCCATCTTAACCAGTCAATCAACCTGCCAATTTTCTTTTCAAGTCCCATTTGCACCAAGGCAAATGAGCACTACACAGTTTGGACTGCAAGTCAGCCTTAGCCTTCTATCTGGACAGAAGCCCATAGACAGTCCACCCACCTTTTTTATGTTTTTAATAAGAATAGGTTGAGCGTTGCCAAACAGACCCTATCCAATTGGCTAGCAGATTGCATATCCTTCTGTTATGCCCAGGCGGGACTGCATCTTGAGGGTCATATCACGGCTCATTCGGTCAGAACCATGCTAGCGTCTGTGGCCCACTTGCGAGTAGTTCCTGTGAAGGAGATCTGCAAGGCTGCAATGTGGAGTTCTCACCACACATTCACATCCCATTACTGTCTGGATAGAGATTTTCGATGCGACAGTAGGTTCGGCCAGTCTTGTCCTCAGGAACCTATTCGAGGTGTAGGACACAACTCTCCCAACCTAGGGCTTGTTGTTTGGGTTCAGCTGCCTCTCCTTCTATTATCAACAGCACTGTTGTGCCTGTTGGCACCTCATTGGATGTCTGTGGTCCCCTTTTTGTGTTGGGGAGCAGCCTGTAGCTAGTGGTTCACTCACATGTGAGGACTTACATCCTGCCTGTCTTTGGAGAAAGAGTTGGTTTTCTATAATAGGTGTTCCTGTACATACCCAGATCAGTCCAGACCAGTTGTTATGCACTCCCACCAGCAGATGGAGTCAAAGCTTCGAGGCACTGGTATCCCAAGTGTGCCACGTGATGCTCATCAGTATTTCTATGACTCCAGCAGATGGTGGTCATCTATACCTGCAGCTCTGTGTGAGACAGATTTTTCTTGCTCCCTGAGGTGCTAGGATCAGTGTCTGGACCATCTCTCAGGTAGTGCCGTAATAATGGGGGTTTGGTTACCCCTGATGGTGCTAGTCTGTGTGGTTCCGGGTCCCCTTATAGCCAGGGAACTGGCTCCCATAGAGACTCCCCTTTGGGGATTTTTTCTATTATTCTTAGCGTAGGCTTTATCTTTTTCTGTTACTAGAAGCTGACGTTTTTGTGTGGTTAAAAAAATAAACAGCTCCAAGTTCCCTGTTCACCACGGCTCCCGGGGTAAATCAGTCTGCCCGGTGGTGCAGAGCCAGGCAGACCCCAGAAGAGGGGAGATTGTTTCAGCCCTGGTAAGAACCTCCGAGGATGTTTTTAGGCTCCCTGCCTCATTTTTACCACCGGCTCCAGAGCTATATTTTTACCATGGTGGCCATTTTGTGGTTTTTTTTTTTTTTTACCTCCGTTGCGGCTCCCCAGCATTTCTGGGGCTGATTTTCGCGGCATTTTTGGTGGGAGTCACCAGGCCTGGGTGGCGGCACCTGTTTTCTTCCAGGGGGGAGTTATATGCCACTTTTTGCAGGAGAAACATGGCAGAAACTCCTCTGGTGGAACCCTGTAAGGCTTGCGGGGTATGGACAACTTATTTAGACCTCCTGTCACTGTGCATTGGGTGGGGAAGGGGCTTCAGACAAGAGTACCAAACCTAAAAAGTCTGCACGCAGGTCAGGCTCGGCGGCTGGGTCTAACGGAAGGAGTCCAAACCCCACTGTGCGGACTCCAAGACCGGAGGAAGTGAGAGACATGGACTCTGATTCTAGCAGTGCCAAGACGGGACCCGGGGGCTTTTTACCGGAATTTTTACCAGTCATAGAAATACTGATGAGTGATTATCCCCTTGTACAGGTCCTTGGTGAGGCCTCACCTGGAGTACTGTGTTCAGTGCTGGAGACCGTATCTCCGAAGAGACAAGATGGAGGCAGTCCAGAGAAGGGCGACCAAAAGGGTGAATGGTCTTCATCAAATGACTTATGAGGAGAGATTGAAGAATCTAAATATGTACACCCTGGAGGAAAGGAGGAGCAGAGGTGACATGATACAGACTTTCAGATACTTGAAAGGTTTTAATGATCCAAAGACAGTGACAAACCTTTTCCGTCAGAAAAAAATCAGCAGAACCCAGGGGTCACGATTTGAAGCTCCAGGGAGGAAGACTCAGAACCAATGTAAGGAAGTATTTCCTAGCATGTAGCAGATGGACTCAAAACAAGTGGGTATAGTGTGCTCGTGCTAGCAGTTGGAGACGGATCTGACGTCAGCAGGGGTACATATACCCCCACAGGAAGTGAAGCAATTCAGTAATTTCCGTCTTCAAAGCAGTTTGGAGCTCCTTCACGCTCGCTGAGCGTTCTTCCAAATTCTAACTACTAAATTTCTAGACGATATCTACTAACGACGAGCCCCGCACTCCTGCGGTGATACCAGTCGGTCCCTCCCCCAGTTGAGTTTCCCGAGGTGATTTCCGTGGTCCCTCGGAGGTAAGTGCCTCGGTCCGGTGGCCGACTCGCTGCAGGGACCCAGCCCCCGAGCGAGAAGGGCTCGGGCGCGGCCTAGAGGCAGCCTCGGTCCCGGCGTGGACTTGGCCCCCGAGCGAGACGAGTTCGGGCGCGGCCTAGAGGCAGCGGGTGCACCTCCTCGAGCGCGGCGGTGAAGGTATTCGCCCTCTTCCCCCGCAGCCGGAGACCGCCCGGGTTGCAGCCGGGAAGCGCCGAAGACAAGGTAAGGCGTATATATTTACTTGTTGGTCTCCGAGGAGAAGCAGAGTATGCCCCTGGGGCGGCCAGTTAAGTAGGCCGCCATTTCGTCTGCCTGCTCGCCGTCGTCTTCTACCTGAAGCGTCCTGCCTATTGCTACGCGCACGGCGATAGGCGTCCGTTGCTACGCGCACGGCGATAGGCGTCTGTTGCTACGCGCCCGTTATAGGCGCACTGCTATAGGCGCACATTGTTAGGCGCACATTACTGAACGCTGGTTTCAGGCGCCTGCTTTTCACGCACATTGCAGACTCTTATTGGGTTCACCGACGGCATGGAGCATAAGAGTGACCGGGCTTCGGCAGTGCCGGCACCTCCAGAATCAGGCATCAATCTCTGCTCTGCATGCAACCTCAGGGCCACACAGAATGAGGATGCAGACTCCCTATGTGCCCAATGTGAAGAGGCCTTGGGAGTCCTGGGCCAGGGCCGGTCACAGCCCAGTGTTCTTGCCGGTTCCTCAGGGAACACTCCGGGGCCAGCAAGCAGCGGGGAGCAGCCAGTGAACCAGGGGGCCCTGGTTCCCATGCGGCCAGATATGGCTTCAATCTCCTGGGTGGAATTATTCAAAGGGATTCATACCTTTGTCACGATGCAGTCAGCTCCCCGACCGGGTCTGTAAGTCCAGAATGACCCGGCCCCTGGACCCTCGCGGCCTAGGCGCGGCCACTCGCCACCTGATAGCCCCAATTATGGGGATTCAGACTACCCGGCAGAAGAAGAGGAGCCCCCCCCGAGGAGGAGAGCTTCCCTCGGGGGTAGAACCTTATCGGACCATGCGGCGCTTCTTTGCCAGAGCGGATCTCCCAGACCTGATCTCGCAATGCCTGTCTGAACTGGCCCTTCCGGGCCATGACGCCCCAGGGGAACCTAGAGTGAACCCCCTGTTAGAAGGCCTGCGCCAAACTTCTCACCACTTTCCCCTCCTACAAGTGGCACAGCAGCTAATTGATCTGGAATGGGCTGCACCGGAGGCTCCAGTCAAGGGGGGTCGGGCCTTGGCTGGCATGTACCCCTTAGCTCCGGCAACTAAGGACATGTTGGCGTGCCCTCAGGTAGACGCCATAGTCAGCGCAATTGTGAAGCGCACCACCATCCCGGTGGAAGGAGGGGACGGCCCTCAAGGATACACATGACCGGCGTATGGACGCCATCCTGAAACGGGCCTTTGAGGTGGCAGCCATGTCCCTGCGAATTGCGATTTGCTGCACGGTGGTGACGCGCTCCTGCTTATCTCAGGCTCGGAACAACGTCCCGGGAGAAGGGATGGAATCAGCTCTCTCATTCCTTACTGACGCAGCCTCCGACCTCGTTCGTACGGCAGCCAAGGGAGTGTCATCCTCAGTGGCAGCCAGGAGGCAGCTCTGGCTACGTAACTGGTCAGCCGACTCCTCTTCCAAGACACGTCTCATGAGAATGCCCTTCGAGGGTTCTCTCCTGTTCGGCAGCAACCTGGAGAAACTGGCCAATAAATGGGGCGCCTCTCCTTTACCTCGTCTACCAGAAGACAGGCCAAGCAGGAGGCAGCGCCCGTCTTCTAGACCATCCAGAGGTAGAATCTCTCAGCGCTTCAACCCTTATGGGACTCGCTACCAGGCACCTCGGTCGCAGGCCAGGAACCAGCCCTTTCGGCCTAAGCACAATAAGAGGGGAGCCGGCTCGGGCTTCGGCCCCGGCCGTACCCCACAATGACAATCAGCCGGCCCATCCGGGGGTAGCAGCCACAGGGGGCAGGCTGACCCTCTTTTACCGCAGGTGGGCCGAGATTACCTCGGACCAGTGGGTCCTCACCATCATCCGAGAGGGGTACTACCTGGACTTTCTTCGGCTCCTGCCAGACAAGTTTGGGGAATCTCCTTGTTCACCCCTCAAGAGGACGGCGCTAGATGTTACCTTACAGAGGCTTCTCTCCCTCAAGGCCATAATTCCAATGCCTGCAGGGGAGATAAATTCTGGGCATTATTCCATTTATTTCATAGTGCCCAAGAAGGAGGGCACTTTCCGGCCCGTCCTGGACCTCAAGTCGGTCAACCGCTACCTACGGGTACCCAGCTTTCGCATGGAAACTCTGCGATCTGTCAAAAATTCGGTACAGCCAGGGGAGTTTCTCACATCCCTAGATCTGTCAGAAGCCTACCTGCATATCCCAATCCATCGGGATCATCAGCGCTACCTACGTTTCAAAGTCTTAGAACAACACTTTCAGTTTCGGGCATTACCCTTCGGGTTAGCCACAGCGCCGCGGATCTTTACCAAGGTCATAGTAGTGGTGACGGCGGCCCTCAGGAAGGAGGGAATTCTCGTCCATCCCTACCTGGACGATTGGTTGATCAGGGCAAAATTGCCAGAAGAGAGCCATCGGGCAACCAGCCGAGTGATTGCTCTTCTAGAGAGCCTAGGCTGGGCAGTAAACTTAAACAAGAGTTCCCTACAGCCGTCTCAGTCGAGGGAATACCTTGGAGTCCTATTCGACACTCAGGCAGACAGTCAGCCTGACTCCGAAAAGAAGAGAAAAGCTCAAGAATCGGCTGCAGGCCCTGCTGCACGCCGTCTGGCCCACAGCGTGGGATTACCTACAAGTCCTCGGCCTGATGGCATCCACTCTGGAGGTGATACCATGGGCACAGGCGCATATGAGGCCATTACAACGCGCCCTCTTATCCCGGTGGAGCCCGCGATCACAAACTTAACCCGTACACCTACTTCTACCAGCCAGGGTATGGAATCAGCTGCGATGGTGGCTGCAGCAAAGCCACAGGAGCCGGGGGTCCAGGATGTCCTCTCCGACCTGGACCTTGCTCACAACAGACGCCAGCCTGAGCGTCTGGGGCGCACATTGCGAAGGACTCACCGCCCAAGAGTGGTGGAGCAGAGAAGAGTCGGGATGGAACATCAACAGACTAGAGGCACGTGCAGTCAGGCTAGCGTGCCTGCGATTTGCCCACAGACTGCGACACCGAGCAGTCAGAGTGAGGTCAGACAACGCCACCATGGTGGCGTTGTCTGACCTCACCATAGTGGCGTACATCAACCGACAGGGCAGAACCAGAAGCCAACAGGTATCCCTAGAAATAGCTCCCCTGATGACTTGGGCAGAAGCAAATCTCCAGGACATCTCTGCCGTCCACATCGCCGGGAAGGACAACACCACGGCAGACTTCCTCAGCAGAGAAAGTCTACATCCCAGGGATTGGCAACTGTCACCCACGGCGTTCCAGATGATTGTGAATCAGTGGGGGACCCCAGGCATGGACCTACTAGCAGACAGGTCCAATGCTCAAGTATCCCGATATTTCAGCCGCAGGCGGGATTCTCTGTCTCAGGGAATCGATGCACTGGTTCATGGCCCCAGGGGATCCTGCTGTACGCTTTTCCGCCATGACCCCTGCTGGGCGCCATTATACACAGGATTCAGCGGCACAGAGGCCTAGTTCTGGCCAAGAAGACCCTGGTACGCAGACATGAGAAGATTGCTGGCAGGGACTCCACTACCCCTGCCGCCGCACAGGGACCTGCTGCGACAAGGTCCCATACTGCACGTGGATCCGGCTCAGTTCTCTCTTACGGTCTGGCCATTGAGAGGGCTAGACTGAAGACACGAGGATATTCAGGACCGGTAATAGATACGCTCCTCAGAGCACGCAAGTTTTCCACATCACTAACTTATATTAGGATCTGGAGAGTATTTGAAGCTTGGTGCGAAGCTCATAGCACCAATCCACATGCCGCTCAGATTCCTATCATTTTGGACTTCCTGCAAGATGGCCTTCAGAAGGGTCTGTCCCTCAATTCCATCAAGGTCCAAGTGGCAGCACTTTCCTGCTACGGTCCACGGAGTGACGGCGATAGCATCGCCACACACGTTTCATGTTTCCTGAAAGGAGTCAAACACATTCGTCCACCACTGAAGTGGCCCATACCTCTGTGGAACCTCAACCTAGTTTTGGACTTTCTAGCGGGACACGCCTTCCGTCCACTTCGAGGCCTGTCCCTCCGTTTGTTAACCTTGAAGATGGTGTTCCTGCTGACTGTTTGCTCTGCACGCCGCGTCTCAGAGCTACAAGCACTGTCTTGCCGTGATCCGTTTCTCCGAATCACGCCAGAAGCCATCCATCTTCGCACAGTTCCTTCCTTCTTACCCAAAGTAGTCTCGCACTTCCACCTCAACCAAACCATCTCTTTACCTACCACAGAAGGTTTGAAGAAGTCAGAAGAAGGTCGAATTCTACGCCATCTCGACATCGGCAGGCTACTGTCCAGATACCTGGAAGTGTCCGAAGCAATACGAAAGACGGACCATCTGTTCGTTCTACACAGCGGGAAGAAGCAAGGGGAAGCGGCCTCCCGGGCAACTATCGCCCGCTGGGTCAAAGAAGTTATCAAGGCAGCCTACGTAGACGCGGGAAAATCACTGCATCTACAGGTCAAGACTCACTCTACCAGAGCGCAAGCGGCCTCTTGGGCAGAAACTCAGATGCTGTCGCCTGCTGAGATCTGTAAGGCGGCGACGTGGTCCTCCCTCCATACCTTCTCCAGATTCTACCGTCTGGACGTCCAGGCCAGGGAGGACACCGCATTTGTGAGGGCAATCCTGCACGGACCTCGGGCAGCCTCCCGCCCAGTCCAGGAGTAGCTTTTGTACATCCCACTTGTTTTGAGTCCATCTGCTACACGCTAGGAAATGTTGAGATTACTTACCTGATAATCTCCTTTTCCTTAGTGTATGCAGATGGACTCAGCATCCCGCCCGGCTGCCGGTATACATGGGTTTTCACAGGCTCAAGGTAAGCCATGTTTTACTACATAGGCATCGACCCTGCCGGGTGTCGACGCCTTCCGGTTGAGAATCCTGGCGGTCTCCAGCTACCATCAACCGGTCAGGGTAATCCTGTTTAATCGATCGGTCAGTACTCATATAGCTATAACAGCTTTGCAAGGAAGATTACTGAATTGCTTCACTTCCTGTGGGGGTATATGTACCTGTGCTGACGTCAGATCCGTCTCCAACTGCTAGCACGAGCACACTATACCCACTTGTTTTGAGTCCATCTGCATACACTAAGGAAAAGGAGATTATCAGGTAAGTAATCTCAACATTTCTTCACGGAGAGGGTGGTGGATGCCTTGAATGCCCTTCCGGAAGAAGTGGTGAAGACCAGATCTGTGAAGGACTTCAAAGGGGCGTGGGATAAACACTGTGGATCCATAAAGTCTAGAGGACGGGAATGACGGCTACTGCCTAGAGATAATACCCTTATTCAATAAACATACATACGGTTAATGCGACTCCAACATTGCTCTAAGCTTCAACGGCAAGAGGAAACGTGGAAAAAGATGTGCATTCACAAAAAAAGCGGGGAGTAGCTTGCTTGTTACAGCGGTTACTACCCCAAACCAAATAAGCCTGGTACTTCACGTTGAGTGCATATCCAGCATAACTCTCTGCTTCAACAGCAGGGGGAATGAAGAAAAGTAGATCTATATACAGAAAAAAACCAACAAGGTTGAATTATTTAGTCTTGGTAAACAAATAAACATGGGTATAGCTTGCTTATTGCGGTGGTTACTACCCCTAACTAATTAAGCTAGATATTTCACTTAGAGGCAGTTCCAACACTGCTCTCTACATTAATGGTGGGGGTAGAAGGGAAATAGAATCAAAAGGTTACTAAGAGCCAAGAGTAACAGATAAGGTCCATCAGGTCTAGAGGACGTGTATAAAGAGGAGGCAGCAAAACACTGCACGGAGCGGCAGTAGCCACAGAGGCATTCACGGAGCGGGATGCCAGTGGCCAGTGGTTGGTGTTCCACCTTCACGGAGCGGAAGGATGGAGGGCTGCCATCTCCAAATTAAAAAAAAAACCAAAACAAAACCCAGGGGAGGGTAAGAGTATGTAAAATTAACGGAGAGTTCAAAGGCTATAGGTATTACCAATTATTAGGCGTATTCAATATTTGTTGATAGTTAATGTGGCTTTCAATGCATACTTCACTTTCAATGCATATATAGCATAGCTCTCTGCTTCAACAGCAGGGGAGAAGAAAAACATACTTCACGTATATCCAGCATAGCTCTCTGCTTCAACGGCAGGGGAGAAGAAAAACAACCAATAAGGGCTGAATAACATAGTCTGGGTAAACAAATAAGTATGGGTGTAGCTTGCTTATTGCGGCGGTTACTACCCCTAACTAATCAAGCTTGATATTTCACTTGGATGCAGCTCCATCACTACTCTCTACATTAATGGTGGGGGTGAAAGGGAAATAGAACCAAAGGTTACTAAGAGCCAAGACAAACAGATAAGTATGAGAAAAAAGAAGTGTGAAGCTTGCTGGGCAGACTGGATGGGCCGATTGGTCGTCTTCTGCCGTCATTTCTATGTTTCTATTTTGTGCTGCTCATGCATGAAGCATTTCTGGCTTGGAAGCTTGCGAAGCACAGAGCCCAGGATAGGAGCATGGGAGTTCCTAAGCGTCCCCATCTGCGAACTGATGGTCGTCCATCACGGGCAACTTTGGCTCGGGAGGATCTAGCGAGTGCAGTCGACCAGCAGGGGAACAACTCCACTCCACACCCGAGGGACACCGCTGCAGATCAGGGTGAGGTCCCTCCAGAAGTAGATACGGGTGACGATAATCAGGATCTGGTAGAACCTAGTGCGGAGGGGGACGACCCCCGCGTAGTCCGGCTGTTTAAAAGGGAGGAATTGCACCCCCTTATTCCCCAGTGCTTGAGGAATTGGGGGTGAGACCCTCGCTGGAAGATTCAGACAGTGAGGGAGTGAACCCAGTCCTGGACGGTCTCCAGGGTCCACCTAATGATTTTCTAATCCTGAAGAAGATTCAAAAGCTCATCAACTGGAAGTGGGAATCCCCGGAGGTGGGGCTTAAGGTCAGCTGGGCGATGCAAAAACTCTACCCGCTAATGGAGGAACATTTAGAATGCCTCAGGGTACCTAAGGTGGATGCGGCTGTATCAGTGGTGACCAAGAAAATAACCATTCTAGTGGCGGGAGCGGCTGCTCTCAGAGATGTGCAGGACCACAAGCTGGAGCTGCATCTGAAGCGGGTGTTCGAGGTCTCCTCCTTAGGACTTCGGGTGGCGGTGTGTGCCAGCATGATGCAAAGAGCATGTTTATGTTGGATTCAAAAACCACAGGACCCATTGTCTTCTGGGACTTTGTCAGCTTCTCAGGCGGCTCTTCTGGAGGCGGCGGTAGCATATGTGGCGGATGCCTTATATGATTTGGTGCGTTCGGTGGCCCGGACTATGGTTTCCTCAGTGGCAGCTTGGCGACTCCTATGGCTCCCCAATTGGGCAGCGGATGCTTCCTCCAAGTCGCAACTGTGCACTCTGCCTTTTCAAGGGAAGTTGCTGTTTGGAGAGAATTTGGATTGATTGATTAATTAATTAATCAATCAATTATTTATTTATTTATTTAACACTTTTCAGATCGGTTTACATCGAACAGGGGAGTTGTAACAAAAAACAGAAAAAGTAGTAAAAAGAGCAGGAAGAATAAAGTTACATTTAACAAGGTAGGTAAACTTGGAGGCATAGACCGCTGGAAGGAAAAAGCTTAAGAACGCAGTAAACCAGGAGTGTAAACAATATGATAAAAGGTCTTATTAAGTAATGGAGGAGGTACAGTGATCCATAGTTCATGATGCTGTTCGGTCGTCTAGTGTGTATCCGGAGGGTCTGAGAAGGCTTGGCGGAAAAGCCAGGTCTTGAGTTTTTTTCTAAATGTTAATAGGCAGGGTTCCAGCCTAAGGTCTGCAGGGATGTTGTTCCAGACAGCTGGGCCTGCTGTAGAGAAGGATCGGTCTTTGGTCGAGGTGAGGCGTGATGCTTTGGTAGGCGGTGCTTGTAGGGTTCCTTTGTATAGTTCTCTTGTCGGTCGGTTGGAGATATGGAGTTTGAGAGGGAATTCCAGGTCCAGATGAAGGTGATTGTAGATGGATTTGTGAATTATGGTGAGTGATTTGTACAGGATTCTGAAGTTGACTGGAAGCCAATGTAAGTTACGGAGGATGGGAGAAATGTGTTCTCCACATTTCACCCATAGCTGATGAAATCTCTGGGGGATTCCAAGGGCAATAAACTGCCAGAAGATAGAAAGTCCTATAGGAAATCATTCGGTCCTCAATCCCATTTTCGGGATTTCCGAAAAAGCAGGTCAGGGAGGAGTGTTCCACCCTCTGGTTCCAGACAGACCTCTTCCCGTACACAGTCCTTTTTCAGCTCCTGTCGTCTTGCCAGAGGTGGTTTCGGTCAGGGAACTGGGAAGCTTGCCCAATGAAATCAGGCCTGCCCATTCCTCGGACAGGATGATCGGGGGCAGGTTGTCCCAATTGTATGAGGAGAGGGCCAGGATCACCTCAGATTGCTGGGTGTTGGAGGTGGTAAAAGAGGTTACGCCTTAGAATTTTCTCGGCCTCTCATGCCAGCCTTTGTGGAATCGTGATGCGTTTCCCGCAACAAGCGAGCCGCGGTAGAGACACTCTACAAAGATTGCTGGCCCTGAAGGTGATCGTCCCTGTGCCGTCCAAGGAATGGGGGAGGGGACAGTACTCCATTTATTTTGTGGTTCCCAAAAAGGAGGGCACTTTCTGACCCATCCTGGACCTACAGAAGGTGAATTGCTGCTTGAAGGTGCCCCGTTTTCGAATGGGAACACTTCAGTCATCGCAGCAGTTTGAAAGGGAGAGTTCCTCGCCTCCTTGGATGACACCGAGGCTTATCTACACATCCCAATGCGCAGAGCTCACCAGAGATTCCTACAATTCCTGCAGCTTTATAGACCTAAAGATTAAGCTATTGTCTAAGCTTGCTACATTCGCTCCATATGTTAACTAAGTTTAGCATAACAAAGTTTATGTTATAATTTATTAATCGTATGCTTTTGCTCTCTACTCTCCCACTCTGTAAACCCCTGTTCATTGTAACTTTATCTTCCTAGTTAATTGGTTACCCCTTGTTTCAATGTAAACCGGTACGATAAGACACTAGTTGTTACGGTTACCAGACGGATATAGTGGAACCACAGTTTAGACCGCTTACCTAGTGTAGTAGTATTCGGGACGCTGGGGATTAGTGCAGGCACCGGACGGCAGTCCGGGTCAGGACAGGCGGTAAGCAGAGTAATCCAAGGCACAGTCCGGGTCGAGGCAGGCAGCAGGCAATCAGGAATCACAGCAAATAATCCAACAGGGCAGGCAGCAGGCAGAATCTCCAAGGCACAGTCCGGGTCGAGGCAGGCAGCGAGCAATCAGAACCACAGCAGATAATCCAACAGGGCAGGCAGCAGACAGAATATCCAAGGCACAGTCCGGGTCGAGGCAGGCAGCAGGCAATCAGGAATCACAGCAAATAATCCAACAGAGCAGGCAGAATATCCAAGGCACAGTCCGGGTCGAGGCAGGCAGCGAGCAATCAGAACCACAGCAGATAATCCAACAGGGCAGGCAGCAGACAGAATATCCAAGGCACAGTCCGGGTCGAGGCAGGCAGCAGGCAATCAGGAATCACAGCAAATAATCCAACAGGGCAGGCAGCAGGCAGAATATCCAAGGCACAGTCCGGGTCGAGGCAGGCAGCGAGCAATCAGAACCACAGCAGATAATCCAACAGGGCAGGCAGCAGACGGAATATCCAAGGCACAGTCCGGGTCTAGTCAGGAAGCGAGCAAAACAATATCCAGCGAAAGCTCAAAGACAATCGTGGCCGAAGCAGGAAACAGGAGAACTGCACTCCTTTAAATAGTTCCAATTTCCCGCGCAAAGGGACTCCGTCGGCGTCTGACGTCAGGGGGCGTGGCCAGGATCCGAATCGCGCGGGACTCCCCTCGCCGTCGCGCGATTTCAGCAAAGCCAAAATGGAGGGTCCCCCCAGCACTATCGAACCCGCGCTGCCGATGTCGCGGAAGCTGCCCGAGTGCGCCCCGGACCCCGGACGGACCCTGCCTCGCGCCGTGCTGCTCCGGATCGCGTGAGTGCCGTAACACTAGTCTTGAGTATCGGTATATCAAAATAATTTTAAATAAATAAATTCAAGATCCTGGGTCAGCATTTTCAGTTCCGAGTGCTGCAGTTCGGACTGGCGACGGTCCCGCACACCTTTACCAAGGTTATGGTCGTGGTGGCGACGACCCTCCGGAAGGAAGGGATAATGGTCCATCCTTACTTTGACGATTGGCTGATTCAAGCCAAGTCGGAAGAGGAAGGCGAGCGGACGGTTCTTCATGTGATCCATTGTCCCTAGTCCCTGGCCTGGGTAATCAATGAAGCGAAAAGTCATCTGACTCTGGAGAATTTGGGATCTCGTTTCGACATGCCCCAGGGCACGGTGTTTCTCATGAATGACAGGATGTGCAAATTGCAGCAACAAATGCATCTCTTGTTCCAGCTTCCAATTCCCAGAGTGTGAGATTACCTACAAGTTTTGGGGTTCATGGCTTCGACATTGGAATTGGTGCCTTGGGCCTTTGCTCACCTGAGACCATTGCAGAGAGATCTACTGTCGCAGTGGGACCCAGTGTTGGAGCAGTACCAGTTGCCCCTGGCTTTGTCGCAGTGAATCAGGTCCAGCCTGCAATGGTGGCTGTCAGAAGACAACTTACAGAAGGGGATGTCCCTCGAAGTCCAGGATTGGGTGATCGTGACAATGGATGCGAGCCTTCAAGGCTGGGGAGCAGTGTGCCTCTGTCATGTAGCACAGGGAACCTGGTCCTTACCCAAACGGTCGTGGTCTATCAATAGTCTAGAGACAAGGGCAGTCTGCAAAGCATTCCAGTCCCTGATGCAGGGGAGAATGGTTTGAGTCTTCTCAGACAACGCCACCACAGTGGCATATCTCAATTGCCAGGGAGGAACCAGGAGTGCGGCTGTGACACAGGAAGCACACCTCCTCTTCGCTTCAGTCGAACTTCATCTGGAAGGCATTGCAGCCTCTCACGTGGCAGGCATGGACAATGTACAGACGGACTTCCTCAGTCGTCAACAGCTGGATCCAGGTGAGTGGGAACTCTCCTGGGAGGGTTGGAATCACAGTTGTGCCCGATGGAGTTCCCCCTACTGGACCTCATGACGACTCGTGTCAACGCCAAGACGGACCAGTTCTTCATCCGAAAGAAGGAAATCGGGGCGGAAGGAGTAGATGCCCTAGTCTGCAAGTGGCCAATCGGAATCCTCCTATATGTCTTTCCTCCATGGCCCCTGATCGGGCGTGTTCTCCAGCACATAGAGGTCCATCCCAATTCGGTAATTCTGGTGGCACCGTAGTAGCTGCAGCGGCCATGGTTTGCGGACCTGGTACGGTTGGCAACAGACGGCCCGCTACGCCTAGCTCATCTGCTGAACCTCCTGCAACAAGGGCCCATTTTTTCAGATTGGGAGGATCACTTCTCTCTCGCAGCCTGGTGTTTGAGAGGTGGCGGTTATGGATGAAAGGTTATTCGGAACAGGTGATTTCCACCCTGCTTCAGTCCAGGTGGCCCTCGACGTCTATGGCATACGCTCAAGTGTGGAAGGTGTTTGAAGTCAGGTGTGACCAGCAGGGTGTAGTGCCGTTGTCAGTGACCATTCCTCAGGACTTGAGTTTTTGCAGCAGGGATTATCTAAAGGTTTGGCTTATGGATCCCTGCGTGTTCAAGTTTCGGCCCTGGGATGTCTCCTAGGGCAAGTAGGTGGCAGGCCTCTTGCCAGCCACTCGGACATTGTCCGTTTCCTGAAAGGGGTGAAGCACCTTCGGCTTCCTCTTCGTAAGTTATGCCCGGAGTGGAATCTTAATCTGGTGTTGAGGGCGTTTCATGATCTCCCTTTTGAGCCTTTGGGACACTCTTCCTTTAAAGGACATCACCTTGAAGACTGTGTTCTTGGTGGCCATCTGTTCCGTGAGGCGTACTTCAGAATTGCAGGCTCTTTCCTGTAGGGATCCCTTCCTTCGCATCTCGGCTGATAGGGTGTCTCAGCAAAAAGGAAGGGACCTTGCGCAGGAAGTGGTGTCTGCCTTTCATGTTAATCAGTCCGTGGAGTTACCCGGATTCCCAGATTGGGCTCGTATCCCCGCTATGGGAAGAGATCTTCATCTGTTAAATGTCACTAACTCTTTTCGAAAATTGGATCACCTTTTTTCTGCTCTTTGGAGGTCTGAAGAAGGGTGAAAAAGCATCCTTGGCTCACTGGCTGAAGAAAATAATTTGCTTGGCCTACAACGGGAAGGGTCGCTCTGTCCCGAATGGTTTGAAAGCTCACTTGAGAGCGCAAGCAGCTTCTTGGGCGGAGTTGTTGTCACCTGAGAAGATTTGTAGAGCCACAATCTGGTCTTCCCTGCATACCTTCACAAGGCATTGTCATCTGGATGTCTGAGATCCGGACCAAGTGTTTTTTTGGAGAGAGTGTCTTGCGAGCAGGTCTTTCGGGTTCCCACCCGGTCTAATGTGGTTTTGGTACATCCCACTGATCTGGGTATGTACAGGAAAGGAAAATTGGGTCTGTCTCGCTAATTTTCATTCCTATAATACCACAGATCAGTCCAGGATCTTGCCTGGGTGCTACTGCTGAAAGACTGATTTACCTGTTAGCTGCTGTACATAGGGAATCTATCAGAATGATTCTATAATATTTTGGATTTTGTTATGAACCGTGGTTCAAACCTGATATTGGGGTCGTTTGTTTCAGACCCTTGAGGGAGTTTTTTTTTTTTCCTGTTCACCCTTGGTTTGGGAATTGTTTTTTTTGTCAATTATACTATGCTTGGGTATCAATTGAATACTGATGAGCTGCAGGTGGCACACTTGGGATACCAGTGCCTCGAAGCTTTGCTCTCTGACTCCATCTGCTGGTGGGAGTGCATAACCACTGCTCTGGACTGATCTGTGGTATTACAGGAGTGAAAATTAGCAGGTAAGAACCAATTTTTCTTTTCTCCAGTTAGTTCTCCATGTTAGTTCTCATGAAACCCGCCCATCACTTTGCGGAGTTGGGTTTCTCCTATTTTTATTTTTCATTGTAATTCTGTTAAGAGACTGAAGAGGAACCCTGTGTGGGCACGTGGTATAGGCATGCTGAGCAGTGTGCCTATTCAATGTTTCTAGAAACTTTGATATAAGTTTATCGCATTGTGCTCCATCTGATGATGTCACCCAAGTGTGAGGACTAACATCCTGCTATCCTTGGAGAACACCTGTTACAGATAAACAACTCTGCTGAACTCATTCTCCATGGATGAGGTATTCCCTTTTCTCTACAACAAAGAGTCATAGAGATGATAGGACATTATCAAGTATAGCAGTAGATAATTCATCTGAAAAAAGAAATAAGAAAGGCATCTAGTCTAGAACAGATTCCTTGAGGTATAGAAACTATGTAAAATCTAGCTCATCCGGATGCAAAATCCTCCAGACATCCAATAATTGCAGTTTAGAGGAGAGAGATTTCACACCAGTCTGCTCCCAGTTCTTAGCCAAAGGTTTGGAAGGTTTACAATTCATTCTACTGTCAATGCTTATGCTTATGTTAAATCTCCTGTCAAGAATTTTATTTTAGTTATTTAAAAGAATTTATTACCCGCACCCTCCAATGTTCGGGTCAGATTACAAGTAATACAATCACAATCAAGCACGTAAAGATATTATATCCACGATATTGAGATAGTTTTAGCCAGATTGTTAGAAAAACAGAATTATTATAATACATTGGGGTAGATTTTTCAAATTTGTGTACATGCGTAGTTTTGTTCGCGCACCAGGTGCAAACAAGAGTACACGGGATTTTAATAGATATGTGCGTATCTGTTAAAATCCAGGATCGGCGCTCGCAAGGCTGTGCAAAATTGGCAGTCTGCATGCGCTGAGCCGCGCAGCCTGCCTCTGTTCCCTCCACACCCCCTCCATACCTTTGTTGCCCAAGTTACACCTGCCCGGCCGCCGGCCGTGATTCCCAGGCCTGGGAGCAGTTTCAGAGGCCTCGGCCACGCCCGCAGCCCCGGGACTTACGCACATTCCGGGGCTTGCGCGCGCCACCGAGCCTACTCAACATAGGCTCGGCGCACACAGGGGGAACTTCGGGCAGGTTTTTGAGGGTTACGCGCATACCCCTTTGAAAATCTGGCCCATTAGGTGCATAAATGTTGCAAAAGACATATTTCTCTCCAGTAAAGAACCTACTAAAATCACATATCTCCCCTGAGTACCTTCCATTCATTTTTGTACCTGGAAGGGAAGGTTTTTGTGAAGTAAAATGGCAACACCACACTGTCTAGATGAAAAGGAAGCTGCATAGCACCCAGTCCTTGCACAGTTTAGAATGTTTCTTTTTTGTCTAGATGGGATTCCTGCAGAAAGAACACATCTGCTTTATGCTTCTTAAAAGCACTCAAAATCTTTCTCCTCTTAATGGAGGAGTGAATACCATCGACATTTAAAGAAAATAACTTATAGTTAGTAATTCATCCAAACTAAGGAATTACAGATAGAGATGAAAAAGACAGCCAATTCCCAAGGGATCTTGTCTTTTATTTGTGTGTATTTTATTCCCTGCCTCAGAATTTTTTGAAGGGTTGGGTAATTCATATTTTTAAATAAGTAAATATAGGGAAGGAAGGGAAGAAGACAGGGAAGACAAAAGAAATGGAAAATTTAAAGGAGACCCTTGAAAAACACTTAGGAAGAGACCAACAAGAGAAATGCAGAACAAAAATTGGAACAAAAAAGATTAGAAAATAAAATGTTCATACAAGAAAGGTAGAAAAATATTTCATTTTCAATTTTTAGTGATTGAAATATGTCAACTTTGGGAACATGCATTTCTTATATCTTTTTATTTTGTTTAATATAGGAGGAAATGCATTTCTATTTCTCTTTTTCCAATGTTGAACTGAATCCAGAGTCTGAGATTTTCATTTCAGTTTCTGTCTGTGTGTTTCTGTTTCTAATTTGCGGTCCTTTAATGTGTATTAAGTGAGGATCAGTTTGTGCTTTGCATGTGTGATTGAGGTAGGGTATTTGACTAGTATTTGGTTTCTGTGTAAGGAAGTATAGCAGCCTGGCTTGTTCTGTTTTTCAGTGGTTCCAACCCTTATCCAAAATCCCAAAACTTCTCTGACGCTAATTATGCAACACTATCATAGTCCATAATGAGTGACCATCATACTAGGCATCATCACTGTAGCTTTACGCTATACACTCAGCCTTATATATAATCATCAGTCACTGTTGATGACTAATTATATATCCAAATCAATTTTTTTAAATTATTTTTATTTGCCAAAGTATTTAAAAAGTCCATATATGGATCACTTAACTTAATAGCTCAGTGGTTCTCATACCACTAATATCATTCTGGATGGTCGATCATCTCTACACCTTTCAGTGAGACCATTCTTTGAAACTCATTCCAGTACCGGCTATTCGCCCTTCTGTACTTCCATATTCCACTCCAGTCTCCCGACATGGAGCCTTGTTTCGGACCTGCTAGTCCTTTGTCAAGGGAACATTCTGCGTCAAACAGCAAAAGAATTAGCACAACTTTTCAAGAAAATTATTTTTCGCCTTCGCAAAGAATCTTGCCGAACTTATTCCTCTCTAGCAGCATGATATCATGAAAAACCTCAATTGCTAACTCACAATATGGTGAATTGGCGTTTTTCCTCCTTTCTGATCTTGACAACTAAGCCGGAACTGGGTTTAAATCGCGTGCCAGCCGGCCCTACTTACTATACGTCACTCGGAACCACTCCATTGTGTGGCGTATTGCTGTCAATCATCTAACCTGGATGCATCAGTGTGGATTGCACCACTTAACACAACGAATACCATTCTATGTTGACATTTAAGCCATAGGGTGCCACCGTATTTAGTCGAAAAATCCATTGTTTTTTAAGGTTTAGAATTTTTATTTGGGTCACCACTTTGTATATTCAACTGAATTTGCTCTAACGCCATCGTAGATCATCGAAAGTATGATGCCTGTCTTTGCAGTGAACTACCATCGGAGCTGAAATTTTGTCTGTAGCAATGCAACTACGATGTTTCACTAATCAAGTTCGTATCATCCGTTTTGTGCAGCCAATATAATAGAGGTTATAAGGGCATACAATCTATATGACAATACAATGAATGTGTGAGCCTATGAACATCTCTCCAATCTTTCCCAGTGATTGCTTGCGTGCATACTGAGCAACGTTGACATGCCCAATGTCCATGAGGGCCCTTACTGTCAATACCCCTTACTGGTCTCAAAAAGGAGTGTACCAAAACATCAGCCAAATTTCTTCCCCTACTGTAAGATATCAGCAGGGGTGCTGAAAAAATATCTTTGTGGCTTTAATACATTCCATTGTTGCCTGATTAGGGCAGCAATTTATGTAGATTTGTCCGAAAAAGGTATTGTACATACTAATGTTGCGGGATTGTTGTTGGAACCTGTATCAAGAAGTAACCAATCGTGCACTGCATTGAAAGCCCATTTCATAGCAGGTTTAACATATTTCACTGGATATCCTCTGATGAGAAATTTTTTCGCTAGACTTTCTGCCTGGATGCTAAACTCTTCTCTTGTGCTACATAATCGTCTTAAATATAAAAATTGTCCGATGGGCAAATTCTTTCATAGATGGTGAGGATGAGTGTGTTCTTTTCGCACGGTTTGCTGTAAATACTCGTAGCTATTTGATCATCAACTTTAGAAATGTGAATATCCAAAAAATTCATTTGCATAGGGTGGAATGACATGGTGAATTGTAAATTACCATCTAATGAATTTATCCATCTATGAAACTGTTGTAATGAGATTTCATCCCCATGCCATAAAAAGAACATGTCATCGATATAGCGTGTCCAATTTGAAGTGAGTCGAAATTCTTCTGTATCGTATAGTAAACATTCTCAAAAGATGCAACATAAAGATTGGCCAAACTTGGGGCCATTGTAGCACCCATAGCAGTCCCATGGATCTGCTTATACCATACATTCTGAAAAATAAAAACATTTTGGCATAAAGCCAATTCTGTGAGAACCATCAAAAATTCAGTCGGGACCCTGTGTGGGCACTCTTGTGCTTCTAAAGTTTCTTCAATGATAAGTAACGCATCTTGCTGGGGTATGCTGGTATAAAGAGCTTTTATATCCATAGTGACCAAATTAGCCTGTGACACATTATTGATGACATTAAGTTTGGTTAACGTACTTGGTGTCCTTGCAGTATGAACGGGCTAGTGGCACAAAAGGCTGCAAAAACAAATCCACAAATGTGGACAGTGGTTTTAACAGTGATCCGATCGTAGTAATAATGGGTCTCCCTGGTGAGTCTATTGGATCCTTGTGAACTTTAGGGACCATATAGATGGTCGGTGCTACCGGAAATTTCACCTGCAAAAACTTGGCTTCCTTCAACGTCAAAAATCCCACAGCAACGGCATCTTCCACCAAATCCTTGATTTTTGCCTGCAACTCCTCTGTAAGATTAATCTGCAAAATTTCATAACTTTTAGGATCTTGAATATGTGCCCAAACTTTCCCGATATCTCTGGGTTGGATGAAAGTGGAGCCCTCCTTATCGGCTTTTTTGATGATAATTGACTCATCTTGTTTCAAACTTTGCAAAGCCATAAACTCATCTTTAGATAAATTGTGTCGGGGTTTGGTTACTAATGCTTCTATCTGTTGCAAGTCTGCTAATATTAAGTCCATAAAAGTTTTAATGTATGGGTCAATGTTGCTTGGAGGGACCCAGTTGGATTTTGGATAAACCAAAGATGTATCCATTGAAGGTGCCAACTGTGCAAAAAATAGTTAATTGCAATTTTCGAAAAAATCTAGAGCACATCTACATTTAAATGCATTGTCGATGGTATGGAATAAAGGTCAATCCTTTATTTAGAACGCTTAATTGTGATGCCGATAATGATACTGAGGAAACATTTATCACATTGCACTGCGGTTCTGAGATAGCGTGAACGGTCTCTGATCGGTCTGGTCCAGTTGGTGGCTGAGTGTACCAGGAAAAATGTCTCCCCTGTGATCGAAAGTTGGAACGAAAATGCTCAAGTCCAAAGTTGCTGTAGTTACTGATGGATGATGATGGCTGTTCTTCATCAGATCCTGATGAGTCTCCTGAGGACCCTGCAAATGCTACTTTTTTGGGTGGATTTAAATTGATTTTGCGCTGCCACAAGTAAATACACCCCGAACTATAGTCCTTCTCATCACGTTTGTATTTAGTGATTTTGCTATTTTTTAATTCCATTCTAAATTTCTCGATCGTTTGATTCAATTCGTGTAGTTTATGATCATATTCTTCCACAGTACTGTGTTGTAAAAACACTTTAATTTCTTCACACTCTGGACAGGTGGATTAAACAATGTCTTGCAGTGGTTCCAACCCTTATCCAAAATCCCAAAACGTCTCTGACGCTAATTATGCAACACTATCAATGTCCATAATGAGTGACCATCATACTAGGCATCATCGCTGTAGCTTTACACTATACACTCAACTTATATATATAATCATCAGTCACTGGTGACGATTAATTATATATCCAAATCAATTTTTTTAGTTATTTTTATATGCCAAAGTATTTAAAAAGTCCATATATGGATCACTGTGGAGAGGAAGCCCTTTTGAGCTGCTGCAGTTGGGTTCCTGTGAGCAGAGTGAGTCGGTGAGCTGTGGGAAGCAGGATTTCTTCCCACTCCCAGTGTACAGGTCTGCAGAAGAGGAGTGGGAGAGACAGCACTGAGCAGGGATGGGGCACAGAGGGATGTCTCTGTGTTGGATGGCCCAGAGTGAAAACTTGCATCAGGGTCCAAGTGATTGTTGCTTCACCAATGAATGAGAGCAACTTTACATGATGCAGTGGCAAGGGCCACAAAATTTGCTGTTTATCGCAGAATCATGTGAAACTAGGAAACTGCACGAGGAGAGAGAAGGGAGCCGGCTGCAGTCACACCTGCATGTGAATGAAGTGTAACCCCTCTCTTCCTCCTCCCTGACATGCAGTTCTCTCTATTCCTCTCCCTCCCTCTTACTGGCTGGAAGAGAATGGTAGTACTTTAAGTCCTATCTGTCTCCTGCTGTTGCCCTGCCCAGACGAGATTTGAACTATGAGACACTGTTCATATTTACCTGCTTGATGCAATTCAAATTGGGCCTGGAGGCAGAGGTGACTTAAAGCACATTGCTCTCTTTCTCCTGCTGATAAGAGGCAGGGAGAGTGTAGCTTGCTGAGAAAGATTAGAAGGAAGATTAGGGTCAAGGGGACTGAGAGGAAAGAGAATGAGAATGGAGTAGAAAAGGAAGGGAAGTCCAGGGATCGGGACAAAGAGGGCGCAAAATGTCCAGGGATGATGCAGGGAATAGCTTTTCCTGTACTTTGGTGTAAGCGCTACTTTCTGTTGTATTTATTTAATGTACCATACTTATAATGTAGACTGCCGACTTCTCTCGAGCTGGAAAAGCATGGACTAGGTAAAGGAATGGCAGCAGGGATAGGATTGATGAGATTGTGGTGAGCTGCATGAGAGGAATGGCAGGGATGAAACTGGATAAAGGAAGGAAAATCTGCAGGTTAGAGAGTGCAGAAAAGAGAACAATAGCAGAGGGGTGGAGGCAAGCAAAAGAGAGAAGGAGAAAAGTTTGTAGTGAAACAATGTGAGGAGAAGATGGAGGAAAGGGGAAAAACAAAGGCATGGACACTGGAAAAAGGTTAAAAATGGAAGTAATGAAGAAAAATACCCAGACACATTTTTGCAATAACCATATGATTTAAAATTAATGTAAAATTGTATGCAAACTTGTGCAAATGAACTACAGAAACCCAGGGTTTCTGACATGCAGTGTTGGGGTAAGTTACAGAGTGTGCTGACTGTGTGAAAGCTTCTGAGAACTGATTGGGGAATAAATAATTGGAAATGGCCTGTTTGTTATAGCAAAGGGCTGGCATCGGGGAAACCAAGGCTGAAATCACTATATTTCATATTACCTCAGTTATCCTCTTAAAGTGTAAGCATTTTGGAGCAGAGACTTATCATGCCCAAATACTTATTAAACATTTTTGTGTATTTTCAGAAAGGCTTGTTTCCTTTTTGCCTGCTATACTAGTCCATTACATTAGGTATGTGCCTCAGCTGCTGGAGATAGAGGGCACACCATCTTCATGTCTTCCCTCTCTGTCATAAGAGGAGGAATGATTGTAGGCCTTGCAGTAGTGTCTGTCTTCAGCAGCTACAAACAGGTAAAGATGAATGTTGAAGAAGCTCTCAGAGTTAGGGTTTGGCCCTAGCCTGGTTTTAGCCTGTTTAGGTCCTGGAGCAACTACATTTTTGGTCTCTAGTGCAGCTGCCTCCCAGGTGGGTCCTCTGATCCTTAGGAACTATAGGGAGTAGAAAGCACTAGAAAACCTGGGCATCATTCAAAAAAAAAAAAAAGGGCAGGATTTTTTTGTTTCCCAATAAATTAATTTATTTTTATATACCGGCATTCGATTTGACATAACATCGGTTTACAGGGAACTAAATGATGCTGGAAACATTACTGTTTCCTATATTTTACAGATAAACATGGAATTAACTAAGCTGAACTAAACATGTTAATACATTAAAATGTGTGAGTGGGAGCTTAACTGAGGTTAACAAGGATTAGGGTCATTTGTCATTATAAGAATTATCGTAGGGTTTCAGGAGAGTATAATCATAGAATTTTTGTGGGTAGGCAATAAGTTCTTTCTCAGTGCCTGTGATTGGGCAATTTTTGATCGGTGTCATGTTATTGCTGTAAAGGCTTTTTGAAAGAGCCATGTTTTTAGGCTGCTCTTGAATGTTTGGGTCGTTGGTTCTGTTCTTAGCTCAGTTGGAAGTTTGTTCCATAGTGCAGGTCCTGCTAGAGATAGTGTACGTTCCCTTACTGACTTCAGGTGTGCCACTTTCAGGGAGGGGCTACAAAAGTAAAAAATGTGCAAGAGGCACATTGTTCAAAAATACCATTTTAGAAACACAGTCCAGATGTATTCCACACATTAACAAATGTGGAAAGAAGGCAAAACGATTACCGGCATGGTTAAAAGGGGAGGTGATAGAAGCTATTTTAGCCAAAAGATCTTCATTCAAAAATTGGAAGAAGGATCCAACAGAAGAAAATAGGATAATGCATAAACGTTGGCAAGTTAAATGTAAGACATTGATAAGACAGGCTAAGAGAGAATTTGAAAAGAAGTTGGCCGCAGAGGCAAAAACTCACAGTAAAAACTTTTTAAAATATATCCGAAGCAGAAAGCCTGTGAGGGAGTCAGTTGGACCGTTAGATGATCGCGGGGCTAAAGGGGCACTTAGAGAAGATTAGGTCATTGCGGAAAGACTAAATGATTTCTTTGCTTCGGTGTTTACTGAAGAGGATGTTGGGGAGGTACCTGTAATGGAGAAGGTTTTCATGGGTAATGATTCAGATGGACCGAATCAAATCACGGTGAACCTAGAAGATGTGGTAGACCTGATTGACAAACTGAAGAGTAGTTAATCACCTGGACCGGATGGTATTACACCCCAGAGTTCTGAAAGAACTAAAAAATGAAATTTCATACCTATTAGTAAAAATTTGTAACCTATCATTAAAATTATCCATTGTACCTGAAGACTGGAGGATAGCAAATGTAACCCCAATATTTAAAAAGGGCTCCAGGGGCGATCCGGGAAACTACAGACCGGTTAGCCTGACTTCAGTGCCAGGAAAAATAGTGGAAAGTGTTCTAAACATCAAAATCACAGAACATATAGAAAGACATGGTTTAATGCAGTAGTTCTCAACCTTTCTAATGCCATGACCCCGAAATACAGTTCCTCATGTTGCGGTGACCCCTCGCCCCGCCCTCGCCCCGTGAGGGCGGGGCGAGGGTGGGGCTTTGGTCATATGGGGGCGGGGTTATGGATGGGGTTGGATTTTAGTGCATAATTTATTATGACATTTATAAACAGAACCACCATTCCTCATAAAACAATAAAATTAAGAAACATAAAGCATCAGTTATAATAGTAAAACCATACTAATAAAAGAATATTTTAAAATTACTGATAAATAGAATTTCTATTAATTAAAATCATATACATTTTTATAATTTCCCAAACACCAATAATATTCCAAACCTCACATATATCAAATAACACACAATAATTAAAACTAATAAGGATTTTAAAAAGCCCCTGCTGTCCATACATGGGAGCTCTTGATTTCCAGTCACCCTGATATTGTCGAGGATTAGGAGGTTATCCTCTCTCTCTCACACATACACTCACATGTCCATTCTCTCTCACACATACACTGTCACATACTTACACATTCATGCTCTTATACCCACCATAACCTCTCACTCTCACAGACACTGACACACTCTCAGGGTGTAAGACACTCTCTCCCCCCCCCCCCCACTCACACACACACACACACACACACACACACACACACACTCTTACTCCCCTGGATTTTCTCATACACACTCATGCTCTCACTCTTACTGGCTCCCTCACAACCTCAGAGCCTCTCAGATAAAACTCCATGCAGCAGAAATAATGCTGAATGTTGAGAATTGTGTTATGCAGACTAATCTGGAAAATGCACTAATTTCTACATGAGTCATAATGAATCAGTCCTCAGCTGCAGGCATCAATTGATTATCCTGGCTCCCTTTATGTTTGCTAAATACAGTTCATGTGTAACAGCAATCCTAATTCTCCACCAGATCAAGCTGATTTCACATCCCACTTCATACTTTGTCACCTCCAGCTGAGTCAAACAATTAATCTAATTACTGCCACTGCTGCCACGTGGCTATTGGGGAGGAACTGATTGCTGCTATTGGCACTGAAGCCCATTCTGCTGCCTCCTCTGTGCAGGCCCCGTGGGTTTCCACTTCCTCCATGTTGATCTCGTACATTGTGAGATCCGCCATAGAGAAAGTGCTACTCTTGCACATTCCCAAAGATTACATGTGCCAATCAGTAAAAAGTAATTTTTTTTTTTTTTTTTACATCTGCTTCCCTTTCTAATTTTTTGCCATTTCCTTTTATATTGCCTTTTTTTCTATTTCTTTTCTCTCCACCTGTCTTCTTCCCTCAAACACACAGTCAGGTTCTCATTCTCACATGCATTTCTCTCTCACACACACATACACAGGCTCTCACTGGCACAGGCTGTCTGAGTCTCACACACAGGCTCTCTCACACCCCCACATGCTGCCTTGCTCAAGCACAGGCTCTCACTCTTACATGCTGTCTCTTTCACACACACAGAGGCTCTCACATGCTGTCTCTGCAAACACACACAGTCTCTCAACTCATCTCATACTCGCACACACCTCTCTCTCACCTCTGGGCCTCTTCTTTACGGGTTGCCACAGGATGGGCTCTGCAGTGGTCCTAGTCTTCCCGGCCCCGCTGCTCCTCTTCTGCACGTGGCTGAAGCGCCTCTTCTACCCACGCGGCTGACGCGCCTCCTCCTTCCTCCCCGTGCGGCTCCGGCAACATTTGTCTTCCGGGGCAGGGCGGGCAGGAAGGAAGTAGGAGGAGCACCTGCAGTGGCTGATACACCTCCTTCCTGCCTGCGCGGCTCCAGCAACATACGTCACTGCGACGCGCTAGCTTTTTGGGCCATGTCTCTTCCCTTTTGGGGTTGGAGGAGGCAGGTCGCCAGCTTCGCCCCGCCTCCCCGCAGCAGCCGCGGCGCCGCGGACCGGCAAAAAACGCCAACGGCCCGGTACTGGTCCGCGGACCGGTGGTTGGGGACCTGCTTTAGGCGACCTGCGTTTTGGTCGTTCGACCCCCGCCGGGGTCGCGACCCACAGGTTGAGAACCGCTGGTTTAATGGAACAAAGTCAGCATGGCTTTACCCAGGGCAAGTCTTGCCTCACAAATCTGCTTCACTTTTTGAAGGAGTTAATAAACATATGGATAAAGGTGAACCGGTAGATGTAGTCTACTTGGATTTTCAGAAGGCGTTTGACAAAGTTCCTCATGAGAGGCTTCTAGGAAAAGTAAAAAGTCATGGGATAGGTGGCGATGTCCTTTCGTGGATTGCAAACTGGCTAAAAGACAGGAAACAGAGTAGGATTAAATGGACAATTTTCTCATTGGAATGGAGTGGGCAGTGGCGTGCCTCAGGGATCTGTATTGGGACACTTACTTTTCAATATATTTATAAATGATCTGGAAAGAAATATGATGAGTGTGACAATCAGATTTGCAGATGATACAAAATTGTTCAGAGTAGTTAAATCACAAGCAGATTGTGATTAAATTTCAGGAAGACCTTGTGAGACTGGAAAACTGGGCATCAAAATGGCAGATGAAATTTTATGTGGATAAGTGCAAGGTGATGCATATAGGGAAAAATAACCCATGCTATAGTTACACAATGTTAGGTTCCATATTAGGTGCTACCACCCAAGAAAGAGATCTAGGCGTCATAGTGGATAATACTTTAAAATTGTCGGCTCAGTGTGCTGCTGCAGTCAAAAAAGCAAACAGAATGTTAGGAATTATTAGGAAGGGAATGGTTAATAAAACGGAAAATGTCATAATGCCTCTATATCGCTCCATGGTGAGACTACACCTTGAATACTGTGTGCAATTCTGGTCGCCACATCTAAAAAAAGATATAGTTGCGATGGAGAAGGTACAGAGAAGGGCAACCAAAATGATAAAGGGGATGGAACAGCTTCCCTATGAGGAACAGCTGAAGAGTTTTTAGGGCTGTTCAGCTTGGAGAAGAGACGGCTGAGGGGGGATATGATAGAGGTCTTTAAGAACATAAGAAAATGCCATACTGGGTCAGACCAAGGGTCCATCAAGCCCAGCATCCTGTTTCCAACAGTGGCCAATCCAGGCCATAAGAACCTGGCAAGTACCCAAAAACTAAGTCTATTCCATGTTACCATTGCTAATGGCAGTGGCTATTTTCTAAGTGAACTTAATAGCAGGTAATGGACTTCTCCTCCAAGATCTTATCCAATCCTTTTTTAAACACAGCTATACTAACTGCACTAACCACATCCTCTGGCAACAAATTCCAGAGTTTAATTGTGCGTTGAGTAAAAAAGAACTTTCTCTGATTAGTTTTAAATGTGCCCCATGCTAACTTCATGGAGTGCCCCCTAGTCTTTCTACCATCCGAAAGAGTAAATAACCGATTCACATCTACCCGTTCTAGACTTCTCATAATTTTAAACATCTCTATCATATCCCCCCTCAGCCGTCTCTTCTCCAAGCTGAAAAGTCCTAACCTCTTTAGTCTTTCCTCACAGGGGAGCTGTTCCATTCCCCTTATCATTTTGGTAGCCCTTCTCTCTACCTTCTCCATCGCAATTATATCTTTTTTGAGATGCGGCGACCAGAATTGTACACAGTATTCAAGGTGCAGTCTCGCAATGGAGTGATACAGAGGCATTATGACATTTTCCGTTTTATTCACCAGTCCCTTTCTAATAATTCCCAACATTCTGTTTGCTTTCTTGACTGCCGCAGCACACTGAACCGACGATTTCAATGTGTTATCCACTATGACGCCTAGATCTCTTTCTTGGGTTGTAGCACCTAATATGGAACCCAACATTGTGTAATTATAGCATGGGTTATTTTTCCCTATATGCATCAAATTTCATCTGCCATTTGGATGCCCAATTTTCCAGTCTTACAAGGTCTTCCTGCAATTTATCACAATCTGCTTGTGATTTAACTACTCTGAACAATTTTGTGTCATCAGCAGATTTGATTATCTCACTCGTCGTATTTCTTTCCAGATCATTTATAAATATATTGAAAAGTAAGGGTCCCAATACAGATCCCTGAGGCACTTCACTGTCCACTCCCTTCCACTGAGAAAATTGTCCATTTAATCCTACTCTCTGTTTCCTGTCTTTTAACCAGTTTGTAATCCACGAAAGGACATCGCCACCTATCCCATGACTTTTTACTTTTCCTAGAAGCCTCTCATGAGGAACTTTGTGAAACGCCTTCTGAAAATCCAAGTATACTACATCTACCGGTTCACCTTTATCCACATGTTTATTAACTCCTTCAAAAAAGTAAAGCAGATTTGTGAGGCAAGACTTGCCTTGGGTAAAGCCATGCTGACTTACTTACTGATTGCTGAACTTGCTTTGTTGTGGGTAGCAGCAGCCCCCTGCTTGGAGGTACTTTATCTGCTGAAATTATCTCTTGTCATTATTTCCTGAGCGGAGGGGACGCTGCCCAGCCTAATTCCTGCTCTCCTTCCGGGCTCTGACGTCGGAGGGCGGAGCCTGCCAGACGCCTACAACAGCGGCGTCCTAAGGGGAGAAATCTATTGCTGAACTTGCTGCTTTGTGGGTAGCAGCAGCCCCCTGCTTGGAGGTACTTTTTCTCACAGGACAAGCAGGATGGTTGTCCTCACAAATGGGTGACATCGAGGATGGAGCCCACCACGGAAAACTTCTGTCAAAGTTTAACAGAACTTTGACTGGCCCCTACTGGGCATGCCCAGCAAGGCACTGACCCTGCAGCCAGCAGGGGTCTCCCTTCAGTCTTCTTTTTTCCGCGCAGCAGTTGCCACGCGGTGAAAGGAGCTCTCTAACCACGTTCCTGACAGGAATTTGGAAATTAATTTCCTAAGAAAATTTGCCCCTCAGGGGTCTCCCTTCGACAAATTTTTTAGTCATCTTTCGGAACCCGGTAAGTTTTTTGCCTTCTTCCATCGACTGCCGTCGATTTTGGCCCTTGAGGCCTGTTGGCACTTACCGATCCCCAGCCTAAATTTTGGCTTCCAGCCATGGCAACGGGGTTCCGCCGTTGTCCGGATTGTACCCGGACTATGTCCATCACAGACCCCCATAGGGTTTGTGTAATGTGTTTGGGTAGTGAGCATGATGTCCTGACTTGCACCAAATGTGCCTTAATGACACCCAAGGGTCGCAAAGCCAGGATGGAGAAGATGGGGCTCCTCTTCCATGCACCCACCCCAACGCCATCGATAGCATCGACGTCATCGGAACCGGCACCGTCGAAGTTGTACCATCATCGCCATCCCTCCGGTGACCGTCCGCCATCGATCGCTTCTCGGCCATCGACTCCCGTTCCTTCCCCGGATGGGCGAGGGGACCGGACAGAAAAGCATCGCCATCGACGGCACAAGTCTCGGCCTGTCGAGGATCCACAGCCATCGACCTCTGTTCAAGCCGAGCCACCGACAAAGAAGCCGCGAACAGACCGGACATCCTCCACGTCTTGTTCGTTGGCATCGAGGAAACCCTCACCCTCCCGGGGTGCGGGGGCCGTGATCCCACCGGTTACGGTGGTACTTCCGGCCCTGCCTCAGCCTCCCTCTCCCGTCGAGCCGGGTATGGTTACCCCTGGTCTCCGGGCAGAACTGGACCGGCTGGTCCAGGAGGCCATCGAGAAAGCGATGAAGAAATTACAACCTCCATCGGCACCGTCTCCGGCACCGGTTCCAGTGCCGCCCCCAGCACCGGCACCGGCTTCGCCACCGAGGAGGGAACCGACCACCGAGCCGTTGATACAAGCGTTAGCACCGCTACTCAGCCGTATGGAGGCGCTCATGATGGCCCTTCCATCGGTGATTCCAGTGCCATCGACAACACCACCGTCTCCGACTGGATTCTCATCGGCAGGAGAAACACCGTTTCGGATTCCCCCTTCCGGGGTGGTTCCATCGGTACCTCCTGGCATATCTCCACCGATATATCCTTCGGCTCCATCGATTCCGCGCCAGACACCGATTCCATCGGCAGCACCGAAGCCATCGATGCCATTTCTGATTCCACCTACGGCACCGATTCCACCTCGGTTTCCATCGATGCCCTCAGAACCTCAGCCAGGTCCATCAGGGCTACAAGCCCCACACGATCCCTACGATACCTGGGGTGATGATGATGATACATCTTCTGACACAGATTTGCCTTCGCCGCCATCTCCTACAGAGAGTAGAAAAAGATCTTCTCCTGAGGATCTCTCTTTTATTAATTTTGTAAAAGAGATGTCAGAAGTTGTACCTTTTCAGTTACAATCTGAAGCCGATGATAGACACCAAATGATGGAACTCCTTCAATTTCTGGATGCGCCAAAAATCATCGCTTCCATCCCTATACACCAGGTGTTTTTGGATCTGCTCAAGAAAAACTGGGAATCTCCTTCATCGGTGTCTCCAGTTAATAAGAAAGCTGACTCCACATACCTTGTCCAGTCAGCACCAGGTTTCCAAAAGCCTCAACTGGATCATCGCTCTGTTGTAGTTGAGTCTGCACAGAAGAAGGCCAAGTGTCTTAAGCCGCACTCTTCTACCCCACCTACCAGGGACAACAAATTCCTGGATAGTGTGGGACGAAAAGTGTACCATGGAGCTATGTTGATTTCACGCATAGCTTCATATCAACTCTATATGACTCAATACAACAGAGCTATCCTTAAGCAGATGCAAGACTACGCTGACACGTTGCCGGACCAGTACCAACCGCAACTTCAAGCCCTTCTTTACAAGGGATTTGAGGCAGGGAAGCACGAGATTAGGACTGCCTACGATATATTCGATGCTTCCGCGAAGGTTTCAGCCACAGCCATCTCAGCTAGACGTTGGGCTTGGTTAAAGTCATCCAACCTTCGCCCAGAGGTCCAAGATCGTCTTGCTGATTTACCCTGCTTAGGCGACAATTTGTTTGGAGAACAAATTCAACAGATTGTGGCAGAGTTAAAAGACCACCATGAGACGTTGAAACAACTCTCATCTATCCCACCTGAGGTGATCTCCAAGCAACCGCAAAAGAAGGACTCTAAAAAGTCGTTCTTTCGACCACGCCGCTACTACCCTCCGTCAACTAGGGCTCGTCCTGCACGGTCCTCTAACAGGCCTCAGACTCGTCAGCCGAGAAAGCAAAGGCCTACTGTAGCCCCACCTCCTGGGCCTGCGGCGGCCCTTTGACTTCCCTGTATTGAGCACAAGCCAACTCCCTCTTCCACACATCCCTGTGGGAGGTCGTCTGTACCACTTCTTACACCGTTGGAAACAGATCACCTCAGATCAGTGGGTGCTAGCAATTATCGCACAGGGTTACCACCTCAACTTTATAACACTTCCGCCAGACTCCCCGCCCCTTCAGGCATGGAGTCTAACCAGCCATTTGACTCAATTACAACAAGAAGTATTCCTTCTTCTACAATCAAATGCTATAGAACCCGTCCCTCCTTGTCAACAAGGGAAAGGATTCTATTCCAGGTACTTCCTAATACCAAAGAAATCAGGGGGGCTTCGTCCAATTCTGGACCTTCGGGCCCTCAACAAGTATCTGCAAAAAGAAAAGTTCAAGATGGTAACCCTGGGCGCCTTGCTCCCTCTGTTGCAAAAGGGGGATTGGCTGTGCTCTCTCGACCTCAAGGACGCTTATACCCACATTGCGATAACACAATCTCATCGCAAGTATCTGCGTTTTCTGATAGGCCACGACCATTATCAATACCGGGTACTACCTTTCGGTCTGGCATCTGCTCCACGAGTCTTTACCAAGTGTCTCATAGTAGTAGCAGCATTTCTCAGGAAAGAAGGTGTCCACGTCTACCCCTATCTGGACGATTGGCTCATCAGGGCCTCTACCCCTCAGTTTGCTCAATCCTCCCTAAAATTAACAATTCACACACTCCTTTCCTTAGGGTTTCTTGTCAATTACGAGAAATCCTGCTTGGTCCCATCTCAGACCTTATCCTTCATTGGGGCAGACTTGGACACCTTACAGGCAAAAGCCTACCTTCCAATTCAACGAGTCCACACTCTCATGTCCTTAGCTCGCCAGCTCCAGTCGCAACACACTGCCACGGCTCGCCAGTTCCTCATTCTCCTAGGACACATGGTATCCTCGGTTCAAGTCACTCCCATGACCCGACTAGCCATGAGAGTAACACAATGGACTCTACGACACCAATGGATTCAAGCTTTTCAGCCTCTGTCCTCCATTATCACAGTCACACAGGCGCTACGCCTATCCTTAACCTGGTGGACGACTCAGGTCAACCTCCTTCAGGGCTTACCCTTTCTTCCACCGGATCCGCAAGTAATCCTAACCACCGACGCTTCTCACATCGGTTGGGGAGCCCATGTGGACGACTTCCAAACCCAAGGATTATGGTCCAAAGAGGAAGCCGAACACCAGATAAATTTCCTGGAACTTCGAGCAATCCGCTATCTGCTCCGAACTTTCAAAGATCATCTATTCCATCAGATAATCTTAATCCAGACGGACAACCAAGTGGCCATGTGGTACATAAACAAGCAGGGAGGCACAGGCTCCTTCCTTCTGTGTCAGGAAGCTGCGCAGATCTGGGCGGAAGCCCTCTCCCACTTCATGTACCTCAGGGCCACTTACCTGCCGGGAGTAGACAATGTATTGGCAGACCAGCTGAGCCGTGTCTTCCAACCACACGAGTGGTCACTCGATCCTCTGGTAGCGACCACTCTGTTTCACAAGTGGGGTTCTCCCCGCATAGACCTCTTTGCGTCCCCTCAGAACCACAAAGTGGACGATTACTGCTCTCTCATTCGGAGCCAGCACTCTCGGCCGAGGGATGCATTCTCCCTCAAGTGGACAACCGGTCTGCTCTATGCATTCCCTCCACTTCCTCTTGTGTCAAAGACTCTCGTGAAGCTACGCCAGGACGGAGGAACCATGATCCTGATAGCACCTTACTGGCCACGCCAAGTATGGTTTCCAATACTCCAGGATCTCTCCATCCGCAGGCACATTCCTCTGGGAATGGACCCGCATCTTCTCACTCAAAACGACGGATGCCTCCTCCATCCCAACCTCCAAGCCTTGTCCCTGACGGCATGGATGTTGAAAGGTTAGTCCTTCAACCATTTAACCTTTCAGATTCAGTTTCTCGGGTCCTGATAGCTTCACGAAAGCCTTCCACAAGAAAGTCTTACTCATATGGAAAAGGTACACATCATGGTGCACTTCTCAGTCCCTTGATCCCCTTTCCTGTCCAATCTCTAAGTTCTTGGACTATTTATGGCACCTATCAGAATCCGGTCTAAAGACCTCTTCCATTAGGATGCATGTCAGTGCGGTAGCCGCCTTCCATAAAGGTATAGAGGGTGTCCCTATTTCAGTACAACCCCTGGTGACACGCTTTCTTAAAGGCTTGCTCCATCTGAAGCCACCCTTACGTCCTCCGGCCCCATCTTGGGACCTTAATCTGGTTCTTGGTCGTCTTATGAAACCTCCTTTCGAACCTCTGCACTCCTGTGAATTGAAGTATCTCACATGGAAAGTATTATTCCTGTTGGCTATTACTTCAGCTCGCAGGGTTAGTGAGTTACAGGCCTTAGTCACCTATCCGCCTTACACTAAACTCCTGCAGGACAGGGCGGTACTCCGCACTCACCCTAAATTTTTACCCAAGGTAGTTTCTGAATTTCATATCAATCAATCCATCATACTACCTATCTTTTTTCCCAGGCCCCATTCCAACTCTGGGGAACAGACTCTGCATACCCTAGACTGTAAACGAGCTCTAGCGTTTTATCTAGACCGTACAGTTGCTCACAGAAAGAGTACTCAATTGTTTGTCTCCTTCCATCCTAACAAGTTAGGACAACCTGTGGGTAAGCAGGCTCTTTCCTCCTGGTTGGCGGACTGCATTTCCTTCTGTTATCAGCAAGCTGGCATTCCTTTCCAAGACCGTGTCAAAGCACACTCTGTGAGGGCCATGGCGACTTCAGTGGCACACCTTCGATCGGTGCCGCTTCCTGACATCTGTAAGGCTGCAACCTGGAGTTCTCTCCATACCTTTGCAGCCCACTATTGTTTGGACAAAGCTGGAAGACAAGACTCCATCTTCGGCCAATCTGTCTTGCGTAACCTTTTTCCAACATGATGTACCAACACCCTTCCACCTTCCCAGTAGGGTGCGGATGCCCTTTCCCAAATTCCACCCCAGTTGTTGTGCCTCTTGCACATCGTTGGGTGCATTTGGTGCAAGTCAGGACATCCTCAGCTCGGTACTCACCCATTTGTGAGGACAACCATCCTGCTTGTCCTGTGAGAAAGCAAATGTTGCTTACCTGATGTAACAGGTGTTCTCACAGGACAGCAGGATGTTAGTCCTCACGAAACCCGCCCGCCACCCCGCGGTGTTGGGTTCGTTTTATTTTTACTTTCTAGGCACTGCCTGTAGCTTTGAAAATCAGACTGAAGGGAGACCCCTGCTGGCGGCAGGGTCAGTGCCTTGCTGGGCATGCCCAGTAGGGGCCAGTCAAAGTTCTGTTAAACTTTGACAGAAGTTTTCCGTGGTGGGCTCCATCCTCGATGTCACCCATTTGTGAGGACTAACATCCTGCTGTCCTGTGAGAACACCTGTTACATCAGGTAAGCAACATTTGCTATCTGCTGAAATTATCTCTTGTCATTATTTCCTGAGCGGAGGGGACGCTGCCCAGCTGCCCAGCCTAATTCCTGCTCTCCTTCCGGGCTCTGACGTCGGAGGGCGGAGCCTGCCAGACGCCTACAACAACAGCGTCTTTACGGCGCACTTGCCGTCGGCGCGCTGCCAAGACGCGCGCCTAAGAGGTGCGCGGCTTTGCTGGGCTTTGCCGGGATTCGACCGGGGTTCGATGAGGACTTTATTTAGTTCAGCAATCAACGGAACCTGGATTAAAGTGATGATGTTTCAAAAAGATCATAACAACTAAAGGTACCTGGTTTATGTTTTAAATGTTGGCCCCAACCTATCTTGGTAATGCCACACACCAAGAGGAAGGGGAAAATAGTGATTTCTACTCCAGTTATTAATGAAAATCAGCCACGTATCTCAGATCTTTTTGTGCGAGCCCTTGAATTAACACCAGGTGATGATGCCGCTGGAATATTAGCCCAGGAGCAGGGACTGAATTCCCTGGCATATGAGACATCCTTGAGCCCTGGTGCCCCAACAACACCAGAACCACCAACCGGAAAGGTTGGTGGAGAATTTGTTTTTGAAGAATCAAATTTGAACTTGGTCTCTTCCCTGGCCACTCAGAAGGGGGAAGGAAATACATACTCCCCCCAGTTGAAATCTGATTTTTTGGTCGTAAAAAACCAAGAGAGGGAACTTAATACGGAAATGTTTGCTAAGGAGAAGGGGGTAGGAGGGAATAAGGAAGTAATGATGTTTAATGAACCTGTAATTGCATCTACTAAGTTTACATTGGAGGCTTTAGGTAAAATGATATTCACCATGCAAAAATCTATTAATGATCTGACCTCCCTAGTACAAGAAACTTTGAGTAATAATAAAGTGCTACAAACAAAAATTGAAAAATTGGATGGAGCAGTAGAAAATTTGGGAACTAAAACTACTGAATTAGGAAAAGTACAATTGAATTTAATCAAATCTGAGAAAATCCATTCTGACAAATAAGAACAACTTGAAAATCAGATTCGGAGAGTAAATTTGAGAATCTTGAATTTTCCAAAAACTCACTTACTATCACCTAAAGAATTGTTTAAAAGTTATTTAAAAAATATCCTAAAATTTACAGATTTAACAATCCCAATAATATCTAGGATATATTATATAACTCAAAAAGAAAAACAAATGAAAGATCTGCCAGAACAGAGTGAAGATATAAATTTATCAGAATTGTTGGAAAAATCTTCTGATATGCAGATAAATTCTCGAGCTACTTTAATTGTCTCTTTTGCAGACATTTCTCAGAGGGACTCTATTCTTAGATTGTATTTTAGGCATCAAAACTCCAATTTTCATGGTCAACCAATTAGAGTGTTCCCTGACGTAGCTTATAATACACAGTTAAGGAGAAAAGAATTTCTAACTTTAAGGGAGAAAGTCGTAGTGCGTGGTGACAAATTCATTTTACGTTTTCCTTGCCAATGTATTATAACACATCAAGACACGCGATATGTTTTTAATCAACCTGAACAATTGCGTGCGTTCCTTGATACTTGACCCCGAAGACCATGTAGACCACTATTGTATAATAGGGGAATTAAGGATAATTTTGGCTCATATTACTATAAGGTTAATATTTCTTGAAAATAACTGCTCTATATTATTAATTCAGGTTTTGTAATTACTAATAATGATGTGTGTTTTTTAGGTTTTTCACAGAATGTATTAATGCTAATCTTTTTAGGACTATTCTAGAGAAGATATATTATGTTTACAAACTGTGTAATATCCTTTATGAAAAATGAAAAGTTGAATAAATATATAATAAAAAAAAAAAAAAAAAGTTTTTACTGAGTGTTTGCCTCTACAGCCAACTTCTTTTCAAATTCTCTCTTAGCCTGTCTTATCAATGTCTTACATTTAACTTGCCAATGTTTATGCTTTATCCTATTTTCTAATGTTGGATCCTTCTTCCAATTTTTGAATGAAGTTCTTTTGCCTAAAATAGCTTCTTTCACCTCTCCTTTTAACCATGCCGGTAATCGTTTTGCCTTCTTTCCACCTTTCTTAATGTGTAGAATATATTTAGACTGTGCTTCTAGAATGGTATTTTTTAACAATGACCATGCCTCTTTGACATTTTTTACTTTTGTAGCTACTCCTTGAAGTTTTTTTCTAACAATTTTTCTCATTTTATCAGTTTCCATTTTGAAAGTTTAGCACAAGAGCCTTGGATTTGCACACTGTTCCTCTTCCAGTCATTATATCAAATTTGATCATATTATGATCACTATTGCCAAGCGGCCCCACCACCTTTACCTCTCTCACCAAGTCCTGTGCTCCACTGAGAATTAGATCTAAAATTGCTCCCCTCTCTCGTCTGTTCCTGAACCAATTGCTCCATAAAGCTATCATTTATTCCATCCAGGAACGTTATCTCTCTAGCGTGACCCGATGATACATTTACCCAGTCTATATTGGGGTCATTGAAGTCTCCCATTATTACTGCACTACCCATTTGGTTAGCTTCCCTAATTTCTCTTAGCATTTCACTGTCCATCTCACCATCTTGACCAGGTGGACGGTAGTATACCCCTATCACTGTAGTCTTCCCTGATACACAAGGGATTTCTACCCATAAAGATTCAATTTTGTATTTAGTCTCATGCAGGATGTTTATCCTGTTGGACTCTATGCCATCCCGGACATAAAGCGCCACACCTCCTCCCGACTGCTCCTCTCTGTCATTGCGATATAATTTGTACCCCGGTATAGCACTGTCCCATTGGTTATCCTCTTTCCACCATGTCTCTGAGATGCCAATTAAGTCTATGTTATCATTCACTGCTATACATTCTAATTCTCCCATCTTACTTCTTAGACTTCTGGCATTAGCATACAAACATTTCAAAGTTTGTTTTTTGTTTGTATTTTCATTCTGCTTTTTAATTGATAGGGATAAGTTAGAATTTTTTAGCTCAGGTGAGTTTTTAGTTACAGGCACTTGGACTACTTTTCTAATTATTGGAACCTCACTGTCGGGATGCCCTAATTCTAATGCATCATTAGTATCCTTTGAAGATAGCTCTCTCCATTTCAGCGAATGCTACCCTGGAGGTTCTGGATTTAAGCTTTCTACCTAAGAGCATAAATTTGGCTTCCAGAACCTCCCTCCCACATTTTCCTTTGTCGTTGGTGCCCACATGTACCACGACAGGCGGCTCCTCCCCATCCTATCTAGGTGACACTTGAGGTCCGCCACCTTCGCACCAGGTAGGCATGTTACCAGGCGATCCTCACGCTCACCAGCCACCCAGCTATCTACATTCCTAATAATCGAGTCACCAACTATGACGGCCGACCTAACCCTTCCCTCCTGGGCAGTAGGCCTTGGGGAGATATCCTCAGTGCGAAAGAATAATGCATCACCTGGAGAGCAGGTCCTTGCTACAGGATCCTTTCCTGCTACACCTGCTTGGTGCTCTCCCATCATGAGACCTTCTTCTTCCAAGGCAGCACCAGGGCTGCCAGTCTGAAGTTGGGACTTGACTACTATGTCCCTGAAGGTCTCATCTATATACCTCTCTGTCTGCCTCAGCTCCTCCAGGTCTGCCACTCTAGCCTCCAGAGATCGGACTCGTTCTCTGAGAGCCAGGAGCTCTTTGCATCGCATGCACATGTACAACTTCTCACCGGTGGGTAAAAAATCATACATGTGACACTCTATGCAAAAGACTGGGAAGCTCCCCTCTTGCTGCTGGACTGCTGCTTTCATCTCAGTTTTGATCAGTTCCTAGCGAAGTTTTAGGTTGCTAAGGGAGTAGGAATGTGTCTAACGTCCTTTAAATGTATTAGTGAATTCACTATGTGTCTGGTAGTGGCCTACCGGGGTCTGATCGAATTCTCAATAAAGTTTTTGTTGGGTTTTTTTTTTTTTTTTTTTTGTGAAAGTGGCACCTGCGTATAAATTAAGGGATGAGCTAGGGATGGGTGGGTTGGGAAATACAGTCTAACTTCAGTTAGTCAGCCAGAGTGACTCACTGCTCTCTTGATTAACAAATGTTGGTCCTTATTCAAACCCAATCACACTACCTTAACACCTTTCCAAGGTGAGTAACTGAGCTGAACTATTCAACTTTTTTACTTAGGTATACACTGCTCCTAGCTTATTTCTAGCTTCTGGCTACTTTTTGGGGTTTTTGTTTTTTTTTTTGGGGGGGGGGGGGGGGGGGGTGTTTTCAATACAAACACTCAGTTCTTTAAAAGTCTGCAGAACACTCAGTTCTGCAGACTTTTAAAAATAAACACACTATCTACTGCTTACTAGCTACTTTATTGACTGACTATTTAAAAATTCAGTCTAACTTGTTTATTCACTACTTTTTCTGACTATTAAAGGCACAAACACACTAAATAATATTCCCAAATAGTTAACTTTGCCCCAATACTTTTAAAAACGACAATATCCCAAGCAAAAACTTACTGATTCCTTTCAGCCACCAGCAAGGTGGCTGAAAGGAACACTGAGAGGAGAGGATGAGTAGATGTGAATCTGGTCTTGAATGAGTAGATGTGAATCTGTTATTTACATTTTCGAATAATAGAAGGACTAGGGGGCATTCTATGAAGTTAGCAAGTAACACATTTTAAGACTAATCGAAGAAACTTTTCACTCAACGCACAATAAAGCTCTGGAATTTGTTGCCAGAGGATGTGGTTAGTGCAGTTAGTGAGCTGGGTTCAAAAAAGGTTTGGATAAGTTCTTGGAGAAGTCCATTAACGGCTATTAATCAAGTTTACTTAGGGAATAGCTACTGCTATTAATTGCATCAGTAGCATGGGATGTTCTTAGTGTTTGGGTAATTGCCAGGTTCTTGTGGCCTGGTTTGGCCTCTGTTGGAAACAGGATGCTGGGCTTGATGGACCCTTGGTCTGACCCAGTATATGTGTGTGTGTGTGTGTGTATATATACAGAAATAATTAAAAAAAAATATCTATATGTGTAATAGAGACATTAGCTCAGAATGCAGGTACTCCTTGGTTTCTTCAAATCTGCCCTCAGTGTTACTCCTTCCTTCATATCCCTAGAAGCAATAAATGGGGAGGTGGGGTTGCAGTCTTTAAAAAATCTCTTGACTGGATCCTCTTTTTCATAAGACATTTGAGGGAATAGAGCAGGGGTAGGCAACTTTGGTCATTGAATACCACAAACAGGTTTTTGGTTATATGGATATAGCCACAGTGAGCATGCATGAGATGTATTTGCACATAGTGTAAAGCAGTGCATGTGAATATACCTCATGCATGTTCATTGTGGATATCCTGAAACCAGACCTCTTTGCAGCACTCAAGGATGGAGTTGCTTACCACTGGAATAGTCATCACTCTTGCAAGCCTCTAACTACCTAAAGTGGTGGATTGTCCTTGTATATTATCGATTTCCTGCTGTCTGGAATCAATAAAACTTTACAGAAACATAGAAATGACGGCAGAAGAAGACCAAACGGCCCATCCAGTCTGCCCAGCAAGCCACGCAGTTCATTCATTTATTTTTTTTCCCACCCTTTTTCTCCCTCCCACCCATCACTATTGGTTTCCAGCACCCTCCGGCCCCAACTCCCTTCCACCCCTCCACCATGCAGAGAGCAGCGCCGTATCCGCATCCCAGTGAAAATCCAGCTCAATCAGGGGTAGCAACCGCCGCAACAAGCAGGCCACACCCCTGCCCCATACTCTTACCCACCCCTGCTTTGTTTGTTTGTTTCTTGTTTTGTTTTTTTTTTTTGGAGATGGCAGCCCTCCGTGAAGGCGGAACACCAACCACTGCCACTGGCATCCCGCTCCGTGAATGCTTCTGTGGCTACTGCTGCTCCGTGCAGTGTTTTGCTGCCTCTTTATTTACGCCCACTAGACTTGATGGATCCACAGTGTTTATCCCACGCCCCTTTGAAGTCCTTCACAGTTTTAGACTTCACCACTTCCTCCGGAAGGGCATTCCAGGCATCCACCACCCTAGAACATAAGAAATGCCATGCAGGGTCAGACCAAGTCCCATCAAGCTCAGTATTCTGACTGAAAGTGGCTACCAAGAGGGTCCCAAAAGCACAGGACTGCTTCTACAGCCAAGTCCATAAGCAAAACATGTCAAGCAGCACTGTCTGAATTTTCAAGAGAGTTCATCACCTAGTAAAAAGTGTTGCTAGCAGAAATTTCTATGGGTTATTTATAACTGCATGGCGTGGCCTCACAGAGTGACAGGTATTATCTTGAGCTTGCTGGGCAGACTAATTGACCATTTGGTCCTTTTTTGCTATCATTACTATCTTACTAATCTAGGTCACAGATACCTGGAAGATTCCATAAAGTAGATCTAATTCCTGTTCCAGGGATAGCAGTAGCTTTCTTTAGGCTTCTTGGCTAATAATGTGTTATAGACTTGTCCTTTAGAACTTGTCCACATCTTTTTTTAAATTCTGCTGTACTAGTTACCTTGACTATGTCCTCTGTCAACAGATTTCATAGCTTAACTTATAGAAACATAGAAATGACGGCAGAAGAAGACCAAATGGCCCATCTAGTCTGCCCAGCAAGCTTCACACATTTTTTTCTCTCATACTTATCTTTTTCTCTTAACTCTTGGTTTTAACTGTGTGCTGACTGAAAAATACTTAGCACTATTTGTTTTAATCTGCTGGTTGTTAGTTTCATTGAGTATCCCTTTGGTTTAGTATTTTTTTTAAAGAGTAGAAACATCCTTTATTTACCTTTTCACCCCATTCGTAGTTTTTATAAACTATCATGTCCATTTTCAGGGTCTCTTTTCCAAGCTGAAGACCCTAACCCATAAGAACATAAGAATTGCCATACTGGGACAGACAGATAGTCCATCACACACTGTTTCCAACAGTAGCCAGTCCAGGCCACAAGAGCCTGGCAAAATCCAATGCTACTGTCATGCAGCAAAAAATAGTAGTTGTTCCCTAAATCTACTTATTTAATAATAGCCTGAATATTCTTTTACCAGTGAAGAGCTGTTCCATTGCCTTTATCATTTTCATCATTTCCCTCTACATCTTTTCTAGTTCTGCGATCTCAAGATGTAATGGCACCATTGTTCGATACAAAGTCATTATGATGATTTCCATTTTAATTTCCATTCCTTTTTGTATTATTCCTAACATTCTATTTGCTTTTTGAACCAGTGCTGTGCACTGAGACAAGGATTTCAATGTGTTGTCCAGAAGAACTCCAAGGTCCTTTTCCTGGGTGGTGACTCCAGCATTGTGTACATAAAGTTGGAATCATTTTTTTGCTGTGTGCATCATGTGTTACTTTTCCACATTACATTTCATCTGTCTTTCATCTGCCTGTAAGGGAGTGGCCCTACTCCCCTTCCTTAATCTCTGTGGGACCAGGTAGAGACCTGGTGCACCTAGAGGGAGAGTACTCTGGGTGGGATCCTGCTGGGCAGGATAAGAAGTAGAGCCCATCTAGGAACAGGGGACCCTCCGTATTCTGGAGAAGGAACTCCTGAACCCTCTCTGGTAAGCTAGTTTTGGGTACACTGCTAGAAGGTAGGCAGTCTACTATTGATTGTGTGCAGAGTATTATAATGAAGTTGCATGAAAAAGGCTGAAGTCAGCACTGTTCCTGCCTCCAACCTATGAATTACTTGGCTATCCTACATATGGTGTAAGAAGTGAGATTTTTTTTCTGTTCTTGGTACAGAGAAAAACCCACATCTCCAAGAGAACAGAAAGAGAAATGCTGATTGTGTCTGCCCTGCCTAAAGAAGGGAGTTTGGGCAGAAATAAATTGCTGCTAACGCTGCAGAGCATTGATGCTCTCTGGCTCAGAGAAGAACACAGAAAATTTATTCTTTTTCTTTAAACAGAGTGTTTTGGGGGGCTTATAGGAAAGAATAGGTTTAGAGTTATAGCAAGTAAGAAGAGAAGCTCTGCTTGTTTGAGTCAGGGGAACTCAGTAAGTAAGGGCTGGACAAGCTGGGGTTTTTTCCCTTTTATCATTTCTACAGAGAAAATGTGCAGAGACTCTGTTTGAACAGGGTGAGGTCCTTACAAAAAGTGAAGCTGCCAGAGTATGTGCACACAGGGTGTTGCCCTTCAGCAGTAAGCTGTAGCACTGCACTAAGCATAAGACATCAGCTGAGGAAATGCATGTCTGAATTAAATATGAAACATTGATTGAGAGCCTCCTGGAAGGTGCCCTGAAAAACCAGACATCTTGGGTCATTGCTGGAAGGACTGGGAAGCAAAAGAAGTGCTCCTAAATCCAAACTAGATAAGAGTAAAACAAGGATAGGACACAGTACATTTGAAAGCAAAGGGAGCACAGCAACAAAGTGAGTCATATAACTCCATCTCTTCCCATCAGAGAGGCATCACTTTAGAGATACCTGAAGGCAGCAAATGTGCTGAAGCCAGAACAGTCCCTGAGTAGTAAGAGCAGGAGGAATGCAAGGTGGAAGAACCTGCAGTGACTGAGTATGAAATGCCAGAAAGTTCGTGGTGGAGCTTCAAGGCCTGCCCTGAAAGAGGCAACACAGACTGTCCAGAAGGGGACAGTAAGAACGACCTGCTGATGCAGTACTGATTGGACTATGGAAGACAATATGGAGGAGCCAGAGAGGAGCGTGGCAGAGAGGCCTAAGGGAGTTGCTGCAGAAGAGCCAGGGAGAGGCACTGCAGAAGTTCCAGAAAGCAGTGCTGTGGAATGACCAGACTGCAGTGATATGGACAGCTCAAATGAGTCCCAAGACATCTAAGAGAAGATTGAAGAGTGCTCACAACAAGTTCAAGAGAAATTACCACAGGACTACTCACATGAAGTCCAAGGAGTCTGCTGGGAAAGGAATGGAACCTAGAGTCATCAGGGGTCTCAATTAAAGGACTGGGGATGCACACTGGGCAAAGGGCACAGTGGGGAGGTAGTGATAGTGCTATCTGGGATATCCCTAATATGTGGGGTAAACTTGACCCCAAGCCTAGCTGCTGGGTAGTCAGAAGAAGAGTGAGGAATGGAGCACTTTCCTGGATGTGATCCAGAAGAAGTGAAAATGCTTGGCCCACTAATCCAAGCTGAGAGTGAGAGTATGTAAGGGAGTGGCCTTTCTCTTCCTCCTTAACCTGTGCAGGACCAGACTAGAGCCCTGGTCCACCCTAATTCCCATAGAGGGTGAGTGTTCTGTGGGCGAGATCCTGCTGGGCAGGATAAGCTGCAAAGCCCAGCTAGGAACATGGGACCCCATGTCTCCTGCAGAAGGAGCTCCTGAACCCTCTCTTGGGTACACTGCTAGAAAGAGGCAGTCTAAGAACATAAGAACATGCCATACTGGGTCAGACCAAGGGTCCATCAAGCCCAGCATCCTGTTTCCAACAGTGGCCAATCCAGGCCATAAGAACCTGGCAAGTACCGAAAAACCAAGTCTACTATTGATTGTTTGTGTGCTAAGATATATAATAAAGTTGAAGTTGCATGAAGAAGGCTGGAGTCAGTGTGGATCCTGCCTTCAGTCTATAAAGAATCGCTTGGCTATCCTATACTGCTATCAAGTTGCCCAGTCTCTTGGACTTATAAGGTCTCTCTGCGGTACCTTGCAATTTCCTGCTGTTTTTAATAATTTTGAATTTTTTGTCATCTGTAAATTTGATCATCTCTCTTGTTCTCTTTTCCAGATCAGTTATGAATATGTTTGCACAGCACAGGTTCTAGTACAGACCCCTGTGGTATTCCACTATTTATCCAGATAACTTTAGACTGTTCTCTGGTATGATCAAACCTTTTGAATATGGAGCACATAATAACATAGTGGATGTTGGCAAATAAGAACTATTTGGTCTATGCAGTCTGCCCATGTGCCATTTCCTACATTACTCTAGCTTTGGTCATTGCTTATGCTTGTTCTTCTTCACTAAGAAAATGTCCCAGTTGTCAGTTATACAAGCTTGACTGCCTTCACAGGTTTACATCTAATCCTTTTTGCCAAGAACTAGGAAGTAACTGGTTAAAAGAAAGGAAAGTAAGGGTAGAACTAAATGGTCCATTTTCCAAATGGAGAAAGGTAAGTTTATCTGGCTAAGACTATATTCAGCAGAGTTCCTAAATCATCAGTGCTCCCCTGAATATCTGTGACAATTTGTCTGCTTGCTGTACTGCTGAATATTGATCTCTGTGTTGTTTGCCCTCCACCCTTCCCTTTTTATATCCAATGAAGACTTTTACCTCCTGTGTTTGTCCATTTCAGCATTAATGGCGGAAGCCCATCAGGCAGTTGCCTTCCAATTTACTGTCACTCCTGATGGCATTGACTTGCGTCTCAGTCATGAAGCTCTCAGGCAGATTTATCTCTCTGGTCTCCATTCCTGGAAGAAAAAGTTCATCCGATTTAAGGTACTGTCTTATGATGTATGGTATATTATATTACTGTGAGGTTAGTAAATGCATCAGCTTTAAGAACATAAGAAAATGCCATACTGGGTCAGACCAAGGGTCCATCAAGCCCAGCATCCTGTTTCCAACAGTGGCCAATCCAGGCCATAAGAACCTGGCAAGTACCCAAAAACTAAGTCTGTTCCATGTTACTTTTGCTAATGGCAGTGGCTATTCTCTAAGTGAACTTAATAGCAGGTAATGGACTTCTCCTCCAAGAACTTATCCAATCCTTTTTTAAACAGAGCTATACTAACTGCACTAACCACATCCTCTGGCAACAAATTCCAGAGTTTAATTGTGCGTTGAGTAAAAAAGAACTTTCTCCGATTAGTTTTAAATGTGCCCCATGCTAACTTCATGGAGTGCCCCCTAGTAGAAAGACTAGGGGGCACTCCATGAAGTTAGCATGGGGCACATTTAAAACTAATCGGAGAAAGTTCTTTTTTACTCAACGCACAATTAAACTCTGGAATTTGTTGCCAGAGGATGTGGAACTGAGCATCACAGGGGAATGGGCTAGGTCAGTGATGGCGAACTCCAGTCCTCGAGTGCCACAAACAGGCCAGGTTTTCAGGATATCTACAATGAATATGCATGAGAGAAATTTGCATGCACTGCTGCCATTGTATGCAAATCTATCTCATGCATATTCATTGTGGGTAGCCTGAAAACCTGGCCTGTTTGTGGCACTCGAGGACTGGAGTTTGCCATCACTGGGCTAGGTGAAGTTTAATATAGATGATTTATGGGAGATGTGTTTGTGCCAGAGTTTCCCAAAGTAGGGATCTAGAACCACTGAAGTGAAAGCAAGGAATCTTAGCCAAGAAACAAGCAGGACAGCAGATTGTAAAGAATTTTAAACAAACAAAAAAGCAATTCCCTGTACGTACCAGGATCAGTCCAGACGGTGGGTTATGTTCCCCGTCCAGCCGATGGAGTCAGAATAAAAACTCGAGAGGGGGCACTATATAAGCCCCTCCCCTTCCCTCAATCTTCAGTATTCTTCTGACTCCAGCAGATGTGAGCAGGGGACTCTGCGGTCCCCAGTGCAGGAGATTAGGTTTTCTAGTTTTTCCCGTCGATAGCAGGGCTGAATTAGCCATGCTGTATGGGAACTGTCAATCAGGGCCTGGGAGGCGGAGCTTCATAGCAGAGTGTAGATCTTTTTGATCCTCTGCGGCTGCGCGTGGGTTCCCGCGCAGGAGTCAACGGTTCTCCTCAGTCTGTTCTTTTCCATGCGCGGGAGCGCACGCGGAGCCCTTCTTCTCCTCAGAAGAAAATATATTTTTTGTTAAAATGTCAAAGAAGCAGTCTGGTTTTAAACCGTGCCCTTGCGGTAAGATCATGTCCGTCACCGGGCATGATCGCTGCTACCGCTGCCTGGGGCGCGACCACATACAATCCGACTGTGAGCATTGTGACAGGATGTCCCTGAGAGCTCGTCGGCACAGGAGTTATCGCTGGCTGGAGCTCTCTTTGGAAGACAAGGCGTCCACGACCCATTCTTCCCCGGGGCCAAAATCAAGACCATCGGCCTCCAATAAAAGAGCGGCTTCTTGGGACCCTCAATCCCCGAAGGTACAAGATACAAAGAGGAAACCCAAAGATAGCACAGACCAGGGACCTGGTCTTCAGTCCCAGGGACTCGATGCCGGGAAACAGAGGCCTTTCAAATTGTCTGAGCCCCATTCCCGAATGCCACTTAACGACAATCCAGTGCGGGCCTTGATGCTATCGCAACAGCCGATGCCACAGGCCATGGAGCTGAGGCCGCAGTCGAAGCCGAATAAAGGCACAGAGCCGGCACGGAAAATATCAAAGACGTCGCCGAAGGGATCGGAGTCGGCGCCGAAGACCTCACAGTCGGCGCCGAAGACCTCACAGTCGGCGCCGAGAACACAGTCTGCGCCGAAGGCAAGATCGGCGCCGAAGAAATCACACCCGGCGCCGAAGACATCGGAATCGGGGCTGAAGAGGTCAGAATCAACGTCGGGGCCCACACAATCGGAGCCGTTGACTATGCATACGGCGCCGCAACATAAGTCCGATCCAAATCAGGGGTCCTTGGGGTCCGAGCAGCGAAAAGTGAAACTAAAGACGAGTGGCGCAAATACCGCATCGCGCTCTAAATCTCCATCAACAACCCCGCTTGGGGCGCCAAACAAACCTGTACATGCGGAACAGCCGGGACAGGACTCGCAGGAGCTTACACCGGCATCACGAGCTCCCCCCCAGAGGAGGGAGTGTGACCAGACTATATCGGACGAAACACAGGGGAAGTAAGCATGTGCACAAGCCACAAGACAGGTCTCCACGAGCGGATAGCCATTCGTACAGAAAGGCACGCTCGGACAGGGATTCCCGAGACAGCAGAGCTTCTTCTAGAAGGAAGAGACATCGTCACTATTCTGACTCATCGCCCTCCCCTACTCGAGGCCATGGTCACTCAAAGCGGCATCATGTCTCCCATCACAGGAAGGTGATATCTTCATCTTCATCCTCCTCCCATTATAGAAGTAGATCTAATCGCTCTCATTCGACTTCGCATGGAGTAATACCAATTTCGTCATCCCTGTCTCCTAGCAGATCACGGAGTGTACAATCCACATGTCACCACGGAACGGAGTGGAGTGATCAATCAGATGAGGAGAAAGATCCTAATCCTCTTCCTTCAGAGTTAACTCATGACCCTGCTCACTTGGCGAAACGCCCCCCAATGCCACCTCATACTTCAAAAGCCTTTTGGGACCTGACATAGTCCTTAGCGGGCTTCTTTGAAACCCTGCAATCCTCGTATACTCTACCACCGGAGTCTTTGTTCCCGGGAGACAATGCAAAGACTCCTCAACAGCACGCTCAACGGGATATACTATCCCACTCTCCACCAATATCTCCGATTTGTTCTTCATCTCCTCAGAGAGATTCCATATCGATACACTCCTCACCTCTATCTTCTACGGGTTACCCATCTGATCCACCAGAGCAGCCAGCGGAACCATATTCCCCCCCAGAGGATCTCACGTATCCCAAGTTCGTTGTTAAAATGGGAAACATCCTAAAACTGGATGTACAGAAATTGCCAGAGCCGAGAGCGGAGACATTGAGGTTGCTGAAGATTTTTGACGCCCCGGGGGAACAGTCGGCTCTTCCACCACACGCGGTTCTGCACGGAGTCCTACAAAAATCATGGGACACCCCCTTTGCTTTGCCAGCGGTATCTAGGAAGAGACCGATTTAAAATTCAAGCTACAAAAACCATCTACGTACGCTGTCCCTCAACTACCACATGAATCCATAGTGGTAGAGTCTGCACTACAAAGGTCTCGAAAAGCAAAATCGCATTCATCCGCCCCCCCAGAGAAGGACAATAAATGCTTGGACGACTTTGCGAAACGCGTCTATCAGAACGCGATGCTTACTGCACGAATTCATCACCATCACTTCTATATGGTACATTATATGTACGAATGCCTATAAGCCACCAAGGGCATGTTCACGGCATCAGGGGAGAACATTCCGTCCCTGATATCGAACATGGAAGAGTGCACTCGTCATATGCTGAGAGCGGTTTACGAAGGCTTTGAAAACACCTCGAGAGCTTCAGCCATGGCTATAGCAGCCAGACGTCTTGCCTGGCTCAAGGCTAGTGCCATAAGAGAAGATCTCCATGAAAAACTCGCTAATTTACCATGCACAGGCGATAACCTCTTTGGGGACCGTCTGCATGATATGGTTAGTAAACTAAAAGATCAGGCACTAGCGGTTCAGTCACTCGCAGCCCCAACATCTGCTAAAAGATATTTCACTTCCTCGTGCAGACAGCCTTTCTCCAGGAGACCATATAGAAATTATCAAAACTTCAGGCCGCAATCCTACCTACCCTACCACAGGCAACCCAATAATAATCCTCCACAACCGCAGCAGAGGAGAGGCAAACCTCGTTCACAGCGGCAGCAACAACCACAGCAGACGGCAGTTCCAGCAAAGACGGCACAGTCTTTTTGAACTCACCACTACCACCTTTTTTACCGGAAGCTCCCCCAGGCAGGATAACCACTTGTTTTGCCGCATGGCAAGCCATCACGACCGATCAGTGGGTACTCGACATCGTAAAAAACGGATATCAGTTACACTTCCTATCCAAACCCATCACTCCGCACTTCCCCCTGCAAAAGGAGGAATCCGTACAACCCCAGCTGGCCCAGGAGTTAACCATCCTTCTTCATCAAAAGCTATCCGCTCAATCCCTCCGGCGTTAATGGGCCAGGGGTTCTACTCCCCATATTTCCTCATTCCAAAGAAATCAGGGGGCAGCCGGCCCATTCTGGACCTCAGAGAGCTCAACAAGTGCCTAGTTTGGGAAAAGTTCAAGATGGTGTCCCTGAAGTCCATCCTGCCCTTATTACAACCCAAGGATTGGATGTCTTCTATAGACCTCAAGGATGCGTACACACACATTCCGATCCACAAATCCTATTGGCAGTACCTATGTTTCCAGTACCGCAATCAACATTACTAATACAAGGTCCTGCCTTTTGGACTTCGGCAGCACCCAGGGTGTTCACCAAATGCATGGTGGTGGTGGTGGCCCATCTTCGCTTACAGGGGCTAACTATATTTCCTTACCTTGACTACTGGCTACTGGTAGCGTCTGATCTGAGCCTTCTGAAATCGCAACTCAGCACAGCAATAGCCTGCTTGCAACGACTGGGGTTGATCATCAATTATCCAAAATCCGAGTTACAACCCTCGCAGATTCTACAATTCATAGGAGCCCGACTTGACACAGTTCAAGCCAGGGCGTTCCTACCAGAAGACAGGAAAATAAAAATGTGCTCTTTGCTCCAATCCCTACAGAGAGCACGCTCTACCACAGCCCGAACCATACTGAGAGTTCTGGGACACATGGCAGCTGTGAACTTCACTGTCCCAAACACAAGACTCCACATGCGACTCCTGCAGTGGGGTCTAAACGACAATGGTCACAACACTCTCAACCATTACACACACGAATACAATTAACCAACCAGATGCGACGGGACGTTGACTGGTGGCTCCGGGTGCCAACTCTGAACAAGGGAGCCCCGTTCAACCCCCCTCCACACAATGCAGTCCTCACAACAGACGCCTCGCGGAAGGGATGGGGGGCTCATCTAGACCTCCTGGAGACACAAGGCCTTTGGTCGCCAGCCGAACAAGTGTTGCAGATAAACCTATTGGAACTCAGGGCAATACGCAATGCCCTGCTCACCTTCCAGGACTATCTACGCGGTCGAAGGGTGATGATTTACATGGACAACCAAGTCGCCATGTTCTACATAAACAAATAAGGCGGGTCCGGTTCATGGCCCCTCTGCAGGGAGGCTCTGCAGATTTTCTCTCACGCTCACAGACAGTCCATTCACCTTCAAGCCACTTATCTGCCGGGTATAGCAAACACCAGAGCGGACAGATTAAACCTCATCTTTCACCCGCACGAGTGGAGAATGAATCCCGAAGTACTGCAGACTATCTTCAACAGTTGGGGAACGCCGACCATAGACCTCTTTGTCACGGAAGCAAACCCCCAACTTCCACAGTTCTGTTCCACCCGACCCAGCCCGTCCCGGTTAGCTCAGGACGCGTTCCTACTTCCTAGGTCGTCAACTCTTCTATACGCTTTTCCGCCAATTCCATTAATAACGAAGACGATACAAAAATGCATCGCAGACAGCAGTCAGCTCATACTCATTGCGCTGGCTTGGCCTCGGCAACCATGGTACAGCTATCTCTTGCGTCTCTCAGTGGCAACCCCAATCTGCTTCCCAGACCGCCCAGACCTTCTCCTCCAGGACGATGGCTTTCTCATTCACCCGCTCCTCTCCTCCCTCCATCTGACTGCGTCGAGGTTGAGCGGGCATTATTAACCGAACAAGGGGTTTCACACACGGTTCAAAATAATTCTTCTCGAGTCTAGAAAGCCGTCCACTAGAAGAAGTTACTCCTTCAAATGGAAACGCTACGCCCAACTGGGTGTAACGAAAGAGGTATTTCACCTATAGACTGTTTGCCAGCATTCTTACTAGATTATCTGCATTCTCTCTCTGAGTCAGGGTTGGCAACTTCTTCTATCCGAGTGCATCTCAGTGCGATTGCAACATATCATCATAGGCCTCTCAATAACCACTCGGTGGCAGAACACCCGTTACTATCTAGATTCCTCAAGGGTCTTCTGCACTTACGCCCACCGGTGTCTAAACCACCGGTACCATGGAATCTTAATGTGCTTCTTGAACAACTCATGCTACCCTCCATTCGAACCCATGGAATCTGTACACATGAAATATCTCACCTGGAAGGTGGTGTTTTTGGTAGCCATAACCTCAGCACGCAGGGTTAGTGAGTTACAGGCACTAGTTTATTACGAACCGTATTTACAGTTTCATCATGACAAAGTTGTCCTACGGACTCACCCATTGTTCCTTCCAAAGATAATTTCCACGTTCCATCTCAATCAAACCATAGACTTGCCTATATTTTTCCCAAAACCTCACTCGAATGATAGGGAGCGCTTGTTACACACCTTGGATTGTAAAAGAGCATTAGCATACTATAAGAGAAGAACACATTCTCCCAATAGGACATCTCAACTGTTCGTATCGTTCATCCTGAATGCTCCCGGATTGCCGGTAGCAAAGCGCACTATCTCCAGTTGGATTGTACAATGCATCCAGTTTTGCTATTCCAAGAAGGGAAGTGCACTTCCTTCGCTGCCAAGAGCCCATCAACTGAGGGCTGTGGCGCATCTACATAACGTTCAACCAGTGGACATATGTAAGGCAGCCACTTGGTCTTCGCTGCATACCTTCACGACCCACTACTGCATAGATAAACAATCTGCAGGAGATGCGACACTGGGGCAAACCATTCTGCATACCATCTCTGTGATTCCACGACTACTACAATATTATGCACGCTAAAGAACATTACGACAGCATGTACTGGAGCTTGGGACTCCCATACAGCATGGCTAATTCAGCCCTGCTATCGACGGGAAAAAGCAAGTTTGCTTACCGTAAACGGTGTTTCTGTAGATAGCTGGATGAATTAGCCATGCTGACCCACCCCACCTCCCTGGCAGTCGTGGCTTCCCCTCTACGCTCAAGCTTAAATACAGACTGAGGAGAACCGTTGACTCCTGCGCGGGAACCCACACGCAGCCGCAGAGGATCAAAAAGATCTACACTCTGCTATGAAGCTCCGCCTCCCGGGCCCTGATTGACAGTTCCCATACAGCATGGCTAATTCATCCTGCTATCTACGGAAACACCGTTTACCGTAAGCAAACTTGCTTTTCTGTTTTCTTTTGCCTTTTTCTCATAAAGGGATCAAGTAAATAAGTATAAGGTATAATTTTGAAACAATTTAGTTTTCTGAGGTAACTCAGCAGGTTTTTTCTTTTGAGTCATGAGGTGCTTGCTGCCAGGTCTGTACCTTGTTTTTTTCATTTCCCCCCCCCTCCCCCCCCCCCCTCCGTTTTTTCAGGGCACCCTTCTTTGGGTATTGGGGGAGTGTTGGGGAATTTTCTTGTGTTTTCCTCAGGTTTTCTTGTTGTACTCTCTGTATTCGGGCAGGACCCAGGGTGCATACTAGTGGTGCTAGTCACTCCCCCTCCCTCCCCCATTATTTTAAATTAGTTTCAGCCGCTACCGACCCACGGTTCGCGAATCCTTCTCCCGGGACCGTCTGATGCCAGGAGGTTTAGTCCTTCGGCGCTCTCTCTGGGTCGGTGGGGGAGGGGTGGTCTGTGTGCCCGCGTTGTTTCTGCAGTGCGAATCGCTCTTTTTCCTGTCAGTCCTTTAAAAAAAAAAGCCGAACAGACCATGCCACGCTCCTCTGAGTGTTCTCCTTGCGGCAGGCAGGCTGGTCGGCTCTCACGGGAGGGCCTCTGTGACTCCTGCATTTTTGAGGGTGAAGTCACCGAAGGACAGGAGGACTAGCCTCGCTGTGAGGACCGCGCGTCTCGAAAGCAGCAGGCCCCATTCCCTCTGAGCGCAGGAACGGTGGCCATTTTGTTTTCAGAAGGGGAGGAAGATACTGAAGGCCCGACTCCGGTGTTGCCCTCTGGCTCTGCGCCACTCCCTGGCCCGGAACCTGGCGGTCATGGAGGGGAGCACCAGGATAGTTTTCCTCAGGGACCTCTGGAGTTTTCACCCGAGTTCGTGCTTCTTATGCACCGGGCTTTCTTACAGTGCAAGTCTCAGCCCTTGGAGACTCCTGGGGGACTCCCTCCTCCCAAATGGGCGCATCTGGGATCGTCCCTGGAGGGGTCTTCTTCCCAGGATAGGGCGTTACCTCAGGCAGGAGACCCTGGACCCTCCCGGGTCCCGCAGGCCCCAGTGGGTGGCCCCAGCAACCCCCCGACAGGGGACCCGCTCCCGGATGCAGAGGATGACCCCACGTTCACTTCTCAGGTGGAAGGGGATGACCCAAGGGTCCTATGAATTTTTCAGTATGATGAGCTGGATGATCTAATTCCTCATATTCTCCAGGAAATGGATATTGATGCTCCCCCAGAACCGGTAGCAGCCTCTTGTCAGGGCAAAAAGGGGGACCCTTTGCTGGCAGGCCTTCGTCCTCTGTTGAAGGCGTTTCCAACTCATCCCACCTTTTTACAACTGATCTCTAGAGAATGGGATTCACCGGAGGCCTCTCTCAAGGTCAGTAGAGCAATGAACAAACTTTATCCTCTGCCAGAAGATTTTTTGGAGCTCCTCAAAGTTCCTGCTGTGGATTCCCCAGTTTCGGCCATAACTAAGCGCACTACCATCCCGGTCACGGGCGGTACAGTGCTCAAGGATCTCCAGGACAGGAAGTTGGAGGTTTATCTCAAAAGAATCTTTGAGGTTTCAGCATTGGGCCTCCGAGCGACCATCTGCAGTTCTCTTGCTCAAAGAGCGGGACTCCGATGGGTTCAACAATTGCTCACCCAGGTTCTTTCGGATGCTGAAGCTCAGCAGGCGGATCGTTTAGAATCCGTGCTCGCCTATGGAGCAGATGCCTTCTATGACCTCCTTCGGGTCCAGGCCCGATCGATGGTTGCTGCGGTCTCGGCCCGTCGGCTTCTGTGGTTGCGAAACTGGTCAGCGGATGCCTCTTCCAAAACACGCTTAGGCTCGCTTCCTTTTAAAGGTAAGTTTCTCTTTGGAGAGGACTTGGACCAGATCATCAAGTCCCTCAACGAGAATACGATTTACAAGCTTCTGGAGGACAGGCCGCGGACATCTAGGTCCTTCAGCTCCACCAGGTATCGCTCCCGTACTCAACGACGATACCGTCCTCCCAGACAGCAGCAACAGCAGCATCAACAGTCTCGGACTTCTCCTTTTCGTTCGCAGACCTGGAACCAGTCCTTTCGGGGCCGCAGGCCCGGCAAGGGAGGACAGCCCCAGAGTTCTTCCTCAAAACCCCAATGATACCAGGCTGACCGATCCGATTCCCAGACTGAGGGGTCGCATTGCCCGCTTCTACGGGGAATGGGCCCGAATCACGTCGGATCAGTGGTTCCTGGATATCTTAAGACACGGCTACGCCTTGGATTTTGTCCGCCCGCCCAGAGACAGGTTTCTTTTCTCCCCCTGCGGCTCTTTTCTCAAGAGACAAGCAGTCCGGCAAACTCTCGACCGTCTTCTCTCTTTGGGGGCAATTACCCCAGTATCTGCTGCCGAACTGGGTAGGGGTCATTATTCCATTTATTTTGTGGTGCCCAAGAAAGAGGGCAATTTTCGGCCCATCCTGGACCTAAAGACTGTCAACCAGTACCTCTGGGTCCCACGTTTCCGCATGAAAACTCTACGCTCAGTGCTGGTGGCGGTCCACCCAGGGGAATTCCTCGCATCCTTGGATATAACGGAAGCTTACCTGCATATCCCGATTCACAGGGCGCACCACCGTTATCTTCGTTTCAAAATTCTAGGACAGCATTTTCAGTTTCAAGCACTCCCGTTCGGTTTGGCGACAGCTCCACGGGTTTTTACAAAGATTATGGTGGTTGTGGCCGCAGCCCTGCGCCGAGATGGGGTTCTGGTGCACCCTTACCTGGACGACTGGCTTATCCAGGCAAAATCTCGCACCAAGGGCGTCCAAGCGGTCAGCAAGGTGGTGTGATTACTTCGGTCCCTAGGGTGGATCATCAACTTTCCCAAGAGCAGTCTCTCTCCATCCCAGTCGTTGAATTTTCTGGGTGCGCGCTTTGATACCAATCTGGGACAGGTGTTTCTAAGCGAGGACTGGGCACATGCCTTGCGCGAACAGATCCTCCAGTTCCAATCTCTCCAGGCACCCACAGCATGGAACTACCTACAGGTACTGGGGTCCATGGCCTCCACCATAGACCTAGTCCCGTGGGCGTTTGCGCATCTGCGTCCTCTTCAGTGGGCCTTGTTATCCCATTGGAAGCCAGTGTCACGGGAATTTCAGGAGGTTCTCCCAATACCAACTGTTGCAAGGCTCAGTCTCCGCTGGTGGCTGGTTCCTCGCCACCTAGCACGAGGGGTCTCCCTGGAGGTCCCAGACTGGGTGGTCGTCACCACGGATGCAAGTCTGACCAGCTGGGGAGCAGTCTGCGGGGCGGATTCCATTCAGGGCACTTGGACAGCGGAACAGTCCCGGTGGCCCATCAACCGTCTGGAAACGAGAGCGGTGCGCCTGGCGTTGCAGGAGTTTCTTCCCTTGGTTCGCCATCGGGCGGTCAGGGTCCTATCAGACAACGCGACCACGGTATCGTACATCAACCGTCAGGGGGGCACAAGGAGCCGTCACGTCTCGCTGGAGGCGGACAGACTGATGCAGTGGGCGGAGGTCAACTTGAGGAGTCTGGCAGCCTCTCACATTGCGGGCGTGGACAATATACAGGCGGACTTCTTAAGCCGACAGTGCTTAGATCCCGGAGAATGGGAGCTTTCCAAGGAAGCGATGAGTCTAATAACCTCCCGCTGGGGGACTCCTCACATGGACCTCATGGCCACGGCCGCAAACGCAAAGGCCCCTCGATTCTTCAGCCGACGAAGAGAATACGGGGCGGAAGGAGTCGATGCCCTGGTTCTACCGTAGCCTCGGAAGATCTTACTGTATGTCTTCCCTCCGTGGCCCCTGGTGGGGAAGATTCTCCGTCGCATAGAGAGCCATCCGGGTCCAGTCATTCTAGTGGCACCGGAATGGCTCCGACGGCCCTGGTTTGCGGACCTTCTTCATCTAGCGGCGGAGGGACCCCTGCAGCTCAATCATCTCTTCCACCTACAGCGACAGGGTCCTATATTTTTCGAGCAGGCAGATCACTTCTGTCTTGTGGCTTGGCTTTTGAGAGGCGCAAGTTGAGACGCCGTGGATACTCAGAGGGAGTGATTTCCACTCTCCTAAGGGCACGCAAGACGTCTACCTCTGTCACTTACGTGCGCGTCTGGAAAGTCTTTGAGGTATGGTGCCAGGAGCGTTCTATTTGTCCGGTCTCTGCTTCGGTGACGCAAGTCCTTTCCTTCTTGCAGGCCGGTCTGGATTTGGGGTTAGCCTATAATTCACTTAGGGTACAAGTTGCGGCGTTAGGGCTTTCCTGCACAATGGGCAGGATTCAAGGCTGTCAGCTCACCCAGATATTGTACGTTTTCAGTAAGGTGCTAGACACCTGAAGCCACCCTTGAGGCCGCCTTGTCCGTCTTGGAATCTTAACTTAGTACTTCGTATACTGAGCGGGCTGCCTTTCGAGCCTCTTAGGTCGGCTTCTATCAAGGATCTCACCCTCAAGACAATATTTCTGGTGGCTATCTGTTCGGCCCGTCGTATTTCGGAGCTTCAGGCGTTGTCTTGTCGGGAGCCATATCTTCGCTTTACTGACGGAGTCTCTTTACGCACGGTCCTGTCGTTCTTACCAAAGGTAGTCTCAGCCTTCCATATTAACCAATCTGTCGATTTGCCTTCCTTCGCTTCGACGGAACCCAGGGAACTCCGCAAGCTTGATGTCAGAAGGTGTCTCCTTCAATATCTATCGGTCACTAACGAGTTTCGTCTCTCGGACCACTTATTCGTACTCTGGTCGGGTCCTCGGAATGGTCATCTGGCCTCCAAAGCAACTGTTGCCCGTTGGCTCAAAGAGGCGATCTCAGCCGCATACCTTGGGGCCGGAAAAATCCCTCCAATTTCTGTTCGGGCACATTCACTTCGGTCCCAGGCGACTTCCTGGGCGGAAAGTTCTTCAGTATCTCCCCAGGAGGATCTGCAGGGCAGCCATGTGGACGTCTCTCCACACCTTCGCGCGCCACTATCGTTTAGATGTCCGGGCGCCAGGTTTGGATTCTTTTGGGGATAGAGTCCTTCGAGCGGGGCTGTCTGTGGCCCACCCATAGTAAGGGAAGCTTTGGTACATCCCACCGTCTGGACTGATCCTGGTATGTATAGGGAAAAGAAAATTATTCCTTACCTGCTAATTTTCGTTCCTGTAGTACCATGGATCAGTCCAGACGCCCTCCCTGTATTTTACGGGGTTTTTCTCTTAAGAAACATAAGAAAATGCCATACTGGGTCAGACCAAGGGTCCATCAAGCCCAGCATCCTGTTTCCAACAGTGGCCAATCCAGGTCATAAGAACCTGGCAAGTACCCAAAAACTAAGTCTATTCCATGTAACCATTGCTAATGGCAGTGGCTATTCTCTAAGTGAACTTAATAGCAGGTAATGGACTTCTCCTCCAAGAACTTATCCAATCCTTTTTTAAACACAGCTATACTAACTGCACGAACCACATTCTCTGGCAACAAATTCCAGAGTTTAATTGTGCGTTGAGTAAAAAAGAACTTTCTCCGATTAGTTTTAAATGTGCCCCATGCTAACTTCATAGAGTGTCCCCTAGTCTTTCTACTATCCGAAAGAGTAAATAACCGATTCACATCTACCCGTTCTAGACCTCTCATGATTTTAAACACCTCTATCATATCCCCCCTCAGTCGTCTCTTCTCCAAGCTGAAAAGTCCTAACCTCTTTAGTCTTTCCTCATAGGGGAGTTGTTCCATTCCCCTTATCATTTTGGTAGCCCTTCTCTGTACCTTCTCCATCGCAATTATATCTTTTTTTGAGATGCGGCGACCAGAATTGTACACAGTATTCAAGGTGCGGTCTCACCATGGAGCGATACAGAGGCATTATGACATTTTCCGTTTTATTCATCATTCCTTTTCTAATAATTCCCAACATTCTGTTTGCTCTTTTGACTGCCGCAGCACACTGCACCGACGATTTCAATGTGTTATCCACTATGACACCTGGATCTCTTTCTTGGGTTGTAGCACCTAATGTGGAACCCAACATTGTGTAATTATAGCATGGGTTATTTTTCCCTATATGCATCACCTTGCATTTATCCACATTAAATTTCATCTGCCATTTGGATGCCCAATTTTCCAGTCTCACAAGGTCTTCCTGCAATTTATCACAATCTGCTTGTGATTTAACTACTCTGAACAATTTTGTGTCATCTGCAAATTTGATTATTTCACGCGTCGTATTTCTTTCCAGATCATTTATAAATATATTGAACAGTAAGGGTCCCAATACAGATCCCTGAGGCACTCCACTGTCCACTCCCTTCCATTGAGAAAATTGCCCATTCAATCCTACTCTCTGTTTTCTGTCTTTTAGCCAGTTTGCAGTCCACAAAAGGACATCGCCACCTATCCCATGACTTTTTACTTTTCCTAGAAGCCTCTCATGAGGAACTTTGTCAAACGCCTTCTGAAAATCCAAGTATACTATATCTACCGGTTCACCTTTATCCACATGTTTATTAACTCCTTCAAAAAAGTGAAGCAGATTTGTGAGGCAAGACTTGCCCTGGGTAAAGCCATGCTGACTTTGTTCCATTAAACCATGTCTTTCTATATATGTTCTGTGATTTTGATGTTTAGAACACTTTCCACTATTTTTCCTGGCACTGAAGTCAGGCTAACCGGTCTGTAGTTTCCCGGATCGCCCCTGGAGCCCTTTTTAAATATTGGGGTTACATTTGCTATCCTCCAGTCTTCAGGTACAATGGATGATTTTAATGATAAGTTACAAATTTTTACTAATAGGTCTGAAATTTCATTTTTTAGTTCCTTCAGAACTCTGGGGTGTATACCATCCGGTCCAGGTGATTTACTACTCTTCAGTTTTGTCAATCAGGCCTACCACATCTTCTAGGTTCACCGTGATTTGATTCAGTCCATCTGAATCATTACCCATGAAAATCTTCTCCATTATGGGTACCTCCCCAACATCCTCTTCAGTAAACCACCGAAACAAAGAAATCATTTAATCTTTCCGCGATGGCCTTATCTTCTCTAAGTGCCCCTTTAACCCCTCGATCATCTAACGGTCCAACTGACTCCCTCACAGGCTTTCTGCTTCGGATATATTTAAAAAAGTTTTTACTGTGAGTTTTTTGCCTCTACAGCCAACTTCTTTTCAAATTCTCTCTTTAGCCTGTCTTATCAATGTCTTACATTTAACTTGCCAATGTTTATTCTTATCCTATTTTCTTCTGTTGGATCCTTCTTCCAATTTTTGAATGAAGATCTTTTGGCTAAAATAGCTTCTTTCAACTCCCCTTTTAACCATGCCGGTAATTGTTTTGCCTTCTTTCCACCTTTCTTAATGTGTGGAATACATCTGGACTGTGCTTCTAGAATGGTATTTTTTAACAATGACCATGCCTCTTGGACATTTTTTTACTTTTGTAGCTGCTCCTTTCAGTTTGTTTCTAACAATTTTTCTCATTTATCAAAGTTTCCCTTTTGAAAGTTTAGCACGAGAGCCTTGGATTTGCAACACTGTTCCTTTTCCAGTCATTAAATCAAATTTGATCATATTATGATCACTATTGCCAAGCGGCCCCACCACCGTTACCTCTCTCACCAAGTCCTGTGCTCCACTGAGAATTAGATCTAAAATTGCTCCCTCTCGCGTCGGTTCCTGAACCAATTGCTCCATAAAGCTATCATTTATTCCATCCAGGAACGTTATCTCTCTAGCGTGACCGGATGATACATTTACCCAGTCTATATTGGGGTAATTGAAGTCTAATATACAGAAATGTGGAACCCAAACAAACATTTAACAATTATTTAGCCTATGAAGGTGTCAGCAAGCCTTGACGTTATGTGTCACTTTTCACTCAGACACTAACCGGTCTTATCGATCATTCACCTTCCTCATTTTATTTAATGCAAACAATTTTTTTCTTTCTTTTTTCTTTTTCTATGTTTAAAAAAACTGTCCTCCGTTTATATCAACAAGAATGACTCATTCAAAAATGGTTGCCAGCATTGCCCTACACTGGCCGGTGTTTCGCTGGGTTAGCTTCCTCAGGGGCGAGTCATTATGGATGGCTGACGTCAACTTAGAAGGGCGTATTTAAAGGAATGCCAGCCTCGGTTCTGGTTCCTCCGTTCGTTGCTTTTGCAGTCATTATGGATGGCTGACGTCAACTTAGAAGGGCGTATTTAAAGGAACGCCAGCCTCGGTTCTGGTTCCTCCGTTCGTTGCTTTTGCAGAGTAAGTAGTGTAACACTGACCTTGAGTCATGGAGGCCGAACCTGTGGTGCCTTTGAAAACATTGAGTTTTTCAGACGCTGATTTACAGGCTCTTTTACAGCAGCCATCTTCTTTTACCACATCTGCCAGTTCCACCTCTCCTGATTTGCAATGGTTCACCTTACAGAAGTTGCTTCGGCGGTCCATCCGGACAACCTCCCATGCTGATACTTTATTGGAATATTGTAGGATACAGCGGATCCCTCGAGGTCTGCGGATGATTAAAGCACCCCATCTACATAAAGAGGATGCAGAGTTTGTCTCTGACTGGAACGCAATATTGAACAAATGTAGCCTTGATTTAATGATTTTAATTATTAAGAAATCACAGGCTCTGGATATAACAATACGAGAAGAAATAGAACTCACTAAAACCGTGTTGGCGTCTTCGGTTGAAGATGACCAATTTACAGTCCAAATGAAGGCCACTGAAGAATTAATGGATAAATTTCGTACAGAATTACGTAAATTTAAATATGAGAAACTTTGTCGAGACGAGAGAGATTACACAAAAGGATACGTTTATCCTTGATGACCAAAGACAACTTGGTTTAGGTCTGCTCGACATGTTACTTTTGATTCCAGTGGCGAAGATATTTCTTCTGGTGATGATGAGTCGCGGTCTCGACCCTCACGATCTGAATCAGGCACTTCTACTTTTTTAGGACAGCCCCCTCGAGGATCCCGACGTCCCTATCGGGCTCGTTACAGATCGATACCAATCCCCAGTCGCACAGCAACTTACGAACCACGCATAACACGATCGCAACACGCGAAGGATCTCTAACACTAAATTTATCTTCTCAGTCTTTGTCATCGACACAGATTCAAGTATTAGAACGTGGTTTGTCCTTTGTGCCCACTCATCGAGGTGACAAATTTGCTTTACAGGTGGCCTTATTCCGGTTTGTTCGGAATTTAAAAAATAAAAATTTTTTTTAACCACTCATGTGCCATCGATTGATCCATCTATCTTGTCCAATCCATCAATGTGGATTCCGCCTGGACCGGGAAGATCCAGCATTAAAGGTGTTTTATGATTTGGTTTCATATGACATTTCTAATTTAGATTTGTCTGATTCAACCTTTCAAAATTTGTCACGCCTCGAATTACAAGCTTTACAACACGATTTACAATCATCGTCTGACATCATCATCATAATCAGCCGACAAAGGTGGGAAGATTGTCATCCAAAATCGGACTGATTATGATTGTGAAATATTGCGCCAGTTAAATGATACTCGCTTCTACAAATGTTTAAGTTCTGATCCTACTGATGAAATAAAATCCCTTATCGGTTCAGTTGTACAAAGGGGAGTGGAGTCCGGTTTTCTGACTTTGAAGGAAGCAACTTTTTTGAATAAAAAACATCCACGGATTCCTGTGTTTTATACATTGCCAAAAATACACAAGAATGTTGATCATCCCCCGGGACGTCCAATTGTATCTGGCTGTGGTTCATTATTGGAACCGTTATCACGTTTTATTGATCATTTTTTGGCTCCGTTTGTTCCCATGATGCCATCATATATCAGAGATTCTTCCAATATGATACTTTTTTTAGAACATCTAGAAATGGATATGACAAATGTAAAATTGGTTACCTTAGACGTGGAAGCTCTTTACACGTCTATTCCACAGGAGGAAGCAATAGACATTGCAGAAACTTTTTTTGATTTACGACCACGACCTCATCGGATTCCCAGTGAATTTTTGGTACAGTTGTTACAAATAGCGTTAAAGAAAATTTTTTTGCCTTTAACAAACAATTTTTCTTCAGACTTGTGGGACCGCTATGGGGGCTACAATGGCCCCAGATTTGGCCCAATCTTTATATGCATTTTTTTGAGGAATCATTTTTGAAAGATCATCCATATAAGCAAGAAGTGTTGATCTGGAAAAGATATATAGATGATATCTTCCTGTTGTGGAGAGGGGATGAAGACAGTTTTGCATCCTTTTTAGAATGGTTGAATTCAAAAAATTTACATCTAAAGTTTACTGCTTCTATTAACTCAACAACGATCGCTTTTCTAGACATACAAATTACTATTGTGGCTGAGAAATTTGTGACATCTCTTTTTAGGAAGCCAGTGAGTTCCAATACATATCTGCATTTTTCGAGTGCACACCCTAGAAATTTCAAATGTAATTTGCCTGTTAGCCAGTTCATTCGACTTAGGCGTCTCTGTACAACTAAGGAAGATTTTGAAAAACAATCTCGAGTGTTAATTGAACGTTTTACATCTAGAGGATATCCTTATTCAAGTATTCGAAAAGCCTATTTAAGAGCTAAATATTCCAATCGTGACTGGCTTTTTCTTCCACGATCGACAGATGAATCGACTCGACATACTTGTATATTACCTTATTCCTCTGTGGCTTACAAAGTTCGTCAATCGATATTAAGAAATTGGCATGTTCTACAAACGAATGAAATTTTTCAGGTCCCTCCTCGGATCACTTTTTCGCGAGCCATGAATCTCAAAAAGTTTTTGGTGAAATCTGATAATTCTTGACGTTATCTACCCCACAGCGGGTTAACTGGTTCCCATAAGCCTTGCACCACATGTTTCAGTCTGTCATTCTTCTATGACTATTCAAGGACATTTGACTGTTTCATCAGGCTATAAAATTTTTCTGCGGTTCGATACTACTTGTGATTCATCCATGGTGGTGTATTTAATTGAATGTTTCATGCTCCTTACTGTATATTGGGAAGACGAAGCGTTTACTAAAAAACACGCATGATCGAGCACCGCTCCAATATTAAAAAAGCAAGAGCTAATGAACCACTAGTGTTGCACTGTTTGGAAAAGGGACATACTTTTGATGACTTGCGGTTTTGTGCAATCGATCAAGTTCCCCCACATTGGTGCGGTGGCGATCGTGAGCGTACTCTATTACAATCAGAGCAACGTTGGATTTATCGGTTAAAAACTGTTTTTCCTTCAGGATTAAACAATGAACAGGATTTACATGCATTTTTAGGTTAACTCTAATCATCATTGACTGACTTAGGCAGAGTGATGACGTCATTATGAATGGCTGACGTCAACTTAGAAGGGCGTATTTAAAGGAACGCCAGCCTCGGTTCTGGTTCCTCCGTTCGTTGCTTTTGCGAGTAAGTAGGGTAATTGAAGTCTCCCATTATTACTGCACTACCAATTTGGTTAGCTTCCCTAATTTCTCTTAGCATTTCACTGTCCATCTCACCATCTTGACCAGGTGGACGGTAGTATACCCCTATCACTGTGGTCTTCCCTGACACACAAGGGATTTCTACCCATAAAGATTCAATTTTGTATTTAGTTTCATGCAGGATGTTTATCCTGTTGGACTCTATGCCATCCCGGACATAAAGCGCCACACCTCCTCCCGACTGCTCCTCTCTGTCATTGCGATATAATTTGTACCCCGGTATAGCACTGTCCCATTGGTTATCCTCTTTCCACCGTGTCTCTGAGATGCCAATTAAGTCTATGTCATCATTTACTGCTATACATTCTAATTCTCCCATTTTACTTCTTAGACTTCTGACATTAGCATACAAACATTTCAAAGTTTGTTTTTTGTTTGATTTTTCATTCTGCTTTTTAATTGATAGGGATAAGTTAGAATTTTTTAGCTCAGGTGAGTTTTTAGTTACAGGCACTTGGACTACTTTTCTAATTATTGGAACCTCACTGTCGGGATGCCCTAATTCTAATGCATCATTAGTATCCTTTAAAGATACATCTCTCCGAACCATGCGCTGCTGAGCGACTGTCGGCTTTCCCCTTTGTTCTAGTTTAAAAGCTGCTCTATCTCCTTTTTAAAGGTTAGCGCCAGCAGTCTGGTTCCACCCTGGTTAAGGTGGAGCCCATCCCTTCGGAAGAGACTCCCCCTTCCCCAAAAGGTTCCCCAGTTCCTAACAAAACTGAATCCCTCTTCCTTGCACCATCGTCTCATCCACGCATTGAGACTCCGGAGCTCTGCCTGCCTCTGGTGACCTGTGCGTGGAACAGGGAGCATTTCAGAGAATGCTACCCTGGAGGTTCTGGATTTAATCTTTCTACCTAAGAGCCTAAATTTGGCTTCCAGAACCTCCCTCCCACATTTTCCTATGTCGTTGGTGCCCACGTGTACCACGACAGCCGGCTCCTCCCCAGCACTGTCTAAAATCCTATCTAGGTGACGCGTGAGGTCCGCCACCTTCACACCAGGTAGGCATGTTACCAGGCGATCCTCACGCCCACCAGCCACCCAGCTATCTACATTCCTAATAATCGAATCTCAGTTGGGATTGTTGACTCTGCTCGAAGGTCAGTCTTTCTGTTATTTCTCTCTGTTTCCTGGGATTTTTTCCAGTGTTAGTTATGGTTCACGTTCTTTTGGCAAGTTCCCTTTGTGGTAATGGTTAGTCAAATTTCACTTTTTTGGCCTTGTTTTCGGGCTTCTCTTTACTTGATCCCTCTATCTCCTCTCTTGTTGGCTTTGCTAGTCTAGTTTACTGAAGATTGAGGAAAGGGGAGGGGCTTATATAGTGCCCCCTCTCGAGTTTTTATTCTGACTCCATCTGCTGGACGGGGAACATAACCCACCGTCTGGACTGATCCATGGTACTACAGGAACGAAAATTAGCAGGTGAGGAATAATTTTCTTTTATGAACCTCTGTGGGCAACTTGCAGTCCCCCCAACATTTTTGTACCTATTAAATTTCCCCTTGAAAAATCTGATGACTGAGGCACCATGTATACTCTTGTGCCTGAGTATTTTGCTGATCTTCCTGACTGAGGAAATGGAACAAAACTGAATCTACATTACCTGAATCATCTACCTGTATAGAAAAGAACACTTTGCAATGTCTATATATAAATGCCAGAAGTCTGAAAAATATGATGGGAAAGTTAGCATTATGACAATATAGGAAGACATAGATATAATATACATCTTAGAGACCTGGAGGGAAAAGGACAACCAGTGGGACATGATACAAGAATGCAAAATATGTTGAAAGACAGAGCAGATAAAAGTGGTGGTAGCGTGGCACTATATGTCAATAACTCCATTGAATCAAGTAAAATAAAAATTTTGCTAGAAACAAAATGCAATCGGGAATCTTTATGGATAAAAATGTCATGTTCGACAAGGAAGCATACTTGCTGGGGGTTTACAGATAGTGAAATGCTAGTAGAGATTAGGCAGGATACTAAGTATGGAAACTCAATAATAATGGGAGACTTCAGTTATCTTAACATTGGTTGGGAGAATATATCATCAGGATATGACAAGATTAAATTTCAGGATACCATAAATAACTGTTTCATGTAGCATCTGGTTCTGGACCCAACAAGAAGGGGGTCATTTTAGATCTAGTTCTCACTGGAATTAACAGAGTTAACAGTGGTGAAGTGTGAAGGGTATACAGAGAAAACCCCAGAACACTTTAAAGGACCGGCTGTAGAGATCTGGCCCAGTCCACCTTAAATACTATAATAGCAGGGAATCCTAGTTTTAGGGTGGCTACCAAGCGAAGGGTAATAACTAACCAGGGCAAGCAAGGAAGAGAGGCCCCAAGAAAAGAGAAGGAGCCTAGGGAAGGCCCAGATTGAGAAGTTTTGAATCACGTTCTAATATTTTGATTTGAGATCTGCCAAGGTAGGCAAATCTGCTTTTGTTTCCTGTGATTTAATAATTGTTTATGAAAGATAAGCCAGCATCTATCTTGGGTATATTCTCTGGCCAGCCACAAACTGCTTACAATGCCACATATGGTGTCAGTTCAGGGATTTGTGCCCTAAACTTGGCTTAGGTAGAGAACTGCCCCAAGAGAGAAAAAAAAAAAAAGGGTACATTTTTTTTCTTCACATTTCCTGAGGCCTTGTTGCAGTGGTGGCCGAGATTTAATTTACAGAAGGCTAAGGAGAGTAGCGCCACCTGGAGCAAAGGATTTATATTTAGTAAGTTAGTATCAGAAACACATCAAACAGAAAAAAACAAACAAAACCTAGTAACCTCATACAAATAAAAAGGAAAAACAACTCAATCCCCTACCAAATAATATACTAATGATAACCTTCCTTTTAGTTAACGCTCAATCTATCACTAAAAAATTCCCAATAGTCACCGACCTAATATATGACATAAAACCAAACTTTTTAGCAATCACCGAATCTTGGCTAAAACAATCAGACATAGTCCTAAAAAACCAAATAGCGCACAAGAACTATGACATATTCTCAATCCCCAGAATAAATAAAAGAGGGGGTGGGCTAATGCTAATAAATGAAAAAAAAATTCAAGTGTAAACTATTACCAATAACACCCCCAAAGAACCACGAAATTGCCCTCTTTGAAACGACAAACTTCTAAATATGCTTGATATACTGCCCACCTAGCCTACTAGAATCAAATATCTCCCCTATAATCGAATTCCTAACAACACACTTAAACACCTCAAAACCCACCATCGTGCTAGGCGATTTCAATCTTCACATGGACACTAAGCCATTATCCAACACCTGCCAAACACTAATAGATATCATGACGGCACTAGGCTTCACACTAACCACCGACAAGGCCACTCACAGAGCAGGACACTCTCTTGACTTATCATTCATAAACCACAGCCACATCAATTCAGAATACACACAAATCCCTTGGTCAGATCACTTCCTCATACAATCCACCATCAAATGCATTGAACACCATTTAACACAGACAGAAAAAGAACCCATCAAATTTAAATATCGTCCACCCTATAACTTAGATAACCTGAAGGACAGCCTAGAAGAAAATCTAACCACTCTAGATTACACAGACTGCTACACTGCTACCACTGCATGGATGAAAATAACAAAAAACATAGCTGATGAGACAAACCCAATAAAATGTATAAATATCAAGTAACCCAAACTAAAAAAAAACTCTGGCATAATGAGAATATAAAGGAGGTCAAAAGAAATCTAAGGAAACAAGAAAAAGAATGGAGAAAAGCTAAAACAACCGAAAGCCTAACCAAATACAGAAAGCATCTAGCCTACTATAAAAAAAACCATTCTAAATACAAAGAAACAGTACTACAGCATTAAAATAGAAAAATACACAAACAACCCTAGAACCGTATTTACCATAGTAAAAAACCTAACAACTGACAAATCCGGAGCTCCACAAAACTTACCAGCAAATAGATGTAATGAAATAGCCAAGTTTTTTAATGACAAAATCAACAACCTTAAAGCTAAAATCCCATCTACAGCAAAAAAATAAAATGAATAAAAGAGATGTTACACCATCCCACCAGATTTGCGACAGGAACCCTGCCTTCCCACATTTAGGAAAAGACTCAAAACGTGGCTATTCATGAAAGCCTTTCCCGAACTAAACTGAACCTATTCCATTATTAAATAGTCGCTCAGACTTTGCCTTAATCATGGTAATTAACATCCCTACCTCATAAGGGCAATTCATTAATGCTTCAAGCACATTGTCTGACATATATACTCTCTCTATTTAATCCCCTGCTTCTTTTTCTATGCTCCAAGTTATATTACTCCCTTGTTTTATTGTAACTGCATTCCTTAGCCTTTCTCTTGTTTAATGTGTTAATGTTTTATCATTACTATTATCATTATTTATTACTATTATTAGGATCAATGTTATTTTTTACCTTTTTGTTCCCTATCCACTTGTTAAATGTAAACCGGCATGATGCGATATTTATCGCGAATGCCGGTATAGAAAAACTTAAAATAAATAAAAATAAAATAAATAAAAAAATCGTGAATCTTTCCTTAGAAGAAGGAACTATGCCAGAGACACTAAAAGGGGCAGTAGTAAAACCAATCTTAAAGAAAAAAAACAGTGACCCACTTAATCTAAGTAATTACAGACCAGTATCAAACCTCCCCCTAATCGCAAAATTAATTGAGAAAGCCATACAAAAGCAACTTGTAGAACACTTGGAGAGCAATAACATACTGTACCCATCACAACATGGATTTTGAAAACACTATAGCACAGAGACACTACTGCTTGCATTAACAGATATCATGAGAGGGTTTGATAGTGGTAAACATTACATCCTGGTGATGCTAGACCTCTCTGCAGCCTTTGATACCGTTAATCACAACATACTTTTAAATAGACTAGATGAAATAGGATTAAGTAACAAAACTATCAAATGGTTTAGATCTTATTTAAGTAACAGATATTTTCAAGTACAAATCAAAGAAGTAATGTCAGAAAAGATAAACCTTCAAACAGGAGTACCACAGGGCTCTGCCCTATCGGCCATACTATTCAACATATATCTCTTACCACTATGCCACCTACTGGCAGGTCTGGGCATCACACATTATATATACGCTGATGATATCCAGTTAATACTACCCATTGACGACACAATCGAAAAAACATTAAAAATAGCAAATATGTATCTGGATATCATCAAACAACTGCTAAACCAAATGGAGCTAGTAATTAATATTGAGAAAACAGAATTTATACATTTAGAACGAAAAAGCACGGAGATCGTTCAAAACCCAATTATACTCAATAACAACCAAAAAATAGTTAGCAGATAAAGTACGGAACCTAGGCGTAATAATTGACACAGAACTAAGCTTAAAACAACACATGTCTCTAAAAGTAAAGGAAGGATACGCCAAACTAATGGTTCTGAGAAGACTTAAACCTCTTCTAACAACCGCCAACTTCCGATCAGTACTCCAAGCGCTGATCTTTGCAAGTACCGATTACTGTAACGCCCTTATGCTAGGCCTACCATACACGTCACTAAGACCACTACAGATATTACAAAACACAGCTGCTAGAATCTTAACCGGCAAAAGCAAAAGAGACCACATCACAGAAACCCTGGCAGAATTACACTGGCTACCCATTGAACAAAGAATTCAGTACAAAACACTATGCACCATACATAAATTAATACACAATGAAAAAGCAGACTGGCTGAACACAGCCCTTCATGTACACGTCCCAAATAGGAACCTGAGATCAGCCAACAAAGCACTCCTCAGAATTCCATCAGTCAAAACAGCTAGACTCACACAAGTAAGAGAGAGAGCTCTATCCTTAGCAGGACCCAAACTTTGGAACACCATGCCCACAGAGTTGAGACTACAAAGCAACAGCAAAACCTTTAGAAAAAAATCTAAAAACCTGGCTCTTTAAACTAGCGTACCAAAAAGAGAAAGGAGAATAGCACTTAAGGTAAAGCAGGTACAAGCAATTGAACAACAAACACATAACCAAAATCAATATGTGTGTAATTTTAATCAGAACAAGTTTCATTCTTTTAAACCTCAGCAAAAGGGTGAAAGTACAATGATAAAGGTAATCTAGTAACCTAAACTGTTACAATGTGAATTGGGAATGACTCATTACACTTACCAATTAATTTCATTTACTAACTATGTTACCGACCCTTAAATGGCACCTATGTAACCTAAGATACGTTAGCTTTATTTTTATGTGCCTTATTGTAAACCGTTGTGACGGTTCCCACCAAACAACGGTATAGAAAAATGTTAAATAAATAAATAAAATAAATAGAGCAAAACAGTATTTTTTATGTCGGGGTGCGCTGGAGAAGGGCAGAGCATTTTAAGAAAGCCCAGTATGCTGACATGGAGCTAGTAGTATAGATCCTTGCTGAAGAACAGCAAACAACTTGAGAGGGATAAAAACTCTACTTGGAGTATTAAAGCAGCAATGGGGGCTGACACTTGCCTCCTGTTTTGTTTAAGATGAAAGTAGGGGAAGACCCAAATATCTTTAAAAAATTTTGAAAGAGCCGTCTGCATGACTGGCTGGCCAAAGGCCACCTGGACCACATACCTGGCAAATCTACTTACCAGCAAAAGCCAAGCGATCTTTTAGGCAGCCATACCCCATGGGATAGTCTACTACAATGTTAACACCACCATTCTGGAAAGGATGGGCTGTACAACTAAAACCTGCTAGCAGCCATTCTAAAGGAGTACCCTACAACCTGAGGAAACTCGCAAAGCCTTTTTCATTGGCTAAAAGATGCCAGAGGTGAAGACTGGCTTCGAGTTAGCCAATTAGACCCTTCTGGAGCAGTTACTGGAAGGACTGGACTGCCCCATGCGGAATTGGGTGTGTTGACACCTAGGATTCACCCTTGAGAAAGCTTTGCATGTGCCGGATGTCTTCCATCAGTCTCCATCAATGCCAGAATTTGTTCAGAAGCTAGGAGGACAATCTGCACAGATTCCCTGGCATGGTAGTGAGAGTGCAGGACCCCAGTAATGGTCCTCATTGCTGGATAGCTCTGCTTCCATACTCAGATCCCATCCACCAGGCATCTCAGCTTGTTTCAACTGTGACCAGAGATTGCTGATACCAAGAAAGTGAGGCCACGGATGTCAACCTCGTAATTCAGCCAGCACCAGAGGCTAAAGTATACACTGACAAAGGAGGACCTTCAAAGTATGGATGATTGTGAAGCCAGATGAGAAAACGAGCCCCTGAAGCACAGACGCAATCCAACAGCTAGGTTACAGATATTTTTTTCCTTTGGTTGACTCTGTGCAGAGAATGGGCACGAGGAGGACTTTTGTTATGTGAAAGAAGAGAACGATGAACCCTTTATGGAAAATGTGGAAGTCAAAGCGAAAGAAGTCATGAGCCAGCAAACATAAGCCCCTTCCTCATGGCTCTGGGCCTTGGCTTCAGTGAGATGTGGTGATGGAACTTTACCAACAGTAGGGGACATAAAGATTGGCTGCTAGCTCCCAAGAGTTCTCTTCTGGTCCATAGTTCTTCTAAGCTGTGAAGTGTTCTAGTTGATTCTGTTTTCTATGAGCGTTCAAGATCTCCTGTACATCGTAGCTGGAGTCTACTTCGGAGATGATTTCCATGGGTTTAGGTGGTCGTTGTGAGGGCCAGGAGAAGACTAAGGGTTTCAGCAGGGATACTTGGAATACATTATGTATCTTTAAAGTGGCTGGAAGCTTGAGCTGATACACAGGAGAGGGAAAGGGCCAATGAATCTAGGCACCAGCCTGAGGGAAGGTATTCTGAGGCTCAAGTTCTGCGTGCTCAGCCATACAAGGTCCCTGGTTTGAATTGCAGAGCTGGTCTTTGCCTTTTATCTGCTTGTTTCTTGGACTGAGCTGCAGCTTTGGAGAGCAGTAGATTGGTTCATAGCTAAAGGTTTGGAGCTCTTGGGATGTGAGACAGGTAACCAGATAGGGAAAAGGCAGAGGGGACCCGTAGGCAACTTGGAAGGGAGAGGAACCAGTGGAACTGCTGACATATGTGAGCATTTGGCCCAAGGTAGAAGAATGGCCCAATCATCCTGCCTATCACTGATATACAGGCGGAGGAAAGTCATGAGACCTTGATTAATTATTGAAGTTTGCCCATTCTCTGTGGGTGATAGACTGTAGTGAAATCCAGCGTAATTGCAAACTTCTTACACAACCTTTTCCAGTATCTGGCTGTGAACTGGACACTTCAATCTGACATGGTGTAAGAGGGCAGTCCATGCAATCGGAAAACATGTTGCATGAAAAGACGGGCTAATTCAGGAGCAGAAGGCAAGCCCAGAAGTGGAATGAAATGTGCCATTTTAGAGACCCACTACCTATATCATGGTGGAGCCATGAAAGTGAGGGATGTCCTTGATAAAATCAGTGGACAAGTGGGTCCAGGGTTCCTCTGGGGCTGGCAACACCTGTAACAAGGTTGGGCACGAGTGATCTTGTGCTGCGCCAAGGTGGGACAGGATTCCAAATAATTCTTCACATCTGTCTTTACTTGGAGCTACCAGTAGTGGCATAGTTGGAGTTCAAAGACGTTTAGGCACTACTATCTTCTAAGAGGGTACTAGAGTAGAGGCAGGAACAATGATCCTTGCCAGGTCTTCAATATGTTGAGGGAGTTCTGGCATATCTTCCAACTGGAAGCGAGAGAGGGCATCTGCTCTGATTCTTAGCTGCTAGCCAGTAATAGTGGAGCTCTAAGTTGAACCGATTGAAAAAGAGGAACCATCGAGCCTGTCTTGGGTTGAGCTGTTGAGACTGTTGTAGGTACTCCTTGTTTTTGTAACCATTGTAGATTGTGATCTGCTGTTTGGCTCCTTCTAGAAGATGCCACCACTCTTCCAGCGCTAATTTTACCACAAAGAGCTCCTGATTCCTGATCGAGTAATTCTTCTCTGCTAAGGAGAACTTTCTGTAGAAAAAAGAGGAAGACAATAGGAGGCTCTTAGCCGCTGTGCTGGCTGAAGACTGCCCTTTTCCCCAAAGATAGAGGCATATATCTCTAGGATAAAGGGTGAAAGAGGATCTTGGTGCTGAAGGCAGGGTCCTTGGGAGAATGCTCGTTTGAGGGCCTAGAAGGCGTTGATGACTTCTGTGGACCAGCCGTACCCTTTTTGGTTAAGGCATTGAGTAGCCATGCGAGGATTGAGTATCCGGATATGAATTGTCTATAGTAGTTTGCCAATCCCAAAAAACACTTTAGTGCCTGAAGGCTTGCTGGCTGAGGCCAGTCTAGTATGGCTTTTTACTTGGCAGGATCCATATTGAAGCCAGTCCGGAAGATGTTATAACCCAGGAAGGGGAATTGTTCTTGCTGTAAGAGACATTTCTTTAACTTTGCATAGACATAATGTCTCATAGCTTCTGTAGCAACTGTTTAACATGCGTCCGGTGCTGGCTCAATGATTGAGAGAGATGAGGATGTCATCGAGATATACTACTACATGGGAATACAGGAGATCCCAGAATATTTTGTTCACCTTATTCTGGAATACTGCAGGGGCATTGCATAGACCAAAGGGCATAACTAAATATTCGTAGTGCCCATATCTGGTGTTGAATACGATTTTCCTTTCATCTCCTTGACAAATGCGTTTAAGGTTGTATGCTCCTCACAGGTCCAACTTTATGAACATTTTTTCCCCTTGTAGGTGGTTAAAAAGCTCTGAAATGAGAGGAAAATGGTAGCAGTTCTTCTTGATGGTGTTTAAGCCCCTATAATTGATACAGGGCCTGAATGAACTGGCCTTGCCCATGAAGAAGAAGCCCGTTTCTAGAGGTTAAAGCCATAAACTGCTATGATGATAATTAATAAGCAATAGTAGCTTGTGATCTATCTAATGTTTGGGTACTTGCCAGGTAATTGTGACTTGAATTGGCCACTGATGGAAATAGGATGCTGGGCTTGATGGACCCTTGGTCTGACCCAGCATGGCAATTTATGTTCTTAGGATACTGGGCTTGATGGACCCTTGGTCTGACCCAGTATGGCATTTATGTTCTTATGTTAATTATTATTAAGGTTGACTTGGAGAAATCCACTGCTTATTCCTAGAATAAGCAGCTTGGGATCTATCTACCCCCTTGGGATCCTGCCAGGTACTTGTAACCTGGATTGGCTATTATTGGAAACAGGATACTGGGTTTGATGGACCTTTGGTCTGACCCATTATGCAATACATTTATTTATTGTATTTATTTGAGTGTTTTTATATACAGTTGTTTGGAGCTGGCCTTCATAACTGTTTACAAGAGAAACAATACATAAAACAGCTAACAGGTACAATGAAACAAACTTAAATAGGATACAATTTGTGATTGAACGTAAGAAAAATACAATTTGTGATTGAATGTAAATAGGATATAGGTTGAAAGTAGAAACAATAGTATACATGTCATTAAATATATATACTTAGAAATTGCCCACGGCTCCCAAATCTAAGAAGGCCTCTGGTTACTTCCGTGGTGTCCAACATGAGGCAGACTGGGAAGAACATTTGAAAAAAGGCTGAAATATGGCCTAGGCTCTACTTATTGGGACATATGGTGGTATGGTGCCCTTGAGTCTGCTCCCTGCACAGTACAAACAGAGGTTGAGGCATCGATGTCTCTGCTTCTCCTCCTCTGTTAGTCTGCTTCGCCTGAGTTGCATGAGTTTTTCATGAGCGGAAGTAGGAATGGGTTCCTTGGCAGTGAACACCGGAGGGTGTTGGAACCTGGGAACCAATTTCAGGTGAATTCCATTTTTCTCTCTGGCATGCTTTTGAAAGCAGATGAAAATCCTGATACAAAGGGGGATGAGGTCATCGAGGCCTTCTGGAACCCTCATTGACTGCAAGTTTTTTTTTTTTTTTTTTTTTTTTTAATTTACTGCAAAATTATTATAATACAAGAGAAACTTGACACAGACATTCTGGGCTTAATACAGTTTTTACAAAATTACTATGAAAAGTAGTGTAAAAAAAAAAAGGAGAAAAGGAACCAATTCAATAGCCCAATTGTTGAGAGAAGAAAAGGGAGACAATGCAAAGGAGCAGATGAAAAAAAAAATACTTGCATCAAATTCTCTTGCATCAGATTTGATTGGACATTCTGGATTTCTGTGATCTGTTTCTCCAGGTCTTCTAATTTCCTCTTTTGAAAGGAAACTGAAGTCTCTGAAGCCTGGATCCATCGATGTATATCAGTGGTCAGCATTTTTAAAGCAGAAATAGATTTCTCAAGTGTGGCTAATGTAATATCATCTGGCTTCTCTAAGGTATTTCAAGAGCCCAAAATCAAAGAATCACCACCACTGAATTTCCCCAGCAACATGCTGTGCTCGCATGATCTCCACCAGCTCGAGGAGTAAAGGACAGGAAAAGGTGATTCGGTTATTTACACTTTTGAATAATAGAAGGACTAGGGGCCACTCCATGAAATTAGCAAGTAGCACATTTAAGGCTAATCGGAGAAAATTATTTTTCACTCAATGCACAGTTAAGCTCTGGAATTTGTTGCCAGAGGATGTGGTTAGTGTAGCTGGGTTTAAAAAAGGTTTGGATAAGTTCTTGGAGGAGATGTCCATTAACTACTATTAATCAAGTTGACTCAGGAATGGCCTCTGCTATTACTGGCATCAGCATGGGATCTTCTTGGTGTTTGAGTACTTGCCAGGTCCTTGTGGCCTGCTTTGGCCTCTGTTGGAAACAGGATGCTGGGCTTGATGGATAATTGGTCTGACCCAGCATGGCAGTTTCTTATATTATTATGAGCTCAGAGATGTCACCATATAGTTTCTAATGACTCTAAGAGCACACACATTTCTCCTGAGCAAAGGTTGATGTCTTAGAAGCCACTGATTAGGTGTGTTTAAGCTCCTGCTTTCAAATCATCCGACACAGCTAGCCTTACAGGGATATTGAGATGTCTGGGTGCTGCAAGGCTCTTGACCGTTATGGCTCGATGATAGTCATGTGGTGCAGCTGTGTGCACGTATGTATGTACCCAGAAAATATGCAGATTATTTTGCTTTGAGAAATAGCTAGTATTTCTTACAGTCATGGTGTGATCTGTTATCACCCTTAAAGCACATAGGCTGAGCACTCCTGCACCAAGAAGTGCAGAGTCATGCATATGGGGTGTGGAAATCCGAAAGAAATCTTTTCAATGAGGGGTGAAGGGCTGATGTGCACGGAGCAGGAGAGAGACCTTGGGGTGATAGTGTCTAACGATCTGAAGATGGCAAAACAATGTGACAAGGCAATAGCTAAAGCCAGAAGAATGCTGGGCTGCATAGAGAGAGGAATATCGAGTAAGAAAAGGGAAGTGATGATCTCCTTGTACAGGTCCTTGATGAGGTCTCACCTGGAGTACTGCGCTCAGTTCTGGAGACCGTATCTCCGAAGGGACAGAGACAGGATAGAGGCAGTCCAGAGAAGGGCAACCAAAAAGGTGGATGGTCTTCATCGAATGACTTATGAGGAAAGATTAAAGAAATGTGTATACCATGGAGGAAAGGAGGAGCAGGGGTGATATGATACAGACTTTCAGATACTTGAAAGATTTTAATGATCCAAAATCTTTTCCGTTGGAAAAAAATCAGCAGAACCAGGGGTCTTAATTTAAAACTCCAGGGAGGAAGACTCAGAACCAATATCAGGAAGTATTTCTTCACGGAAAAGGTGGTGGATGCCTGGAACGCCCTTCCGGAGGAAGTGGTGAAGACCAAAACTGTGAAGGATTTCAAAGGGGCGTGGGATAAACACTGTGGATCCATAAAGTCTAGAGGATGTGAATGAAGAGAAGAGGCATGGGAGTGAGTGGAAATGACGGCTACTACCTGGTGATTAATACCCTTATTTAATAAACATACACACGGTTAATGTGACTCTAACATTGCTCTATGCTTCAACGGCAAGAGGAAATTTGGGAAAAAGGATTTGCATTCACGAATAAGCGTGGGAGTAGCTTGCTTGTTGCGGTGGCTACTATCCCAAACCAAATAACCTGATACTTCACATTCAATGCATGTCCAGCGTAGCTCTCTGCTTCAATAGCAGGGGGGAATGAAGAAAAGAGGAGTTATATTCAGACAACAACCAACAAGGACTAAATTGCACAGGCTGGGTAAACAAATAAGCTTGGGAGTAGCTTGCTTATTGCGGCGGTTACTACCCCTAACTACCGTATTTGCCAGCGTATAGGACACACTTTTTCCCCCTCAAAATAGGGGAAAAATACGGAGCGCGTCCTATGCGCCAGTATTCAACAATAACACCGTCTGGTGGGGGGGAAGTGACGTGGTGGCATCTGGGAACGAGCGCGCGCCGCCCGATTGGATGTTGCTGGGCAAGCCCCCTTTGCACCGGCCAATCGGGCGGTGCGCCCTCGCTCCCCGTCGCCACCCGGATGCTGTTAGTAATTTTGTCAGCAGCTGCCTACCTGATCTGGCTCTGGATCTCCCACAGCTCTTCCTGCAGCACGCTGTTAGTAATTTTGATTATACTAACAGCGTCCGGTGGGGGGGGAAGTGACGCAATGGCGTCGGGGAGCGAGGGCGCGCCGCCCAATTGGCCTTTGCTGGGCAAGCCCCCTTTGCACCAATCGGGCAGCGCGCCCTCGCTCCCCGACGCCACCGTGTCACTTCCCCCTCGCCACCGGTCGCTGTTAGAATAATCAAAATTACTAACAGCGTGCTGCAGGAAGAGCTGTGGGAGATCCAGAGCCAGATCAGGTAGGCAGCTGCTGACAAAATTACTAACAGCGTCCGGGGGGCGGGGAAGTGACCGGCCTCGATTCCCTGCCTTGTGCATCATTTTCCGGTGCTGGGCGAAAGGGGCTTGCCGTGCTGCGCCTTATACGCCGGCAAATACGGTAATTAGACTTGATACTTCACTTTGCAGCCCCAGCACTGCTCTCTACATCAGAGGCGGGGGTGGAAGGAAATTAGAACCAAAAAGTTACCAATAAGGGCCCTGAACTCGGCAGTCAGAATAACAGATAAGTATGAGAAAAAGTGTGATAGGTTGCTGGGCAGACTGGATGAGCCGTTTGGTCTTCTTCTGCCGTCATTTCTATGTTTCTATAAACAGCTTGCAGTTCCATTTGCAACGTCATTCCACACACTTCTGTGGTTTAATAGTTGCAGGCCCTTGCTCATCCACATGCCTGTCACGACTTCTGGGGAATGAGGAAGAGCTGCTGTCATCTACACTGAGCGTCATGTGGTGTAAGTCCCTTTTACAGTTAGTGGTGAGCAGGGCAAATATGCTTTTACACTCTTAACGATTTGCTCTGTGTAAAGCATTAAGGCTAGAGAAACTGTTGCAGCTGATGACTTCATGAGCCTACAAGCTGTCTCCATAGTACATGGCACACAGTGCTGAATATATAGGCCTACTTCTCCTTTTGGTCTCATGTGGTTGGCATCATGGCTGATGGCTTTTCTGTGTACTTTTCTTGCCGGACACGCATTTAGGGTCACCTAAGGCCTTGAGGGGGCCCAAGTCAGTACCTCAAACAAAGTAAGTGTCATATATGCTTCTGACAAATGTTTTATGTGACCAGGTGGACTCTGTGCCGAGGAAGGACTAGCAATACCTCTAACAATTATGTACAAGCTGCCACACACATTCGTGTTTGACAAACATTCCAGGAACATATGCATTGTGTAGGTGCACAAAGTGCTGCAGTTAGTCCGTACTCAAAAGATAAGTGTGTTAGTATGGAAGTGTGTTAGTGTGCGACTTGGTGAGTGACGTGGTGTGTTACCCTCTGTCAATCTCTGTCTCTGGGGGATGCTGTTGCTCTAGGACAGTGGTTCTCAACCTTTTTTCTGTCGGGACACACCTGACAGATGGTTCTCACATGCGTGACACACTGACCCATGATCGTCATGGGGCTAGATGTAAAAGTACAGTTTGCATCCACGGGAACCCCCCTGACCCACAATAATGGATGTAAAGCAGAATTATGACATTCCCCATACAACTCACCCTACAAAAAAGATGTTCTGGTGTCATCTCAGTAACAGCAACTCAAACTCCTTCTACTTCCAGGCTCAATAGCCCTATTTATGAAAAGACAGCAGTTTACCACCAATGCATGTCCTCTTGAGAAAACACAACAAATAAGACTGATAAAACTCTTACATGCTAGTAAAATATCTCATCTCGGTAACAGACACAGAACCGACCTAACATACTCCCAGGATCTCTAGTAATGCACATAAACTAATCCGCACACAGTTACACCTGTATTATGGAATACACTCAAACAGGAGCAACCCTATCTATGAAAAGGCAACACTATAACTATTAAATCAGGCCCTAAAAACCAATACACCTCTTATTAGGAAAACAGAACTAGCAAGCAGCTATAGATCCCCACACAGAAATAATTGTAAAACTATACTAATAAGCAGAATAAATGTTTCTAAACAGCTATGAACAGAATAACATCCAACAATTAAAACCTCATAAAAACTATTACAAATTCTCCAAACACCAATAAAATATTTCAAAAAAAGCAGACACATCACATAATATTAAATAATTAAAATGGCAGTCAATCAAGAAAAATAAACTTAAAAAGCCACCTTTACTTACCCCCTCCAGCAGCTCTCCTACTCCTCTTCCATGCAGGCCGTAGCACACAGCAGAAGCAGCAGTAGAGGCTAAGCTCTATACTCATGGTCCTCTTCCTTAATGCCCATGTCTCTCACACACACACCATACCAGTCATGCCCCCATGACACACCAATCATCTCCCAAACAGTCTTTGACACACACACACCAGTCACCTTCCTGAACAGTTTCTCTCATGCCATACACACACACAGGCTTCCCACTCCCGTGTTCTACTTACATATACGGGCTTCTCACGCTCATAATCACTTTCTCTGTCTCACACACACACACACACACTCTCTCACCAGTCTCTCACTCCCATGCTTGTACTCTCCACATGCACAGGCTTCTCATTCCCATAATCACTTTCTTTCTCTCAAACACACACCAGTCACCTGATCTCTCTCATGCATACACACACACAGGCTGCCCACTCCCATGTTCTTTCAGATATACAGGCTTCTCACTCCCATGCTGTGTCTCACACACACCCAGGTTTCTCACTCCCATGCTCACTCTTCACATGCACAGGTTTCTCATTCCCATAATCTCTCTCTCTCTCTCCCACTTCCATGTTCTGTCTTACATTTACAGACTTCTCACACACACCCAGGTTTCTCACTCCCATGCTCACTCTCTTCACATGCACAGGCTTCTCATTCCCATAATCACTTTCTCTGTTACACACACACACCAGTCTCTCTCTCATTTCCATGCTCGCTCTCCACTGCACAGGCTTCTCATTCCTTGAATCACATTCTTTCTCTCATATTCACACTCACCGGTCTCTTTCTCTCATACACATCGTCACCGTACCAACCAGTCTCTCGCTCTCATGCATGCACACACACACACAGGCTTCCCACTTCCATGCTCTCTCTCTCACATAATCAGGCTTCTCACTCCCATGCTTTCTTTCACACACATCCCCCCCCCCCCCAACAGCAGGCTTCTTACGCCCATGCTTTCTCACATACCCAGAATTCTCACTTCAATGCTTTTTCTCTCTCTCACACACACACACATCAGTCACCTCCCTGACTAATGTCTCACACACTCACATACACATCAGTCATCTCCTTGAGCAGTCACTTTCATTGTCTCTCACATATACACACACATCAGCTCTCTGACCAGTTTCTCTCACACACACACATGCTCTCAATCACACGCAGGCTGGCTGCTTCTTTCTCTCACTCACTTCCTCTTCCCCGCCCCTCCCTGAGCACAAATGGTAGCTGCAGCAGCCTCCTCCTCCAGCCCCCGCAAGCCAAGAAAGAAGAATCCCATCGGCCGCGGGAGGCTCATGCTTCTCTCTCCTTTCCCGATTACCGGCTGCTTCAATTGCTCGGGGGACGATGCTGCAGTCGCCGCTGCTACTTTATCACGTGGCACTGCTCTTTCTCCTTCCCGCGCACCGCGTATCACTTCCTGTTCCGGATCACGGGGGGCAGGCGCGGGAAGAAGAAAAGGCCAGCCACAAGTGTCACAGCTTCTTTTAGCACTGCTGCCGTTCCCACTGGGCTTGAACGTGTTGATAGCCCGGCGGCAACGGCAGCAGGGAAGAAAGAGCAGCAGGAGAGACCGGGAGCACGCGACACACCAGCCGGTGCTTGGCGACACACTAGTGTGTCACGACACACCGGTTGAGAACCGCTGCTCTAGGATGTCCCTTCCTTACCACTGCAATCCATACCTCAGAGCAGGCAGTGTGTGTGCATTCATTTTGCACACACTGCCTTTGGACAACAGTGATCAAGTGCTTGAGAAGGGACGCCTCCTGAGAGTTGACTGAATGGGCTGCAGTATGCATGGCCTCAGGCCTTGTACTCTAAAAATTTCCCTAAGTCTGCTCACTGTTTATACTTAGCATTGAGAGAGGGGTGGAGGAGTGAAACTTGCCAGCATCACACATCAAATATGTAGCTTTTCGGTGTGCGTATTGACATTTGCCTGTAATGCACACAGTGCAAACCCCGCCACGGAGGCTTTTCCACCTAGTACTTGGAATGGTCACTAATATTCTCTTAGGACTAGCAGGATGGTAGTCCTCACATGTGGGTGACGACATCCGATGGAGCCTGGCACGGAAAATGTTTGTCAAAGTTTCTAGAAGCTTTGACCAACAGACTGAGCGTGCCCAGCCTGCTACTATTAGTGCGTCCACGTGAGGTCTCCCTTTAGTTTCTTCTTTTCCACGGTGCAGTTGCCTCGCAGTCGTGGAGCTCTACATTTTTTCCTGTTTTCCTCGATAAATTTCTGGTTTCTGTGCCACTCCTTGTTGGGTCTCCCTTCGCGCTCTGTGCTGCCTCAGTGTGGTAGGTTTTTCTTTACATTTTTTCCCAACTTTGTGGTCGATGACCGACTCTGGTGTCATCGACCACACACTGGGTTTTTTGTCATGGCATCAACCAGTTTTCATCGGTGCCCCCCAGTGCTCGCGGACCATGTCTGTCATGGATCCGCATGAGGTTTGCATCCTCTGCCTGGGGGCCTCGCGTGCCATCTGTGTGATCAGGTGACCCCCAAAGGGCGTCAGACATGCCTTGATAAAATGGAGAAACTTTTCGGGGCCCCGAAGTCTGCTCTGTCTACTCCTGCGTCAGTTTTGTTGATGCCGAGAGGTTGCAGGGAGCCTTCTGACACGCTTCCCCGGCTGTTCCTCTCACCAGTACCTCCATGGATCGAGGGGAAGTTGATAGATCCTCGATGGCCTCACTGATCTCCCGAACATCGGGATTGTCCACTTCTTCGGTGCCGGAGAAAGACTGGCCTGAGCATCGCAAGAGATCCTGTAAACATCACTACCGGTCGCTTTCGATGCTCGGCTCCAGTTCCAGAGCGGCACCGGCAGCTGCCAGGCTGCCATCGAAGCAACACCAGCCATCGGAAGCCCCATCCTTCGATGCTCATGGTAGTCCTAGGTGTTCCCAACTGACACTGGTGCTGGGCACCGTGCCACCTTGGAGACTGAGGAAGAGCCGGTGATGCCGGACCACAAGATGCAATCCTCTGTGCTTAAGTCTCTCCAGAGCATTGAGCTGGCGGTGCCACCAGCCCCCACACCAGTGCCTGACCCTCCGCTGTCGATGCTAGTACCCCTGCTGGAGCATCTGGACGTCCTCCTGGGTGCCCTTCCAACGCAACCGGTGCCAGAGGGACCCTCAGTTCTTCAGCAGCCACCAAGGCCCCCCACTGGAGCGATCCCGATTCTTGGGTCCTCCAAAGAGGAAGATACAGCCGGTACTGCTCGGGTTTCCCGAGCCCTTGCTGGATCCTTCCGGCCTACCGAAGCCTCTGGTCCCCCCGATCCCAGGGGAATCGTCGATGCCTACAGTGCCCTTGAGGCCTCCGAAGCCATCTGAGCCCAGGGTTGCTACCCCTCACGGGCCTTGCCTACAGCATCCTGGTCCCAGTGAGGAAGAAGAGCCTTACGACCCCTGGGGTGACGATTCCACGGACTCATCCTCGGATTACTCAGACAACCCCCTCTTAGAGGCTTCTCCTCCAGAAGAATGGCACCGGTCACCTCCCTAGGACTTGTCATTTGCGGGATTTGTCAGGGCTATGGCTGAAGCAATTCCCTTTCAGCTGCTCATGGAGGAGGATGCACGGAATAAAATGCTGGAAGTGCTCCAGTTCGTTGATGCTGCTAAAGAGATCTTGGCAGTACCTATCCATGATATTTTTAAGGACCTCCTCTGCATGTGGGAGCACCCCATTTCCATTTCCCTCATTAATATGAAGGCAGACATCACCTACTTGGTGCAGCAGGGCCGTGGGGTTTGACAAGCGGCACCTCCCCCACCAGTTGGTGGTCATGGAGTCCACCTTAAAAAAAAAAAAAAAGGCCCGGCACTCCTCTCCTCTCTGGGCTGTGAGCACAGGGAGCTCAATTCCCTGGGCAGAAAGTCTTCCAGGGAGCCATGCTGGTGGCCCGCATTGCCGTCTACCAGCTTTATATGACCCAATATAACCGCAGTCTCTGGAAATGGGTCCAGCACTTTGCTGAGGGCCTGCTTCAACAGCAGCAAAGAGGCCCTCTTGGCCATTACCCTGCTGAGGTGGGTATCGGTGCCAGGAGAATGGCAAGGCTCCGGGCCTCTGGCTGGAGGACCAGGATAGGCTAGCCAACCTCCCGTGCACAGATGAAAACCTCTTTGGGGATAAGGTCCGGGATTAAGTAGCGCAATTGAAGAACTCATGATACCCTTCAACAACTGTCTGCTAGTGCCTCTTAAGGCCCGTCCTCGGCCAAGAAATACTCCAGGCCGGGCTCCCGGAAGCCCTTCTACCAGCAGAGGAAGTATTATTCTCCAGTCTCCAGGGCTCGTACACCACGCACAGGTTCCAGGGCCATCCTCGCCAACAGCAAGCGCCTAGACCTCAGCCGGCCCCCCCAGCAAGCCCTGGCCAAGGGCTTTTGACTGGTGGCACAGGAGCAAAAATCAGTTGATCCATACCCCTGTTGTCGGATCCCTCGGTAGGAGGCAGGCTCTTGAGCTTTGCCCATTGCTGGGAAAAGATCACGTCTGACCGCTGGGTCCTTACTATCATTCGCACGGGGTACTGTCTAAACTTCAGTTGGCTCCCGGAGACCTCTCCCTCATTTTCATCCGCCCACCAGCTGCCTTCCTCATGGCGAGTACGGTGGAACCAATCCCTTGCTTATCAGCAAGGCCGAGGGTTCTATTTGCGGTATTTGCTCATTCCATACGGAATGGTGGCTTACGCCCCATTCTTGATCTCTGGGCGTTGAACAAATTTCTCGTAAGAGAAAAGTTCAAGATGGTCTCTTTGGGCACTCTGATCCCGCTCCTCGGAGGAGGGGAATGGCTTTGCTCCTTTGATCTCAAGGAGGCGTACACACATATTGTAATTGTCCCCAGCCACTTCGTGGTGGGGAAATCACATTACCGGAACAAAATGCTGCCCTTCGGGCTGGCATTGTGCCCCCACGTTTATCCCACTCCCCTTCCCCCTTCCTTTCCCCCCCCCCCTCCTACTCCTGCCAACTCCCTTCCCATCTGCTCTCTGTCTATTCCTAGCCTGATGTCGTCCTCCCTCCATCCTCACCTGCCTATCCCCTTCCCTCTCCTGCCGCCTCCTATCTCTTCCCTCCTGCCTCCATCCTCACCTGCCTATCCCCTTCCCTCTCCTGCCACCTCCTATCTCTTCCCTCCTGCCTATCTCTACTCCTGTCCCTACTCCTACTCCTCCTTCCCCTAGCACTCCTGCCCTTGTCCTCCTGCATCATCTAGCCTCTACTCTCTCCCCCCCATACCTCTCACACACCATCCTCCTCATTCCTCCTCATTCCTCCTCACCACAAACACCACTCCTCCACCAAAACTCCTCCACTCCTCTTCACTTCTCCACTACCTCTCCTTCACTTCTCCTCACTCCTCCACACCAAAAGACAGACAGACAACTGGACTAAAAACCAAAAACTTTCACTTCAACAAAGAAGACAAAAGACCAAGGTAAAGAGAAACTGATGGCAACAGAAGACCAGACAATGCGCTCAGGTGATTGAATCAGAAAAAGTTCCTACTCCCACTAAACCACTGACCAACTCTCCTCTCTCTCCAATGCCTGACACACCAACAAAGAGGCAGCTGCAGGAAACCGGGATATATAAACTGAAAAAATGCACCATGCACTAATTTACGCTAGCTGTGTAAAATGACGCAGCACACGGTGACACAACGCACCGTTCGCTGACATAACACACCGTACACTGACAATGCTGAGTGTGTTATTTACCTATGTGATGCGGCAGGCTGCAAATTAGCCTAACCATGGCCTCTCTTTTGTATAACAAGTGTATTTTCGCTATATTTATAGTGATTTGATGAATCTAGGTCTTAGTTTGAAAATAGCTGGAGAGAGGGGTTTTTTTCCCGAACAATATTTTTATCGAAGTTTCCATTGCATCCAAGGGAGCAAACACAGGCATCAATGACATCATGTTCAACCAAATGCTAACAGCTCGATACAGTAAAGTGGGGCCGCGGTTACCCTGCTCCTAACCCGCTTTCTACTCGCTTTTCGGCCGAGTTAGTCCAACCCACGATACACTATCCCCTTTAACCCATTCTTACCGCCTCTTTAAATCACCAGGTAAACCCTTCCGCACACGGCATGTATATGAGATGTAAACGATCGAATTAGCTATTCCCTCCCATACAGTAACGTGCGCCCCGACTATCACTATTTTACCCTGCCATTTTGCCCCGCTTTTAACCTGCTAACTTACTGCCTACCCTTACCCCTGTGTTAGAGGCAGGGGTAATGGTAGACTGCAAACTTTCCCCCAAAAGGAAACCTCTAAAAACCTAAAATCCCCTCCTCCCAAAGCGACTCAACATTACTTTTTGTTGCTTTCTTACCTTTTGTTGCTTTCAGCTCCTTCCCTTCTCTGCCGTCCTCCGGAGGGGGCAGCCGGCGGCGAAAGCGGCTCGCAGCGGTCCCCCCCCAGTGCAGGTCCCGGTTCTCCTGGCTCAGCAACAGCAGTACAACGGCCACCAATTAAAGCAACTTGTCCAGTCTGGCACAAGTTTCCATATCCATGCCCCCTTGTATTCACATTCTCCACCTGCAGCCACAGCTAGGGCTCCATCCACCCCAATCCTTCCTTCCTTCCTGGCTGGGCCAAATTGTGAAGCAGCTTGCAGCGTTCCCCCCCCCGCGCAGGTTCCAGTTCTCCTGGCTCGGCGTGAGCCCACTATTCTGTGCCCTCTCCGGCACGAGCGGAGCGAAGTGTTCTTTCATTGACCTGAGCGCCCGTCGATTTGGGCGCTCCAGCTAATGAAAGCACATAGACGGGCGCGCGTGACGGGCGCTCCGGCTAATGAAAGCACATAGACGGGTGTGCGTGACGTCACGGCGTGCGTCACGCGCGCCCGTCTATGTGCTTTCATTGGCTGGAGCGCCCAAATCGACAGGCGCTCAGGCCAATGAAAGAACGCTTCGCTCCGCTCGTGCCGGAGAGGGCACAGAACAGTGGGCTCTCACCTCATGCCGAGCCAGGAGAACGCTGCAAGCCGCTTCACAATTTGGCCGAGCCAGGAAGGAAGGAAGGATTGGGGAGGATGGAGCCCTAGCTGTGGCTGCAGGTGGAGAATGTGAATACAAGGGGAATGGATATGGAAACTTGTGTCAGACTGGACAAGTTGCTTAAATTGGTGGCCACTGTACTGCTGTTGCCGAGCCAGGAGAACCGGGACCTGCATGGGGGGGACCGCTGCGAGCCGCTTTTGCCGCCGGCTGCCCCCTCCGGAGGGCGGCAGAGAAGGGAAGGAGCTGAAAAGCAACAAAAGGTAAGTTGGCACATGTCGAGCCGCTTCGGGAGGAGGGTATTTTCGGTTTTTAGGTTTTCATGGGTTAAAGTTGGGATCCACTTCCTGGTGCCTGTCATTTGAAATGACATTTGAAATGACAGGTACCAGCGCACCCAGGATACTGTATAGGCGCTGCATTAAGCGTCTATACAGTAAAATGGGTTGCGCTGGCCTAACGCTTCGCAGACACGGCTTGCATTTGCAAGCAATTTAAATAGAGTATCGAGCGGTATGTGATCAGAACTGTGCGTGCGGCAAACGAGGGTGCGCCCGGCACTGCTGCACTCTTTCTAATGTGGCCTTATTGTATCGACCCGTAAGTGATGCTGAAAACTACCAAGAGCAAAACCCCAACCCACAAGTCCTCCCTCCCCTATAATGTTCCCTTAGTATAATAATATAAACCAGAATTTCCCAACAAAACAAAAACAACCAACCAAAATGATTCCCCCCTCCCCAAGAACTCAAAATCCATAGAGGTTATCATAGAAGCTAGAGAGGACTAGCATTAATCCTAAACAAAAAAGAAGCAGGTATTTATGGCAAAAGTAGAACAGGAAAAGCATTTTATGAATCCCTGTATTATTGAGGGAGAATGTCTGATAAGTACACTGTGATTCTGGTTTTCATTACTGTGGGTAGCGATTTAAAAAATAGTGACCAAATTTGATGAAGTAAAATTTGACATTTCCTAGTGTGTAGCCAGATGGACTCAGGATCAATGGGTATAGTGTACTCCTGATAGCAGATGGGAGACGGAGTCAGATTTCAAAGCTGATGTCTGCCTATACATACCCGTGCAGGAAGCTTAGCTCTTCAGTATTTCTCCAGCTCCTAAAGCAGATAGGGACACTTCTACACACTAGAATAGTGTTAGCAATTTTAAAACAAAGAAGAAAGAAAATTTACCTCAAGAAGATGAGCCCTGCTCTCCTGCAGTGATACATAAGGGTCCCTCCCCCAGTCGAGAATTCCTGAGGTGATTTCCGAGATCCCTCAGAGGCAAGCCTCGGTTCAGTAGCCGGCTCCCGGCGTGGACTTAGCCCCCAGGGCAGCTGAGAGGCAGCAGGTGTTGAATTGAGCACGGCGGTGAAGGTAATTCCCTCTCCCCCCGCAGCCGGAGACCGCCCGTCCCGAGACCAGGTAAGGTAGAAAACCTCTTCTAAGTCTCCGGTCTCCGAGGCTCGATTAGCTGCACAGTTCGTCCCTTCCAGCGTCTGTAAAATCGGGTTGAGCAGCTCCGTCTGGGCTAGACCCTGATCAGGTGCAAGGGTCCTGCTGTGCCGTAGTGACACGTGCCTGCTTGCTTCTCTCCAGAGACGCAACCACGTCCACTGAAACGTTGGAACCAGCGATATCCTTCCTCACGGATGTGACCTCAGACCTAGTGTGCACCTCAGCCAGAAGCGTCTCCTCCATACTGACAACCAGAAGACAACTATGGCTCCGAAATTGGTCAGCCAATGCGACCTCCAAAGCCAACCTCACGAGTATGCCTTTTAAAGGATCCCTCTTGTTCGGAAGCGAATTGGAGAAGTTAGCCAACAAATGGGGCGAATCCCCAGTACCTCGTCTACCGGAGGACAGGAACAAAAACCAGCACTTCTTCCCCCGAAGAACCAAGGGAAGAGGAGCCCAGCGCTATAGACCGTACAAGAAACATATTACCAAGCACCTCGCCCCTCAGGCAGGGCACTGTCCTTTCGGATCAGACACAACAAGAGGGGAGCAGGCTCAGGTACAGGCTCCGCCCTCTCCCTACAATGAGAATCAACAGACCTATCCACAGGAAGAAGCCAAGGGGGCAGACTAACCCTCTTCTACAAAAGATGGATCGATATAACATCGGACAAGTGGGTCCTAAACATCATTCGAGAGGGATACTATCTGGACATCCACAGCATCCCTCCAGACAAATTTGTGAGATCACCATGCCACTCCCTCTCCAAGCGGATGGCAGTGGAAACCGCACTGACAAAGCTACTCAGCCTAAAGGCGATAACTCCAGTGCCCATGTACCAACAAAATTCTGGTCACTATTCCATCGTTCCCAAGAAGGAAGGAACATTCCGGCCCATCCTGGACCTCAAATCAGTCAATCGTTACCTGAGGGTACCACACTTCCGCATGGAAACCCTACTCTCAGTTATAAGGGCAGTACATCCGTGAGAATTCCTGACTTCATTGGATCTGTCCGAAGCCTATCTACACATCCCGGCCTGGGACAATGGGACCAGGAAGAGGCGGGATGGAACATAAACTGACTGGAAGCTCGAGCAGTCAGACTACAATTCGGCCACAGACTCTGGGTCGAATCTGTCAGTCATGTCTGACAAAGCCACAACAGTTGCCTACATCAACCGCCAGGGAGGAACCAGAAGCCAGCAGGTGTCCCTGGAAAATAGACCCTCTCATTGTGTGGGCGGAAACAAACCTGCAAGGCATCTCAGCCACCCACATCGTGGAAAAAGACAACATCTCTGCGGACTACCTCAGCAGAGAGAGCCTAGACCCAGGGGAATGGACGCTGTGATCCACAACCTTCCAGCTGATAGTAAACCGCTGGGGAACCCCAGCCATGGACCTACTGGCAACCCGGTCCAACACCCAAGTTCCCAAGGACTTCAGCCGCAGACGAGAACTGCAATCCCGGGGAATCAACGCCTTTGCCCAGACCTGGCCACAGGAAGACATAAGAAACATAAGAAAATGCCATACTGGGTCAGACCAAGGGTCCATCAAGCCCAGCATCCTGTTTCCAACAGTGGCCAATCCAGGCCATAAGAACCTGGCAAGCACCCAAAAACTAAGTCTATTCCATGTAACCATTGCTAATGGCAGTGGCTATTCTCTAAGTGAACTTAATAGCAGGTAATGGACTTCTCCTCCAAGAACTTATCCAATCCTTTTTTAAACACAGCTATACTAACTGCACGAACCACATTCTCTGGCAACAAATTCCAGAGTTTAATTGTGCGTTGAGTAAAAAAGAACTTTCTCCGATTAGTTTTAAATGTGCCCCATGCTAACTTCATGGAGTGTCCCCTAGTCTTTCTACTATCTGAAAGAGTAAATAACCGATTCACATCTACCCGTTCTAGACCTCTCATGATTTTAAACACCTCTATCATATCCCCCCTCAGTCGTCTCTTCTCCAAGCTGAAAAGTCCTAACCTCTTTAGTCTTTCCTCATAGGGGAGTTGTTACATTCCCCTTATCATTTTGGTAGCCCTTCTCTGTACCTTCTCCATCGCAATTATATCTTTTTTGAGATGCGGAGACCAGAATTGTACACAGTATTCAAGGTGTGGTCTCACCATGGAGCGATACAGAGGCATTATGACATTTTCCCTTTTATTCATCATTCCTTTTCTAATAATTCCCAACATTCTGTTTGCTTTTTTTGACTGCCGCAGCACACTGAACCGACGATTTCAATGTGTTATCCACTATGACACCTAGATCTCTTTCTTGGGTTGTAGCACCTAATATGGAACCCAACATCGTGTAATTATAGCATGGGTTATTTTTCCCTATATGCATCACCTTGCACTTATCCACATTAAATTTCATCTGCCATTTAGATGCCCAATTTTCCAGTCTCACAAGGTCTTCCTGCAATTTATCACAATCTGCTTGTGATTTAACTACTCTGAACAATTTTGTGTCATCTGCAAATTTGATTATCTCACTCGTCGTATTTCTTTCCAGATCATTTATAAATATATTGAACAGTAAGGGTCCCAATACAGATCCCTGAGGCACTCCACTGTCCACTCCCTTCCACTGAGAAAATTGCCCATTTAATCCTACTCTCTGTTTCCTGTCTTTTAGCCAGTTTGCAATCCACGAAAGGACATCGCCACCTATCCCATGACTTTTTACTTTTCCTAGAAGCCTCTCATGAGGAACTTTGTCAAACGCCTTCTGAAAATCCAAGTATACTATATCTACCGGTTCACCTTTATCCACATGTTAACTCCTTCAAAAAAGTGAAGCAGATTTGTGAGGCAAGACTTGCCCTGGGTAAAGCCATGCTGACTTTGTTCCATTAAACCATTAAGACCTGCTGTATGTCTTTCCCCCATGGCCATTACTGGGCAGGATCATCCGCAAGATAGAACACCACAGGGGACTAGTACTTCTAGTGGCCCCGGACAGGCCAAGAAGGCCATGGTACACAGACATGTGAAGACTTCTTGCGGGGAACCCTCTGTGCCTACCTCCACACAGGGACCTTCTCAGGCAAGGACCGATCCTCCACGAAGACCCGACTCTATTCTTTCTTATGGTCTGGCCCTTGAGAGTCCTTGACTGAAGAAAAGCAGATACTCTAAGGCAGTGATTGCCACCTTACTTCAAGCACGCAAGTTCTCCACATCACTAGCTTACATTCGAATATGGAGAGTATTTGAAGCTCTGTGTGAGGACCGTGAGATCCTTCCGCGGACAGTTAGAATTCCCAAGATCCTGGAATTTCTGTAGGACGGCTTGAACAAGGGGTTGTCCCTCAACTCCCTCCGTCCACCTTGGCTCTGAAGCAGGCCGCGCTGGCCTGCTTCAGAGCTAAGGTGAACGGCATCAGCCTATCAACCCATCCAGATGTTTCCCGCTTCCTGAGAGGGGTCAAACAAATCCAACCACCCTTAAAGTGGCTGGTGCCCCTATGGAATCTCAATCTAGTACTAGACTTCCTAGCGGGAACTTCCTTCAGACCAACGTGCGGTCTGTCACTATGGCTCCTGACCCTGAAGACTGCATTCCTAGTGGCAATACGTTCCGCCCGTCGTATCTCCAAGCTTCAAGCGCTATCCTGTCGGGAACCGTTCCTCAGATTCACACCAGGATCCTTACAGTTACGCACTGTCCCCTCCTTTCTACCAAAAGTGGTTTCTCAGTTTCATCTAAACCAAACCATCTCTCTGCCATCTCCAGACGAACACAAGGATTCGGAAGACTCACACTGTCTTCGCCATCTAAATGTCAGCAGACTCCTAGTCCAATGCCTGGAAAGATCGGAATCTGTGTGAAAGATGGACCACCTATTCGTCCTTCACAGCGGAAAGAACAAGGAGAAGCCGCCTCGCGGGCAACTATAGCTTGCTGGATCAAAGAAGTATTCAAGGCAGCCTACGTAGAGTCCATCTGGCTACATGCTAGGAAATGGAGAAATTACTTACCTGATAATTTCGTTTTCCTTAGTGTAGAAAGATGGGACTCAGCATCCCGCCCATGGCTGCCCCGGAATCCGGAAAACTCGGGTGACACAAACAGAGAACAAAACAGAGCGGCCCCCTCGCTGCTCCTTTTTGTAAGCCCCGGGATTTACGCATGTCCCCGGGTCTTTTGAAAATAGGCCTGGTGCGCGTAGACCCGATTACGCGCGTAAATCCTCCAGATTTACGTGCGTAACCCTTTTAAAATCCGGTCCTTATAGTAAAGAGAGATTGAGGTATGTTGTTTGGAATTTAAATGCATGAGTCTTTGAAAAGGCCTGGATAGATTTTTTAGTTATGTTGCTTTATGTAGTCGATAACGGATATCTTGAAAAGATATCCGGCTAAGTAACGCTGTCATCTACTAAAGAAAAAATGTTGACCCATCCCCTACCCCCCAAAGCATTACTCAATTCATATATTGTACTCTAGGCCACCCTGCCCTTTAAACCTTTTTAAATCAAAGAGATTTGCCCCATTTTGGAAGCCAATGTTACCTTTAAGAGGAGCTCAGCCTACCTCTCCTCTCCCACACACCAACTAGGAAAAATCGTGGCTCCCACACCCTATTTCCATCCCCACTGATACCTTTTTCTTCGTCGCCAGATAAGGGCTAAATATAGCTGGGTAAGCCATTTAGATGGATAACTATACATATCCTTTTGAGAATGGACCTCAGTATTTATACTGAAAAGAATCCTCATAGTGCCACAAGTTTTCATACAGAGCCTAACTGGAGTTTTTTTTTTTTTTTCAGAATGGAATCATCACAGGGGTATATCCTGCGAGCCCATCCAGCTGGCTTATTGTAGTGATGGGGGGTGATGTCAACAACGCATGCCAAAATCGATCCTTCTCTAGGAATAATAGCTAAAATCAATACTACTTTGAGCGACACGTAAGTATTCATTGTGCTGTTTCTTTCAAGCTGTCAGTAGAAGTAACGTAGCATGGACATAAATTTTAGAGGTAACTGGCAGAGTTAACATAGTAAGATAGTGTATGATGGCAGAAAAAGACAAAAGTGATTTTCCCAACATGCTTATTTTTTTAGGGTAGTAACTGCTGCTCCATGTAGATTAAAAGATATTAACTGTGCCAGTTAACACAGGCTGTCCCTTTTTCTTCATTTCCATTTTTCATCCATTAGAGATCCTTTATCCCATTCCCTTTTGAATTCCATTACCATTCTTCATTACCTCTTCCAGGAGGGCATTCCCATACATCCACCACCCTTTCTGCGAAGAACTATTTCCTGATGTTGTTCCTGAGTCTACCCGTTTAGAACTTCATTTTATGTCCCTAGTTCTACAGGTTTTTTCCCACTGGAAAGGCTCGATTCTTGTGCACCATTAATATCCTTCAGGTATTTAAATCTGTATCATATCTCCCCTGCCCCTCTTCTCTTCCAGATTGTATACATAATTAGATGTTTAGGTGTCATCTCACAACTCTTTTGGTTCTGAGCATACATCATTTTGATCACCTTTCTCTGGAGCGTTTCCATCCTGTCTCTATCTTTTTTGAGGAATGCAAACAAAGAGATGCCGAGGGTCCTCAAAAAGGTTTATTAATATTCCGTAAATACCCGACTCTAGGCCTGAGTTTTGCCCAGTGAAGGGCTGCTTCAGGGGCTGTTAAAAGCAAATTTTATCAATTGACAAGATGCACTTTAATATTCTCATGCCTCATACAAAATGAAATACAAAGCATTGGTAGCAGGTCTTTGTTAGGCCGACTTCCTTCTTGTTTCTTTTTTGAGATATGGTCTCCGGAACGGAACACAGTACTCCAGGTGAGATCTCAGCAGGGACCTGTACATGGGCCATTCCCTGTACGTACCTGGATCAGTCCAGACAGTGGGTTATATCCCCCGACCAGCAGATGAAGTCAGAACAGAGTTTGAGAGTGTCAGCATATACAGTAGTGCACCCTCTGCTGGAGCTCAGTATTCTTCTGACTCCAGCAGATGCGAGTGGGGGGATCCACTAGCTCCCCCAGATTGACAGGGTTTCTTCATTTTTAGTTATTTCTTTCTTTTTCTCCACAGTATTTCCCTGTCTTATGTTTCTCTTCATTTTGGATCCTTAAAGTTTAAAAAAAAAAAAAGTTTTCAATTTTTGAGGAGGTGTGTGTCTGTGGCTCTGCCTTCTCTATTCTGTACTCCTTTCCTCTTCCGTTGGGGTAAGTGGAAGTTTTTTGAGTTTCTTTCTCCACAGGTTTGCTTCTTTTTGGTGGTGCCCCGTGGATGCCGGTGGTTCCGGCCGCTCCACGCGTCGTTGGGGGTCCCGCGGTTTGCAAGCTCCGCCCGCGGGTGTGTGCTCAACTAAAACGGGGGTTTTCCCCCGCAGTTACTGGACCCCTTCGGCGGGTTGTTAGGGCCATTTCCAGGCCCCCCCGCGGTACTAGCTCGTCTTTGGCCCCACCCTGAGGCTTTTCTTTTTCCCGGTGCTGACATGCCGCGGTCCTCGAGGTGTGAGGCCTGCGGCGAGCCGGGAAATCAATTTCTGAGGGAGGGGCTTTGTGAGCGGTGCTTCCCCGACGGGGAAGGCACCCTGCAAGTCTCCGGTGCGATTTTGGACCTGCCGCCTCCTCAGCCCGGGTGGCGTGGGCCGGCCACGACGCCGCCTTTGGCGGGAACGGCGGCCATTTTAGGGGGTCAGCGTGAGACGGACTCGCTCCCAGATGCAGACAGGATTGGTTGCACTGGCTCTCAACAGGCTTTGCCCCCGGCGGGAGGTTTGCCCGACCGGGGCTCCCAGGACGGTCTTCCCCCAGGGATTCCAATCAGCTCTCCGTTTTTCTCACCTGACTTTATTCTTTTTTTTTATTTATACTTTATTGATTTTAACTTTGATTACAAGAAAATATTCCAATGCGTTCTTCATATTCCAGGCAGGAAATAACAATAAAAATAAAGACATATTTCACTTATTACAGCAAAAACAATATCCCTGGTCAGATACACATTGTAACAGTGAGGAAATAAAAGGAGACCAAGGGTGAAATAATAAGCAGATATATAAGTAATCAGATTATTAAGGTATTACATGCTGATACTTTGAGGGGAGCCAATAACCATAAATTTTTTGAAAACCAAGCTAAGAGAGCAAACCTAAGATTTCTTAACTTCCCAAAAACTAAACTACAGTCACCTGTAGATCTATTGAAAAGTTACTTTATAAATATATTGAAGTACCCGATAGAAAAGATTCCGGCTATATCATCTGCCTATTATCAAACACAACGTAATCTATCTGGAAATAATATTATTACCCAAGAAAAACAAGGAGAAGAAGAAATGTTAGATTTAACTGATTTCTTGGAAAAATCTTTCGAAATGGAAATTAATCTGAGGGCAACATTATTGGTGCAGTTTTCCTCAAGAATGGATAGAGATGGTGTATTAAAGCATTATTTCAGGTTTCAAAAATTAAAATTTTTCGGACAGTGTATTCAAATTTTCCCAGACATTGCTAGATTGTCACAGTTGAAACGTAAAAAATTTCTGGAAATGAGGGGGGAGGTGGTGGGAAGAGGGGCACGGTTTATGCTACGTTTTCCCTGTCGATGTTTTATATACTATGGGAATGCAAAATATATATTTTCCTGGCGTGTAGCCAGATGGACTCAGAACCAATGGGATAGTATCCGCGTGCTAGCAGTTGGAGACGGATCCGACGTCAGCACGGGGTATATAGCCCCACAGGAAGCGAAGCGAATCAGTAATTTCAGTCTCCAAAGCAGTTTGGAGTACCTGCACGCTGGTTCAGCGTGCTTTCCAAAACTACTTTAATTTTTTCTCTTTTTTCTCATTCTAGATTCTACTTTACCTTTCTTCAACGACTTTTGAGCCCCGTGCTCCTCAGGGGACGTTTCTGTCACTCCCCCCAGTTGAGCTTCCCGGGGTGACTGCCGTGGTCCCCCGGAGGTGAAAGTCCTCGGTCCGGCCGAACCGCGGCAGGGGCATAGCCCCCCGGGAGAGACTCGGGTGTGGCTTCGAGGCCCTCGGTCCCGGCGTGGACGAGGTTGCGGGTGCAGTTCCTCCAATCGCGGCGGTGAAAGGTACCGGCCCTTTCCCCCCCGCAGCCGGAGACCGCCTGTGTTCCTGCCCGGAAGCGCCGACGATCTGGTAAGGCGTACGTCTCTTCGCCCAGGTCTCCGAAGTAGAGGATCGGCGGCGTGGCAAGCCGTGGAGGACGCCATTTTGTGGCCTTATTCAGGTATTCCGCGCCCGTAATAGGCGCGGCTTTCTTCCTCCTTGTGCGTATATTGCTTTGTTCTCGCATATTGGCTGCCACTGTGAGTTTATGCCGCATATTACTGCTGAATGCCTATTGCATACCATAGAGCATATTATTGCTATTGTGCGCCTGTTGTATTTAGCGCCTATTGCTGCCGCTTATTATTGCTATTGTGCGCCTGTTGTATTTAGCGCCTATTGCTGCCGCTTATTATTGCTATTGTGCGCCTGTTGTATTTAGCGCCTATTGCTGCCGCGGATTATTGCGCACTTGCTATATTTGGTATGGATCAGCACGCGGCTGCGGCCTCAGCGGCGCCGCCGCCTGTCTTAGGCATTTCAGCTCTTGGCCTCTGCTCTGCATGCCACCTTAGAGCCACGCGCAGTACTGAGCCAGACTCTCCCTATGTGCCCAATGTGAGGCGGCCGGGGGACCCTCCGGCCAGGACCAATCTCAGCCGCAGTTTCTTGACAGTTCCCCTGCAGCTACCCCGGATTTGGGGGGCAGTCTCGACCACTCGGGAATCCCGGGGGATCTTGTACCCCGGCGATTAGAGGCTGCTTCCATTTCCTGGGTGGATCTCTTTAAGGGGATTCATGCCTTCGTCCAGATGCAGGCGGCTTCCCGTCCCGGCCCTACTGTCCCTGCTGCTCCTGTTGTTCCTGCTGTTGCTGCGGTTCCTGCGGTGGCTATATCTGCGGCGCCTGCTGCGGCTGCCGCTGCGGTGGCGGCGCCTAGGGATCCTGTTCCTGGACCCTCACAGCCTTATCGGGTGCGGGACCTCCCGCCACTAGACAGTCCAGATCAATCAGACCAGGAGGTTTCGCCGGACGAGTCCGAACTCCCGGACGAAGGAGACCTCCCCCCTGGGATTGAGCCATATAGAACCATGAGGCGGTTCTTCCCTAAGGAGGACCTCTCTGACCTTGTGTCTCAGTGTCTGGCGGAGCTGGATATTACTGGTCCCAGTGCTTCGGTACCTTCTGCGCAGAACCCTCTGCTGGAAGGTCTTCGTCCTACAGCCCGCCATTTTCCTTTCTTGCAGGCGGCTCAGCAACTAATAGATTTGGAATGGGCGGCGCCGGCGGCTTCATTCAAAGGGGGCCGGGCCCTGAAAGGTATGTACCCATTGGCTCCGGCTCTCCAGGACCTGCTGGCATGTCTTCAGGTGGACGCCTTAATTAGCGCTGTGGTCAAGCGCACTACCATTCCAGTGGAAGGGGGGACGGCCCTCAGGGAGCCCCATGACAGGCGAATGGACGCCATTCTGAAACAAACCTTTGAGGTGGCAGCTCTTTCTTTGCGGATTGCGCCCTGCTGCACTGTGGTGACTCGTGCCTGCTTATCCCAGGTCAGGAACAACGCTCCAGCGGCTGACATGGAGTCCGCTCTTTCCTTCCTCACAGATGCCGCTTCGGATTTGGTTCGAACTACAGCTAAGGGGATCTCATCTTCCGTAGCCGCCAGGAGGCAACTCTGGATCCGGCCGTGGGCTGCTGATGCGCCTTCGAAGTCTTGCCTCACCAGGTTACCCTTCCAGGCCTCGTTTCTCTTTGGCAGTGGTCTTGATAAGCTAGCCACTACCTGGGGTGCCTCTCCTGTGCCGAGACTGCCGGAAGATCGATCCAGGAGGGGACAGCGCTCGTTTCCACGGCCCTCCAGGAGCAGGAGTTCACAGCGCTTTGTTCCGTATAGGGGGCGCTATCAGGCGCCACGTCCTCCGGCCAGGAATCAGTCCTTTCGGACCAAGCAGCGCAAGCGAGGGGCTGGTCCGGGCTCGGGTCCCGGTCGCGCCCCACAATGAGAATTTGCCGATTCATCTGGGGGACGGAGCCATAGGGGGCAGGTTGACCCTCTTCTACCCCAGATGGGTCGCGATCACGTCGAACCAGTGGGTCCTCGCCGTTATCCGGGAAGGATATTATCTGGACTTTCATCATCTTCCGCCGGACAAGTTTGTGGAGTCTTCCTGTCCCATACACAAGAAGGCAGCATTGGAAGCTACCCTGGCGAGGCTCCTGTCCTTGAACGCCATCATCCCAGTACCTGACTGGGAAGTGAATTTTGGACACTATTCCATTTATTTCATGGTACCCAAGAAAGGGGGCACTTTTCGGCCTGTTCTGGACCTCAAGTCAGTCAATCGATACTTACGGGTACCGAGGTTTCGCATGGAAACTCTGCGCTCCATCAAAGCCGCAGTCCAGCCCGGAGAATTCCTCACGGCATTAGACCTGTCAGAAGCATATCTTCATATTCCGATCCATCCGGATCATCAGCGCTACCTGCGCTTCAAGGTTCTGGGCCGCCACTTCCAGTTTCGGGCGCTTCCCTTCGGGTTGGCCACGTCCCCACGGACATTCACCAAGGTGGTAGTAGTGGTGGCAGCGGCACTCAGGCGGGAAGGGATTCTGGTCCATCCCTACCTAGACGACTGGCTGATCAGGGCGAACTCTCGAGAGGAGAGCCTGCGGACAACCGACAGAGTGATCGCCCTTCTGGAAAGCTTGGGCTGGGTAATCAACCTCAGCAAGAGCTGCCTACAGCCTTCCCAGTCAATAGAGTATCTGGGAGTGCAGTTCGACACTCGGGCGGACACGGTCAGTCTTACGACCAAGAGACAGTTGAAACTTCGACAACGTATCCAGTATCTGATGGGTGCCAGTCGGCCCATAACCTGGGATTATCTGCAGGTTCTGGGTCTCATGGCCTCCACCCTGGAAGTGGTGCCTTGGGCGCGGGCCCATATGAGACCTCTACAGCATTCCCTGCTCTCTCGCTGGAGCCCCCGTCGACGGGACTATTCCACGCACTTTCCTCTACCGGCCAGAGTTCGGACCCAGCTGCGGTGGTGGTTGCAGTCCAACCACCTGAGCAGGGGGTCGAAGATGTCCTCGCCCACGTGGACCTTGCTCACCACAGATGCCAGCCTGAGCGGCTGGGGAGCACATTGCGAAGAACTCACCGCGCAAGGGCGGTGGAACAGAGAGGAGTCCACGTGGAACATCAATCGCCTGGAGGCCCGGGCAGTCCGATTGGCATGCCTGCGATTCGCTCAGACTGCGGCACAGAGCTGTCAGAGTGATGTCCGACAACGCCACCACGGTGGCCTACATCAACCGGCAGGGCGGAACCAGAAGCCGACAAGTCTCTCTGGAGATCGCCCCACTGATGGTTTGGGCAGAAGTGGATCTGCAGGACATCTCTGCCATACACATTGCCGGGAAGGACAATACCACAGCAGACTTCCTCAGCAGAGAACGCCTAAATCCAGGAGAGTGGCAGCTGTCCCCCACAGCTTTCCAGATGATTGTCGATCACTGGGGGATTCCGGCCATGGATTTACTGGTGGACAAGTCCAATGCTCAAGTCCCCAGCTACTTCAGCCGCAGGCGCGACCCGTTCTCACACAGAATCGATGCTTTTCCTCCGTGGCCTCTGGGCGCCACCATCCACAAGATTCAGACGCACCGGGGCCTCGTTCTTCTAGTGGCACCAGACTGGCCAAGAAGACCCTGGTACGCGGACATGAGACGACTACTGGCAGGGGACCCTCTTCCTCTGCCTCCTCTCCGGGACCTTCTACGTCAAGGTCCCATCCTCCACGAGGATCCAGCTCAATTCTCTCTTACGGTCTGGCCCTTGAGAGGGCTAGACTGAAGAAGAGAGGTTACTCGGGGCCCGTGATTGATACACTCCTCCGAGCTCGCAAGTTTTCCACATCCCTCACCTATGTACGGATCTGGAGAGTATTTGAAGCATGGTGCGACACTCATGGCACCAATCCACATGCCACCACCATACCTATCGTGTTGGATTTCCTGCAGGATGGGCTTCAGAAGGGTCTCTCCCTCAGCTCCATCAAAGTTCAGGTTGTGGCACTGTCTTGCTATGGTCCCAGGAGGGATGGCAAGACCATCGCCAAGCATCCAGATGTTTCTCGTTTCCTGCAAGGGGTCAAGCATATTCGTCCACCACTAAAGTGGCCTGTGCCCTTATGGAACCTTAATCTTGTTTTGGATTTCCTCGCGGGATCCACCTTCCGACCCCTTCAGGGCTTATCTCTCCGGTCTCTCACCTTGAAGTTGGTGTTCTTGCTGGCGGTGTGCTCTGCACGACGCATCTCTGAGCTACAAGCACTGTCCTGCCGTGAGCCCTTTCTACGGATCACTCCGGAAGCTATCCATCTTCGGACGGTTCCCTCCTTTCTACCTAAAGTGGTTTCCCAGTTTCATCTTAACCAAACCATATCTTTGCCTACTACGGTAGGTTTGAAGAAATCTGAAGAAGGCCGTTTATTACGCCATCTCGACATCGGCAGATTACTGCCCAGGTATCTGGACATGACACAAGACCTGCGACAGACGGACCACCTGTTCGTCCTGCACAGCGGGAACAGACAAGGGGAAGCGGCCTCTCGGCCCACCATCGCCCGCTGGATTAAAGAAGTTGTCAGAGCAGCTTACGTGGAGGCGGGGAAGTCTCCACCTCTGCAAGTTAAGGCTCATTCTACTAGAGCACAAGCGGCATCCTGGGCTGAATCCAGGATGTTGTCGCCTGCAGAAATTTGTAAAGCGGCGACGTGGTCCTCCCTCCATACCTTTTCCAGGTTCTACCGTCTGGATGTCCAGGCCAGGGAGGACTCGGCTTTTGCGAGGGCGGTACTACACGGTCCTCAGGCAGCCTCCCGCCCAGGCAGGGAGTAAAGCTTTTGTACATCCCATTGGTTCTGAGTCCATCTGGCTACACGCCAGGAAATGTTGAGATTACTTACCTGGTAATCTTCTTTTCCTTAGTGTAGACAGATGGACTCAGCATCCCGCCCAGCTGCCTGTGTACATGGGTTTCACCGATTCCAGGTAAGCCATGGTATTTGTTTACATACGAGCGTACACTCTACCAGTGTCAACGCCTTCCGGTTGTGAATGCTGGCGGTCTCCAGCCAATGTCAATCTGTCAGGGGAATCCTGTTTTCACTTTTCACTGAGCGTCAGTACACACATCCATAACAGCTTTTGCAAGGAAGATTACTGATTCGCTTTGCTTCCTGTGGGGCTATATACCCCGTGCTGACGTCAGATCCGTCTCCAACTGCTAGCACGCGGATACTATCCCATTGGTTCTGAGTCCATCTGTCTACACTAAGGAAAAGAAGATTACCAGGTAAGTAATCTCAACATTACAGAACCGACACAATTACGTAGTTTCTTAGATGCACCGTCATGTGCCTAGGATAATCCAGGGGTAGTTGGAATAAGAGTTTATGGTCACCTGACTTTATTCTGGCAATGCACATGGCTTATTTGCAGGGTATGGGAGCGCAGGCCCCTAATCCCCTGGGGGCCCCTCCCCCCAAGGTTCCTAAACTTGCTGTTGGTCTCACCGCCTCGTCCATTACGCCTGGATCCCTGCCGGGTCCCTCTCCCGTGCCACCCCGGCGTACCACGGGGGCGGCTTCGCCGGTGAGAGACGTCTCCCCGGAACCCCCGGAGGCGCATCCGGATGGACATACGGAGGGGGACGACCCTCGAGCCCTACGGATTTTTCAAAAAGAAGAGCTGGATGAACTCATCCACCACATTATTCAGGAGCTGGACCTCGACCCACCTCCAGATTCGCTGATCCCTGTGGCTCCTGCCATCGCCACCTCGTCTCGCAAAGGAGATCCAGTACTTGCCGCCCTCTGTCCTAGAGCAAGGGCTTTCCCTATTTATGAGTCCTTCCTACAGCTTCTCACCAGGGAGTGGGACACTCCCGAGGCATCCTTGAAAGTCACACGTGCCATGGAAAAGCTATACCCGCTCCCTGAGGATTTTTTGGATCTTATCAAGGTTCCCAAGGGTGGACTCAGCGGTGTCGGCAGTGACCAAGAGGACAACCATCCCAGTCACGGGGGGGAACGGCCCTGCGGGATACACAGGACCGTAAACTAGAGACCTTCCTCAAGAGGGTCTTCGAAGTCTCCGCCCTGGATATGCGGGCCGTGATGTGCAGTTCGCTCGCGCAAAGGGCCAGCTTATTGTGGGTATAGCAGCTTCTCACCTCTCAAGAATTGCCCCCCGAAGAGGCCGCCCAGGCGGACCGGCTGGAATCTGCCATAGCATACGGGGCGGACGCCCTGTATGATCTTTTTTGCGTAATGGCGAGGTCCATGGTTTCGGTTGTAGCAGCCAGACGGCTCTTGTGGCTTCGCAACTGGGCAGCGGATGCTTCCTCCAAGTCGAGCCTTGGCTCCCTCCCCTTTCGGGGGAAGTTCTTATTTGGAGAGGACCTGGATCAGATCATCAAGTCCCTGGGGGAAAATTCGGTGCATCGGCTGCCGGAGGATAGACAGCGTTCCTTCAGATCATTTTCTTCCGGTAGAACCAGGGCCAGGGCACAGCGACGTTATAGGTCTTACCGACAGTCCGCTTCCCGGACACAGCAGACAAGACCCCAGCCTTGGTCTCGTTCCTTTCGTGGGCAGAGGCCCGCGAGAGAGGGTCCAGGGCAAGGAATTCCGCCCACAAAGTCATCCCAATGATGCCAAAGGAGCCCACTTCTCCCCTCCCCGGATCGGAGGCCGCCTCATGGACTTCTACGAGGAGTGGGCAGTTATCTCCACGGACCAGTGGGTGCTGGACACCATAAGAGACTGTTACGCCTTGGAATTTGTCCGCCCCCCGAGGGACCGGTTCATCTTCTCCCCCTGCGGTTCGGATCTCAAGAGGATAGCGGTTCAACAAACACTAGACCGACTGCAGGAAATAGGGGCCATCGTTCCCATCCCCTTCGAGGTGGGCTTGGGCCACTATTCCATTTACTTCATCGTTCCCAAAAAGGACGGTTCCTTTCGCTCCATCCTGGACTTGAAGGAGGTAAACAAGGCCCTCAGGATCACCCAGTTCCGCATGGAGACTCTCCGATCAGTGATTGCCGCAGTGCACAAGGGAGAATTCCTCGCTTCACTGGACCTCTCGGAAGCGTACTTGCACATTCCCATCCTGCCGGCTCACCAGCGGTATCTTCGCTTCAAGATTCTCGGTCAACACTTTCAGTTCAAGGCGCTTCCCTTCGGTTTGGCGACCGCACCTCGGACCTTCACAAAGATCATGGTAGTGGTGGCGGCGGCCCTCCGCAAGGAGGGTATCCTAGTACATCCGTACCTAGACGACTGGCTGATTCGAGCGAAGTCCTTCTCACATGGTCAGACCTCAGTGGCCAGAGTAGTACAATTCCTACGCTCTCTGGGCTGGGTGGTGAACCTTCCAAAAAGTTCCCTTGTGCCCTCGCAACACCTGGATTTCTTAGGGGCGAGCTTTGATACCAGACGGGGGATGGTGTTCCTGCGCCAGGACAAGGCGCAAGCTCTGAGAGAGCACATGTCTCGGTTTTCGGCTCTGGAAGAACCAACCGCCTGGAATTATCTGCAGCTCCTGGGAGTAATGGCCTCCACCATCGACATGGTACCCTGGGCGTTTGCACACCTGCGTCCACTGCAGGCGTCCCTACTATCCCGCTGGAAACCAGTCTCGCAGGAGTATCAGGTGATCCTGCCGCTTCCACCATTAGCCAGGAAAAGCCTGGATTGGTGGCTTGTCCCCTCACATCTGGCTCGGGGAGTCTCGCTCGAGGTTCCCAATTGGGTGGTGGTGACCACCGATGCCAGCCTCGCGGGATGGGGCGCCGTCTGCGAAAGAAGCGCCACTCAAGGGACTTGGACGCCAGAGGAGGCAAAGTGGCCGATCAATCGCCTAGAAACGAGAGCCATGCGTTTCGCTCTCCAGCGTTTTCTTCCCCTGGTGCGACACAGGGAGGTGAGGATCCTCTCGGACAACGCCACCACAGTGGCCTACATCAATCGGCAAGGGGGGACAAGAAGCAAGCATGTCTCCCTCGAGTCTACTCCTCTGATGGAGTGGGCGGAGAGCAATCTCATCCGGATAGCGGCCTCCCACATCGCCGGGATGGACAACGTTCAGGCAGACTTCCTGAGTCGTCAACAGCTAGACCCCGGCGAGTGGGCTCTCTCCGACGAGGCAATGCATCTCATCATCCGTCGTTGGGGGACTCCACGCCTCGATCTAATGGCAACCTTTCTCAACGCCAAGGCTCCACGCTTCTTCAGCCGCAGAAGAGAGCGCGGCGCGGAGGGGGTGGATGCCCTCGCCCTTCCGTGGCCGTCGGATCAACTGCTCTATGTGTTTCCTCCTTGGCCTCTGGTCAGCAAGGTTCTCCGCAGGTTAGAACATCGAGGGACTGTAATTCTCGTCGCCCCGGAATGGCCCCGTCGGCCATGGTTCGCAGATCTACTTCAGATGACGGTGGACGGCCCACTTCGCCTGTCCCATCTTCCTCATCTTCTGCGCCATGGTCCGGTATTTTTCGAGCAGGCAGAACTCTTCTGTCTTGCGGCCTGGCTTTTGAACGGTGCAGTCTCCGCCACAGAGGCTACCCGGAGATAGTGATCTCAACGATGCTTCGTTCCCGCAAGCCTTCGACCTCCGTCACTTACGTTCGAGTTTGGAAGGTCTTCGAAGCATGGTGTTCCGACCGCGGAGTCCAAACCATGGAGGCGCCTGTCCCGCTGATCCTTCATTTCCTACAGGATGGTCTGGATAAGGGTCTCGCCTATAATTCGCTCCAGGTTCAGGTGGCGGCCTTGAATGTCTTGGTACAGAAGGACTGCTCTCTACCCCTTCAGCCGGATATCGCACGTTTTCTGAAGGGTGCCAAACACCTGCGGCCACCGGTCAGGGATCCTTTCCCTTCTTGGAGCCTCAACTTGGTGCTGCGAACGCTGTCGGGCCCTCCTTTTGAACCCCTGAGGGGGTCCTCCCTCAAGGACCTGACCCTCAAGACGGTTTTCCTGGTAGCCATCTCTTCTGCTCGCCGGATTTCAGAACTTCAAGCCTTGTCCTGCCGAGACCCTTATCTGCGTTTCTCCAACTCTGGGGTTTCCCTTCGTACGGTGCCATCCTTCCTACCGAAGGTGGTCTCGGGCCTTCCACGTCAATCAAACGGTGGAGCTTTCAGCGTTTGCTCCAGAGGAACCCCGGTCTCTCCGGCTCCTGGACGTCAAGCGTGTACTGCTCCGCTACCTGGAGGTTACCAATGACTTCCGGGTATCCGATCATTTGTTTGTCCTCTGGTCAGGACAGAGGAGAGGTTCTCAGGCATCCAAGACGACTATTGCTCGCTGGATAAAGGACGCCATCTCATCCGCTTACATTGCGGCGGGGCGGGTGCCGCCTCGCAGCGTTACGGCTCATTCTACGCGATCCCAAGCGGCGTCCTGGGCGGAATCTCGCTCTGTTTCCTTCCAGGAAATCTGCCGTGCGGCGACATGGAAGTCGTTGCACACTTTTTCCAGACATTACAGACTACACCTGGCGCCTCAGTGCACGGGTTCTTTTGGCGATCAGGTTCTCCGAGCAGGTCTCTCAGGACCCCACCCGGTTTAGGGACGCTTGGGTACATCCCACTGTCTGGACTGATCCAGGTACGTACAGGGAAAAGAAAATTATTCCTTACCTGCTAATTTTCGTTCCTGTAGTACCATGGATCAGTCCAGACGCCCGCCACTAGGGGTTTCATTCGGTCCTGCTCGGATTCTTCCAGGTATCTTTCATTCTGTTTGTCTCTGATTATTGTTACTGTTCACAGCTCCTCACAAGTTGAATGTTGCTGGTCCCGTTGACCGTTTGTTTACTTATATCTTTCTCTGTTCCTCTTTGGGAACGGTTCTGGATCCAAAATGTTGTGTTTTTTGCTTTTGGGCTTTGCTATGCGTAATACTGAGCTCCAGCAGAGGGTGCACTACTCTATATGCTGACGCGCTCAAACTCTGTTCTGACTCCATCTGCTGGTCGGGGGATATAACCCACTGTCTGGACTGATCCATGGTACTACAGGAACGAAAATTAGCAGGTAAGGAATAATTTTCTTTTATCACCTTTTCCTGCTATTTATGCCTCTCTCTATGCAGCCCAACATCCATCTGGACTTAGCCACCACCTTATCACATTGTTTTGCCTCCTTCAGATAATAAGACACTGATGGTCCCTTTCCTGGTTCCTGCACATTAGGCTTTCACTGCCTATCAGATAGAGCTCTTTTGGATTCTTTTGGATTCCGGCACCTAAATGCATGACTGCTCTTCTTGCCATTGGATCCCAGCTCTCAAACCTTCGACCCATCCTCTAGCTTTCTTAGATCACTTTTTATTATCTCATTAAGGTGTGTCTACTCCGTTGCACATCTTAGTGTCATCTGCAAAAGAAACACTTTTTCTTCTAACCCTTCTGCTGTGTCACTCACAAAGATGTTACAAAGATGCTCGGTCAGACCACAGTCCATCGAGTCCAGTATCCTAAATCTGACCGTGGCCAATCCAGGTTGCAAGTACTTGCCTGATCCCATAAAGTAGATCTAATTCAGGGGTCAGGAACCTTTTTGGCTGAGAGCCATAAACGCCACATATTTTAAAATGTAATTCCATGAGAGCCATACAATATGTATAAAACTAAATACAAGTAAATGTGTGCATTTTATGTAAAATCACACTTTTAAAGTACAATAAGTCTCTGAAAATATTACACCAGGCCTTAAGACACCAATACATCTATTAGGAAAACGGACCAAGCCAGGCTGCTATAGAGTCCTACACAGAAACTACACGCCAGCAGAAAACCTCACCTGAATCACGTGCTGTCCCTCACCTAACATAGAATAAAGAGACCAAAACACATAACAAGAAGCATGCAGAAAAAACTGAATTGGAAACTGCAACAAGCCAGAGTCTCTGTATGCAGTGTAACAAAGGAAAAAAGAAACATCACCCATCCTTATAAAACAAATCAAGAAATATAAAATCATCAGCAGTAAAACTGTACTAACAAAAAGAACATATTTCGAAACAGCTGATGAGTGGAATATCCAGTAATTAAAAACTCATATAAAACATTTCCAGATACCAACAAAATATTTCAAAATAGCAGACACAAAGACCCAGTAATGAAAAATAATGATACAAAAATTTTTTTGCTCTGCATACCTGGGAACGTTTGATATCCAGGTGTCCTGAGATTGTTCTGAATTAGCAGGAGGTGGGGTGGTTTGCTTGGAACTTTCTCCTCTCTCAGTCACATACCAGCGCTCTCTCTCACACTGGCTCTCAATGACACACCTATACACACATGCTCTCAGTACTCACATATACCCATGTTTTTTCTCTCTCACTTATATAGGCTCTTAATTACACATTTACACACATGCTGTCTATCTTTTCACGCTTACACACACACATGCTTTCAATCACATAAATACATGCTGTCTTTTTCTCTCACACACAGACTCTCATTCACATGTTTACAAACATGTCCTCTCTTTCTCTCATTTACACACAGGCTCAATCACATACTCACATGCTCCATCACCTAAACCAGCTCTCAATCTCACACAGACACACATGCTCTCTCTCTCTTACTTATACACACAGGCTCTTAATCATACATACACATGATTTCTCTCACACACAAAGGATCTCAATCATACACACATACTCTTTCACACAAACAGGTTTTCAATCACAAACTTACACATACAGGTTCCCAATGGTAAACTTACATTCATGCTCTCTCTCTCTCACAGGCAGGCTCTCAATCACAGACATACTCTCTTTCACATATACCTGCTCTCAATCATTCACATACATGCAATCTCACACACACAGGCCCCCGCGGCCCGGAAGAGGAAGTGGAGCGTATCGGGTGTGTGCGCGGCAAGAAGAGGCCACGCTAGTGCGCTCGGCATCGGCCCGAAGAAAAGAAGACTGCAGCGCGGCTCGGAGGAAAATGAAGAGGTTAGCGTTGGGAGAAGGCTGCTGCCGCGAGTTCCCGGGGTGGGGGAGAGAGAGAGTGAATGAGCGAGCAAACACAGCTTGCTCGCTCATTCACTCTCTCTCTCCCCCACCCCCACCCCGGGAACTCGCGGCAGCAGCCTTCTCCCAACGCTAACCTCTTCATTTACAGCCCTCGCGGAGGCGGAGTCCCATCAGCCGCGGTTGAAGCTCTTCATTTCCTCCGAGCCGCGCTGCAGTCTTCTTTTCTTCGGGCCGATGCCGAGCGCACTAGCGTGGCCTTTTCTTGCCGCGCACGTACCCGATACGCTCCACTTCCTCTTCCGGGCCGCGGGGGGGGGGGGGAGAAGAGAGCACGCCGGTGCCGCTGACTCCAGCTGTCCTGCCGCGTTCCGCCCGGGCTGACAGCATTTTAAGCCCAGGCGGAGGAGGACCGGGGAGCAGCTGGGTCAGCGGGAAAGTGTGGCGACACTTGTCTGCGAGCCAGATGCAGCCCTCAAAAGAGCCATATCTGGCTCGCGAGCCATGGGTTCCCGACCCCTGATCTAATTCTTTCTTGCTCCCAAAGAAAGCAATAGCTTTCTTTAGTTTACCTATCTAAAATATGCGTTATGGACTTTTCTGCAAGAGCTTATCCAAACCTATGCTTGTTGCCTTGATCATGTCCTCTAGCAACAGCTTGACAGAGCACTGAGTGACTAAGTACTTTCCATGATCTGTTTTAAATCTGCTGGTGGTTAGCTTCTGGAGCATCCCCATGTCTTAGTATTATTTGAAAGGGTAAATAACCAACCTTTATTTTCCCATTACACCCCATTCATGATTTTATAAACTTCTTTCATGACCTCTCTCAGCCATCTGTTTTCCAAGCTAAAGAGCTCTAGCCAGCATAACCTCTCATCATAGGAGAACCATTCCATCCCCTTTATTATTTTTCTCACTTTCCTCTGCACCTTTCCTAGTTCTGTTATGTCTTTCTTGAGATGGGGTTACCAGAACTGCACATATTACTTAAGGTGCAGCGTAGCTCGATTTAGAGGTAATATGATATTTTCTGTTTTATTCTCCATTCTGTTTTGGATTGTTTCTATTTTCTCTTTTGACTGCTGCTGCACAGCAAGCAGAGGATTTCAGTGTACGTCCACATGGACAAGGTTCATTCCTGGGTGAGTCCAGTACCTGAAGTTCAAGTACCTGAAGTTGAAATTATTTTTCCTTATGTGTATCAATTTGCACATTTCTACACTAAATTTCATCTGCTATTCAGTTGCCCAGTCTCTAGTCTCACAAGGACCACCTGTAGTTCCACGCAATTTTGTGTCATCTTACAATTTGATCAACCTCCTTTACCCGTTCCCTTTTCCAGATCATTTATGAATATGTTAAATAGCACTGGTCCCAGTACCAATCCGTATGGTATTCTACTAATGGCCTTTTTCCATTTGGAAAATTGACCATTTAACTCTACCCTCTATTTACGGGTTATTAACCAGTTACCAGTCCACAATAAAACACTGCCTCCTATCCAATGACTTTGTAATTTTCTGAGAAGACTCATGGGGATTTTGTGAAATGCATTCTGAACATCCAAACACACTCTTCTCAATCAGCTCACCTTTATTTAATGGGGAAACTTAACTAAACCCCTTGAGGTATAACCAAATAACATAGCTTGCTGACTTCACTGGAAACCGTTGTACTTCATTACCATATTAATGAGCTGATTTCCATGTATTTCCATGCAAATCAGCTCATTTAAATACCTGCATTGCACCTTACTACTTTGGTTACAGATAATGCATGGAATTTCAAATTCTACATGTTGTTTGTGCAATATTGCTTTTATTGTGGCTTGTAACCTGAGTTAATGGAGGGTGAATTGACTTGCCCAAGGCACTAGGAGTGACAGTGAGAGCAGGGGGATTTAAACCCTAGTTTCTCTGTTCTCAGCCTGCTACTCTAACCATTAGGATAGTCTTACACATTCCAATTGGGAATTTATAGGTATATTTGCTAAGACCACTATTTAATTTTTTTCATTGATCTAGATAAAGGAATCAACAGCAATATTTTGACTTTTACAGAAGACACCAGATTCTATCATATTGAAAACATAGCAGGAGTCACAGATTTTAAAGAAGAACTTATAGATTAATGAACAACTGGCAGATTAGATTATTATGGATAAATTAGGGTAATGCATATAGGGCAGAAAAATAAGCAGATGCAAATGGGTGCTTCTGTAATGAGGCAAGGTGAGGTGGCTGCTTCAGGTGGCAAAATTTGAGTGGCAAAAAGTGCCCACCAAAATGCTTTTCCGGCAGCCGCATTACCTTGTCACCAAACATATATTTAACATCTTGCCCGTGGTGGAGTTCCCACCCCCTGTGAGCTGGAAGAAGAGTCCCGCGGCAGCGCAGCGGAATGACGCGCCTGTGGGATTTCCAACCTCCACAGGCTGGAAGAAGATTCCCGCGGTGGCAGCAAAATGTTCATTTGTTGGGTTCCTACCCCCTGCATAGGCTAGAAGAAGAGCCCCATGGCAGTGGAGTGAAAGGACAGAAGAGGCCCATCTGCCGCCTCTGGAGCCCAACCTACCGATGACCAAAGGAAAAAGAGGCCCAATGACAAAAGAAAATGAGAAGCCCCAGCAGTCTGCTGATCTCCCACCCACAAGCAAAATAGAAAAGGAGAGACAGCCTGATTATTAGTTTTGAGAGAGGTGGAGGGAGAATGTGTGTGTTTGTGAGAGAGTATGTGTATGTATTAGAGAGCATATGCTGTGTGTGTATTTGGGTGTGAAAGAGCATGTGTGAGAGCATCTGTGTGTGAAAGCAAGGATAAGAGCATCTGTGTGTCTGTGTGTGAGGATATGTGTGTATGAAAGGGCATATGTATGTGAGAAGTGCATGTGTGAGCATTTGAGTGTGTAAAAGAGCATGTGTAAGAACATCTGTGTGTATGTATATGAAAAGGCATGTGTGAATGTGTGTGTGTATGAGAGAGAATGATTTGTGTTTGTATATGAGAGGAGAAAATGTCCCCTCATTTCCACCTGCATTAATCCATGGCAATCTCAGTGTGACTGGAAATCAAAAATTCCCAGATATAGAAAGCTGGGATTTTTTTTTTAAAAATCCTTCTTATTTATGTATTTATTTATTTAAAAATGTTTGTATACCGCCTTTACAAACTGTGTTTAATCAAAACTGTTTACATAAAGCATTTCCAAAAATTAAAAAATTAATTTCATTAAAAAACCAAATGAAATCAAAAACTACAAAAATAATTATAAAATGCAAAATATATTATCAAAAGAAAATTCTTAACTATTACATAAATAAAATACAATTTCATAACATAAGATGAGGTGCCCTGTAAATACATGTAGGAATTGAGATATTGAGCAAACTTAAAAGAAAAACTAAAATTAGTGAACTATCTACAGTCGGGAGAATTGATGGACCAGAGGCAGCATGGATTCACCAGAGGAAGATCCTGTCAGACAAATCTGATTGACTTTTTTGACTGGGTAACCAAGGAATTGGATCAAGGAAGAGCACTCTATATCATATACTTGGATTTCAGCAAAGCTTTTGATACGGTTCCGCACAGGAGACTGGTGAATAAAATGAGAAGCTTAGGAGTGAGTGCCGAGGTGGTGACCTGGATTGCAAATTGGTTGACGGACAGAAGACAATGTGTGATGGTAAATGGAACCTTCTCTGAAGAGAGAGCGGTTTTAAGTGGTGTACCGCAAGGATCGGTGTTGGGACCGGTCCTGTTCAATATCTTTGTGAGCGACATTGCGGACGGGATAGAAGGTAAGGTTTGTCTTTTTGCGGATGACACTAAGATCTGCAACAGAGTGGACACGCCGGAAGGAGTGGAGAGAATGAGACGAGATCTAAGGAAACTGGAAGAGTGGTCGAAGATATGGCAGCTGAGATTCAATGCCAAGAAGTGCAAAGTCATGCATATGGGGAGTGGAAATCCGAATGAACTGTATTCGATGGGGGGGGGGGGGGGGGGAAGGCTGATGTGCACGGAGCAGGAGAGGGACCTTGGGGTGATAGTGTCTATTGATCTGAAGTCGGCGAAACAATGTGACAAGGCGATAGCTAAAGCCAGAAGAATGCTGGGCTGCATAGAGAGAGGAATATCGAGTAAGAAAAGGGAAGTGATTATTCCCTTGTACAGGTCCTTGGTGAGGTCTCACCTGGAGTACTGTGTTCAGTTCTGGAGACCGTATCTTCAAAAAGACAAAGACAAGATGGAGGCAGTACAGAGAAGGGCGACCAGGAAGGTGGAGGATCTTCATCGGATGACGTACGAGGAGAGATTGAAGAATCTAAATATGTACACCCTGGAGGAAAGGAGGAGCAGAGGTGATATGATACAGACTTTCAGATACTTGAAAGGTGTTAATGATCCAAAGACAACGACAAACCTTTTCCATAGGAAAAAAATCAGCAGAACCAGGGGTCACGATTTGAAGCTCCAGGGAGGAAGATTCAGAACCAATGTCAGGAAGTATTTCTTCACGGAGAGGGTGGTGGATGCCTGGAATGCCCTTCCGGAGGATGTGGTGAAGACCAGAACTGTGAAGGACTTCAAAGGGGCGTGGGATAAACACTGTGGATCCATAAAGTCAAGAGGCCGCCAATGAAGAGTGGGTGACTCGCCAGAATGATGGCTACTGCCTGGAGACAATACCCTTATTAAATAAACATGCACATGCTTACTGTGACTCCAACATCGCTCTAAGCTTCAACAGCAAGAGGAAATGTGGAAAAAAGGAAACACGCTCACAAAGAGGGGAGTAGCTGGCTTGTTACGGCGGTTACTACCCCAAATCAAATAAGCCTGATACTTCACTTTCAATGCATATACAGCATAGTTCTCTGCTTCAACGGCAGGGGAGAAGAAAAACTGATACTTCACACATCCAGCAGAGCTCTCTGCTTCAACGGCAGGGGAGAAGAAAAGAGGGTTCGCACTCACAAAGCGGGGAGTAGCTGGCTTGTTACGGCGGTTACTACCCCAAACCAAATGTGCCTGATACTTCACTTTCGATGCATATCCAGCATGGCTCTCTGCTTCAACAGCATGGGAGAAGACTGATACTTCACGCATATCCAGCATAGCTCTCTGCTTCAACGGCAGGGGAGAAAAAAGAAAACTGATACTTCACGCATATCCAGCATAGCTCCCTGCTTCAACGGCAGGGGAGAAGAAAAACAACCAATAAGGGCTGTATAACATAGTCTGGATAAAACAAATAAGCATGGGTGTAGCTTGCTTATTGCGGCGGCTACTACCCCTAACTAATCAAGCTAGATATTTCACTTGGATGCAGCTCCATCACTGCTCTCTACATTAAAGGTGGGGGCGGAAGGGAAATAGAACCAAGAGCTAAGAGAAACAGATAAGTATGAGAGAAAAAATGTGTGAAGCTTGCTGGGCAGACTGGATGGGCCATTTGGTCTTCTTCTGCCGTCATTTCATTTCTATGTTTCAATAAACATACACAAAGTTAATGTGACTCCAACATTGCTCTATGCTTCAACGGCAAGAGGAAATGTGGAAAAAAGGATTTGCATCCTCAAAAATAAAAGCAGGGGAGTAGCTTGCTTGTTACGGCGGTTACTACCCCAAACCAAATAAGCCTGATAATTCATTTTCAATGCATATCCAGCATAGCTCTCTGCTTCAACGGCAGGGAGAATGAAGAAAAGACGATTTATATTCAGACAACAACCCACAAGGAATGAGTTACATAGTCTGGGTAAACAAATAAGCATGGGTGTAGCTTGCTTATTACGGCGGTTACTACCCCAAATCAATTAAGCCTGATACTTCACTTGGAATACATATCCAGCGCAGTTCACTGCTTCAACAGCGGGAGGGATGATGTAAAGAGGATATATATTCAGACAACCAACAAGGATTGAATTGTACAGGCAGGGTAAACAAGCATGGGATTAGCTTGCTTATTACGGCTTACTACCCCAAACCAATTAGCTAGATATTTCACTTAGATGCAGCTTCAGCACTGCTCTCTACATCAATGGTGGGAGTGGAAGGGAAATAGAACCAAAAAGTTACCAATAAGGGCCCTGACTTCAGCGGTCAGAGTAACAGATAAGTATGAAAACAAATAGGTGTGAAAGCTTGCTGGGCAGACTGGATGGGCCATTTGGTCTTCTTCAGCCGTCACTTCTATGTTTCTATGTTTCTATAATTATTTGGTATTTATGGATTTAAAAGCAATTTGAAATAAGTTTTTAAAGATTTTTTGAATTGGGTCAGATTAGGTATGGATCTTAGGGAGTCTGGTAGTGTGTTCCATTATTATTGTGTGGTGTTTGTGTCTGCTATTTTGAAATATTGATGTTTGGGAAAATTTGTTTCCTAGCGAATAGCAGATGGACTCAGGACCAATGGGTATAGTCTACTCCTGATAGCAGTTGGGAGACGGCGTCAGATTTCAATCTGACGTCAGCCTACATATACCCGTGCAGGAAGCTCTGCTCTTCAGTATTTTTCCATCTCCTAAGCAGTTTGGGACTCCACGCAGACTCTCACAGTGTTAGAAAATCCAAATCAAAGAAGAAAGAAAATCTTACCTCTACAAAAGGAGCCCCGCTCTCTTGCGGTGATACCTAAGGGTCCTTCCCCCAGTCGAGAATTCCTGAGGTGATTTCCGAGATCCCTCAGAGGTAAGCCTCGGTCTGGTAGCCGGTTCCCTGCGTGGACGTAGCTCCCAGAGTTGGCTGAGAGGCAGCAGGTGCAATACCGAGTGCGGCGGTGAAGGTATATTCCTTCTCCCCCCGCAGCCGGAGACCGCCTGGCACAAGATCGGGAAGCGCCGAGACAAGGTAAGGAAGAAAACTTTATTAAAGTCTCTGGTCTCCGGAGCCGCACAGATTGCCATCCGGCGTCTGCCTCATCGGGTTAAGCAGCCCCGTCCAGGCTAGGCCCCGATCCGGTGCGAGGGTCCTTCCACGAGGACACCCTCCGGGGGGATCGCCATCTTGCCCGCGTGGTCGTCGGCGCCATTTCCCCACCTTGATCGCCTTTTTGTTCGCACAACTGAGCCGTGTGCACAGCGGTGCGCGCATTTCATTAAGCGCAGTCCAGCACGCACATCTTCTGCATCTTGTATGCACAGCATCGGCGCAACGGGAGCGCACAACTAAGCCTCCCAGTGCGCGCACGTACGCACACAAACGAGTTTTGAACGACTCGACATGCACAAATCATGGCACCGCTGACCAAGAAAGCCAAGGGACAAAGCCCTCTGCCCAGCCTGCCACTTGAGAGCGGCGCAACACGAAGTGGCCTCTGCCCTGTGTCTGCAGTGCGAAGAGGCGCTGGGGGATCTGAGGCAAGGCCCCCCTCAGCCAGTAGAGGAATCCGGCTCCACCAATGACTGTACACCGGACCTCTCTATCCCCGGCTCGGCCCCTCCTCAGATGGGCTCTTCGGGGAACATCGCTGGATTCAATATAGACCCAGCAACTTCTTCCTGGGTGGAATTCTTCAAAGGGCTGAAAACCTTCATCCAGGCGCAATCAGTGCCACCTGTGACACAGCCACAGTCCCCACCAGAAGAGCAAAACCTTCCAGGCTTCTCTCAGCCTCCCCGAGATGTGCCTCCACCCCAAGATGTGCCTCCTCCGGGCAAGAGCCTCTGCTTAGGGGACACAGACACCTAGGAGGAAGAGCCTGACTGCCTGGAGGAAGGGGAAATCCCTCCAGGGATGGAACCAATTTGATTTGATTTGATTTTGACAGTTAATTTGTTCCCATGTAATACTTAATTATTAATATTCAATAGTTTCATAGTTAATGAAATCAGCATATTCTGTAAAGTCTTTTCGGTTAATTGTTTTTTTTTACTGTGTTAAACTGTTATATGTAAAGCTGGTTGCTAAATTACTGTTTCACTGTAAACCGAGGTGATGTAATCCTTTACGTACCTCGGTATAAAAGAACCTATAAATAAATTAAAAAAATAAATAAAATAACCATACCAAACCATGATGCGTTTCTCCTCCAAAGACGAGTTACAAGATCTCGTGTTTCTGAACCTGAATATGCTGGCCATACCAGGCACAAGTACCGCAGTGGAGCCAAAGACGAACCCTGTTTTGTTTGGACTCTGTCAGGCCTCATGCTATTTCCCAATGCTACAGGCCTTACAACAACTGATTGACCTGTAATGGAATGCCCCGGAGGCCAGCTTCAAAGGAGGACGGGCCCTAGAAGCCCTATACCCCCTGGAACCCTCAGCTGAAGAACTTCTAAGGTTCCCCAAAGTGGATGCCATGGTCTGCGCCGTCTTAAAGCGCACCACCATTCCTGTTGAAGGAGGAGCTGCACTCAAGGATACCCAGGACAGACGACAGGAATCCATCAAACAGTCATTTGATGTCGCAGCTATGTCCCTGCAGATCGCTGCCTGCTGCGCCGTGGTGACACGTGCCTGCTTGTTGCTTTCCAGGGACGCAACTACGTCCATCGAAACATTAGAACCAGTGATATCTTTACTCACGAATGCAACTTCCAACCTGGTGCGCACCTCAGCCAGGGGCGTCTCATCCATAGTGGCAGCCAGAAGGCAACTCTGGCTCCGAAATTGTTCAGCCGATGTGACTTCCAAGACAAAACTCACGAGAATAACTTTTAAAGGAGCCCTCCTGTTCAGAAGCGAACTGGAGAAGTTAGCCGACAAATGGGGCGAATCCCCAGTACCTCGGTTACCGGAGGACTGGAACAAAAGAAACTAACGCCCCTCTCCACGAAAATCCAAGGGCAGAGGATCCCAGCGTTTTAGACCTTACAAAAACACATACCAAGCACCTCGCCCTGTAGGCAGTGGCCAGTCCTTTCGGAACAGACACAACAAGAGGGGAGCCAGCTCAGGTCCGGGCCCCAGCCACACTCCACAATGAGAATCAACAGACCCATCCACTGGAAGAAGCCATAGGGGACAGGCTTGCCCTCTTCTACCAAAGATGGGTCGAGATAAATTCGGACAAGTGGGTCCTAACCATCATACGAGAGGGATACTACCTGGACTTCCACAGCATCCCTCCAGACAAATTTGTGAGATCACCGTGCCACTCCCTCTCCAAGAGGACGGCGGTGGAAACCACGCTGACAAAACTACTTGCCCTAAAGGCGATAACATCGGTGCCCTCGCACCAACAAAATACTGGTCACTATTCCATCTATTTTTTTTTAATTTATATTTTATTAAACTTTTATATTTTTGACATAACCAGTCAAGATGCAATACAGATATCCATTTTCATACAACATTATTAATACTACATTGAAAAATAGTTCATTTTGTGAAAATATTTCAAACTAATATAAAACGATATCTCGTTACAGTATTAATTATAACTTTTAGTATGACAAATATAAGGGAATATATAGAATTTTCCATAGATAGGTCTAACCACTAGGCTATGCCTCCTCCATAGGAGAGGAGGCATAGCCTAGTGGTTAGAGCAATGGACTATGAACCAGGAGATCAGGGTTCAAGTCCTGCTGTTGCTCCTTGTGACCTTGGGCAAGTCACTTTACCCTTCATTGCCTCAGGTACAAAAACTTAGATTGTAAGCCCTCTGGGGATAGAGAAATACCTACAGTACCTGAATGTAAACCAGTGTGATATCTCAATTGAGATCGAATGTCGATATATTAAAAATAATAAATAAATATCTTGTTACTATGCAATAACAGTAATCAGTCTATATACTATATGAGCTAAGTTTATACAGGAAAATATTTCAATAAGTAAATGAAAGTATAGCTGAATTCTTTTCTTAAAGTGGTAAACCTATTCAACCAACATTACTCTCCATTAATTTTTTTGAATCCAGAAACAATTTTAAATCCTCTGGCTCGTAATATATATTTCTATCATTATTTATTCTTAATGAGCATTTACAGGGGTATCGAACCACCATCTGTGCTCCTATTTGTGCAGCTAACTGATTCATAGCCAAGAACTGTTTCCTTCGGCGTTGTCACCTTACCTATATCTGGATAGATCCAGACTTGATAGTCATAGAATTTCACTGTTCTATTTTGAAGGAATAACCTGAGAATTGTATCTCTATCAGAGGGGAATACAAACTTGACCAATACAGTTCCTCTCTTTTCTACTATTTCCTCTGAGGACTCAAGTAAATCAGTTATATTGAGCGAAGATATCTGCTCCTCATTTAACATAGTAGATTTATCTTGGCTAAGGGTGGGGAAGCTTCTATAGGTATTTATTTTTTATTTATTTACAAGTTTTTATATACCGACTTTCCTCAAGACATCAAGTCGGTTAACAATACAGTTTTATAAGATCATAATCATGTATAATTGCACCATACATAAAATAAAATAAAACAAGCATTACAAATTAAAACAATGCTATAGTTATAAACAATTCTTTATCTAAATAAATCAACAATGCTATCCATACGTCTAAATATCCTATCACATTCCTCAGCTAGTAAATTACTATCCTATCCTCTCACATTTCTATATTTAAAATTCTAAATAATACAACTAAATACTAAAACTTAAAATATTCTTAATAAAAAATTAAAAACATAATTAAACTATCATTATTCTAGCAATCACATACTATCTCCGATGCTACATTACTTATTTGCTCACATGGCTCCATTTGTTTCGTTAAAAGCCTGTTCAAATAGCCACGTTTTTATCTCTTTTTTAAACTTCTGAATGCAAATTTCTGTTCTAATATCACCAGGCAGTGCATTCCAAATTTTCAGGCCGGCTAAGGACAAGGTCCTTTCTCTGACTGAGTTCAAATGTGCTATTTTTGGTGAAGGAATTGTGAGCAGTGCTTTTCCCAAAGATCTCAAGTTACGGGCAGGGGTATGAATCCGAAGTGAAGCGTTTAGCCATTCGGAATTGTTACCATAAACTGTTTCGTTTATCAGTAACAAACAATTATATTGAATTCTTGAATGAATTGGTAACCACTGAAGTTCTTTTAGAACAGGTGATATATGGTCATATTTCCTCTTGTTGGTTAATAAGCGAGCTGCTGCATTTTGTAACAACTGTAAGGGACGTAAAATTGAACTTGGAACTCCCAGCAAGAGTGCATTACAGTAATCCAGCTTTGGTGAGATAAGTGCCTGCAACACCGTACGAAAGTCCCCTATATGTAGAAATGGTCTCAATTTTTTAAAAATCTGTAGTTTATAAAAGCCTTCTTTATTTATTGCTTTAATTGTTGCTTTCATTTTTAATTCTGCATCTAAAATAGGGCCTAGATCTCTTGCTTCATAGTTGATTTTATATAATGGTAAAAGAGACTTTATTTCTAAGTCTTTCTCAGCAATTTTATTGCTCATATACAGTATTTCTGTTTTTGTGCTGTTTAAAGAGTGACATATGTGACAGTAATTGTTTTATTGATGAAAAGTATACTTCCCATAGCTTCAAGGTAGATTGAAGAGAATCATTAATTGGTAAACCTAAAGGTATCTTTAACACATCTTTATATATTTCTTAAATTGATCTTCTCATGATGTAAACTTAAGTAAAGGAAAATGTATTACTCTCAAGTTTAAATACCTGGATTCATTTTCCAATCTTTTCAAGTTTTTAGCTTGTACCCCCCCTCCCCCTGCATTAAATTTTCTTGCACCCTTTGAACTTGAGATTACTTTTGTTCTAAATCTCCCAACTATTCATTCTGATTTTTATAAATTTTTCTCAGTCTTCAATACCCGCTCATTCATTTCCATTGTGATACTCGTTAATTCATCGGACAAGTGGGTCCTAAACTTCATTCGAGAGGGATACTATCTGGACTTCCACAGCATCCCTCAAGACAAATTTGTGAAATCCCCTTGCCACTACCCCTCCAAGAGGATGGCAGTGGAAACCACACTGACAAAATTGTTCACCCTAAAGGCTATAACACCGGTGCCCACGCACCAACAAAATACTGGGCACTATTCCATCGTCCCCAAGAAAGAGGGAACGTTCCGGCCCATCCTGGACCTCAAGTCCGTCAGTCGCTACCTGAGTTTACCACACTTCCACTTGGAAACCCTACGCTCAGAAGCCTATCTCCACATCCCGGTCCATCACGGCTATCAGTGCTTCCTACACTTTGCGATACTGGACCATCATTACCATTTCTGGGCGCTATCCTTCGGATTAGCTACTGCCCCTTGGACGTTCACCAAAATCATGGTTGTAGTGGCGGCAACACAGAGGAAAGAAGGAATCCTCGTACACCCGTATCTGGACGATTGGCTGATCAGGGCAAAATCTCCAGAGGAAAGTTACCAGGCGACCACCAGAGTCAAGAACCTACTGCTGAATCTCGGGTGGGTAGTCAGTACAACCAAGAGCTGCCTGCAGCCCTCCCAATAGCTAGAGTACCTGGGGGTCCGGTTCAACACCAAACAAGAAAAGGTCCTTCTTCCCCCTACAAGGAGAAGGAAACTGATGGACCAGTTGTGAAAACTGTTGAGCTGTGCTCGCCCCAAGGTATGGGACTACCTCCAAGTCCTCGGCCTTATGACATCGGCCCTAGAAGTCGTCCCATGGGCAAGGGCCCACATGCGACCACTGCAATGTTCCCTACTGTCCCAGCCTACAATTCCATCACAGACTCCAGGGCGAATCTGTCAGTCATTTGACAACGCCACAACAATGGCCTACATCAACCACCATGGAGGAACCAGAAGCAAACAGATGTCCCTGGAAATAGACCCCCCTATTGACATGGGCGGAAGCAAACCTCTAAGGGATCTCAGCCGCTCCTGACCTTGAAGACTGCGTTCCTAGTGGCAATATATTCAGCCTGTTGAATCTCCGAGCTTCAAGCACTATCCTGTCATGAACCTTTCCTTAGATTCACACCGGGATCCATACAGCTTCGCACTGTCCCATCCTTCCTTCCGAAGGTGGTTTCTCATTTCCATCTAAACCAAACCATCTCGCTGCCATCTCCAGACGAGCATAAGGACTCTGAATACTCACGCCTCCTTCGCCATCTAAATGTCGGCAGACTCCTAGTCTGATACCTGGAAAGTGGAATCCGTACGAAAGACAGACCACCTTTTCGTTCTTCACAGCGGGAAGAAACAAGGGGAAGCGGCTTTGCGGGCAACCATAGCCTGCTGGATCAAAGAAGTAATCAAGGCGGCCTGCGTAAAGGCAGGGAAGCCTCTACCTTATTATATTATATTATACCATGAGTTAACTGTAAACCGATGTGATATGCCAAATCGAATGTCGGTATAGAAAAGAGAAATAAATAAATAAACCTCTACAAGTGAAGGCACATTCAACAAGGGCCCAGGCAATGTCCTGGGCAGAAATCAAGATGCTGTCACCCGCCGAGATCTGTCGGGCGGCAATGTTGTCCTCCACACACCTTCTCGAGATTCTACTGCCTGGATGTTCAGGCCTGGGAGGACACAGCATTTGCAAGGGCAGTACTAAGTGGGCCACGGGCAGCCTCCCACCCGGTTCAGGAGTAGCATTTGTACATCCCATTGGTCCTGAGTCTATCTGCTACACGCTAGGAAATGGAGAAATTACTTATCTGATAATTTCGTTTTCCTTAGTGTAGACAGATGGACTCAGCATCCCGCCCACGGCTGCCCAAAAATCAGGAAACCTCGGGTGACAATCCCCAAGAGCAAGGCAAGCACGGGTAAGCCAGGCTTTACCCCTAGTTTAAGACACCCATAGTTGCCGGGTGTCGGCGTTTTTTTGTTGAGTGCACTGGCGGTCTCCAGTTGGAAATCAGTTCAACCAGTCCAAGTTAATCAAGTTAGCCAAATTAATCAGGTTATTAAAACACACATATCCACAATTGCTTTTCGAGAGAATACTGAAGAGCAGAGCTTCCTGCACGGGTATATGTAGGCTGACGTCAGATTGAAATCTGACTCAGTCTCCCAACTGCTATCAGGAGTACACTATACCCATTGGTCCTGAGTCCATCTTTCTACACTAAGGAAAACAAAATTATCAGGTAAGTAATTTCTCCATTATAACTTTTATATGAGTTTTTAATTATTGGCTGCTGTTCTGTTCATCAGTTTTGAAATATTCTTTTTTTATTGCTCTGTTTTTATTGTTATGATTGATGCTTTATGTTCCTTGATTGTATTATTTTGAAGAATGGTATTTGTTTTTTCATTGTTCCACCACATACAATCTTAATGCGGTTTCCACTTTACCTTTTGTCTGCATGTTTCTGTTTTTCTCACAGGTCAAGCAGGATGGTAGTCCTCACATATGGGTGACATACCCAGGATGGAACCCAATCACGGAACACTTGTGTCAAAATTTCTAGAACTTTGACTGGCACCTACTGGGCATGCCCAGGATGGCACTAACCCTGCAACCAGCAGGGGTCTCCCTTCAGTCTTCTTTTTTCCGTGTAGTAGTAGCCACGCAGCTTAAGAAGCTCCACAGAGATTCCTGTCAAGAAATTTCCTCACGGAATTACTATTCAACTTTCTACCCCACAGGGGTTCCCCTCTTTCATTTTTACGCCCGCAGTGGTCTGGTAAGTTCTTTACCCAATTCCGGTCGATTCCCGTCGACATTCACCAAAATCACAGCCTACTGGCCGCCGACCGCACCGTGGCTAAATTCTTTCACAGGCCATGGCGTCGGGGTTCCGTCGATGCCTGGACTGCACCTGCACAATGTCCATTACTGATCCTCACCAGGTCTGTGTAATGTGTCTGGGTAGCGAGCAGGATATCCTTACTTGCACCAAATGTGCCCTCATGACACCTAAAGGTCGCAAGGCTAGAATGGAGAAAATGGAACTTCTCTTTCGGTAAAAAACCCCAACGCCGTCCATAGCATCAACATCGTCTGAACCGACACAGTCTACTTCGCACCATCATTGGGCACCGGCCGGTGTCCAACCAGCATCGACGACTCCACGGCCATCGACGCCCTCTGTTCCCCCTCATGAAAAGGACAGAGGTGACTGTAGAGAAAAGCATCGACATCGCAGGTCTCAGACCATCGACGCAGGCAAGACCTTGACGTCATTATTGTCTGAACCGCCATCGAAGAAAACCAGTCCAGAAAAGGCACTGTCCCTATCTGGTTCAGGGTCACCGAGGCAACCTTCACTGGGACTGTTGATAGGAGCCGCGATTCCACCTCCAACTGTCGTCCCTCCGGCTACGCCTCCGCTGCCTCCTCCTCCGGCATCAGGGTTCCAGGTTTCTGGGAGGAACTGGATCAGATGATTCAGGAGGCCATCGGCAGAGTGACGCAAGGCTTCAAGGTTCCATCGACGCCATACCGGTACCGATGCCTGAACCGGTAACCGATCCCATTCCAGCAGAGTTAGCACCGTTGCTCACGAGAATGGAAGCGCTGATCGCTGCTTTTCCTCCGATGGAGTCGTTGGATCCAGTGGACCCGGTGCCTTTCTCTCCGATTCCTCTTTCATCGACAGAAGAAGGAGAAACACCGTTCCTTCCGCCATCGGGAATTCTTCCGATGCCTAGATCATCGGTTTCACCGATTGCATCTTTGTTTCCATCGATGCCCTCTGTGCCACCATCGGTGCTACTGGTGACACCATCAATGCCTTTGGTGCCTCGCCCGGGACCTTCAGGTATACCAGCCTTTCATCCCTCCAAGGAAACTGGGGGTGCTGGAGATGATCCCTATGATACCTGGACCGATGATTCATCCCAGGATACCGATGACTTACCATCGCCACCCTCTCCTGCTGAAAGCAGGGAAGCGTTCCCCACCAGAGGACTTTTCCTTCATTAATTTTGTGAAGGAAATGGCTGAAGTGGTTCCATTTCAACTTCAGACAGAACAAGATGATACACATCAGATGATGGAGCTTCTTCAATTTTTAGATGCTTCTAAAGAATTAACATCTATTCCCATCCATGATGTCCTCCTGGATCTTCTGAAAAGAAATTGGGAACATTCTGGTTCTGTGGCAGTCGGAAAGCTGACACTACATACCTAGTCCAGTCAACTCCTGGTTTCCAGAAGTCCCAATTGGACCACCATTCAGTGGTTGTTGAGTCAGCTCAAAAGAAAGCCAGAAGATCCAATCCTCATTATTCCTATCTTCCAGGAAAGAAACAAAAATTCCTGGATGCTATAGGTCGCCGTATCTTTCAAGAGGCAATGCTAATATTCCGTATTGCCTCTTATCAACTTTATATGACCCAGTACAACAGGGACCTCTTTAAACAAATACAGGACTTTGCTGAGTCCCTACCTCAACAGTCTCAAGACCAATTGCACGCCCTAGCTCAAAAGGGTTTAGAAGCAGGCAAGCATGAGATGCGATCTGCCTATGACGTTTTTGACACCGCTTCCAGGGTTTCAGCCATAGCCATTTCAGCAAGGCGATGGGCCTGGCTAAATTCGTCGGACCTATGGCCTGAGGTCCAGGATAGATTATCTGATTTGCCTTGCACTGGAGATAATCTTTTTGGTAAGCAAATACAAAAGACAGTGGCACAACTCAAGGATCACCATGAGACTCTTTGCAAACTCTCCTTAATACCTTCTGAATATCCTCCTAAGCAAACATTCAGAAAGGAGCCCAAAAAATCCTTTTACTGCCAAAGGAAATCTTATCCTCCTCCATCCAAAGGTCGCTCTACTAAGCCTTACCAGAAAGGCCAGTTCAGGCAACCTTGCAGGCAAAATCCGCAGACAACTCCTCAACCAGGTCCAGCATCTGGTTTTTGACTTTTTTCTAGAGAGCAGCATTCAGACTCCACTAAGGCATGTACCAGTGGGAGGCCGTTTGTGCCACTTCAGCCACATCTGGCACTCAGTCAACCACAGACCAGTGGGTTCTCACAATAATAACTCAAGGTTATCATCTCAACTTTCTTGCCATTCCACCAGACTCCTCACCTTGGCTGACATGGGGAACATCAGACCATTCACCACTCCTGGAACAGGAGACTTCCTCCTCCTCCAGTCCAGAGCAATAGAACCAGTTTCCTACTCCCAATAGGGCCTCGGATTCTACTCTCGGTATTTTCTAATCCCAAAAAAGTCAGGTGAAGTTCGCCTGGTACTAGATCTTCGGGCCTTAAGTTCCTACAAAAAGAAAATTTCAAGATGGTGACCTTGGGTTCCCTCTTCCCCCTTCTACAAAGGGGAGACTGGCTCTGCCCTCTAGACCTCCAGGACGCTTACATACACATCACCATAACTCCGCCTCATCGCAAATTTTTGCGATTCCTCATAGGCCCAAAGCACTATCAATATTGAGTGCTATCATTCGGCCTAGCCTCTGCTCCATGAGTCTTCACCAAGTGCTTCGTAGTAGTAGCAGCATTCCTCAGAATTCAAGGTGTCCACGTCTACCCCTACCTCGACGATTGGTTGATCTGGGCTCCCACACAGCAAGCTGTTCTGACGTCCCTACGTCTAATCTTGCACACCCTGATCTCTCTAGGGTTTCTCATCAATTGTCCAAAGTCCAGCTTGGTCCCATCGCAAACCCTGTCGTTCATAGGAGCAGACTTTGACACCTTCAAGGCGAAGGCATTTCTTCCTCAAGAACCAGCTCTCATCTCCTCTCTAGCCCATCAGCTGCAGTCTCGACAAAGCTCCACTGCACGTCACTTTCTAGTCCTGCTAGGACACATGGCGTCCTCAGTACACGTCACTCCCATGGCTCGTCTCGCCATGAGGATCCTACAGTGGACTCTAAGTTCACAGTGGATTCAGTTATCTCAACCACTATCAGCTGTTGTCCACATAAGCAACCCAATTCTTCTATCTCTAGCTTGGTGGAAGAATCAGGTCAATCTCCTTCAAGGCCTTCCTTTTCAAGCTCCAGATCCTCAAGTAACTCTTACAACAGATGCCTCCAACATCGGTTGGAGAGCACATGTTGCCAATTTACAAACTCAAGGGTCTTGGTCTCCAGAGGAAGCCAAACACCAAATCAATTTCCTGGAGCTACGAGCAATCAGATATGCTCTCAGAGTATTTCAGGATCGCCTCTCCAACCAGGTCATCCTGATTCAAACGGACAACCAGGTGGCCATGTGGTACATCAACAAACAAGGAGGAACAGGCTCCCACCTCCTGTGTCAGGAAGCTGCACAGATATGGATGGAGGCCCTCTTCCACTCGATGTACCTCAGGGCCACCTATTTGCTGGGAGTGGACAATGTGTTGGCAGACAAGCTGAGTCACACCTTTTGACCACACAAGTGGTCTCTCAACCCCACAGTAGCAGACTCGATATTCCAACATTGAGGTTACCCTCACATAGACCTCTTTGCGTCACCTCAAAACCGCAAAGTAGAGAACTATTTCTCTCTCACTTGTAGCCAACATCACAGCCAAGAGATGCGTTTTCCCTCTCATGGGATGCCAGTTTCCTATATTTATTTATTTATTTTGAACTTTTATATACCGACATTCATGTAGAGAAATTACATATTATATCGGTTTACAGTGAAACAAAAACATTGCAAAAAAGTGTTACGCTGAACTGGAAGAACAGGGTAGAACTAAATTACTATTAGAGAAACTGTCGAATGAACAAAATCTGCCTTGAAGCAATAAATGCGAATACACTTCATCCAGACCCATCAGAAGTGCATACAAAGGCACACTATATGCCCCTCCAGCGAAAACATCACTAAGGAAACGTGCCCTATCTACAGCAGGCCCCCACCAATGGAATGCTCTCCCCCCGGACCTACGACTAGAACCATGCCCCGTGGCTTAAAAAAAACAAACTAAAAACTTGGCTTTTCATCCAGGCTTTCCCTGGCCTGGGTTCAACAACAGCCTTGTCCAATGACCAATGTACCTTCTCTTAACTTTTGCCTCGGTCTAATTACAGTTCTGTCCAGTTCCCAATGTTTATGTTTGTTTATTTCTCCCTCTCCCATTAATTTCCCTGTGACAGTCTCCCGGACTGATTCTTAGTATATAATATTCAGCTAGAGTTCTTTGTTATTACATAATATTCAGTATGCAGTTTGAGTTCTTTGTACCAGTTATTTGATACACTTGTTTCTTATACCATTTCTTGTTTTTCACTTGTTTTATGTACTGCCTTTGTAAACCGGGGTGATCTGTATCCTATACACTGTATAGGATGGAACCTCGGTATATAAAAGCTATAAATAAATAAATATAAAATGGAGCTTATGACCGATAATACACTATTAAGAGCAGTCCACTCTAGTCCAGATGGTGAGTACAACCAGAGTGGAGATGAGAGCATTCCTGGTTGGCGGGAGGTTTCTCTGGTTAAGGAAACGCCTGACTGAATAGCCAAGTTTTGAGATTTTTTTTTGAACGTTACATGGCATGGTTCTTGCCTGAGATCTGGGGGAAGAGCATTCCATTGCGAGGGACCAGCGGTGGAAAGGTGGTCTTTACTGGGGGGGGCGTAGTGCATTCCCTCCACTTCCACTTCCCTCGAAGACTCTCGTGAAGCTACATCAGGACAAGGGAAGCATGATCCTGAGAGCACCTCACTGGCTACGTCAAGTGTGGTTTCCGATTCTTCAGGACCTCTCCATTCGCAAGCACATTCCCCTGGGGCAGGACCCGCTTCTGATCACGCAGAACAACAGGTGCCTACGACACCCCAATCTTCAGGCCTTGTCCCTGACGGCCTGGATGTTGAAAGGTTAATCCTGCAGCCTCTCATGTTACGGCTGTGGCTGCTGTGCTACCGCCTCACCACCAGGGGTCCCTCTAGTGCTGGCTTTCCTGACAGGCCCAGTCCATCTCCTATGTCCATTCTATGCTCTGGGTGTGCCCTCTTAACCCTGCCTGACAGTTGCCTCGGGGCTTCGGCATCGAGCTCACCTGGGCTCCCTGCTCTAGCCTGCCTTGCGTGGCCTTCGGGCCTATCCTTGCCTTGCCTTGCGCGGCCTTCGGGCCTATCCTTGCCTTGCCTTGCCTTGCGCGGCCTTCGGGCCTATCCTTGCCTTGCCTTGCCTTGCGTGGCCTTCGGGCCTTTCCTTTCCTTGCCTTGCCTTGTGCGGCCTTTTGGCCTTCTTCCTTGATTTCCATACCTGGCCTACGGGCCTTCTGACCTGCCTTGCCCCGCTATTGGTGTGTGGCCTACGGGCCTTCCGTGTGTGTGTGTGTGGCCTACGGGCCTTCTGACCTGCCTTGCCCCGCTATTGGTGTGTGGCCTACGGGCCTTCCGTGTGTGTGTGTGTGGCCTACGGGCCTTCTGACCTGCCTTGCCCCGCTATTGGTGTGTGGCCTACGGGCCTTCCGTGTGTGTGTGTGTGGCCTACGGGCCTTCTGACCTGCCTTGCCCCGCTATTGGTGTGTGGCCTACGGGCCTTCCGTGTGTGTGTGTGTGGCCTACGGGCCTTCTGACCTGCCTTGCCCCGCTATTGGTGTGTGGCCTACGGGCCTTCCGTGTGTGTGTGTGTGTGGCCTACGGGCCTTCTGACCTGCCCTGCCCTGCTTACTGTGCCCTGACCCAGCCTGGACCCAGACACTGCTGACTGCCGCCTGCCCTGACCCAGCCTGTATTAGACACTGCCACTTGCCGCCTGCCCTGACCCAGCCTGAACCCAGACTCTGATTCTTGCTGCCTGCCCTGACCCAGCCTGGTACCTGACTCTGTTCGAGCTTCCTGTCTCTCTCCACCTGGAGCCACCCTGCTGGGTGGTGTGCACGACTCCTGTCCGGAGCCCAAGCGTAACATCTCAACCTTTTGGAGCCAGTTTCCTGTGTCCTGATTGCTTCACGGAAGCCTTCCACGAGAAAATCTTATCTTTACAAATGGAACAGGTTTAAATCATGATGTTCTTCTCAGTCCCTTGATCCCTTTACCTGTTCCATCACGAAGTTTCTAGACTATCTCTGGCACTTGTCAGAATCAGGCCTAAAAACCTCCTCCATCAGAATGCATGTCAGTGCGGTGGCCGCCTTCCATAAAGGTGTCGGGGATGTTCCTATTTCAGTACAACCCCTTGTAACATGCTTTCTGAAGGGCTTACTCCACCTCAAGCCTCCACTGTGCCCTCTGGCCCCTTCTTGGGACCAGAGGGACCCCTTCTTGGGACCAGAGGGACCCCTTCTGGTTTTAGGTCGGCTCATGAAACCATCATTCGAGCCTCTCCAATCCTGTGATCTTCGCTATCTCACATGGAAAGTGATTTTTCTTCTGGCAATAACATCTGCCCGCAGAGTTAGTGAGTTACAGGCCCTAGTTACCTATCCGCCTTACACAAAACTTCCACATGACCGGGCAATAATCCGCACTCGCCCGAAGTTCTTGCCTAAGGTAGTATCGGAGTTTCACATTAATCAATCCATTATACTACCCACCTTCTTTCCCAGGCCCCATTCCAATCCAGGAGAGCAGGTTCTGCATACCCTCGACTACAAACTGGCTCTAGCATTCTGCCTAGACCGTACAGCTGCCCACAGGCAAAGTACTCAATTGTTTGTTTCCTTTGCTTCCATCAGATTGGGTCAACCTGTGGGTAAGCAGACTCTCCTCCTGGCTAGCGGACTGCATTTCTTTTTGCTATCAGCAAGCAGGCATTCCACTTCAGGACCATGTTAAAGCACACTCAGTCAGGGCCATGGCAACTTCTGTAGCGCACCTTCGCTCGGTGCCACTTCCTGATATTTGTGGGGCTGCTACCTGGAGTTCTCTCCATACCTTTACAGCCTACTATTGTCTAGACAAGGCTGGAAGACAAGATTCCATCTTTGGCCAATCTGTCTTGCGCAACTTTTATACAACTTGATGTACCAACACCCTTCCGCCTGCCCGTTAGGGTTCAGGATGACCTCTACCAAATTCCACCCCAGTTGTTGTGCCTGTTGCAAGTCTTTGGGTACATTTGGTACATGTTCGGACATCCTCAGCTCGGTATTCACCCATATGTGAGACTACCATCCTGCTTGACCTGTAAGAAAGCAAAACATTGCTTACCTGTAACAGGTGTTCTCACAAGACAGCAGGATGTTAGTCCTCACGAAACCCACCCACCACCCCGTGGTGTTGGGTTCGTTACCTTTTCTTTTTATTTTTGGCACTTACTTTAGCTTCTAAACAAGACTGAAGGGGGACCCCTGCTGGTTGCAGGGTTAGTGCCATCCTGGGCATGCCGAATATGTGCCAGTCAAAGTTCTAGAAACTTTGACAAAAGTGTTCCGTGATTGGGCTCCATCCTGTGATGTCACCCGTATGTGAGGACTAACATCCTGCTGTCCTGTGAGAACACCTGTTACAGGTAAGCAACATTTTGCTATACTTTATGGTCTCTTTATTTGTTGTCTGTATTCTACATGACTGAGGTTAGGAATACAGCTTGCATGTAGTTTCTGTGTAGGAATCTATAGCAGTCTGGCTTCTTCTGTTTTCCTAATAGGTGGTGTATTGGTGTTTAGGGCCCAGTGTTATATTTGCAGCATTGCCTTTTCATAGTTATGGTTTTTACTGCTTGACTGCTGGCAGTAAGTATGGGAGGTTTACTGTATTGTAATTTTAATTCAGTTTACTCTGGGCTTTGTGAGGGAAAGCTCACACCCAACATGCCTTACAATAGGCCTTAATACCATATGCATTCCAAGTGAGTTTTTTGCAGAGTTGTGATAATTTGTGATATTTTAACTTAAGAAGAATTTGTGTCCTTTTTTTTTTTAATGTAAAATTGGTTATTATAAATACAGAATTTTTAATTGTAATTGGTGAGGGCAGAAGAGCATGGGCAAAAGACTATAAAGTTTGCCTAGTCTGCTTAATGCCCTTGCACTGGCCTGGAGACAGTTTGTCACAAAAGGACCCCCACCATTCACTCATATTCCACCTCTCCAGGGAAAAATGCTGAGGGAAAAGGTGTGAGGTGTAGGGTTTCCAGCTTCCTAGAAACATTATCGCTGATACTCTGTCTGCCACTCTTCTGGGAATTCTGCTTTCTTTCTTCTATAGCATTTGAAATCACAGAAAGGGCCAGAGTACAAAGAGACCTCCTCATCTTATTCTTCTTGACCTCTGCTGCGTCTTTTTTGGGGAAGGGGAGTAAGCGCCATGCTATCCCTTGACTCAGGCAGCAAATTGTCTTGAGCTACTTCTGGGTGCAAAATACAATTCATGCTAACACTATCTAGGAAATGAATGTTGGGGAGAGAGGCACAAGGTAAAAGCAAAGAATGAGGGTGTTATTCTACCACGGTATAAGGCATTTATTAGACCACATGTGGAGTACAGGATTCAGATTGGACACATATCCATATACAGAATATACAATTGTTAGAATAGGTACAAAGATGAACTATTAAGCTAATAAAGAGGACATGGGGACTTAACCCTAATTTGGACAACCTGTAATAATAATTATTTGGGGAGGGCTCCAACAGACTGAAGGACTCTCTGACACAACCACATATAAAGAACCCCTTGGTCTTGAAAATGAATGATTTGAAGAGACCAAAAGAACAAAATAAATTCCAGCAGTATGAGTGATTCTGTACATACATGTTTATATGAAATTTCTAATATCCTCTAGAAAATTAAGCAGTCCCTCAGCCCATTAGACCTGATTCACCCAATGTTCATTTGCAGCCTTAAGCAAGAACTAGGCTCATGGAGGTCCATATTCAAAAGCATTTAGCCGGCTAATTCAGAAGATAGCGAGCTAAATGAATATTTGGGCACATATCTGGCTAAATTCTAGCCGGCTAATAAGTTCGCCGGCTAGAATTTAGCTGGATAAGTTTAGGGGCATTCCGGAGGTATAACTGGGAGGAGTTGTTAGCTGACTAAGTTAACTGGCTAAATCCTATTTTTAAATTTAGCTGTTGGCTTAGCTGGTTAAATCTAGTTGGGTCAAAGAGCTGTTCTAAAGTTAGCCGGCTATAATTAGCTAGTTACTAATTAAGAAAGCCAGCTATATTCAGTAATGTGGATGCAGTATAGACTGGGGGCACTACATGAAGTTAGCAAGTAGTAGGGATGTGAATCGTTTTTTGACGATTTAAAATATCGTCCGATATATTTTAAATCGTCAAAAATCGTTAGAGGCGATATTTAATAGGAATTCCCCCGATTTATTGTCAAAAATCGTAAAACGTAAATTGGACCCCCGCTGGACGCCCAGGGACTTTTGGCCAGCTTGGGGGGGCCTCCTGACCCCCACAAGACTTGCCAAAAGTCCAGCGGGGGTCCGGGAGCGATCTCCTATGCTCCTGAAGTTGTTTTGCCGTACAAAATGGCGCCGGCCATACGCCGTATGGCCGGCGCCATTTTGTACGGCCATTTTAGTGTGCCGGTTTTCCCGCCCTCCCCCGATTTACGATTTACACGATATTTAAAAAAACAAAACCGCGACGATCCGATTCCCTCCCCCCCCCAGCCGAAATCGATCGTTAAGACTATCGATCACACGATTCACATCTCTAGCAAGTAGCACATTTAAAACTAATTGGAGAAAATTCTTTTTCACTCAATGTACAATTAAGCTCTGGAACTTGTTGCCAGGGGATGTGGTTAGTGCAGTTAGTGTATCTGGGTTTAAAAAAGGTTTGGATAAGTTCATGGAGGAGAAGTCAATTAACTTCTATTAATCAATTTGTCTTAGAGAATAGCCACTGCTATTACTGGCATCAGAATGGGATCTACTTGTTTTAGGGTACTCGCCAGGTACTTGTAGCCTGGATTGGCCACTGTTGGAAACAAGATGCTGGGCTTGATGGACCCTTGGTCTGACCCAGTATGGCAATTTTTTATGTTCTTATGTTCAGAAATGGCTGTACAGGGACAGCAGTGGGTGTACCGACTGTCTGGAGGGAGTGCAGTTGGCCTTGCTGTGATCGCAGATGCGTGGATTGGAGCACTAGACTATCGTGCTCTCTCTCCACCTCTTGGTTGTTTGGCAGCAGTACGGAAAGCCCAATGGAAAAGCCGGGTGGCAGTTGCTGATTCTGTAAGGCATGTGGGGTCCTTTGGGCTGAGGGAGAAAAAGACCTTGTGTGTCTGGCATGCATACGGACTAGGGAAGATTCTGGTTCCTGCTCGCAGGAGGGCTTGGCTGCCCCATCCCTACCTGCTGGCATGTTTGGCGAGCTGATCCTGGAAGGCCCTGATATAGTCAGCCATGTGGGCTCCAGAGGTGGTGGCCATTTTGAGTATGACCACATGCTCGGGCCTAGACATCTCTGAAGCTGCAGGACCTGAGGGGGAGTTTGATTTACCTCAGGTTTTGATGCTACTTGTTACTTCAGGGAAAGTTGACCAAGAAACTATCTCTAATTTGGCCCCGGAACCCTGAGGGGGAATTTTTCCACTTTCTTCATGAGGCTTTCTGTGCATTTTCCAAGCCTGTGTCACTGCCATGGGTAAGACATAAAGTGAGGCCTTGGCAGTCCTCTCTTTCCAGATTCCTGCCTAGAGGGCACAGCCTGTGATTGAAGTGTCAGGACCTTCTTGGGAGGACCAATTGGATGCCGAGGTGCCCGGGAATGCCAATAGCTTGGCACCTTTGGAGGAGGGGAAGTTCCTTTCTATTCCTGAAGTTGATTTGGGGTGTATTTCACAGGCATGAAATTGGTTACTTAATTGAGCAATTCATTTCCTAGCATGTAGCAGATGGACTCAGGACCAATGGGTATAGTGTACTCATAATAGCAGTTGGAGACGGAGTCAGATTTCAATCTGATGTCAGCACTACATATACCCCTGCAGAAAGCTCTGCTCTTCAGTATTTCTCCGTCTCCTTAGCAGTTTGGGACTATATACACGCTTGCACAGCATTAGAAAATCCAAACCAAAGAAGAAAATTCCAAAACAGAGAAGAAATAATCTTATCTCTACAGATGAGCCCCGCTCTCCTGCGGTGATACCTAAGGGTCCCTCCCCCAGCCAAGAATTCCTGAGGTGATTTCCGAGATCCCTCAGAGGTAAGCCTCTGTCCGGTAGTCTGTTCCCGGCGTGGGCTTAGCCCCCAGGAACGGGAGTGGCTGAGAGGCAGTGGGTGCAATACCAAGCGCGGCGGTGAAGATATTTTACCCTCTCCCCCCGCAGCCGGAGACCGCCTGGCACGAGACCAGGAAACGCAGAGACAAAGTAAGGTAGAAAACTTTTCTTAAAGTCTACGGTCTCCGAGGCTCGGATAGCTGCACAGATCGCCAGCTGGCGTCTGTTCTATTGGGTTGATCAGCTGCGTCCTGGCTAGACCCCTATCCGGCACGAGGGTCCTCCTGCGTGGAGACCCTCCGGGGGGCTCGCCATCTTGCACGCGTAGTCATAGGCGCCATTTCCCCCCTTGATCGCCATGCTGTCCGCTTAACTGAGCCGAGCGCACAGCAGTGAGCCGCGCGCACATCTGGGCTGTGCGCACAGCGACGCGCACGAGGGTGCCAGCCGCATAGCGACATGCTCAACGGCGCCAGGCACACAAATTAAGCCTGTGCACACAGCGGCACGTGCATCTCCGTAAGCGCACATAGCGGCCTGCAGGCATATCTTCGCAGCTTGCACGCACATCTTCGATGCACCCAGAGCGCATATCTAAACCTCCGGCATGCGCATACAAACACACAGATCAGTTTTGATCGACCCTATGCGCACAAACCATGGCACCACCGGCCAAGAAAGCCAAGACACAAGCCCTCTGCCCAGCCTGCCACCTAAGAGCTGCGCAACACGAAGAGGCTACTGCCCTGTGCCTACATTGCGAGGCTGCTTTGGGGGAACTGGGACAAGGGCCCCCTCCGACAGTACAGTAATCCGGCTCCACCAATAGTACCCCGGACCTCTCTATCCCTAGCTCAGCCCCTCCTCAGATGGGGCCCTTGGAGAACGCCGCTGGGTTCAACATAGACCCAGGAACCTTTTCCTGGGTAGAATTCTTTAAAGGTCTGCAAGACTTTGCTCACGCTAACACAGCCACAGCCTCCACCACAGGACCCTAACCTCCCAGAGATCTGCCTCCCCCGGGCAAAAGCCTCACCTTAGGGCAGTGATTTTCAACCAGTGTGCCGCGACACATGGTCGGGTGTGCCGCGGGGAAAGTTCCCCAAACTATAGTGCCCCCTGTGCAGGGCCGGCGGAAGCACTAGGCGAACTAGGCGGTCGCCTAGGCTAGGGCGCCAGCTTCCCGGGGGCGGCACTGCCCCGGTAAAATTAAGAGAGCCGCGCTTTCAAGCATGTGAGTCCTTTGCTGTCAGCCCGGGCGGAACGCGGCAGGACAGCTGGAGTCAGCGGCACCGGGTGTGCTCTCTTCTTCCCGCCCCCCCCCCCCCCCCCCGCGGTCCGGAAGAGGAAGTGGAGAGCATCGGGTGCCTGCGCGGGAAGAAGAGACCACGCTAGTGTGGTCTCTTCTTCCGCGCAGGCACCCGATGCTCTCCACTTCCTCTTCCGGGGGGGAGGAGAAGAGAGCACGCCGGGCACGACGGGAGTCAGCCGGGTGCCTGCGCGGGAGTCATCGGGTGCCTGCGCGGGAGTCTTCCCGCGCAGGCACCCGATGCTCTCCACTTCCTCTTCCGGGCCGTGGGAAGAAGAGAGCACGCCGGTGCCTGCGCGGGAAGAAGAGGCCACGCTAGTGTCCGACGGGAAGAAGACTGCAGCGCGGCTCGGAGGAAAATTGAGTTTCAACCGCGGCCGATGGGACTCCGCCTCCGCGAGGGCTGAAAATGAAGAGGTTAGCGTTGGGAGGAGGCTGCTGCTGCTGCTAGTTCCCGGGGTGGGGGAGAGAGATAGTGAATGAACGAGCAAGCATGTGTGTTTGAGATCCTGTGTGTGTGAGTGAGAGATTGCATGTATGTGAATGATTGAGAGCCTGTGTATGTGAAAGAGAGTATGTCTGTGATTGAGAGCCTGCCTGTGAGAGAGAGAGCATGAATGTAAGTTTACCATTGGGAACCTGTATGTGTAAGTTTGTGTGAAAGAGTATGTGTGTATGATTGAGATCCTTTGTGTGTGAGAGAAATCATGTGTATGTATGATTAAGAGCCTGTGTGTATAAGTAAGAGAGAGATCATGTGTGTCTGTGTCTGATTGACAGCTGGTTTAGGTGATGGAGCATGTGAGTATGTGATTGAGAGCCTGTGTGTAAATGAGAGAAAGAGAGGACATGTTTGTAAGCATGTGAATGAGAGTCTGTGTGTGAGAGAAAAAGACAGCATGTATTTATGTGATTGAAAGCCTGTGTGTGTGTGTGTGTGTGTAAGCGTGAAAAGATAGACAGCATGTGTGTAAATGTGTAATTAAGAGCCTATATGAGAGAGAAAAAACATGTATATATGTGAGTACTGAGAGCATGTGTGTATAGGTGTGTCATTGAGAGCCAGTGTGAGAGAGAGCGCTGGTATGTGACTGAGAGAGGAGAAAGTTCCAAGCAAACCACCCCACCTCCTGCTAATTCAGAACAATCTCAGGACACCTGGATATCAAATGTTCCCAGGTATGCAGAGCAAAAAAATTTTTGTATCCTTATTATTTTTCATTACTGGGTCTTTGTGTCTGCTATTTTTAAATATTTTGTTGGTATCTGGAAATGTTTTATATGAGTTTTTAATTATTGGATATTCCACTCATCAGCTGTTTCGAAATATGTTCTTTTTGTTAGTACAGTTTTACTGCTGATGATTTTATATTTCTTGATTTGTTTTATAAGGATGGGTGATGTTTCTTTTTTCCTTTGTTACACTGCATACAGAGACTCTGGCTTGTTGCAGTTTCCAATTCAGTTTTTTCTGCATGCTTCTTGTTATGCGTTTTGGTCTCTTTATTCTATGTTAGGTGAGGGACAGCACGTGATTCAGGTGAGGTTTTCTGCTGGCGTGTTGTTTCTGTGTAGGACTCTATAGCAGCCTGACTTGGTCCGTTTTCCTAATAGGAGATGTATTGGTGTCTTAAGGCCTGGTGTAATATTTTCAGAGACTTATTGTACTTTAAAAGTGTGATCTTACATAAAATGCACACATTTACTTGTATTTAGTTTTAAACATATTGTATGGCTCTCATGGAATTACATTTTAAAATATGTGGCGTTTATGGCTCTCTCAGCCAAAAAGGTTCCTGACCCCTGGTATAGAGCTTAGCCACTACTGCTGCTTCTGGTGTGTACTACAGCCTGCATGGAAGAAGAGTAAGAGAGCTGCTGGAGGGGGTAAGTAAAGATGGCTTTTTAAGTTCATTTTTCTTGATTGACTGCCATTTTAATTATTTAATATTATGTGATGTGTCTGCTTTTTTTGTTTGAGCAACAAGTATAGCTTTGGTTTATGTTTATTTTATATATTTTTATTTATTTATTTATAAAAGAGTTTCTATACCGTCGATAAGACAAATCATCTCAATGGTTTACATGGCATAAAAATGTCAAATAAGTGTTCTGTTATAAATACAGACTTCGTTATTTTCATTAATGCACAATGTAAGTTAATTGTGTGTGGAGGCGGGGGGGGGGGGGGCGGCATAGCTGACGTTTCGCCTAGGGCGCCTAATACCCTTGCACCGGCCCTGCCCCTGTGTTTTGTTCCCCTACGATGCACAGTCACGCTTCCTACAGTGTAGGAGCCGTGTACAATAACACATGCGCGAGCTTTGAACGCTCGCGCGACTTAATGACATCACCGAGCTGGTACTTGTACTCTGGCCTCATGACCATAGTATTTCTCATTGTACCCCTTTATATTGCAGTATATGCTTGGCAGAGGTCCTTTAAGTGTGGCAGATAATGTAATACTCTTCTATTTTAGTGTGTGGTTGCGCACACTATCTCAGCAGTGATGGAGAAGTATTTGAGAATGGAAAAGGCAAATGCCGAACAGGACCCTGGACACAATTCTGACCTAGATGAAGGCCCTAGTATGAGAGGTCGACAAAAGAAAAAAGACAAGACGGTGAGCTCAAGGCAATACAGTGAAAGCTATCTTTCATTTGGATTTACTTTCACTGGGGATGCGACAGCACCAACACCACTGTGCTTGGTGTGTGGTGAGAAGCTATCCAATAGCGCCATGGTGCCAAGCAAGCTTAAACGCCATCTCCAAACGAAACACTCTTCCGTTCAAAACAAGCCGATGGAGTATTTTGTACGCTTACGTACAAACAATGAGAAAGAAGCAACTTTTTTGAGAAAAAGCACACAGGTAAATGAGAGAGCCCTCAAAGCTAGCTACCTTGTTGCTGAACTCATAGCTAAATCAAAAAAGTCTCACACTGTGGCAGAAACATTAATACTACCAGCTTGTAAAGCTATTGTAAATGAGATGCTTGGCCCTGACGCAGCCAAAGAGATAGCTAAAGTGCCTCTCTCTGATAACACAATTTCCAGACGGATTGATGACATGTCTGCTGACATTGAAACAGTTGTTTTGGAAAAGGTGCGCATCAGTAAGAAATTTGCCTTGCAACTTGATGAGTCGACGGATATCAGTGGACATTGTCAGCTGTTGGCCAATGTGCGTTTTGTGGATGGAGAAGCCATTAGAGAAAACTTCCTATTTTGCAAGGCACTGCCAGAAAAATCAACAGGAGAGGTAATATTCCAGGTCACATTGGAATATCTTGATAAAAGTGGGCTTACATGGGAAAACTGCACAGGTGTCTGCACTGATGGAGCCGCAGCCATGGTCGGGCGCATCAAAGGCTTTGTAAGTAGGGTTAAAGAAAGAAAACCAGATGTTCTTACCAGCAGATCTAGTTCCTGTGTTGGATGATGATGTGCGCATAGTGAACTTTGTGAAGATGCGACCTTTGCGATGTCGCTTATTTGCGTCTTTGTGTACAGAAATGGAAGCGGAACATAAAATCTTATTGCTCCACACGGAGGTCCGGTGGCTGTCACGCGGCAAAGTGCTGGCCCGTGTGTATGAGTTGCGAGAGGAACTTAAAATATTTCTGACAAACGAGAGGTCCGATTTTTCAAAGCTGCTTGCAAGTGATGAGTGGTGTACAAAGCTGGCATACCTGGCTGATATATTTCAATATCTGAATGAACTGAACACACGGATGCAAGGCCGAAATGAAAACCTGCTTACAAGCACTGATAAAATGAACGGATTCCGTTTAAAGGTGCAGCTCTGGCAACAACATGTTCAGGGTGGCAACCTTCAGATGTTCCCGCTCACCGAGAAACTGCATGATGGCAACACTGCTGCAATGTGCGAGGTGATTGGCAGACATTTGAAAACTCTTGAGGAGAAATTGTCGTTTTATTTCTCTTCAGCCTTCACAGAATGCCTTGACTGGGTTAGGGACCCATACAGTTCATTATCCGTTGCTGGAAAGGACATGACTTTAAAGGAGCAAGAGGAACTCATTGAACTGAAGCAAGATCGCGGTTTAAAGCTAAAGTTTGCTGATCTTCCTTTAGACAGTTTTTGGTTATCTGTTGCCAAGGAGTTCCCCATTCTGGCCAACAAAGCTATTTTGACATTGCTCCCATTTTCAACCACATATCTATGTGAGCTGGGCTTCTCAAGCTTGACTGCCATAAAAACTAAAAACAGGGAGAGACTGAGAACTGTTGAGGAAGAGCTTCGTGTGTGTCTTTCCACCATTCCTGCCAGGATATCCCTTTTGTGTTCATCGAAACAGGCCCAGGTTTCACACTGAATGAGTATAGATACATTTAGAATCTATATTTTTAAACATATGTATAATATGTACTGTTTTAGTGTCATTTTGTGCCATTTTGGTTGGTGGTGTGCCCCGGGATTTTTTAAGTGTAAAAAGTGTGCCACGGCTCAAAAAAGGTTGAAAATCACTGCCTTAGGGGACACAAACACCTCAGAGGAAGATCAAGACTCCCTGGAGGAGGGGGAAATCCCTTCAGGAACGGAACCATACCGAACCATGATGCGTTTCTTCTCCAAAGAAGAGTTACCAGACCTCATGTCTCTGAGCCTGAAGGAGCTGGCCATCACAAGCGCCACCACGGAACCAAAGACGAACCCTCTTCTGGTCGGGCTCCGTCAGGCCTCACGCCATTTCCCATTGCTACAAACCGTATAACAACTGATCGATCTGGAATGGAATGCTCTGGAGGCCAGTTTCAAAGGAGGATGGGCCCTAGAAGCCCTATACCCACTGGAACCCTCAGCCAAAGAACTCCTGGTGTTCCCCAAAGTGGACGCCATGGTCTGCGCCGTCACAAAGCACACTACCATCCCAGTTGAAGAAGGAGCGGCACTCAAGGATGCCCAGGACAGACGTCAGGAATCAATAGTCATTTGATGTAGCAGCTATGTCACTGCAGATCGCTGCCTGCTGTGCCGTGGTGACACGTGCCTGCTTATCACTGGCCAGGAATGCTACCATGCCAGTTGAAACATTAGAACAAGTGATATCCTTCCTCATGGATGCGACTTCCGACCTGGTGCGCACCTCAGCCAGGGGTGTCTCAGCCATTGTGGCAGCCAGAAGGCAACTCTGGCTCCGAAATTGGTCAGCTGAAGCGACTTCCAAGATGAAACTCACAAAAATGCCCTTTAAAGGAGCCCTCCTGTTCGGAAGCGAACTAGAGACGTTAGCTGACTAATGGGGCGAATCCCCAGTACGTCGGCTACCGGAAGACAAGAACAAAAGAAGCCAACGCCACTCTCCCCGAACATCCAAGGGCAGAGGATCACAGCGTTTTAGACCGTACAAAAATACATACCAAGCACCTCGCCCTGCAGGCAGGGGCCAGCCCTTTCGGAACAAACACAACAAAAGGGGAGCCACTTCAGGTGTAGGCCCCAGCCGCACCCCACAATGAGAATCAACAGACCCATCCACAGAAAGAAGCCATAGGGGGCAGGCTTGCCCTATTCTACCAAAGATGGGTCGAGAAAACTTCAGACAAGTGGGTCCTAAACATCATTCGAGAGGGATACTTTCTGGACTTCCACAGCATCCCTCCAGACAAATTTGTGAAATCCCCTTGCCACTCCCCCGCCAAGAGGATGGCAGTGGAAACCACACTGACAAAATTGTTCGCCCTAAAGGCTATAACACCGGTGCCCACGCACCAACAAAATACTGGACACTATTCCATCTATTTTATCATCCCCAAGAAAGAGGGAACGTGACAGCCTAACCTACACCTCAAGTCCGTCAACCACTACCTGAGGGTACCACACTTCCACATGGAAACCTTACGCTCGGACATAAGGACAGTACAGCCGGGAGAATTTCTGACCTCCCTGGATCTGTCAGAAGCCTATCTGCACATCCCGGTCCATTACGACCACCAGTGCTTTCTACCTTCGCGATCAAGGACCACCACTACCAGTTCCAAGCGCTACCCTTCGGACTAGCCACTGCCTCTCAGACATTCACCAAGATCATGGTTGTAGTGGCAGCGACACTGAGGAAAGAAGGAATCTTCGTACACCCGTTCCTGGACGATTGGCTGATCAGAGCAAAGCCTCCAGAAGAAAGTCATCAGGCGACCTCCAGAGTCAAGAACCTACTGCAAAACCTTGGGTAGGTCGTCAACACAACCAAGAGCTGCCTGCAGCCCTCCCAATCTCTAGAATACCTGGGAGTCCGGTTCGACACACAACAGAACAAGGTCGTTCTTCCCTTACAAGGAGAAGGAAATTGATGGACCAGTTGAGAAAACTGTTGAATGGCGCTCCACTCACGTTAGGGGACTACCTCCAAGTCCTCTGACTCATGACATTAACCCTAGAAGTCGTACCATGGGCAAGGGCCCACATGCGACCACTACAACGTTCCCTACTGTCATGATGGAACCAGATGTCCCAGGACTACACCGTTCGCATTCAGTTGCCGGCGGAGGTACGGATCCAGCTCCTATGGTGGCTACAAGAAGACCATCTGAGCAAGAGAGTAAGGCTATCCCCACTGACCTGGGTCTTGCTCACCATGTATGTGAGCCTACGAGGGTGTGGAGCCCACTATCAGGAACTGACGGCCCAGGGGCAATGGGACAAGGAAGAGTCGGGATGGAACATCAACCGACTGGAAGCCCGGGCAGTCAGGCTAGCCTGCCTACAATTCAGTTAGACTCAAGGGCGAATTTGTCAGTCATGTCGGACAACAGCACAACAGTGGCCTACATCAACTGCCAGGGAGGAACCAGAAGCCAACGGGTGTCCCTGGAAATAGACCTCCTAATGATGTGGGCGGAAGCAAACCTCCAAGGGATCTCGGCCGCCCACATCGTGGGAAAAGACAACGTCACTGCGGATTACCTCGGCAGAGAGAGTCTAGACCCAGGGGAATGGAGGCTGTCAATCACAGCCTTCCAGTTGATATTAGACCGCTGGGGAACCCCAGCCATGGATCTTCTGGCAACCCAGTCCAATGCCCAAGTTCCAAAGTTCTTCAGCCGCAGACGAGAGCCACAGTCCCAGGGAATTGACACCCTTGTCCAGACCTGGCCACTGGAAGACCTGTTGTACGCCTTTTTCCCCATGGCCACTACTGGGCGGGATCCATCCACATGATAGAACTCCACAGGGGGCTAGTACTTCTAGTGGCCCTGGACTGGCCAAGAAGGCCATGGTATGCAGACATGCGTAGACTTCTTGCAGGTAACCCTCTGTGTCTACCTCCACACAGGGACCTTCTCCGGCAAGGACCGATCCTCCACGAAGACTCAATTTGATTCTCTTTTATGGTCTGGCCATTGAGAGGACTCGCCTGAAGAAGAGCGGATACTCTGGGGCAGTGATTCACACCTTGCTCCGAGCACGCACGTTTTCCACATCTTTAACTTACATACGAATATGGAGAATATTCGAAGCCTGGTGTGAAGACCACGACATGCTTCCGTGGACAGTCAAAATTCCCATGGTCCTGGAATTCCTGCAGGATGGATTGAAGAAGGGGTTGTATCTCAACTCCATCAAGGTTCAGGTGGCCACGCTGGCCTGCTTCAGAGCCAAAGTAGATGGCATCAGTCTATCATCCTATCCAGATGTCTCCAGCTTCCTGAGAGGAGTCAAGCAAATGTGACCACCACTAAAGTGGCCAGTACCCCTATGGAATCTCAGATACTACCTGGAAATTATTTTATCCCTCTGATAATTGTAGTCAAACCGACAGGTTGAATAGCAATAAATCATAAAATCTCCCATGAGAATTTCATTAATGTTAATTCAACGTCATAAACCATATTATATTTAATGTGTTTTTTGTTACCAAATAATAATGACACCCTCTATGTAAAGTATGATCTATATTTTCTTTGTTATATGTGCCCTATTGCAAACCGTTATGATGGTAAATAACTTAATGACAGTATATAAAAACTTTTAAATAAATAAATAGTACTCGACTCCTTCACGCGGTCTGTTCCTACGGCTCCTGACCTTGAAGACTTCATTCCTATTGGCAATATGTTCAGCCCGTCGCATCTCCGAACTTCAAGCACTATCCTGTCGGGAACCGTTCCTCAGATTCACACCGGGATCCATATAGCTATGCACTGTCCCCTCCTTCCTTCCAAAGGTGGTTTCTCATTTCCATCTAAACCAAACCATCTCGCTGCCATCTCCAGACGAGTATAAGGACTCGGAAGACTCACACCTTCTACGCCATATTAACGTCAGCAGATTCCTAGTCGGAAAGATCGGAATCCATACAAAAGACGGACCACCTATGTGTCCTTCACAGCGGGAAGAAACAAGGGGAAGCAGCCTCGTGGGCAGCCATAGCCTACTGGATCAAAGAAGTAATCAAGGTGGCCTACGTAAAGGCAGGCAAGCCTCCACCTCTACAAGTCAAGGCCCATTCCACAAGGGCCCAGGCAGTGTCCTGGGCAGAAACCAAGATGCTGTCAGTCGCCAAGATCTGTCGGGCGGTGATGTGGTCCTCCATTCACACCTTCTCGAGGTTCTACCGCCTGGATGTTCAGGCCAGGGAGGACATAGCATTCGCAAGGGCAGTACTAAGTGGGCCACGGGCAGCCTCCCACCCGGTTCGGGAGTAGCTTTTGTACATCCCATTGGTCCTGAGTCTATCTGCTTACATACTAGGAAGTGGAGAAATTACTTACCTGATAATTTCGATTTCCTTAGTGTAGACAGATGGACTTGGTATCCCGCCCATGGCTGCCTCAAAATATGGAAACCTCGGGTGACAATTCCCGAGAGCAAGACGAACACTGGTAAGCCAGACTTTACTCCTAGTTAAGACACCCATAGGTACTGGGTGTCGGTGTTTCTCGGTTGAGGGCATTGGCAGTCTCCAGCTAGAATTCACGCCAATTAGTTCAAGTTAATCAAGTTATCCAAACACACATATATCCACTATTGCTTTTCGAGGAGAATACTGAAGAGTAGAGCTTCCTGCATGGATATATGTACTGGTGCTGATGTCAGATTGAAATCTGACTCCGTCTCCAACTGCTATCAGGAGCATACTATACCCTTTGGTCCTGAGTCCATCTGTCTACACTAAGGAAAATGAAATTATCAGGTAAGTAATTTTTCCATTTCTTGTCTCTACCTGGAGGAGTCAAAACCTCTGTAAACTCCAATATGGGATTCTATAATTAAGGGAAAGCAGAAGACCACTACCGCCTTTCTGCTCCACCCAGAGGTAGAGGAAATGATGTTGCTGGAGTGGGAATGCTTGGAGTCATGTCATCAGGATGTTATTCTCCTCTAGCGGTTGTATCCTCTTCCACCGGTTATGGTGCAGAAGTTTTTCCAGGTCCCGGTTGTGGATGCTCTGGTTACAGCTGTCACTAGGTGGACCACCTTTCTTGTGGAAGAAGACATGTTCCTGAAAGAAACACAGGACATGAAGAGGGAGCCGCCCCTGAGAAATGTATTTCATTGGCAACAGTGGTTCAGATATCCTTTCAGCTATGGTGGTCTGGGCTCTCTTTCGTTAGATACAGAAGCTGCCGAAGAGTGAGGAGGTGGGCAGGATGTAGTCCGTGGCAGCTTTTTTGGTGAACACATTGTATGATTTGTTGTGGATTTTGCCCCGGTCAGCGGCCCTTTTCAGTTGTGGTGCATCAGCTGCGGTGGCTGCATTATTGGGCAGCTGACTCTTGGTCTTACACTCGCCTGGGAAAGTTGCCATTTAAGGGCAAGCTCCTGTTTGAAGAGGATTTGGACCAGCTGGTAACAACCTGAGACTCAAAGCCCCAGAATTTTCCAGAGGACAAGGGCTGCTCTTTTTGTAGAGCAGGAAAAGGTCAGGGCAATTTCAAGCCTCTAAGCAGTATTATCCAGGGAGGCAGCTTTTTGGACCACCTCCATGGCTTTATTCTGGTTCAAGGGGCTAGGATCAGTTCTTTCGTGAGGCTGATTCTGGTTCTACCACTGGGACCAGCAGAGCCGCCTCCTGAGGGTGCACAGGTTCACTCCCTTCTAGTTCCTGTAGGGGAACACCTACGGAAATTTTACAAGAGGAGGACCCAGGAAACATCTGAACAGTGGGTCCTGGAGATTATCTGTTCAGGTTATGTGTTAGACCGTGTCCCATCTGGGACATTTTTATAGTGTCACCCTGCTCCACTCCAGTCAAACAACAAGGTGTTCACAAAACTATTATGGTTGCAGATCTTGCAGGCAGTGGTACTGGTTCCTCCTTCAGATCAGGGACTTGGTCATTATTCCATTTATTTTGTGGATCCCAAGAAGGACAGCTTTTTGTCCCATTTTGGATCTCTGCGGGTTCCATGGTTTCGCATGGAGACTCTGCTCTGCCCTTGCCGGGTTTCTCAGGGAGTGTTCCTATGCTCACTGAATCTGATGGAGTTCTATCTTCATATCCCGATTCAGAAAGAGGTGCAGAAATACCAAAATTTTGGATTTTATAGGAACCTTTCCAGTTCCAAGTGTTACCTCAGAATGGTTGTGTAGCGGCGGCTCCATGACACAAAAGAATTACGGTGCCACCCATATCTCAACAATTGGGTAATTCGGGTGCTGTCTCATGAGGAAGGCAGTGCTATGACTTGTTGAGTGATGCAGTTTTTAGAAAGTTTGCGCTGGGTGATCAGTTTTACCAAAACTAATTTTCAGTCTACGCAGTTCTTGGAGTATTTGGGAGCATGGTTTGATACTCAGGTGGGACAAGTGTTTCTCCTAGGACAGGCAGGATGGTAGTCCTCACATGTGGGTGACATCATCCAATGGAGCCCGGCATGGAGAACTTTTGTCAAAGTTTCTAGAAACTTGGCCAGCAGGCTGAGCATGCCTAGCATGCTACTATCTGTGTGCCCATGCGAGGTCCCCCTTCAGTCTCTTCTTTTCCACGGTGCAGTTGCCTCACGGTCCGTGGAGCTCCAACCTTTTCAACTTTTTTTTTTTCCTCAATTTTTCGAGTTGTTTTCCAGATCCTCATTGGGCCCCCGTCGTGGTCGGTGCCACTTGGTACAGTAGGTCCTTTTTGGGCCATTTTCTTCAAACTTGCAATCTATTCTCGACTCTCCATCCCACGGTGTCTGTTGGTCATTGACCTCACGCTGCGTATTTTTCATGGTGTCAACTGTTTTTTATCGGTGCCCCCAGTGCCTGCAGACCATGTCCACTGCAGATCTGCATGAGGTTTGCATTCTCTGCCTGGGGGTCTCGCACAATGTCTGTGGGTGCCGTCTGTGCAATCAGATGACACCCAAAGGGTATCGAGCGTGCCTCGACAAAATGGATAAACTTTTTGGGACCCCAAAATCCTCCACACCTGCATCAGTTTTTTTGACGCCGAAGGATCGCGGAGAGCTGTCTCAGTCACTCCCTCTCGCAATCCCTCTAGCCAGCACCCCCAAAGATCAGGGAGGAGATCGATCCTCAGTGGTCTCTCCACTCTCCAGACTTCTGGGTCATCGACTTCTTCGGCACTGGGAAAAGACCGGGCCAAGCACCAGAAGCGATCCTAGAAGTACCGGCTCCAATCACTGTCCAGACACTGTTCTGGAGCGGCATTGGCGGCCACGCAGCCGCCATCGAAACGGCACCGGCCATCGGAGGCCCCATCCTCCGGTACCCCCGGTAGCCCAGGGTGTTCCCCACCAATACTGGTGCAGAGCGCCATGCCACCTCAGGGACCCAAGGATGAGCCGGTGATGCCTCATCCCCCTCCATCAGTCTTGACCATTCAGGACTTCCAGGAGGAGTTGGGCCACAGGGTGCAATCGGTGGTGCTTAAAGTGCTGCAGAGGGTTGAGCTGCCGGTGCCACTGCCCCCCCCCCAATACTGGTGCCCAAGCCTCCGCCATCAATGTTTGCACTTCTGCTAGAGCATCTGGAAGTCATTCTTGGCGCCCTACTGAAGCAGTCTGTGCCCGAGGGGCCCTCGATGCCCTGTCGGCCACTGCCCCCACCAGAGCGATCCCGATCCTCTGGTCCTCTGAGGAGGAAGAGGCAACCGGGACCATGCACCTTGCCCACGGTTCCCTGAGCCGTCGCAGGACCCCTTCGGCTTACCATGGCTGGGGGACCGATCGGTGCTGCTGGTGCCCCTCATGGCCCTCGCCCTTGGTGACCCGGCCCAAGTGAGGAAGGAGGGTTCCTATGACCCTTGGGGTGATGACGCCACACACTTGTTTTCCGAATATTCCGACAATCCACTCTCGGAGCCTTCCCCTCCAGAGGACCTGTCATTCGCAGGGTTTGTCAGGGCTAAGGCTAAAGCCATCCCCTTTCAGCTCCTCATGGAGGAGGATGCATATCACAAGATGCTGGATGTCCTCCAGTTCATTGACGCTCCTAAGGAGATCATAGCAGTTCTGATCCATGATATTTTTAAGGAACTCCTCCTCCTCCTCGTGTGGTAACACCCCATCTCCATCTCCCCAGTTAACAGAAAGGCCAATGCCACCTACCTTGTGCGACAGGCCCTGGGGTTCGAGAGGAGCAGCTCCCCCACCAGTCGGTGGTCGTGGAGACTGCCTTAAATAAGGCCCGCTGTTCCCGCACCCATGCCTCCGGTCCTCTGGAATGTGAGCATAGGGAACTCAACTCCATAGGGAGAGAGATTTTCTAGGGCATCATGCTGGTTGCCCCGCATCATGGCCTACCACCTTAACATGACTCAGTACAACCTCAATCCGTGGAAGCAAGTCCAGGATTTTGCGGAAGGCCTTCCCCTGCAACAGCAGGAAGCTCTTGCCGCTATTGCCTCACTGGGTCTAGAAGCAGGAAAACATGAGGTGTGCTCCACCTACAATGTTTTCAATACTACAGCCCACTTAGCCGCTGTGGGCATTAGCGCCAGAAGCATGGCTTGGCTCTGAGCCTCGGACCTCCGGCCGGAGGTTCAGGATAGGCTCACTGACTTCCCCTGTACAGGCGAGAATCTGTTTGGGGACAAGGTCCGGGATGCGATGGCGCAGCTGAAATACCATCATGATACCCTCCAACAGCTATCCGCTAGTGCCTCAGAAGGGCCATCCTCAGCCAGGAAATCCTCCAGGCAAGGTTCTCGTAAACCCTTCTACTGGTAGAAGAAGTATTGCCTTCCGGCCGCTCAAACTCGCACGTCCTGATCTGGTTCCAGGGTCGCCCCCGCTAGCAGTGGGCCCCCAGACCCCAACCGGTGCCCCAGCAAGCCTCAGCCACAGGCTTTTGACTGGTGACAGGGGAGCTTAAGCTGGCTGGCAGTTTCCCTGATGCCTGATCCCCCATTTGGTGGCAGGCTCCTCAGCTTCGCCTGGCACTGGGAAGAGATCATGTTGGACCAATGGGTCCTCTCTATCGTCCACCAGGAGTACTGATTGCATTTCAGCCGGCTCCCAAAGACCTCTTCCCAGTGTCCATCGTGGGGTTCATCCGCCCATCTGGTCGTTCTTCAAAAGGAACTCTCCGCCCTCCTTGCAGCAGGTACAGTGGAACCGGTCTCTTGCAAACAACAGGGCCAAGGATTGTACTCAAGGTACTTCCTCATCCCCAAAAGGAATGGAGACTTGCACCCCATCCTTGAACTCAGGGCACTGAAGAAGTTTCTCGTAAGTGAAAAATTCAAGATGGTCTCTCTGGGTATGCTGATCCACCTCCTCCGAAGAGGAGACTGGCTTTGCTCCTTCGACCTGAAGGAGGCATACGCATACATTGTGATTGTCCCCAACCACAGGAAGTACCCCGCTTCGTAGTGGGGCATGCACTGCGTCTTCACCAAATGCTTGGTGGTGATGGCTGCCTACCTTAGGCATCGCTCAGTCTATGAGTTCCCATATCTGGATGAATGGCTGGTCAGGAGCGACTCCTGCTCCAGAATCTTGCAAGCTCTGGCCCTGACAGTTCAGACCCTGCAGACTGTGGGGTTCGTTATCAACTTCACATTTAAAACTAATCGGAGAAAGTTCTTTTTTACTCAACGCACAATTAAACTCTGGAATTTGTTGCCAGAGAATGTGGTTCGTGCAGTTAGTATAGCTGTGTTTAAAAAAGGATTGGATAAGTTCTTGGAGGAGAAGTCCATTACCTGCTATTAAGTTCACTTAGAGAATAGCCACTGCCATTAGCAATGGTTACATGGAATAGACTTAGTTTTTGGGTACTTGCCAGGTTCTTATGGCCTGGATTGGCCACTGTTGGAAACAGGATGCTGGGCTCGATGGACCCTTGGTCTGACCCAGTATGGCATTTTCTTATGTTCTTATGTTCCCCAAGTCGCACCTCTGTCCGTCCCTGCAGTCAGACTTCATAGGAGCCAGGTTGGACACTGCACAAGCTTTCTTGCCCAAGGACCAGGCAATTGCCCTTGCATTGCTGGCCACCCTTCTCTGCAACAGCAGGAGGGTGTCAGCCCATCTCCTACTTCGCCTCCTGGGCCACATGGTGGCCTCCATCCATATGACTCTGTTAGCTCGCCTCCGCATGAAGATCCCTCAGTGGGCCTTGCGGTCCCAGTGGCAGCAGGCATCCCAGGATTTAGAGGCTCTGATCATGGTCATGGACCCTCTCAAGCTATTCATGACCTGGTGGGAAGCCCTACCCAATCTAGAACGCAGACTTCCCTTCCAGCCCGCGCTGCCCCTGGTGATGCTTACACCGATGTTTCTCCTCAGGGGTGGGGAACCCACATGAACAACCTACACACTCAAGGCCTTTGGACCGTTGCCGAAGCATAAGAACATAAGAAATTGCCATGCTGGGTCAGACCAAGGGTCCATTAAGCCCAGCATCCTGTTTCCAACATAGGCCAAACCAGGCCACAAGAACCTGGCAATTACCCAAACACCAAGAAATCCCATGCTACTGATACAATTAATAGCAGTGGCTATTCCCTAAGTAAACTTGATTAATAGCGGTTAATGGACTTCTCCTCCAAGAACTTATCCAAACCTTTTTTGAACCCAGCTACACTAACTGCTCTAACCACATCCTCTGGCAACAAATTCCAGAGCTTTATTGTGCGTTGAGTGAGAGAGAATTTTCTTCGATTAGTCTTAAATGTGCTACTTGCTAACTTCATGGAATGCTTCCTAGTCCTAATATGCGAAAGTGTAAATAACCCAGTCACATCTACTCGTTAAAGACCTCTATCATATCCCCCTATAGCCATCTCTTCTCCAAGCTTCAGCCTTTCCTCACAGGGGAGCTGTTCCATCCCCTTTATCATTTTGGTTGCCCTTCTCTACCTTCTCCATCGCAACTATATCTTTTTTTTAGATGCGGCGACCAGCATTGTATACAGTATTCAAGGTGCGGTCTCACCATGGAGCAATATAGAGGCATTATGACATTTTCCGTTTTATTAACCATTCCCTTCCTAATAATTCCTAACATTCTGTTTGCTTTTTTGACTGCTGCAGCACACTGAGCCGACGATTTTAAAGTATTATCCACTATGGTGCCTAGATCTTTTTCCTGGGTGGTAGCTCCTAATATGGAACCTAACATTGTGTAACTACAGCAAGGGTTATTTTTCCCTATATGCAACACCTTGCACTTGTCCACATTAAATTTCAACTGCCATTTGGATGCCCAATCTTCCAGTCTTGCAAGGTCCTCCTGTAATGTATCACAGTCTGTTTGTGATTTAACTACTCTGAATAATTTTGTATCATCTGCAAATTTGATAACCTCACTCATCGCATTCCTTTCCAGATCATTTATATATATATATTGAAAAGCACCGGTCCAAGTACAGATCCCTGAGGCACTCCACTGTTTACCCTTTTCCACTGAGAAAATTGACCATTTAATCCTACTCTCTGTTTCCTGTCTTTTAACCAGTTTGTAATCCACAAAAGGACATCGCCTCCTATCCCATGACTTTTTAGTTTTCGTAGAAGCCTCTCATGAGGGACTTTGTCAAACGCCTTCTGAAAATCCAAATACACTACATCTACTGGTTCACCTTTATCCACATGTTTATTAACCCCTTCAAAAAAATGAAGCAGATTTGTTAGGCAAGACATGTTGACTGTGTGCCATTAAATCATGTCTTTCTATAAGCTATACGATTTTGATCTTCAGAATAGTTTCCACTATTTTTCCCGGCACTGAAGTCAGGCTCACTGGTCTATAGTTACCCGGATTGCCCCTGTTGCCAGATAAACTTTCTGGAGCTTTAGGCAATACAGTATGCCTTGTGGGCATTCTGGGATCAGTTGTCATCCAAGGAAGTTCTGATCAGATAGACAACCAGGTTGCGATGTGGTACATAAACAAGCAGGGCGGCATGGGCTAGTTCCTCCTCCGTACTCAAAGTTCTTGCATTACCGTGTAGTCCTGAGTATGCATCCTATGTTCCTGCCCAAGGTGGTGACTGATTTTCACATCAATCAGTCAATTGTTTTACCCACCTTCTTTCCGAAGCCACATTCCCACCGTGGGGAACATTGACGCCTTTGTGAAGGTTCTCCTGAATATATTCGGACATGACTTTATTCTCTACCACGGAGAGTGGGTAGACCAGTCCTTCGGGTAGTTCAGTGTTAGGCTTCAAATTGATGGCGCAGTCATAGGGTCTGTGTGGCAGAGGTACGTCTGCAGCTTCTTTAGAAAATACATCTTGAAATGATGTGTATTGAGGCGGCAACCCAGGCATCAATGGAGTAGTTGGCATGCAGGGTATAGGAGCGACCTCCATCAGACATTTACCATGGCAATCTGGACCCCAACATGAAAGCTGCAGAGTGGCCCAATTGAATTGAGGCATATGCTGCTGCAGCCACGGTAGCTCCAGCACTATTGGGGTTGTGCATGACCTTCTCTAAAACAAAGAAGGAGATAGTTTCAGAATGGAGAGCACTGGTCTGTAGACATACTGGTTCGGTGAGTTGGGTTACTTCGCCCAGTAAGGGCTCTCCATGAATTGATGATAGGAGTAGTGGAGACGTCATGGTGGTAGTGGGGATCCGCAAGTGCTCCACTAGTCATTGTAAAATGAAATTATCTCCTGCCCCTGAGTCCACTAGGGCAAGGGTCTGATACTCTAAGGGTCCGCAGATCAAGGATACAGGAAGAGAGCGGAGGCGAGAGGGTGCAGTAAGACCTAAGAAGAGTCCTCCCGCAGGACTTAGGTCTGCCAGTTTCCCGGACATATTGGGCATGTTTGAACAGCATGGTCAGCTTGTCCACAATACATGCACAACCCAATTTCTTCTGTTCTTTTCTCTTTTAACGTCAGGTGGCTGTGGCCTAATTGCATTGGTTCTTGTTCGCCAGCAATTGGACCCGACGGAATAGGCCTGGGTGTGGATTTAACTCGAGCTTCATCCTGACAAGGTCTTCTGGGAGTCTTGGTCTCTTGAACCTGATCACAAAGTCGGCGATCAATCCTGGTTGCCAACTTCATCAGTTCAGCCGATGTCTCAGGCATCTCACGAGCTGTGAGCTTGTTTTTCAAACGAGAGTTCAGTCCTTCAAAGAAGAGGGTCCTCAGACATTAAGGGTCCCTATGTATTTCAGACGCCAGTGTCTTGAATTCGATAGCGAAGTCAGCTAAAGGTAGATCCTGCAGTGGTATGCCGGGCGGGGTCATCAAAACTGATTTAATCAGTTCAAGGAATCCGGCAAGATCATGTAGAATAGGATCATCGCACTCCCACAGCAAAGAGGCCCAAGCCAACGCTCTTCCGTCCAGATAAGACAGGATATAGGTGGTCTTGGCATAAGGTGTAGGAAAATGGCTAGGTTGTAGGGAAAAGTGCATGCAACACTGGTTAATAAAACCTCTACATTTCCAAACTTCCCCCGAGATGCGTGTGGGAGCAGATAGAGGTACAATGGTCTTGACCATCACTTCTGGCGGTGTAACTTCTTTACCTGTGGTGGTCAGTAAGTTTATCTGTGTGTGCAGCTGGTTGAATGTAGCAATCAAATTCTCCAGCGCATTCTGCTGTTCGGAGATTCGCTGGGCCAGGCCTGGAATGGCCTGCAAATACGGTGGGCTGAGCCGAATCCGTAGAGTTAGCAATCTGTTAGGGTTTAGCGGTGTTTGGGTGGATTCTTGGGTAATGTGGCAGATGACCATGCCCACGGGGAGGGGCCCCATGGGGAGCCACAGTACTGGGCTAGACATGCCCACGGGGAGGGGCCCCATGGGGAGCCACAGTACTGGGCTAGACTCAGGATGCATAGGCACAGAATTAGATCTTTTATTGTACAGCTTGATGGATACCACCAGAGGTGGCAGTAGTGAGGTAGTCTGGATGTAGCAGTCTCGGGAACCTCGGCAGAGGGAACCCTTCTCACCCCGTTGGTATAGGGGAATTCTGGTGTAGGTTTCCCAGCAAGGCAATGCTGTAGATGAGACAGACTGAGAGATTACTCACTAGATGATAGCTGTAGGTAGGCGATTCCCCCAGGCTGAAGTAGATGGTACTGGCACTGAGGCAGGGAGAGCAGGCCCTCGAGGAGCAAGTACCTGATCCCTGTAAGACACCTGAAATAAAGCACAGGGTCCCCGAGGAGCAGGTACCCAGGCTAGTCAATATCCCGAAGGGCAGAGAGAGAGCTTCCAGCGGCAGAGTAGTTAAGACCAGCCGAAACCAATCCTTTGCTAACTCAATTAGCTAGCAACAAAGTACAGGCTATATACCCAGATGGCGTGATGTCACATGAGGGGGACGCCCCCGAGGTTCGCACCAATGCTGGAATAAAGACGTGGGTAGCGCGTGTGCGCACCCTAGTAGGCCCTTGGGAGGAACATGGCGGGAGGCAGCACCATAGCCATTCCGGGGATGCCGGAGAGGGTGGCTTGCAGACGCGGAGGTAGCCATTTTCCCAAGGTAAGTGGGAGGAGCCGTGAACAAGGTGAGGCAAACGGGGCGAAGCATCTAAGACCGATGGACGCAACAGTGGCGAGTTTTGGAACTGCAATCCTTATCTTCTCTAATCTCATAACCTGACTTATTTGATTTATATGTAGTTTATATGAATTTATATGTATTTATATGAATAGTTTATATGAATTTATAATAATAATTTATAATTTATAATAATAATTTATAATGAATTTATAATAATAATTTATAATAATTTATATTCATATAGTTTATATGAATTTATATGTATTTATATGAATGTTCTCTAATCTCATAACCTGACTTATTTGATTTACATGTAGTTATTCCTCTCTGTTTGCTTCCTAGCTACTATAGCTCCCAAGTTCCATCCCCTTGTTATATGTAACTTTGCTTTTTTTGACCTTCTTGTTTGGTTACTCTGGTTTATCCCCTAGTTCCATGTAAACCGGCCTGATATGAATCCCATTCATGAAGTCCGGTATAGAAATATGTTAAATAAATAAATAAAATAAATCTTGTCAGGACCCCTTTTTGGTGCTTTTGTTGTATTTGGTCACCTTTCATAGAAACATAGAAATGATGGCAGAAGAAGACCAAACGGCCCATCCAGTCTGCCCAGCAAGCTACGCACTTTATCCATTTTTTTATTTCCCTTTTTCTCTCTCCCACCTGTTACTATTGGCTTCCAGTACCCTCCAGCCCTAATTCCCCTCCACCCCATCACCAATGTAGAGAGCAGCGCCGTATCTGCATCCAAGTGAACATCCAGCTCAATTAGGGGTAGCAACCGCTTAACAAGCAGGCCACACCCCTGCCCCATACTCTTACCCACCCCTGTTTTGTTTTTTTTTTGTTTTGTTTTTTTGGAGATGGCAGCCCTCCATCCTTCCGCTCCGTGAAGGTGGAACTCCAACCACTGGCATCCCGCTCCGTGAATGCCTCTGAGGCTACTGCCGAGTGCCGTGCAGTGTTTTGCTGCCTCCTCTTTATTCACGCCCTCTAGACTTGATGGATCCACAGTGTTTATCCCACGCCCCTTTGAAGTCCCTCACAGTTTTAGACTTCACCACTTCCTCCGGAAGGGCATTCCAGGCATTCACCACCCTTTCTGTGAAGAAATACTTCCTGACATTGGTTCTTAGTCTTCCTCCCTGGAGCCTCAGCTCGTGACCTCTGGTTCTGCTGATTTTTTTCTGATGGAAAAGGTTTGTTGTCTTTGGATCATTAAAGTTTTTCAAGTATCTGAAAGTCTGAATCATATCACCCCTGCTCCTCCTTTCCTCCAGGGAGTACATATTTAGATTCTTCAATCTCTCCTTGTATGTCATCCGATGAAGACCCTCCACCTTCCTGGTTGCCCTTCTCTGTACCGCTTCCATCTTGTCTTTGTCTCTTTGTAGATACGGTCTCCAGAACTGAACACAGTACTCCAGGTGAGGCCTCACCAAGGACCTGTACAAGGGGATAATCACTTCCCTTTTCTTACTCGATATTCCTCTCTCTATGCAGCCCAGCATTCTTCTGGCTTTTGCTATTGCCTTGTCGCATTGTTTCGCAGACTTCATATCATTAGACACTATCACCCCAAGGTCTCTCTCCTGCTCCGTGCACATCAGCCTTTCCCCCCCCCCCCCCCATCGAATCCCCCATTCGGATTTCCACTCCCCATATGCATGACTTTGCACTTCTTGGCATTGAGTCTCATTCTCTCCACTCCTTCTGGCGTGTCCACTCTGTTGCAGATCTTAGTGTCATCCGCAAAAAGACAAACCTTACCTTCTATCCCGTCCGCAATGTCGCTCACAAAGATATTGAACAGGACCGGTCCCAACACCGATCCTTGTGGTACACCACTTAAAACCGCTCTCTCTTCAGAGAAAGTTCCATTTACCATCACACATTGTCTTCTGTCCGTCAGCCAGTTTGCAATCCAGGTCACCACCTCGGCACTCACTCCTAAGCTTCTTGTTTTATTCACCAGTCTCCTGTGCGGAACCGTGTCAAAAGCTTTGCTGAAATCCAAGTAGATGACATCGAGCGCTCTTCCTCGATCCAATTCCTTGGTTACCGAGTCAAAAAAGTCAATCAGATTTGTCTGACAGGATCTTCCCCTGGTGAATCCATGCTGCCTCTGGTCCATCAATTCTCCGGACTGTAGATAGTTCACTATTCTCTCTTTCAACAGTGACTCCATTACTTTTCCCACCACCGAAGTGAGGCTAACCGGTCTGTAGTTACCAGCCTCCTCTCTGTTCCCACTCTTGTGAAGCAGGACCACCACCGCTCTTCTCCAATCACTCGGCACCACTCCCGTTTCTAGGGATCTATTGAACAGGTCACACAGCGGACCCACTAGCACATCTCTGAGCTCCCTCAGTATCCTTGGATGAATCCCATCAGGCCCCATGGCTTTGTCCACTTTCAGATTCTTTAGCTCTACCTATACATTTTCTACTGTAAAAGGATTTTCATCTATTCCACTTCCCTCCAATTTCTTGTTGTGTAGAGATGGTTCTTCTCCAGGGTCTTCTTTAGTGAACACAGAGCTGAAGTATTCGTTTAATATTTCTGCCATTTCTTCGTCTCTCTCCACACATTGATCATTTCCACCTTTCAATTTCACTATACCACTTTGGACTTTTCTCTTTTCGCTGATGTATCTGAAAAATGTTTTGTCACCATTTTTTTATCTCCTTGGCAATCCTCTCTTCCGCTTGACTTTTTGCCAACTTGATTAATTTCTTTGTCTCCCTCAGTTGAATCAAATATTCTTCTTTGTGCTCCTCCCTTTGGGATCTTTTATATTTCTTGAATGCTGTTCTTTTAGCTTTAATTTTGTCAGCCACCTCCTTTGAGAACCAGATAGGTTTCAATTTTCTTTTGCTTTTCTTTACATTTCTAACATATAGAGTAGTTGTCTTGGTGATTGCTCCTTTTAGATTGGTCCACTGCTGATCCACATCTCTCTCGTTCTCCCATCCTTTTAGTTCTTCCTCTAGGTACTTCCCCATTTCGTCAAAGTCCGTGTTTTTGAACTGTAAAACTCGGGTCTTTGTGGTTCTTTTCCATATTCTTTTAGTGATATTAAACCATATCGTTTGATCACTGGTGCTGAGGTGGGCGCCCACCTGGACATCAGAGACATTATCTCCATTAGAGAGCACTAAGTCGAGTATAGTTCCTTCTCTCGTGGGTTCCAATACCATTTGTTTGAACAAAGTTACTTGCATGGCATCCACTATTGCTCTACTATTTTTAGATTCTGCAGATTGGATTTTCCAGTCTACATCTGGCATATTAAAGTCACCAACGATCACCACATCTCCCTTCTTACCTATCTTATGGATGTCTTCAACCAGATCTCTGTCCAGCTCTTCCTTTTGGTTTGGAGGCCTGTAAACCACTCCAATATAAATGGACGCTCCGTCATCTTTTTATTAGGTCGACCCATAGTGCTTCTTCCTTGCCCCAACTTCCTTTCAACTCAGATGCTTGGATATTGTTTCTGAACAATGTAAGACCTGTTATATGGATGTCAATTGAAATCTGAGTGTACCTTCATACGATGCTGCTAGGTGATTCAGCTATCGTGTATGTGAGCCTGGAATAAGGCTTCAAAATCATTAGGTACCTCTGTGATGTAGCTCTTTGTGCCAGAATGTCCACTTCCAGATTATTTCATTGATAGCAGCTGAAATAAAGCCATTATTGTCACTTATCTTTTGTTCTGTAGTCGGTCTTGCCAGCAAAGGAGCCGCTAGGAGCAGCCGCTTTCAACGCACGGAGCTCCTCAGACCGCTATAATAGCGGAACAGTCCACATTTGATAAACGAATACTGCCATCACAGCACAATTAAACAGTGTTCCACGAGTCCTTCTTGTGAACATTCAGCCTTTGAAGAAGGAGCGAGTCTCCGAAACATCTAGATGTCGGCTGTGCAAGACCGACTACAGAACAAAAGATAAGTGACATTAATGGCTTTATTTCAGCTGTTATCAATGAAATAATCTGGAATCTGAAAACTTAGAAAACCAGATACGTGGGAAAAATTTGATTGATTAATTTCCTGAAAGTGCCATTAATATCAGCTAAGGAGATGTGGAATAGATATGCTGCGAAGCAAAACAAAGGATAGTGATCGGTGTATCAAGGGATTCTTTATTGGTTTGTTCTGCTTCCAGCATTATTGATCGGCTATAGATGTGCTGTGGAAATTTTGAAGATTCCCCAGCAAACATCACCACCCCTGTCGAATATATATATGTACCTTCTTGGAAGACAAATTCTAAGGAGGGACAAGATTTCCAAATATTAACACCTCTGAATATATCAGAAATATTAGAGTCCTCAGATTCATCAACTGCTCAACCCGCGACCTTAATTGTTTCTTTTTTTACTTGACACAGATAAGGAATGGGTACTAAAATTATATTTTAGAAACCATAAAGAAAATTTTCCAGTTGAATGTTCAGATATTTCCTGATGTAACCAGGGGCACCCAAAAAAGAAGAAAGCAGTTTCTAATTATGAGATCTAAGATACTTCAAATGGGAGCCTCATTTATTTTGAGGTTCCCTTGAAAATGTTTTATTAGGTATCAGGATGTAAAATATATATTTTTTTCTTGCCATCACAGCTTACAAAATTTATAGCTGATAGAAATGTTGATAGGCATGACTCTGTGACTCCTTAGAAGTTGTGATGTTCTTTATAAATGAAAATTATGCAACTCCACAGAGTTGGTTCAGCCTAGAATTCTTTTTTTGTTTGATTATATGATAAAGAGCCTTCTATATGTAATGGATACTCCCATTTGAGGACTTTGATTTATAATGGCTTGTTATATATATGTATAAAAAATTGAAATATCTCTATTTGCCTATGCCATTTAATTTCTGTTATTTTAAGGATGTACTTGATTGTGAAAATGTTAAATTGCAATAAATATAAAATTAAACATAAAATAAAAGAACATTCCAAGTCAAACTAGGCGAACACATCTTATATTTTCAGTATTGACACAGGTGTCCTTCAAGGCGCATCACTCTCGGCAACACTATTCAATGTCTATATGCTTTCACTGTGCAAATTACTGGCAGATTTAGGAATCACATTCTTCCTGTATGCTGACGATATTCAGTTTTATATCCCATTCTCCAAATCATTTGAAAATACAGTATCAACACTTTCAACCTATGTGAAAGTAATACAGCAGGAACTATCACATATTAAACTAACATTAAACCCTAAAAAGACTCATCGATAGCTAAACCACCAAATCTAGACATGCATAATTTTGAAAATACTCCCTCAAACCAATTTGCTCAAAAGGCAAGAAGCCCCTGGAATTGTTGTGCGCACACTCCATCAGGACGCAGTCAGCATACACTCTTGCCAGCTGATATTTGCAGGGTGATTATGTAGTCGTCCCTGAATACTTTTGAGAAGCACTATCATTTGAATGTGCTGGTGTGGGAGGAAACAGCTTATGGAGCGGGGGTTTTGCGGACAGCCTCGCTTCCTCCCACCTGAAAATTGAAGCTTTGATCGCTCCCACTTGTCAGGGCCAGACTGGTGTAGCAGGACAATATGGAAGGAGAAATTTTCTTATATGCTAATTTCCTTTCTAATAGTTCTGTGACTTCAGTGCACAGAGTCAGTGAGCTATAGGCTTTAGTAACTTATCCACTTTATACAAGTTTTACCATGATAGAGTGGTTCGGCACCCATCCTAATTTTCTGCCTAAGATGGTGTTATAATTCCTTCTTATCCAGTCCTTTGTCCTTCCAACATTTTTCCCAGGCCATATGTCCACCAAGGTGACAAGCACTGCACGGTTTGAAGTGAAAGAGAGCTTTAGCCTTCTACATGGAGTGAACTGATCATTCAGCTTTTTGTTTCTTTTGATATCAACAAACTGGGGATTGTAATTGCAGATGCATCTACTTCTGTTTTGCCCAGATGGACCTAAATCTGGTGTGTCATGTTAAGGCTTGCAATGTCTGTAGCCCACCTAAGGTCAATCACCATGGAGAAGATCTGCAAAACTTCAACAAAGAGTTCTTTCCACACATTTCCATTTCAGTATTGTTTGGAAAGGGACTTCTGATGTAAGAGTATGTTTGGACAGTCTGTCCTGCAAAATCTCTTTGAGGTACAGAACCCATTATCTTCTATGGCCTGTTGGTTTTGTTCCATACTGCCCTTAAAATAAATTTTAAAAAACCCTATAAAACACAGAAAATGGCTTGTTGCAACCTGCCTCCCCTTGCAGTTAAATTCTCTAAAAACATAGTCTGAGGGACTACTTTGTGAACGCATGGTATCATGCAACTTGCACATGCCCAGTACACTCAATCAAAGTTCTAGAAACTTTGACATAAAAGTTCCAGACTGGGCTCCATTGGCTGTTGATACCTATTTGTAAGGACTGCTTTCCTGCTGTCCTTGGAGAACACCTGTTATAGGTAAGCAGTTCTGCTTTTTTGTCAATTTCATTATCCAGACATGGAGTAACCCGTTGGGCAGTCTGAATGGGTGATTTTGTATTTTTTCTGCTGTCATTTATTATATTACTATATGTACATGAAAAAAAAAGGTGTATGAGGTAATTGAATGACACAAATGTTACGAGGTTTGTTTTAAGAGGATGAAATTAAAGGTTTTATTTTGAGTTTTCTGATGTCTTTATTTCACAGTGGTATCATGTCCAATCAGACTCAGAACATCGTTAGTAGGATGCTATTTGGCACAGGTTTGTGGGTGGCTTTGATCATAACCATGCGGTTCTCACTGAAGATGCTCCTTTCTTACCACGGATGGATGTTTGCCGAACATGGAAAACTTTCCACAGCAACCAGGATCTGGATGGTTAGTAATCAATGTGTAACGTCTGTGTGATATCTTTCTTTGCAAAAAGCTATTTAATGGAAAAGTAACAAAAGCAATCTTTTAACAAGCAAAAAACGTTTTTGCCTAATTGGGATAATAGGCCAGGGACCATGAGACCCAAATTCTATATCTTCCACTGATATTTGCAATGGCACTCGCTCTACTCCAGATACCTGTTCAGTGCACATTTCCTTTAATCATGTGGTAAAAAGAAAAAAGTCCTGATGTAGTAAACTTAAAAGCATACAAATAACGGTGGTGTAAAATAATGCACTAACACACACACACATGAGCAAAAGCATATGCTTAGCACATATAAATCATGATATATATGCAAAAAACTTAATTTGAGCACATTAAACAGGTTTTATGCGATTAACATTGTTTATGCACATAAAACTGAAAAAGCACACTAGCTAGGTGTAAATTTAACGTGCTTCTCTTTAGGGTAAGCAGTTATTAGCACAGTTGTCGTGTGCAAAATCATCGTATATACAGCTAGTAGCACAAAGGAAAATTAGTTTCTTACCTGATAATTTTCGTTCCTGTAGTACCAAGGATCAGTCCAGGACACCTGGGTTGTGACTCCGCACCAGTAGATGGAGACAGACTAAAACTTGTGGGTGGAGCATATATGCCCCTGTGCCAGTCACAGCCCCTCAGTCATACGTAATGTCAAAGTAGAAAAGCCATAAGGCAACCATAGCTAACCATACAAAACTTGCTATTTAAACGGAAAAAATTCCAACACCCCTACAGGAACCAGACTCTCCAACCGGGAGAACGAATAAACAAGGGGTCAGTGCACTGAAAAACAATAATGAGCGGACTCTCCGTTACTATAGCGCAGCACTGCGGGCGGGATCCTGGACTGATTCTTGGTACTACAGGAACGAAAATTATCAGGTAAGAAACTAATTTTCCTTTCCCTGTACGTACTAGGATCAGTCCAGGACACCTGGGATGTACCAGAGCCAACTTACCGAGGGTGGGAAGCAGAGAGTCCCGCTCGGAGTACCCTCTCTCCAAAACCCCCAGCTTCAGTAGCTTGAACATCCAACCGGTAATGTTTAATGAAGGTATGCAACGACTTCCAGGTAGCCGCCCTGCAAATCTCTTGAGGCGACACCTGAGAAGATTCCGCCCAAGACGCAGCGTGAGACCGCGTCGAATGAGCCCGAAGACCCACCGGCGGCGATTTTCCGCGCAGAATGTACGCGGAACCAATGGCTTCCTTGAGCCAACGGGAAATGGTTGTGCGGGACGCCGCAGAACCTTTCTTTGGGCCCGAAGTCAACACAAACAGATGATCCGTCACCCGAAACGGGTTGGTAACCTCAAGATAGCGAAGAAGGGACCTCCGCACATCTAGCTTTCTCAAGTCTCTCGTTTTCGGGTCCGAAGACTCCCCAACCGCGAAAGCGGGGAGTTCAATCGATTGATTCAAATGGAAAGCCGACACGACCTTAGGAAGAAAGGAAGGAACCGTCCGCAAGGAAACCCCGGAATCGGAGATGCGCAAGAAGGGCTCCCTACAGGACAATGCCTGTAATTCCGAAACACGACGGGCCGACGCAATCGCCACCAGGAATGCAGTTTTCAACGTGAGATCCTTGAGCGTAGAACGTTTCAAGGGCTCAAACGGCGCGGAACAAAAGGCAGAGAGCCCCCAGTTGAGGTTCCAAGACGGGCAAGGGAGGCGCAAAGGAGGACGGAGGTGTTTAGCCCCCCGAAGAAAACGGGAGATATCCGGATGAAGAGCCAGAGAGACTCCCCGGACCTTACCTCGCAAACACCCAAGCACCGCCACTTGAACCCGAAGGGAATTGCACGCTAAGCCTTTGGCGAGCCCCGCCTGGAGAAACGCCAAAATATCGGAAATAGAAGCGGAAGTGGGATCCAGACCCCGCTCCACGCACCATTCCTCAAAGACGACCCAGACCCGAACATAAGCTAGGGATGTAGACTGCTTTCTGGATCTCAGCAACGTAGCAACGACCGCATCCGAGTAGCCTTTTCTTTTCAACCGATACCTCTCAAAAGCCATGCCGCGAGACAGAAGTGATCCGCATCCCGCGAACCCCTGGAGTCGAAGGGGTGCAGCGACCGACAACTGGACTAAGTCCGCAAACCAGGGACGGCGCGGCCACTCCGGCGCCACCATGATCACGTTGGACGGGTGCAATTCTATGCGCCGCAGAATCTTGCCGATCATGGGCCACAGTGGGAACACATACAGAAGCACTCCCGCCGGCCAGGGAAGCACCAACGCATCGACTCCCTCTGCGCCCCTTTCGCGACGTCGACTGTAAAATCTCGGAGCCTTTGCGTTGTGCCACGTGGCCATCAGATCCATGTGGGGCGTTCCCCAAGTCTTGCAGATGAAGAGAAACGCCTCGTCCGCCAGCTCCCACTCTCCAGGATCCAGGCGGTGACGGCTGAGAAAATCCGCCTGTACGTTGTCGACTCCTGCGATATGGGACGCAGCGAGATGGCTGAGATGCCGCTCTGCCCAGAGCATCAAGAGCCGCGCCTCCTCCGCCACTAGAGGACTTCTTGTCCCGCCCTGGCGATTGATGTAAGCCATGGTGGTAGCGTTGTCCGACAATACCCGGACTGCCCGTCCGCGTACTAGGGGTAGAAAGGCATGCAGCGCCAGAAGGACCGCTCTGGTCTCCAGCCGGTTGATAGACCATCGGGTCTGCGACTCTGACCACAGACCCTGAACCGACTTCCCTTGGCACACTGCCCCCCAGCCGGAAAGACTGGCATCCGTGGTCACCACCGTCCAGTCGGGCACCATAAGGGACACGCCACAGGAGAGATGTGTGGAATCCAGCCACCAGCTCAGGCTGGATCGCGCCTTCCCCTCGAGAGGTAGAGGTAGATAGAACTCCTCTGAAACCGGTTTCCAGCGGGAAAGCAATGAGGACTGCAGCGGCCGTAGATGAGCGAACGCCCAAGGGACTAACGCCAGCGTGGATGCCATAGATCCCAGAACCATCAGGTAATCGCAGACTCGTGGCCGGTGTAGCGACAGAAGACGTAGTACCTGAGACTGCAGTTTGCATATTCGTTCCTGAGAGAGAATCACCTTGCCTCGTTTCGTGTCGAAAAGGGCTCCAAGATACTCCAAGGACTGAGAAGGTTCGAGATGACTCTTGTTGTAGTTGACCACCCAGCCCAGGGACTGCAAGAGCTGTAACACCCTGGCCACCGCCTGCCGACACAGACTCTGAGACTTCGCTCGGATCAGCCAATCGTCGAGGTAAGGGTGAACCAGCAGGCCTTCCCGCCGCAACTGCGCCGCTACGACCACCATCACTTTCGTGAATGTCCGAGGCGCTGTCGCCAGGCTGAACGGGAGCGCCCGGAACTGGAAGTGCCTGCCCAGAATGCAAAACCGCAGGAACCGCTGATACGCTGGATGGATGCCCACATGAAGGTATGCCTCTGTGAGATCTAGGGACGCCAGGAATTCGCCGGGGCGCACTGACGCGATCACGGAACGAATGGTTTCCATCTTGAAATGAGGAACCCGAAGGCATCTGTTGACTCCCTTCAGATCCAGAATGGGGCGGAAAGAGCCGTCTTTCTTGGGGACTATGAAGTAAATGGAGTAACGGCCCTTGCCGTACTGATCGGCCGGAACCGGAGAGATGGCTCCCAAGCTTTCTAGCCTTTGGATGGTGTCCAGAACCGCCGCCTTCTTCTTGGGATCCTTGCAGGGTGAGACCAGAAATTTGTCCGCTGGGATGCGAGCAAAATCTAACTCGTAGCCGTGTCTTATCACGTCGAGGACCCACTGATCCGACGTCATGCTGGCCCATTCCTCTAGGAAGAAGGAGAGACGCGCCCCCACGTTTGGAACAACGTGTCGAGGACGCGAGGAGGGATGGGCCGGCCGAACTTCATTGTGAAGGCTTGGACCCCGCACCAGACGGAGCCCCTCCTTGCCGGCCAAAACGTTTGCCCCGAAAGGACTGCTGCCACTGAGCGTTCCGCGAGGAGGACGGTCTATACGCGGGTCCAGAGGATCTTTGCGGTCTGGACTTCCTGGGCCCCCGGAACCGGGCTCTTCCTGAGAAGGAAGATCGCGGCCGGGCCCTATCCTCCGGGAGCTTAAACGCTCGATTCTCACCCAGGGAAACCATCAAATCGTCTAACTCCTTGCCGAATAGCAATTTCCCCTTAAATGGCAATGCCCCGAGGTGAGCCTTGGAAGAGCCATCCGCTGCCCAGTTGCGCAGCCAAAGAAGACGCCGCGCCGACACCGCTGCCACCATGGAGCGAGCTGAGGTGCGCAAAAGATCATGGAGAGCATCAGCCCCATAGGCAATGGCCGCCTCCAACCTGTCTGCTTGAGAAGCCTCCCCTGCAGAGAGATCCGCATTCGCCTGAAGGACTTGAGCCCAGCGCAGACTAGCCCGCATAGCAAAATTCGTGCAAATGGCAGCCCGCACTCCTAGGGCAGAAACCTCGAAAATCTTTTTGAGTTGAACCTCCAACTTCCGGTCTTGAATATCCCGGAGGGCTGTTGCTCCCGTGACCGGGATGGTAGACCTCTTCGTGACAGCGGACACCGCCGAATCCACCTTTGGAAGCCGGAGGAGCTCCAGCGCGTCCTCTGGCAAAGGGTAAAGCTTGTCCATGGCTTTGCTGACCTTCAGACCCAACTCCGGAGTATCCCATTCCTTGAAGAGGATATCCGTGGCCGAAAAATGAAAAGGAAAAGCGACCGCTGGCCCTGTGAGCCCGAGCAGAACGGGATCCATATTTGCCTCCTGGCGGACCACCACCGGAGGGGCTTCAATCCCCAGCTCCTGGAGAATGGCCGGGATAAGCGGCGACAGTTCCTCCCTACGGAACAAACGCACCACCTTGGGGTCATCCCCGTCGACGGCCTGTGCTCCTTTCCCTGTACTGGGCTGCGCAGAGCCATCTGATGCTGCCGTCCCGGCCCCTGGCAGGGGCTCCTCAGAGGCCTCTGTGTCCGCCCCGGCGGATTCTTCGGACTCCGAGTCCTGCGGCACCCCTCGCGGAAGCCGCTTGCTCCGGTCCGCGCCCTGGGCGACCTTCGCCGCCCTCCTGGCCGGCTTCTTCTTCGGCGGGGACCGGTGGACCCGCGCGCGCAAGGCGTCCCCCCGGCTGCGCTTGCTTCGCCTATATCGGAGCACCTTGCGCAGCAAAAGCGCCAAATCCTCTGAGAACTCGCCTGAATACGAGGAATCGTTTTCCGAAGTCCCCCGGAACCGGGGCCCCTCCGAGGGGTCCTCCCCCGCCGTGGGGATAGCTCAGGGGGCAAGACCGAGGCCCCCCACAGTCTCGCGCGAGACTACCCGGCCGGTGGACAAGATGGCCGCCACTCCTGCGGAAATCGGGAAAGGATCAGAAGGCCTGTCAGGGACTCCCCCCACCTGCGAAGGCGATCGTGCCACCCGGGAACGGGTCCCCCGAGGTGCCCCCGATGATCCCTCGTCTCCCGGGACGCAGGCCGAGCAAAGGCCGTCCCGGGAGAGACGCGTGCGCGCCGAGCTGCAGGCCCTGCACTGCGAGCCGCGCGGCATAGCAAAAACCGCGGGAAGGAAAAGAAAGCGCCGGAAAACAATGAGGGACGCTGAAAAAAAATTAAAAAATCACCGCGGCAGAAAACGGCGACCTCCCCCCTGCCGACGACGCCCCCCCCCTCGAGCGGAACGGAGCGCAACGCCAGGAAACGGAGAGCCGACAGAAAATAAAAATAAAACACTTTTTTTTTTTTTTTTTTTTTTACAGAAAAAAACGCTGTCCCTGGTACTGAAGAGCCCTATGTCCTGCAGGGGTGAGTGAACCGGGCTCCCCAGTGTCACCCCTGACGCTGCTACTAGACCAGCCGGGTCCTCGACCCTAGCAGCGGCCTCAACCTGGGGAGGGTAGTCCCCTCAGGACCTCTCAACTCCCCAGGGAGGCAGGGCAACCGGGACTAAAACTAACCAAATTAAACAAAACCCCAATTTGCAGAAAAAAAACCCCAAATAGGCTAATAGAAAATAAAAACCAAAAGCGAACCTGACAACAAAACCAGAATCAGGCCCGACAGGGCTGTGACCAGACCTGCACCACCTACTGGAGACAGAGTAAGACTGAGGGGCTGTGACTGGCACAGGGGCATATATGCTCCGCCCACAAGTTTTAGTCTGTCTCCATCTACTGGTGCGGAGTCACAACCCAGGTGTCCTGGACTGATCCTGGTACGTACAGGGAATTGCCACTATCCTATAGCACTCCTTGTATATCTAGCTCGCTGTTGTCTCATGCTTCTCTGCTTCACTACATAAGACCTGCCATCCTCCCATCACCTTGCTATTGTGCAGCTGCCTTCTCTGCTGCCAGCTGTTCTCCCAAACCTTACACAAATCTGGAGAAGCATGAGGTGGCAGCAACAAACAGTTTTACATACAAAGAGCGCTACACTATGTACATGCAACAGTTCTGTGTCGCTAGTTTGGGGTTCCAAGGCAGAAGGTGTCTGGCTCAGGATCTTGGATTGGGGCATCCCAGTGCTGAACCTGTTTTCTTTAGGCTTAGAAATTTAACCTCTGGGGCAGAGGTAGACTACTGACATTACTGGGGCTAGTATTAGTCTGTGTCAGCATGATCTGAGATCTGGGGTTCCCAGGTGCAGTGGTCCACCCTGGATGCAGGAGACCTGAGACCAAGTCTCCAGGAACTTCTGTTCTGGGTCCATTCTGGCACAGCACCATAGACTAACACCAGCCCCAGAAATGTGAGCTAACTTTACTTCACCTCTGACCAGAAGTTAAATTTCCAGCAATACAAAATTTTGTGTTAAGTCTTCAGGGCTTTAACATGTTACATTGGGGAGAAATAGTTTGTCTTCATTAATATTGGATTTGCATGCAGTCATGCTAATGTGTGTGCATATGTTTATATGCACATTTTTTGTATGCAAAACTCCTTGCCTAATCAGGAGTAAAGTGTGCGTACAACCACATGTAAATATGTGCACACAGCATAGCAAAACTTATTACATTGGTTTATTAGATTGTAGGCTCTTGTGGTCTAAGAGTCATTGTTTGTTTATTTATTTAAGAAGTATCGCTTCATCCTGTGTTCTGAGCGGCTTCCAAATGAATGTTCATAAAATATAAAAATAATTAAAGCAAGCAAACAGTACAAATAAAAACAATTTCACATCAAAATAGCAATAACCAGCATTGAATCAATTGCCATATTGCATTCCTTTGCCTTTAACTGTGATTCACTAGTAGCTGCCTTGTCTTTGCACTGAAAAGTACTTAAGCCTATGGGAGAATGCCTAGTTGGTTCAGAATAGCCTGGAAATAAGGAGGCTGCTAGATATAAACTACAGTCCCAGATCTAGAGGCAGTCATGGAAGAAGCTGATTTACATATATTAGCTGTCAGACCTGGTACATGGAAAACCATGATTGGGATATAGTTATACCTGGCTACAGTCTATTCAGGAAGGAAAGGAGGCATGGCATTAAATATAAAGAACAGTATTAAAGCAACAGTATTGCTGGGCTTAAGAGGTGAGCTGGCACTGTGGGTTAATCTAGAAAGAGGGAATGGAACATTCATAATATATTGGGCTTGGTAGTGTCTGTCAGTGCTCGCGCATGTTCCCCAGCCCCTGGCCGCCTTGGAGGCTCAAACACGCCGTACAGTGGCCATGTCACAACACCAGCTACAAGAGGTACTCCTCTGGGAATTCAGCGCTACTGCGGAATGCAGATTTTGCGCAGAATTCCTCCTTCCCGCCGATTTCCTCCCTCGCTGGAAGATTATTCAAAACCGGAAGAACAGCGGCAAACGCGGGACACACATTCTCTCTCACTGGCATCCCCCCCCCCCCCCCATGCTCTCTCTCACACCCTCCTGCTCTCTCTCATCCTCCCCTCCCTGACACACATTCTCTCTCACCAGCATGCTGCGGGACCCGCGCTGTTTGTGGGGAAGATGAAGGCCCAGCATGCCGTTTGCGGCACATGGGGACCTTCCATTTTCGCTTTGAGCAGAAAATAGCAGCGGAGACCCCGGCATGCCTCGGAAAGCTCCCATTCTCCGGTATCTAAGCGCTGTCGGCTTAAGATTGGCCACTGTTGGAAACAGACTCTTGGTCTGACCCAGTATGCCAATGTCTTATGTTCTTAAGACAAAATCACCATACAGGTCTTTGTAAGTACATTTTTCATTACATTTGTACAACAATGTTATTTAGCTTTTTGCTTTGTTTAAAATTATTTCATTATTGACGTTTAAATGTATTAGACTAAGGAATTTTACTTCCTGCTTATTCTGTTTCATTGTAAACCGGTTTGATATGCATTTTATGCAGGAAAATCGGTATAAAAAACCCCTAAAAATAAATAAATAAATAAGAAGTCCGCCTGTATATTGTTCACGCCCGCAATGTGAGAGGCTGCCAGATGACTCAAGTTGACCTCCGCCCACTGCATCAGTCTGTCCGCCTCCAGCGAGACGTGATGGCTCCTTGTGCCCCCCTGACGGTTGATGTACGATACCGTGGTCGCGTTGTCTGATAGGACCCTGACCGCCCGATGGCAGACCAAGGGAAGAAACTCCTGCAACGCCAGGCGCATCGCTCTCGTTTCCAGACGTTTGATGGGCCACTGGGACTGTTCCACTGTCCAAGTGCCCTGAATGGAATCCGCCCCACAGACCGCTCTCCAGCCAGTCAGACTTGCGTCCATGGTGACGGTCGAGAGTTTGCCGGACTGCTTGTCTCTTGAGAAAAGAGCCGCAGGGGGAGAAAAGAAACCTGTCTCTGGGTGGGCGGACAAAAAATCCAAGGCATAGCCGTGTCTTAAGATACCCAGGACCCACTGATCCGACGTGATTCGGGCCCATTCCCCGTAGAAGCGGGCAATGCGACCCCCCAGTCTGGGAATCGGATCGCAGATCAGCCTGGCATCATTGGGGTTTTGAGGAAGAACCCTGGGGCTGTCCTCCCTTGCCAGGCCTGCGGCCCCGAAAGGACCGGTTCCAGGTCTGCGAACGAAAAGGAGAATTCCGAGACTGTTGATGCTGCTATTGCTGCTGTCTGTTTTGTCTGTTTCTGAAAACTAATAACTCAGAGGGAGGGAACGCTGTTGCTTTCACAAGCATTTGTAGTGTATAAGGGGAGACGGTGAGATAGGCGAGAGAGAGCCCTTGAAGTGATAGTATGGCTGATCCTTTGGAAATATAATCTTTTCATATCTATATAGCAATTGTTATTATCTACCATTACTTCTTCTGTCTGATCTGATTTTATTTGTTCTATTCTCATATCGCTCAAGTACACTTATTTCCTTACCTGGAACTGTGATGTACTGAATCAAAGTTTTTGTGTGGCTCTTTGTGTTGGGGATATCGTCGTTGAGTACGGGAGCGATACCTGGTGGAGCTGAAGGACCTAGATGTCCGTGGCCTGTCCTCCGGAAGCTTGTAAATCGCATTCTCGTTGAGGGACTTGATGATCTGGTCCAAGTCCTCTCCAAAGAGAAACTTACCTTTAAAAGGAAGCGAGCCTAAGCGTGTTTTGGAAGAGGCATCCGCTGACCAGTTTCGCAACCACAGAAGCCGACGGACCGAGACCACAGAGACCATTGATTGGGCCTGGACCCGAAGGAGATCATAGAAGGCATCTGCTCCATAGGTGAGCACGGATTCTAAACGATCCGCCTGCTGAGCTTCAGCATCCGGAAGAACCTGGGAGGTGAGCAATTGTTGAACCCATCTGAGTCCCGCTCTTTGTGCAAGAGAACTGCAGATGGTCGCTCGGAGGCCCAATGCTGAAACCTCAAAGATTCTTTTGAGAGAAACCTCCAACTTCCTGTCCTGGAGATCCTTGAGTGCTGTACCGCCTGTGACCGGGATGGTAGTTCGCTTAGTTACGGCCGAAAGTGCGGAATCCACAGCAGGAACTTTGAGGAGCTCCAAAAAATCTTCTGGCAGAGGATAAAGTTTTGAAGTTTGTTCATTGCTCTACTGACCTTGAGAGAGGCCTCCGGTGAATCCCATTCTCTAGAGATCAGTTGCAAAAAGGTGGGATGAGTTGGAAACGCCTTCGACAGAGGACGAAGGCCTGCCAGGAAAGGGTCCCCCTTTCTGCCCTGACAAGAGGCTGCTACCGGTTCTGGGGGAGCATCAATATCCATTTCCTGGAAAATATGAGGAATTAGATCATCCAGCTCATTATACTGAAAAATTCGTAGGACCCTTGGGTCATCCCCTTCCACCTGAGAAGTGAACGTGGGGTCATCCTCTGCATCCGGGAGCGGGTCCCCTGTCGGGGGGTTGCTGGGGCCACCCACTGGGGCCTGCGGGACCCGGGAGGGTCTCCTGCGTGAGGTAACGCCCTATCCTGGGAAGAAGACCCCTCCAGGGACGATCCCAGACGCGCCCATTTGGGAGGAGGGAGTCCCCCAGGAGTCTCCAAGGGCTGAGACTTGCACTGTAAGAAAGCCCGGTGCATAAGAAGCACGAACTCGGATGAAAACTCCAGAGGTCCCTGAGGAAAACTATCCTGGTGCTCCCCTCCACGACCGCCAGGTTCCGGGCCAGGGAGTGGCGCAGAGCCAGAGGGCAACACCGGAGTCGGGCCTTCAGTATCTTCCTCCCCTTCTGAAAACAAAATGGCTGCCATTCCCACGCTTAGAGGGAACGGGGCCTGCCGCTTTCGAGACGTGCGGTCCTCACAGCGAGGACCCGCAGACTCGTCCTCCTGTCCTTCGGTGACTTCACCCTCAAAAATGCAGGAGTCACAGAGGCCCTCTCGTGAGAGCCGACCAGCCTGCCTGCCGCAGGCAGAACACTCAGAGGAGCGTGGCATGTTCTGTTCGGCTTTTTTTTTTTTTCTTTTTTTAAAGGAGTGACAGGAAAAAGAGCGCGCAGAAACGATGCGGGCACACAGACCACCCCTCCCCCACCGACCCAGAGAGAGCGCCGAAGGACTAAACCTCCCGGCGTCCGACGGTCCCGGGAGAAGGATTCGCGAACCGTGGGTCGGTAGCAGCTGAAACTAATTTAAAATAACGGGGGAGGGAGGGGGAGTGACTAGCACCACTAGTATGCACCCCGGGTCCGGCCCGAATACAGAGAGTACAACAAGAAAACCTGGTGGTCCAGCGGGGGTCCTGGAGCGATCTCCTTCACTCGGGCCGTCGGCTGCCAGTATTCAAAATGGTGCCGATAGCCTTTGCCCTTACTATGTCACAGGGGGCTATCGGCGCCATTTTCAATACCGGCAGCCGACAGCCCGCGTGCAGGAGATCGCTCGAGGACCCCCAGGGACTTTTGGCAAGGGTGGGGGTTTATTCGTTAGTGATACGTTGTATTCGTGGGGGTTCGCCATACGTTTCGTGACCCCCCACGAATACAACGAATATGGCATATAAGTTGCGGATTGCCAATACGTTGCAAACAAATGCACACCCCGACTCAGCTTCTTGGGGAGCCCAAGGCTTGCAGACTCCTAGAGGTTAAACCAAAAAGCTCTCTATAGGCTTTTTCTCAGCTGGCCCATGTGATTGACTTTGAGGAAAAGTGAATGTATCCTTGAGTGCTCCCCATTTTGTTTTTTGTATGAATACCCTCTGATCGGTCCTTCCAGGGGTAAGTTTAAACCCATTTGGAGAAATCATCAGTCCCTCAGCTTTGCGATGACAGGGAACTCCTTCAACTTCTAGTGCTTCCAGTCAGATTTGCTGCAGCCCCTCATATGTTAATGAAGATGTTGTGGGCAGTTTCTGGATTTCAAAGGGGCTTACCGTCATATTCACATTATGTAAGTTCATCAGAAGTTCCTCAGGTTTGCAATCCTGGAGGTATATCTTCAGTAACAAGCACTTTCTCCTTTTGGATTCACATCAGTGCCTCGCATGATTACCAAGGTGTGATGATGGTTGTGGCAGCTGCTCTACAAAGAGAGGGTTTTCTAGCACACACATTCCTGGATGACTAATTTATTCAGCTGAAATCTTGGGAGGTTGGGCAATAGCCAGTGCAGTGAGTGGTTGATGGGAAGTTTGCAATCCCTAGGATGGGAGCAAACCTGGTAATGAGCCACCTGGTACCATCACAGAGACTGATCTGTGGATTCGAGGAATGAAAATTAGCAGGTAAGAACAAATTTTCCTTTTTTTTTTTTTTTTGTTGTATTAGCCTCTTTCACAGTTCCATTTATCAATGTTAGCAGTCTTTTGACCTTTTTAACTTGTGGAATAAACTTTATTTGGGATCTATTTAGTTTTCTTCTAGATATCAACATGTTTTCATAAACTAATTTTTTCAAAGTTAAATGTTACAGTAGTGGTTTTGTTTAGTATTCTCCTTCCAGTGATTATATCAAAACAGAGTTTGGCTGAACCACTATTCCTTCCACACTTTGGTCATATGATCTCTGTCTGTGACAGAATATTGTCCAGCATTATAGTGCCAGTTGTCTTCCAGAAGTCTTGTTGATGTTCAGTTTCGTGAAGTCATGTAAACTGAGTCTGGAGCTCTGTGCCCCACTTCACTTTCTTTGTTACTTGTGTTGTCCAACATTGCACTACCACCCAAGATCAGGCACAAGATGGCATCAGCAAAGCTTATTGCAATTGGGTGCCTAATGCCATTTTTGCCATTATAATCATACTTGTTTTAGCCTTCTACAATTCATTTATCGTCTTGTCATGTATTCATCTTTTTTGCCTTCATCTGATACCATTATGAAGGTGAGATGGAGAGAGACATGATTAGATGATCACCTCTTGAACTCTCTTGTACATGATCGACAAATCACAGGTTTTGATTTGATTGTTCAGTGGGTAATCATTGGAGATATGCGACATCATTTGGATCATTCTACTGTTGCAAAGGTATTATGATATCAAACTTGCTGACTGCATGGGCGTAGCATCTATAGAGCATGCCCCACTAACTTTAAAATGGGGTGTGCCATACATCACCAACTTGGGAAGCTATTGCGTCTTCCTTGGTTATCCCCCCAGAACAACAGTGCTGCTGACCACCACCACTACTGTTCCCTCTCAGCTGCACGTGTGCACAGGAAAAGTTCTGCGCTCCTGCTAGCTGCACGTATGCGCTTGTGCACAACTTTTCCTGTGGGTGTGCACAGCTCGCCCTCTTCCCAGTGCAGGAAGCATGACTTGGGCCATGGACGACCCCATCCCGCCAAGGCCGTAAGTGAAGAAAAGACCGGCAGGGTCATGGTGGTGCCCATCCCACCATGGCCCAAAGCAAAGACTAGGCTGGTGGGGCCGTGGCAGAGCCTATCTCACCACTGCCTGAAACGAAGAGGAGGCCAGCGGGGCCATAGTGGAACCCATCCCATCACAGCCTAAAATGAAGAGGAGACTGGTGGGCCATGGCAGACCCCCAACTCGCCATGGCCCAAAGTGAAGAGAAGGTTGGAGAGGTGAGGCCCGAAGTGAAGAGGAGGCTGTTTGTGTATGTCTGTTTGAGAGCCTGTGTGCATGCGTGCGTGTCTGTGTGAGATCTTGTGTACCTGTGTGTATTTGTATGAACACCTTTGTGTGTGTGTGTGTATGTGTCTGTATGAGACCCTGTATATGTGTTAGCTTGTGTGCATGTCTATGTGAGGTCTTGTGTGTCTGTGAGAGCCTGTGGGTGTGTGTATATGTCTGTATAAGAAGCTGTGTGTGTGTGTGTGTGTCTGTTTTTAGAGACTGTGTATATATTGGAGATATGCGAAATCATTTGGATCATTCTACTGTTGCAAAGGTATTATGATAAGATCAGAACTTGCTGACTGCATGTGCGTAGCATCTATAGAGCATGCCCCACTAACTTTAAAATGGGGTGTGCCATACACCACCAACTTGGGAAGCTATTGCGTCTTCCTGGGCTATCCCCATTCTATCTAAACTGGATTACTGCAACTCCCTTCTCCTGGGCCTCCCATTCTCCACTATTAAACCGCTCCAAATCCTGCAGAACGCCATGGCCAGGATCATAACCAACACCTGTAAAAGGGACCACATCACCCTTATTCTAAAGGACTTACACTGGCTGCCCATTCCCTTCCACATTCAATACAAAATCCTCACTATCCTACAAAACATGCTGCACAAACAACCACTCCTGGCTCGAGGAAATGCCATGTTTCTGTTCTTCTAACCGCCCCACCAGAACCTCCCTTGCGGGCACCCTTCACACCCTGTCCCTCAAAACTGCACACCAGGCCCTCACCAGAAAAAGAGCCTTCTCTATTGCTGGCCCTTCTCTCTGGAATTCCCTACCTTCCAATCTCCGTCTAGAGCCATCCCTACACATTTTCAAAAAAGGAATCAAGACATGGCTTTTCAAGCAGGCCTACCCTGACTCGAACCAAACCTAGCCAGATATCCAAGTTTGCACCTCCATGCCTGCCCTCAAACCCCTACCCCTATAATTGCGATGGAGAAGGTACAGAGAAGGGCCACCAAAATAAGGGGAATGGAACAGCTCCCCTATGAGGAAAGACTAAAGAGGTTAGGACTTTTCAGCTTGGAGAAGAGACGGCTGAGGGGGGGATATGATAGAGATGTTTAAAATCATGAGAGGTCTAGAACGGGTAGATGTGAATCGGTTATTTACTCTTTCGGATAGTAGAAAGACTAGGGGGCACTCCATGAAGTTAGCATGGGTCACATTTAAAACTAATCGGAGAAAGTTCTTTTTTACTCAACCGCACAATTAAACTCTGGAATTTGTTGCCAGAGGATGTGGTTAGTGTAGTTAGTATAGCTGTGTTTAAAAAAAGGATTGGATAAGTTCTTGGAGGAGAAGTCCATTACCTGATATTAAGTTCACTTAGAGAATAGCCACTGCCATTAGCAATGGTTACATGGAATAGACTTAGTTTTTGGGTACTTGCCAGGTTCTTATGGCCTGGATTGGCCACTGTTGGAAACAGGATGCTGGGCTTGATGGACCCTTGGTCTGACCCAGTATGGCATTTTCTTATGTTCTTATTAGTACTCTGCATTGTATTTTTGTAAATTTTGTATATGGTTACTCGTGTTATTATTTGTACATTTCCGATCATGTTATTTTAGTCTCTTAATATGGTTATTCTCCGTCTATCTCCATAACATTGTATCTTTTTTTCTCTCCCTATCTTTACTTCCGCTCTGCCCCTCCTTCTCACGCCCTTCCAGCCCCCTCTCCCATTTCCCCGTTCTTTGTAATTTCCATTCTTTTTGTTAATTGTAAACCGGCGTGATGTTTCCTACGAATGTCAGTATATAAAAGTTCATAAATAAATAAATAAATATTGCGTATCTGTGAGAGCCTGTATGTGTGAGCATGTGCCTGTGAGAGCCTATGTGTCACAAACAGGCTCTCCACAGGCACGTGCATGCACGCACACAATGTGTTTGAGAGAGAAGGGAGTCTGTGTGAAAGCATTGGCATGTGTATGAGAGAGGGGGGAGTGCCTGAAAGAATGAATGTTAGGTGTGTGTGTGTGTGTGAGAGAGTGAGGGAGAGAGAGGAGAGAGTTTGTGTGGCCTTACCTCCCCTTATGCGTGATAATCTCAGGATGACCGGAAATCAAAAGATCTCAGGTATGGAAAGCAGGAGATTTTTTTAATCCTTAGTTTTAATTAAGAACATAAGAAATTGCCATACTGGGTCAGACCAAGGATCTATCAAGCCCAGCATCCTGTTTCCAACAGTGGCCAATCCAAGCTACAAGTAACTGGCAAGTACCCAAAAACTAAGATTTTTCGCTTCATAAGAGGCACCTAGGATTCAGAGCGGGAAAATAATAAAAAAAAAAAAATGGTGTGCTAAACCGGCTCTGTTCCTGGGTGTCTGTGTGTCTTATGGAGCAAATTAGGGGAGGGCATAACATTTTTTTCTGTCCCCATTTCATTTTCAGGTCTGGGGAGGGCCATTTCTGCCCACTCCCCGGATCAGAAAACTTTTATCGTTCTCTTTATTGGAAAAAAAAACAAACCCATCCCAACCCTTTAAATTTAATCAACTACAACCTCCCCACCCTCTTGACCCCCCCAAGACTTGCCAAAAGTCCCTGGTGGTCCAGCGGGGGTCCTGGAGCGATCTCCTGCACTTGGGCCATCGACTGCCAATAATCAAAATGGCACCGGTAGCCCTTTGCCCTTACTATGTTACAGGGGCTACCGGTGCCATTGGTTGTCCCCTGTCACATTTATTTTTTATTATTTATTTAAATTCTTTTACTATACTGATACTCAAGACGAAGGTCTTATCGTACCGGTTTACAATGGAACAGGGGGGAAACCAAATTAACAATTTAAGAAGAAGGTAAAGTTACATTAAACAGGGAGCGAAAACCTGGAAGATGGAAGACAGGAAAGATTTTAAAAGATAACAACTGGAGAGTGATAAAATAATCAACGAAGGACAGTAGAGTAGCGAGACAAAAACATAGATTTATCCTCGGCGATTATAAACATAAGAAGTCCTGTGGAATGAAGAGAATGGGGAGGTGAGCAAGGGAGAGGGGTGGTGACAGGGCAGGGGCTGGAGGGGGGAGGGGGGGAGGTGTTAGGGAAGAGGTCGGAGGGTGAGAGTCAAAGTTGGTTGATAGAAGATCCTTTAACGGTAAGCTTGTGTGAACAGCCAGGTTTTCAGTTTCTTTCTGAAGGAGAGATGGCATTGTTCCTGGCGTACATCTTGGAATGGGCCGTCCATTGCTCCTACCATGTGTCAGGGGCTGACCAATGGCACCAGTAGCCCCTGTGACATAGTAAGGGCAAAGGCTATTGGCGCCATTTTGAATACCATTTTGAATACCCCCCTAGTCTTTCTACTATCCGAAAGAGTAAATAACCGATTCACATCTACCCGTTCTAGACCTCTCATGATTTTAAACATCTCTATCATATCCCCCCTCAGTCGTCTCTTCTCCAAGCTGAAAAGTCCTAACCTCTTTAGTCTTTCCTCATAGGGGAGTTGTTCCATTCCCCTTATCATTTTGGTAGCCCTTCTCTGTACCTTCTCCATCTCAATTATATCTTTTTTGAGATGTGGCGACCAGAATTGTACACAGTATTCAAGGTGCGGTCTCACCATGGAGCGATACAGAGGCATTATGACATTTTCCGTTTTATTCATCATTCCTTTTCTAATAATTCCCAACATTCTGTTTGCTTTTTTGACTGCCGCAGCACACTGCACCGACGATTTCAATGTGTTATCCACTATGACACCTAGATCTTTCTTGGGTTGTAGCACCTAATATGGAACCCAACATTGTGTAATTATAGCATGGGTTATTTTTCCCTATATGCATCACCTTGCACTTATCCACATTAAATTTCATCTGCCATTTGGAAGCCCAATTTTCCAGTCTCACAAGGTCTTCCTGCAATTTATAACAATCTGCTTGTGATTTAACTACTCTGAACAATTTTGTGTCATCTGCAAATTTGATTATCTCACTCGTCGTATTTCTTTCCAGATCATTTATAAATATATTGAACAGTAAGGGTCCCAATACAGATCCCTGAGGCACTCCACTGTCCACTCCCTTCCACTGAGAAAACTGCCCATTCAATCCTACTCTCTGTTTCCTGTCTTTTAGCCAGTTTGCAATCCACAAAAAGACATCGCCACCTATCCCATGACTTTTTACTTTTCCTAGAAGCCTCTCATGAGGAACTTTGTCAAACGCCTTCTGAAAATCCAAGTATACTATATCTACCGGTTCACCTTTATCCACATGTTTATTAACGCCTTCAAAAAAGTGAAGCAGATTTGTGAGGCAAGACTTGCCCTGGGTAAAGTCATGCTGACTTTGTTCCATTAAACCATGTCTTTCTATATGTTCTGTGATTTTGATGTTTAGAACACTTTCCACTATTTTTCCTGGCACTGAAGTCAGGCTAACCGGACTGTAGTTTCCCGGATCGCCCCTGGAGCCCTTTTTAAATATTGGGGTTACATTTGCTATCCTCCATTCTTCAGGTACAATGGATGATTTTAATGATAAGTTACAAATTTTTACTAATAGGTCTGAAATTTCATTTTTTAGTTCCTTCAGAACTCTGGGGTGTATACCATCCGGTCCAGGTGATTTACTACTCTTCAGTTTGTCAATCAGGCCTACCACATCTTCTGAGTTCACCGTGATTTGATTCAGTCCATCTGAATCATTACCCATGAAAACCTTTTCCATTACGGGTACCTCCCCAACATCCTCTTCAGTAAACACCGAAGCAAAGAAATCATTTAATCTTTCCGCGATGGCCTTATCTTCTCTAAGTCCCCCTTTAACCCCTCGATCATCTAACGGTCCAACTGACTCCCTCACAGGCTTTCTGCTTCGGATATATTTAAAAATGTTTTTACTGTGAGTTTTTGCCTCTACAGCCAACTTCTTTTCAAATTCTCTCTTCGCCTGTCTTATCAATGTCTTACATTTAACTTGCCAATGTTTATGCTTTATCCTATTTTCTTCTGTTGGATCCTTCTTCCAATTTTTGAATGAAGATCTTTTGGCTAAAATAGCTTCTTTCACCTCCCCTTTTAACCATGCCGGTAATCGTTTTGCCTTCTTTCCACCTTTCTTAATGTGTGGAATACATCTGGACTGTGCTTCTAGAATGGTATTTTTTAACAATGACCACGCCTCTTGGACATTTTTTACTTTTGTAGCTGCTCCTTTCAGTTTTTTTCTAACAATTTTTCTCATTTTATCAAAGTTTCCCTTTTGAAAGTTTAGCACGAGAGCCTTGGATTTGCACACTGTTCCTTTTCCAGTCATTAAATCAAATTTGATCATATTATGATCACTATTGCCAAGCGGCCCCACCACCGTTACCTCTCTCACCAAGTCCTGTGCTCCACGGAGAATTAGATCTAAAATTGCTCCCTCTCTCGTCTGTTCCTGAACCAATTGCTCTATAAAGCTATCATTTATTCCATCCAGTAACGTTATCTCTCTAGTGTGACCCGATGATACATTTACCCAGTCTATATTGGGGTAATTGAAGTCTCCCATTATTACTGCACTACCAATTTGGTTAGCTTCCCTAATTTCTCTTAGCATTTCACTGTCCATCTCACCATCTTGACCAGGTGGACGGTAGTATACCCCTATCACTGTAGTCTTCCCTGACACACAAGGGATTTCTACCCATAAAGATTCAATTTTGTATTTAGTCTCATGCAGGATGTTTATCCTGTTGGACTCTATGCCATCCCGGACATAAAGCACCACACCTCCTCCCGACTGCTCCTCTCTGTCATTGCGATATAATTTGTACCCCGGTATAGCACTGTCCCATTGGTTATCCTCTTTCCACCATGTCTCTGAGATGCCAATTAAGTCTATGTCATCATTTACTGCTATACATTCTAATTCTCCCACCTTACTTCTTAGACTTCTGGCATTAGCATACAAACATTTCAAAGTTTGTTTTTTGTTTGTATTTTTATTCTGCTTTTTAATTGATAGGGATAAGTTAGAATTTTTTAGCTCAGGTGAGTTTTTAGTTACAGGCACTTGGACTACTTTTCTAATTATTGGAACCTCACCGTCGGGATGCCCTAATTCTAATGCATCATTAGTATCCTTTAAAGATACTTCTCTCCGAACCATGCGCTGCTGAGCGACTGTCGGCTTTCCCCTTTGTTCTAGTTTAAAAGCTGCTCTATCTCCTTTTTAAAGGTTAGCGCCAGCAGTCTGGTTCCACCCTTGCTACAGGATCCTTTCCTGCTACACCTGGTTGGTGCTCTCCCATTATGAGACCTTCTTCCTCCAAGGCAGCACCAGGGCTGCCAGTCTGAAGTTGGGACTTGACTACTATGTCCCTGAAGGTCTCAGCTATATACCTCTCTGTCTGCCTCAGCTCCTCCAGGTCTGCCACTCTAGCCTCCAGAGATCGGACTCGTTCTCTGAGAGCCAGGAGCTCTTTGCATCGCATGCACATGTACAACTTCTCACCGGTGGGTAAAAAATCATACATGTGACACTCGATGCAAAAGACTGGGAAGCCCCCCTCTTGCTGCTGGACTGCTGCCTTCATCTCAATTTTGATCAGTTCCTAGTTAAATTTTAGGTTGCTATGGGAGTAGGAATGTGTCTAACTTCCTTTAAATGTATTAGTGAATTCACTATGTGTCTGGTAGTGGCCTACCGGGGTCTGATCGAATTCTCAATAAAGTTTTTGTTGATGTTTTTTTTTTTTTTTTTTGTGAAAGTGGCACCTGCCTATAAATTAAGGGATGAGCTAGGGGTGGGTGGGCTGGGAAATACAAACAGTCTAACTTCAGTTAGTCAGCCTGAGTGACTCACTGCTCCCTTGATTAACAAATGTTGGTCCCTATTCAAACCCAATCACACTACCTCAACACCTTTCCAAGGTGAGTAACTGAGCTGAACTATTCAACTTTTTTATTTTTGGTATATACTGCTCCTAGCTTATTTCTAGCTTCTGGCTACTTTTTTGTGGGGTTTTATTTTTGTGGGTTTTTTTTTTCAATACAATGCACTCAGTATTAAAAACAGTCAGCTCTTTAAAAGTCTGGAGAACACTCAGTTCTGCAGACTTTTAAAAATAAACACACTATCTACTGCTACCTTATTGACTGACTAAAAATACAAACAGTTTAACTTGTTTATTCACTGCCTTTCTGACTGTTAAAGACACAAACACACTAAATAATATTCCCAAATAGTTAACTTTGCCCCAATACTTTTAAAAAAGTCAATGTCCCAAGCAAAAACTTACTGATTCCTTTCAGCCACCAGCAAGGTGATCCTCTCCTCTCAGTGTTTCCACTGAGTGTAATTTGATGTTTCTATTGTTTTTAAATGTTTTTTTTTAAATATTAGAACATTATTTAATTATTGGATGTTTTCATCATATATTTTATTGGTGTTTTGGGAAATTTTTAACATTTTTTATTTATTGAATTTTTATTCATCAAAGGTTTTAAAATATATTATTGGTGTTTGGGAAATAGAACAAATGTATGCAAGTTTTTTAAATTGGATGTTCATGAGCTGTTTTGACATTTAATCTTTTTATTAGCATGCTTTTAACATGAATGATGATTTATATCTCTAATTTTATTGCTTGATATTTTGAGAGGAATGATGACTTTTCTGTTTTTCCATTGTTGCACTACATAACGCAATTGGGCTTGTGATTTCCAATTCACTTTTATCTGCACAGTTCTATTCTGTATTAGGTGAGGGTCTGTCTTTATTTTAAAGGTCCTTTCTTGTGTAACTTTAATTCTTGCTGTGAAAATGATGGTAGTTATCACTGGCTTTTATGGCATTATGGTTCTCTCTTCCTCATTCTATTTTAAACAGAAGTTTGCTCTTTATTAATTTCACTTGCATACAGAAAGCAGTTTTGAATGTTCTTGCAGAAAATATTTTCATTCACATATTTTATTGTAACTGCTGTTAGTAGATTAGGTGATTATTTTAAAGGATTAGCTAATGTTTCCTCTATGGATTTGGTTGCTGTGAGCATAAATTTGAAAGGATTTTGCATCAAAGAAAGTAGTGTTCACAGGGTAATGCACCTAACAGCAGCAAATTATGTTGGTATACCACCAATTTCTGCAATAACCCTATGTCTCTGACTGTCTGCACATTTGATAGCACTTGTCAGAGAACAAGGCCAAAGACAGGACACTCTTCCAGCCATAGCAGATGGAATAGTTGTGTTTCATCCACCATTAGACCTCTGTTTAAAGACTGTTGCAGATGACATCATGAAGAGGGTGGAGCCACTAGCAAATTCTAAGTCTGAGAAGGCATCAGATAGGACAGGCATGCAAGGTAATAGCTACAGGGGCTGGCATCATTGTGCTGCAGTAATGTCTATTTGTCACTGTCCATAAACTGTTCTTTGATAAGTGTTATCTAAAATGCATTTACCCAGTTCAGATGTAGTTATCATGATTGCCTTTTTGCAGCTTCAGATTGGTATAAATGATGTCCTATATCTCAAATGATTACCTATTGATCTAGTTTGACCATGGGTTTTCATTGAATACCACTTCTGACTCTGCTTGGGCATGGCTTGATTGAGTTGCTGCAATCACTGAGAAGAAGACTGGTATTGCTCTATGGGAGTAACTCTTTTTCACTCAAGTTGTACCACATTAGCATCTTTCTGTAATTGGCATTGTACCTCAGTGGAGTCTCTCGGTTACTGATATTGTGCTGCAGCAGTGATATTTGTCATCTGTATTGCACTGGTGGGCATTGCACTGTGGTGGCATCTCTCTTTTGCTGACGTTAACCTATGACTGTGTCTTTCTGTCAGTGGCATTGTACCACGATAGCGACTCAGTCATTGGCATTGTATTGGGGTGCTACTGGTTACAGGAGTCAGTGGCTGTATTTTTTTTTTCCTAGAGGTTGGTGAAGCTCCTCTCTGGATGTAAGCCAATGCTGTACAGTTTCCAGACCTCCTTACCCCGCCTGCCTGTCCCAGCTGTGAAGGACACCGTAAAAAGGGTGAGTTGCAATCCTTTCAGACAAAAAGCCAAATAATTTAAATCTGAAACTATATACCTCGTAGTTTTGTCAATTACTTTGTAAATGCATGACTAGAAGTAACATTTGTATGTCTATGCTGAAAGACCATAGACCATAGATGGCAAACTCTCTAGTCCTCAAATGCCACAAACCGGCCACAATGAATATGCATGAGATTAGATTGTGGATATCCTGAAAACCTGGCCTGTTTGTGGCACTTGAGGACTGGAATTCGCCATCATTGCCATAGGCCATAGATAGCAGTACTAAGAGCCATTGTATTTGTACATGCATAAAGTGAGAATAGTTCACATTTCGAAGCATGCTTATGTTCTTGTTTTATAAAATTTGGCAGGTTATGAAAAAACAACTTGCCAAGACCTAAAACCAAGCACAGAAATTACATTTGATATATGTATCACAATTTTATATCTTCCGTATGCACTACCAGTAGTTCTATTCACAGCAGTCCTATTATGTCCTCTAGTGCTCCAAACATATTGACATCATTTAAAATGAGATGTAAAAATCTAAATATGTGTACTCTAGAAGAAAGGATATGATAGAAATGTTCAAATATATTAAAGCCATAAAAATGTACAAGAAGCAAGATTCTCCTAGGACAAGCAGGATGGTAGTCCTCACACATGGCTGACATCATCAGATGGATCCTGGAACAGAAAACTTATGTCAGAGTTTCTTGAACTTTAGGGCATGCTGAATAGACAGCCAAACAACGCATCCATGTGGAATCCCTTTTCAGTCTTTTTTTTCCTACGGAGCTGTTGCCTCGTGGTTAAGTGAGCTCTTGGCTTTTCTTCAAGAAATTGCCTTGGAAAACTTTTCCACTGATTTTTTTTTTTTTGCATTTCATTGATGCTGGGTTCCCCTTGGTTCCCTTTAGACTCCTCAATCAGGTTTTTCGGCGGTTTGGTAAGGTTATTTTTGCTTCTGCTCCCCCCCCCCCCCTGGCAGTGGTGCCTTGGTGCCCGCCGGTGTGAACTGTCCATCGTCACAGTTCCTTGTTTTTTTCCCTTCTTTTCATTTGTCATGGCCTCGTCTGGTTTCCATCAATGCCCCTAGTGTCTGAGGCCCACGGACATTACGAACCTCCATGAGGTGTGTGTGTCCTCTGTTAGGGGGTTTTGCACAACATCTGGGGTTGCTGCATGTGCACCCAGATGACCCGTAAGGGACATCGCGCTTGACTCGATAAGATGGAGAAACCCTACAGGTTGAGGAAGTCTGAGCCATTGACATTGGCATCAGTGGCATCTGCACCGGTGGACCATGGAGCCGCACTAATGGATACAGGGCCGTCGATACTGGTGGGGGCAGTCTGTTCTGTTGATGCCACTGGCAGATAGGGGCACCAGGGACTAGCCCTGACGGCCTCTTTCAGCTTACTCTCTCTGCCTGGGAAACACCACGTATTTTAAATTCATATACTACAAGGAAGCTTAGACTTGTTTAAAAAGGTAACAAAAAGTGTGATAATGGTTTAAAAGACAAATTCATAATAAACAGCTGAGATTGCAATCACTTAATAAAGAGACGGCTGAGGGGAGATATGATAGAGATGTTTAAAATTATGAGAGGTCTAGAACGGGTAGATGTGAATCGGTAGATGTGAATCGGGTAGATATGAATCGGTTAGATGTGAATCGGTTATTTACTCTTTCAGATAATAGAAGGACTAGGGGGTACTCCATGAAGTTAGCATGGGGCACATTTAAAACTAATCGGAGAAAGTTCTTTTTTACTCAACATACAATTAAACTCTGGAATTTGTTGCCAGAGGATGTGGTTAGTACAGTTAGTATAGCTGTGTTTAAAAAAGGATTGGATAAGTTCTTGGAGGAGAAGTCCATTTCCTGCTATTAAGTTCACTTAGCGTATAGCCACTGCCATTAGCAATGGTAACATGGAATAGACTTAGTTTTTGGGTACTTGCCAGGTTCTTATGGCCTGGATTGGCCACTGTTGGAAACAGGATGCTGGGCTTGATGGACCCTTGGTCTGACCCAGTATGGCATTTTCTTATGTTCTTAGGTAAGATAGAAGAAGCCCAAGGAAGGACAAGGTTGCTATTCCTTAAGGGAGCAAACAGTCGAATAACAGAATATACTGCTTCTCTGGCAATGCTGTTTCTCGTTTTTCTAAGTTCGAGCAAGTCTTTTTATAGCCTGCTAAATTTGGTTCACGTATATAGTGCTCTGTTTTGTCACGTATACTTTCCCCCGTCCCCCCGTCCCCGTCCCCCCCCCGGGAGGGCCTCACAGGACAGCTGTGCACACACCATGGGGTGTGTTTATTCTGCTTTTCTTTTGTTCCTATGATTTCCGTCTGACATCCTCCTATCTGCACCCATTCAGTTCTCACACAGGCCCTTGCATGCAATCACACAGCCTTTGTTCCTGTTCGTGCTAGCAGTTATGCATAATTAATGAAGGTCACCTAATGGTTTTATCTCCTTATTTCCCTCTTGATGATTGGGACATTCACCATCAGGGCCATGCAACTGTCTTAGGTTGTCAGAGGACGTACTCTGATCTTACCCGTCATTGTCAACAAGACTCATCCTGAGGAGGTCCCTTTCTAGCACCTGGTGCTGTTCTTGGATGGCTGCTGTATTGAAGAAAGCATAGAGGCTCAGTTTCATGACTGACCCCTGAATGTTGGCCCTATTCAAAGTGATAGGAGACGTTGTTTGGGCCCAACAATGTTGCATTACCTGCCAGCCGAACAGTAGACATGGAGGCAAGCACATACACACCGCTATTAGAACCACAAGGAAGCCCAGAGCACACCACAAGATACCCCTGTCAGTCTCCCCTAAGGATGTGAGCCAGTTTACCAGTTGTTCCCACCAGGTAGACCAATGGTCATACTTGGGGACAGAAGCTGCCGTTTTGGTGCGTTCAACTGAATCCATTACCAATTCTGAGTTATCTACAAAACCACAACATTTCCTGGCGTGTAGCCAGATGGACTCAGAACAAATGGGATAGTATCCGCGTGCTAGCAGTTGGAGACGGATCTGACGTCAGCACGGGGTATATATATCCCCACAGGAAGCGTAGCAACTTAGTAATTTCCGTCTCCAAAGCAGTTTGGAGAGCCTGCACACTTGCTAAGCGTGTTTTCCAAATCTACTTTTTCTTTTCTACTTCTACTTACTAAAACTTCTACAGCATCGAGCCCCGCACTCCTGCGGTGATACCCTAAGGTCCCTCCCCCAGTAGAGTTTCCCGGGGTGATTTATGTGATCCCCCGGAGGTTTAAGTCCTCGGTCTGGTGGCCGAATCGCGGCAGAGACACGGCCCCTGGGCGAGGTTCGGGTGAGGCTTATGAGGCACCTCGGTCCCCGCGTGGACGAGGTAGCAGGTGCATATCCTCAAAAGCGGTGGTGAAGGTATTTGCTCCCCTCCCCCGCAGCCGGAGACCGCCCGGGTTCCAGCCGGGAAGCGCCGAGGATCAGGTAAGGTGTACGGCTTTTACTTCTGGTCTCCGAGGACTCGAGGATCGGCGGCGTGGCACGCCGTGGAGGGCGCCATTTTGTGGCCTTGTTCAGGTATTGTGCGCCCGAGATGGGCGCAGATCTATGACTAAGCGCTTATTGCTGAGAGCATACTGAACTGTATTGAGCGTGTATTGCTAACCGCTTACTGCTGAGCCTTGAGCGTGTATTGCTAAAACCACTTATTGCTGAGCATACTGAAACATATTGAGAGCGTATTGCTCACCGCTTGTTGCTCAGAGCATTTTGAATGTCCGCATATTGCTGAGCGCCTATGGCATATCATTGAGCGCATATTGCTGCCGCATATTATTGTTGTGCGCCTGTTGGATTAAGCGCATATTGCTGCCTCATATTATTATTGTGCGCCTGTTGTGCTACGCGCATATTGCTGCTGCATATTATTGTTGTGCGCCTGTTGGATTAAGCGCATATTGCTGCCGCATATTATTATTGTACGCCTGTTGTGCTACGCGCATATTGCTGCTGCATATTATTGTTGTGCACCTGTTGTATTAAGCGCATATTGGCTGCCGCATATTATTAAGCGCCTGTTGTGCTAAGCGCATATTGCTGCCGCATATTATTCAATGGAACAGAACGCCTCAGCGTCTTCAGTGGGGGTACCTCCTGCCTCCGGCATTAAAGCCCTCGGCCTCTGCTCTGCATGCCAGCTTCGAGCCACGCACAGTGAAGAGCCAGACTCCCTATGTGCCCAATGTGAGGAGGCCGTGGGACCCTCGGGCCAGGACCAGTCTCAGCCAAGATTTGCTGATAGTTCCCCAGGGGCTACCCCGGATTTAGCGGTCAGTCTCGACCAATCGGGAATCCCGGGGGATCTTGTACCCCGGCGGTTGGAGGCTGCTTCAATTTCCTGGGTGGATCTCTTTAAGGGGATTCATGCCTTTGTGCAGATGCAAACGGCTTCCCGTCCAGGCCCTGCAGTTCCAGTTGTTCCCATTGTCCCTGCGGTTTCTACGGTCCCTGCGGTGCCGGCGACTGTGGCGGCAGCTGCGGCTGCCGCTGCGGTGGTGGCTCCAGCAGATCCTGTTCCTGGACCATCACGCCCTTATTGTGAGCGAGACCTCCCGCCGCTGGACAGTCCAGATCAGTCAGACCAAGGGGTTTCACCGGACGAGTCTGAATTCCCGGATAAGGGGGACCTTCCCCCAGGGATTGAACCATATAGAACCATGAGGTGGTTCTTCTCTAAGGAGGATCTCTCGGACCTGGTGTCTCAGTGCCTGGCGGAGTTGGATATTACAGGTCCCAGTGCTACGGTACCCTCTGCACAGAACCCCCTGCTGGAAGGTCTTCGACCTACAGCTCGCCATTTTCCATTCTTGCAAGCAGCACAGCAATTGATAGATTTAGAATGGGCTGCGCCGGCAGCCGCATTCAAAGGGGGTCGGGCCCTGACGGGCATGTATCCACTGGCACCGGCTATCCAGGAACTGCTGGCGTGTCCTCAGGTGGACGCCTTGATTAGCGCTGTGGTCAAGCGCACTACCATTCCAGTTGAAGGGGGGGGTGGCCCTCAAGGAGCCTCATGACCGGCGACTGGACGCCATTCTGAAACAGACCTTTGAGGTGGCGGCTCTATCTTTGCGGATCGCAACCTGCTGCACAGTGGTGACGCGTGCCTGTTTGTTACAGGTCAGGAACAATGCTCCAGCTGCAGTCATGGAGTCCGCTCTCTCGTTCCTCACGGATGCTGCATCAGACCTAGTCCGAACAACAGCCAAGGGGATCTCATCCTCCGTAGCTGCCAGGAGGCAGCTCTGGATTCGGAAATGGTCAGCCGATGCGCCTTCTAAGACACGCCTCACCAGATTGCCCTTTAAGGGCTCTTTCCTGTTTGGCAGCGACCTTGATAAACTGGCCAGCACATGGGGCGCTTCTCCAGTACCTCGACTACCGGAAGATCGGGTCAGAAGGAACCAGCGCGCCTTTCCAAGGACCTCCAGGGGCAGAAGCTCTCAGCGCTTCATTCCCTATAGGAGTCGCTACCAGGCACCTCGTCCTCAGGCCAGGAACCAGGCCTTTCGGACCAAGCAGTGCAAGAGCGGAGCAGGCCCGGGCTCCGGTCCCGGCCGCGCCTCACAATGAGAATCCGCCAATCCATCCGGGGGACGGAGCCATAGGGGGCAGGTTAACCCTCTTCTACCCCAGATGGGTCGAGATTACGTCGGACCAGTGGGTCCTCGCCATCATCCGAGAGGGGTATTGTCTGGACTTTCATCATCTCCCTCCGGACAAGTTTGTGGAGTCTTCCTGTCCCACACACAAGAAGGCAGCATTGGAAGCTACCCTGGCGAGACTCCTGTCCTTGAAAGCCATTATCCCAGTACCTGCCTGGGAAGTGAATTCTGGACACTATTCCATTTATTTTATGGTTCCCAAGAAAGGGGGCACCTTTCGGCCCATACTGGACCTCAAGTCGGTCAATCGATATTTACGGGTCTCAAGGTTTCGCATGGAAACTCTGCGGTCCGTCAAGACCGCAGTACAGCCGGGAGAATTCCTCACGGCGTTGGACCTGTCAGAAGCCTACCTGCATATCCCGATCCATCCGGATCATCAGCGCTACCTACGCTTCAAGGTTCTAGGACGCCACTTCTAGTTCCGGGCTCTGCCCTTCGGGTTGGCCACGTCCCCGCGGACCTTCACCAAGGTGGTAGCAGCGGCACTCAGGCGGGAAGGAATTCTGGTCCATCCCTACCTAGACGACTGGCTGATCAGGGCGAAATCTCGAGAGGAGAGCCATCGGACAACCGACAGAGTGATCGCCCGTCTGGAAAGCTTGGGCTGGGTACTCAACCTCAGCAAGAGTTTCCTGCAGCCTTTCTAGTCCCTGGAATACCTGGGAGTACAGTTCAACACCCGGGCAGACACAGTCAGTCTCACTGCCAAGAGAAAGTTGAAACTTCAGCAGGGTATTCAGTACTTGATGGGAGCCAGTCGGCCCCTAGCTTGGGATTATCTGCAGGTTCTCGGTCTCATGGCATCCACCTTGGAAGTGGTACCTTGGGCAAGGGCCCATATGAGACCTCTACAGCACTCCCTGCTCTCTCGCTGGAGCCCCCCGGCTACGGAACTATTCCACGCACCTACCTCTGCCGGCCAGAATACGGACCCAGTTACGGTGGTGGTTGCAGTCCAACCACATGAGCAGGGGGTCGAAGATGTCTTCACCCACGTGGACTCTGCTCACCACAGATGCCAGCCTGAGCGGCTGGGGAGCACACTGCGAAGAACTCGCCGCACAAGGGCGGTGGAACAGAGAAGAGTCAGCATGGAACATCAACCGTCTAGAGGCCCGGGCAGTCCGATTGGCATGCCTTCGATTTGCTCACAGACTGAAGAACAGAGCAGTCAGAGTGATGTCCGACAATGCCACCACGGTGGCATACATCAACCGTCAGGGCGGAACCAGAAGCCGTCAAGTGTCTCTGGAGATCGCTCCATTGATGGCTTGGGCAGAGGCGAATCTTCAGGACATCTCCGCCGTCCACATTGCCGGGAAGGACAACACCACGGCAGACTTCCTCAGCAGAGAAAGCCTAAATCCGGGAGAGTGGCAGCTGTCACCCACAGCCTTCCAGATGATTGTGGATCACTGGGGGATTTCGGACATGGATTACTGGCGGACAAGTCCAACGCTCAAGTACCCAGATACTTCAGCCGCAAGCGCGACCCGTTCTCACACGGAATCGATGCCCTGGTTCAGCCATGGCCTCCAGGGACTCTGCTATACGCCTTTCCTCCGTGGCCTCTGCTGGGCGCCATCATCCACAAGATCCGGAAACACCGGGGCTTAGTTCTTCTAGTGGCACCAGACTGGCCAAGAAGACCCTGGTACGCGGACATGAGAAGACTACTGGCAGGGGAGCGTCTTCCCCTGCCTCCTCTCCGGGACCTTCTACGTCAAGGTCCCATCCTTCACGAGGATCCAGCTAATTCTCTCTTACGGTCTGGCCATTGGGAGGGCTAGACTAAAGAAAAGAGGTTACTCGGAGCCCGTGATAGATACACTCCTCTGAGCTCGCAAGTTTTCCACATCCCTCACCTACGTAAGGATCTGGAGAGTATTCGAAGCATGGTGCGACACTCATGGCACCAATCCACATGCGACCACAATCCCTATTGTGTTGGATTTCCTGCAAGATGGACTTCAGAAGGGTCTCTCCCTCAGCTCCATCAAGGTTCAGGTGGCTGCGCTGTCTTGCTACGGTCCCAAGAGGGATGGTAAGACCATTGCCAAGCACCCAGATGTTTCTTGTTTCCTGAAAGGAGTCGAGCATATTCGTCCGCCACTGAAGTGGCCTGTGCCCTTATGGAACCTCAACCTTGTTTTGGATTTTCTCGCGGGATCCACCTTCAGACCCCTTCGGGGCCTGTCTCTCCGTTCTCTAACCTTGAAAATGGTGTTCTTGCTGACTGTATGTTTAGCACGCCGCATCTCAGAGCTACAAGCATTGTCTTGCCGTGATCCCTTTTTGAGAATCACGCCTGAAGCTATCCATCTTCGGACGGTTCCCTCCTTTCTACCTAAGGTGGTTTCACAGTTTCATCTTAACCAAACCATATCCTTGCCTACCACGGCGGGTTTGCAGAAATCTGAAGAAGGGCGTTTATTACGCCATCTCGACATTGGCAGATTGCTGCCCAGATATCTGGACATGACACAAGAAGTTCGACGGACGGACCATCTGTTCGTCCTGCATAGCGGGAAACGACAAGGGGAAGTGGCCTCTCGGCCCACCATTGCCCGCTGGATTAAAGAAGTTATCAGAGCAGCTTATGTAGAGGCTGGGAAGTCTCCGCCTCTACAAGTCACGGCTCATTCTACCAGAGCACAAGCGGCATCTTGGGCAGAATCCAGGATGCTGTCGCCTGCAGAAATCTGTAAAGCGGCGACGTGGTCCTCCCTCCATACCTTTTCCAGGTTCTACCGTCTGGATGTCCAGGCCAGGGAGGACTCAGCTTTTGCGAGGGCGGTACTACATGGGCCTCAGGCAGCCTCCCGCCCAGGCTGGGAGTAAAGCTTTTGTACATCCCATTTGTTCTGAGTCCATCTGGCTACACGCCAGGAAATGTTGAGATTACTACCTGATAATCTCCTTTTCCTTAGTGTAGACAGATGGACTCAGCATCCCGCCCAGCTGCCTGCGTACATGGGTTTCACCGATTAAAGGTAAGCCATGTCATCGGTTTCCATAAGAGCGTACACTCTACCAGGTGTCAACGCCTTCCGGTTGGGAATGCTGGCAGTCTGCAGCTACTATCAATCGGTCAGGGGAATCCTGTTTCACTTTTCACTGAGCGTCAGTACACACATCCATAACAGCTTTTGCAAGGAAGATTACTAAGTTGCTACGCTTCCTGTGGGGATATATATACCCCGTGCTGACGTCAGATCCGTCTCCAACTGCTAGCACGCGGATACTATCCCATTTGTTCTGAGTCCATCTGTCTACACTAAAGAAAAGGAGATTATCAGGTAGTAATCTCAACATTGTCCTTTTACAATAGCACATACTCCACCTTGGGATAATAACAGATGCCATTTGGTTCTGCATACTATAAATCCTCAGACTTGATAATTCATTGATGGTTTTGTTAAAAGCTTCCTCATACTCATAAGCCATAACCTCTAAAACAGTTTACAAGTGTTATATTTTAGTACCATAGATTGCAGATGGAACTCCAATAATCAATGGAATTATACCTGCTAAGGCTAGCCCCATATTCTGTGCTTCGGTGAGTGGGGAGGTCTTGTTAAGAAAATCTAGAGATTGTTGGCACTCCTCTCTCTGGGAAACACTGCGCATTTAAATTCATATACTACAAGGAAGCTTCGACTTGTTTAAAAAGGTAATAAAAAGTGTTTTAATGGTTTAAAAGACAAATTCTCTTTGTTCCGGCCCCGACGTCCAGGCAAGCTCCCTCGTGTGCTGGCTGACCCCCACCTCCGCTGCCCACGATCGGCGTGAGACCCATTGGGGTCAGGAGCACGCCACCATCTTCAAGCACCGCTGGATTTGTCCCTGGGCCAGGCCGCGCCTCCCTCCCCAAGAGGACTGCCCCCCAGGAAACGTCATCGCTGCGACCTTACTGGCTCCACAAAAGGAACACCGCGACCGCAGGCACCCTCTTTGCTCCGGCCCCAAAGTCCAGGCAAGCTCCCTCGTGCACCAGCCCACACCACCTCCGCTCCCTATGATCGGCGTGAGACACCATGGAGTCAGGAGCACATCGCCGTCTTCGAGCACCGCCGGATCTTCCCTGAGCCAGGCCGCGCCTCCCTCCCCGAGAGGACTGCCCCCCAGGCGACGTCATCGCTGCGACCTTACCGGCTCCACAAATGGAGCAACGCGACCGCAGGCGTCGCGCGCTGAAGGTGCGCGACCAAAGGGGTATGCCCCTTTGTGTGCCCCTTAGTACAGACTCTTTCTCGCCCCCCCCCTGCTATTTACACCCCACTACCTCACCTCTTCACCAAATCCCAACTCTCCTCCCTGAAGACACACTTCTCACCGACCCTTTCACCCCAGCTCAAATTTAAACTCCTCTTCTTCCACGTCCCCTCTCCCGCTCTGCACCAGTAAATTTTATTACTCCGCATCTTCCCCCCTCCACCAACAGCTTAAACCTTCCCATCTCTTCCTCCCGTCTCTCACACCCTCCCCCCGCCCTCACAAACACTCCCCCATTTCATACTTATCCACATCCCCCCTTCACTCAGGCTCCCACACAACACACAACTACATCCTCCCTCAGATCAATCAGAATATCATCCACTCAATGAACACAATACAACCCCCATCAAACAAAACAACAACCCCCACATACAAAAGACCATACTACAAGAAACCTACCATTCACCCCAGAACGTTAATTCCAATTGCAATCTCTCCTATAATCCAGATGCTCAGCCGCTCCTTATTCTCTCTCATGCTATTCAACGCACAATCCCTAGTGAAAAAGACCCCAATACTATACGACATCCTAACAGACCTCAGTCCAGATATATGCACCATCACAGAAACAAATAAACAGACATAGTACTAACCAACCAACTCCCTACAAACCTATACGACATCACATCTGTCCCTAGGATCAAAAAAAGAGGAGATGGCCTTCTACTAGCATCAAAGAAAGAGCTCCACATCAAACTGATAACCACTCACTCAGCACCCAACTACGAAATGGCATACTTCAAATCCAACCAACTACAAATCTGCCTAGTATACACACCCCAGGTATCCTAGAACGCGACCAATCCCCCCTTATAGAATTCATCACCGAAAACATCAACATTCACTCACCAGCCATCATCCTAGGTGACTTCAACCTGCACATTGACACCTCTCCAATAACCCCCTCCTGCAAAGTGATCCTCAGCTCCCTCTCAGCCATAGGATTCAAGCAAATCATCGACTCCCCCCACATACAAAGCAGGACACTCACTAGACCTGATCTTCATAAACACACTCATACAAACCACAAAACCCCCCCGCACTTGACAAACTAGACCTAATCAACACTGAAACCGCCCTTGCCTCCTGGAACACCATCACACATAACATTGCCAACCAATTCTGCCCCCTAACAACCAAAGACATACATCCCTCCAAACATAATAAAAACCCATGGTGCTCTCCAGAACTAAAAAAAACTTAAACCAAACCTTAGAAATAATGAAAAACAGTGGCAAATCTCACACTCCCCCAGTCTCCTGACCACTTACAGAACCACCCTATACAACTACAGAACAGCCATACTCACAACTAAGCGCAACTACTACTCCAAAAAAGTACTCTTCTCATACGTCACTAACCTCACTAAAATACTCCCATCATCCTCGCAGACACTAATCCAAATGCAATGAACTCAGCCTTTTTTTCAAAGATAAAGTCACCAAGATAATGGACAAACTCCCCCCCCCCCCCCCCCCCCCACACACACACAACAAACAAAATTACCTTACCCAAAATCCCAGATGCTATCCTCGATGAATTTGAAAGCATAGCTTCCACAGAAATAGAATCACTCATTAGAAAAATCAACCTTGTAGCTCATCCAGCCGATGCAATCCCAATCAAACACCTAAAATCCATCCCCAACCTCATAGCCAAACCCATTACCAACATCATCAACTCATCATCACTAGCACAGAGACATGTACCAGCTGACAGTAAGCAAGCACTGGTCAAACCCATCCTGAAAACCCCCCAGCTTAATCCCTCTGAGCCTAACAACTTCAGACCCATATCCATCCTCCCGTTCCTCACAAAAATTCTAGAAAAAGTAGTAAACAATCAACTAACGGATCACCTAGAGAAATGCAATATACTACACCCCTCCCAATTCTGTTTCCGCAAATTCTTCAGCATGGAAACACTATTACTCTCCCTCACCAACTCCATCCTCAAAAGCCTAGACAAAGGGACAATCCTTCATTCTAACTATGCTAGATATCTCAGCAGCCTTCGATACCATTAGTCACAACCTCCTCATCAACCAACTAATGGAAATTGGAATATCAGGCATAGCCCTGCAATGGTTCATCTCATACCTAGAGAACAGACAATACAAAGTTAAAATTGGCAAGACCGAATCCAAACCCATCAAACTCTATCCAAGGCGTCCCACAAGGCTCCTCTCTTTCATCCATGCTCTTCAACATATATAAGCTCCCCCTATGCAAATTCCTAACCGACCTTCATCTCACCTTCTTCATATACGCCGATGATGTACAAATTCTCATTCTCATCCCCGAATCCGTCATTAAATCCCTACACACCTGGGAAAACCACCTCATGTCCATCAAACAACTCCTGAATCAAATGAGCCTCTCCCTCAACACGGACAAAACTGAATTATTAATACTAAACCCCAAACCCCCCTCTCAACATCATCCCTCCATACAAAACCACCCTTATCAAAAGAAGTCAGAAACCTAGGTGTCACCATAGATAATGATTTAAACCTAAAGAAATTAATAAACGCAACCACAAAAGACTGCTTCTACAAACTCCACGTGCAAAAAAAAAACTAAGGCCCCTCCTCTATCAACACGACTTCAGAACAGTCCTTCAAGCGCTCATTCTGTCCAAAATAGACTATTGCAATTCCCTACTCCTAGGACTCCCTGCCACCTCCATAAAGCCTCTACAAATGCTCCAAAATGCAGCTGCCAGAATCATCACAAACACCAGAAGGAATGAACACATCACCCCTATACTAAGAAACCTCCAATGGCTCCCCATACACTTCAGAATACGCTTCAAATGTCTCACTCTAATTCACAAAACACTATACAATCAATCAATAAACTGGTTCAACACCTCCCTCCACTTCCAACTCCCCCAAAGACCCACAAGATCTGCCAATAATGGCACCTTACTTATAACCTCCCCCCAAACTCACTAACCTAGCATCTTCACGGGAATGCGCTCTATCCCTGGCCGGACCCACGATTTGGAATACAATGCCCATCGACTTAAGACTTGACAATTTGAAAAAGAAACTTAAAACTTGTCTCTTTTGAGCAAGCCTACCAATAACACTCAGCCCTCCTCCCTCTTCTTCACCCCCTTAAGCATGCTACAGATCATATGCTTCCCCCCCAACACCCAATCTCCCACTACTTCAAGAATTATCATTACCTGTTCCTCTCAGCCTTTTTGTTCTCCTTTAGTTCCTTCTTGCTTTCCCCCTCCCCCTTTTTTTGTTACATATGTTACACATTGTTAATCCCATAGTTACTTAAACTGTTTGATGTATTTTCCTTTCATTATCCAACTCTTGGTATGTAAACAGAGGTGATGAGTAAACGAACATCGGTATATAAAAAACATTAAATAGATAAATAAATAAAATTAACTCCCTCTTTAGTCGGGGATGACTGGGGTGTACTTCTGGGACCATAGACAAATTCTGGTAAATGTGGGTATAGGGTAAAACACTAGCAATGAAACAGGTGCCTGCCCACCCTGAGGGGAGGGCACGGTATTCTTTGTCCACATACAAAATAATGTCCTTGTAGAGCTACTAGATCACTCGAGCGATAGAGAAAGGAACGATTGCTAGGACCCTCATAGTATCCTGCGAAGGGGAAGTAGCTGGTTGATCGATTGGCCTCAGTGAAATTGCAAAAGGAGGCTATCAACCACTTAATGCTTGTCTCATTATCTCTAACAAAGAACCCGTAAAAGTTGTGAATGTGTGTTCCATTTTTATGTCGCCATCCCTTGTTAGTCTGGGTCCATAGACAATTGAGTTCCCTAAAAATATCTGTTTCATTGCTAGAAAAACACAACTGTGGCACCTGTTGTATAATCCGTACAATAAATGGGTTATGTTTAGTGGTGCTAACAGATGTTATCCCAGGTGAACAGTTGAAAAGATGTTGCATTATACCAAATTGAACTCCTTCCCGCTAAGCTAGGTACGGAGCTCCATATAAAGCAGATCCAGGGTTAGTTGTACAAATCCAACAATTAGAGGCATTGGTACTATTTACAACTAATCACTTAGCTTTCAGTGTTAAGTTCTCCTGATAAATACTGGTGACAATAGTGAAATATAAGCAACTAATAAAGGAAGCAATTGCATCATGATACCAAACAATAATCATCACTCTTTCAGTCCTTTGGTTCTACTTGTGTGGGAATGTGAATGTCCTTTAAATGAGTCCAAACTGTGTCACCATCCAGTAGGACAGCAGTTGCTGTGCAGGCTGTGACTGTGTATGGTCCCACGTTAAACAGGCTCTTTCCAGGTTTTGTGTGCGACGTTTCGCCTTAGGACCTTGTCACAGACTTCGACAATGGATGATGGATTTTCATCTTGTCCATGGCTCCTGCTGAGGGCAGACAAATGAGATACAATAATCCTTAAAGAGTCCATGTAAGTCTGATAAGTATCTGGGATGACCGTACTCTGAATATCATGCAGCTACATGCTGCGTCCTGTGCACAACTCGAAAGGTGTCAGGTTAACGCTGCACAGAGGGCTATTACGTAAGTACATCAGGGCTAAAGGTAAATTGTCTTTCTCACAGGACAAGCAGGATGATAGTCCTCACATATGGGTGACATCACAGGATGGAGCCCAATCAAGGAAAAATTCTGTCAAAGTTTCCAGAACTTTGACTGGCCCCTACTGGGCATGCCCAGCATGGCACTAACCCTGCAGCCAGCAGGGGTCCCCCTTCAGTCTTCTTTTTTCCCGCGCAGCAGTAGCCTCGCAGTAAAGGAGCTCTGCAGAGATTCCTGACAGGAATTTTCCTCACGGAATTACTAAAAGTTTATTTGCGCCACAGGGGTCCATCTTTTAACTTTTTTCAGTCCGTGGTACTCCGGTAAGTTTTTACCCGTTTTCCGTCGATTACCGTCGAGTATGGCCCTCGCGGCCTACTGGCTGTCGATTGTACCACGGCTTGATTGTTTTCCATGGCCATGGCATCAGGGTTCTGTTGGTGCCCGGACTGTAATCGCACCATGCCCATCACAGACCCCCTAAAGTCTGTGTTATGTGTCTAGGAAGCGAGCACGATATCTTGACCTGCACCAAATGTGCCCTTATGACACCAAAAGGTCGCAAGGCCAGAATGGAGAAGATGGAACTTCTCTTCCGTGCTCAAACCCCAACTCCGTCCATTACATCGACGTCATCAGAACCGGCAGTGTCAACTTCGCGCCAGCATCAACCACCGGCCGGTGACAGTTCGGCATCGACGACATCTCGGACTTCGACACCCCCTCAGGACCGAGGGGATCGTAGAGACAAACATCGCCATTGACACCGTAAGTCTCGGGCCATCGAGGGAGCGAAATCATCGACCTCGCCATCATCCAAGCCGGCGTCGAAGAAACCCCGTCCAGAAAAGGCACCGACCTTTTCGGTGACCGGGTCACAGAGGCAACCCTCACCTGACAGGGGATCAGGAGCCGCGACTCCACCTTTAAGGGTGGTCCCTCCGGCTATGCCTCTGCCGCCGCCTCCTGTTCTGGAGCCGGGGCTGCTTGCTCCAGGTCTCCGAGAAGAACTGGACTGGACGGTTCAGGAGGCTATTGACCAGGAGATGCAACGACTCCAGGTTTCTCCAGCACCGACACCGGTACTGATTGCGGAACCGTCCATCTATCTGGTTCCGGCAGCATTGGCACTACTGCTCTCCAGGATAGAAGCGCTCATTGCCGCTTTTCCACAGATGGACCCCGGGTAAATGATGGCTCCAGTGCCCTCCCCGCTTACATTGTCATCGGGAGGAGAAACACCATTTTGCATCCCTCCATCGGGAGTTCTGCTTCAGCCATCGATGTCGATACGTCCCTCACCACCGATCCAACCATCGGTGCCGATACGTCCGGCGCCACCGAGCCATCCATCGATGCCCTCGATGCCTGCGCCGGTGCCTTCGATGCCTTCATCGGTGCCTCCAATAATTCCTCCGATTCCTTCGGAGCCTAGACCAGGACCCTCAGGTATCCCACCAGCCCATCCCCCTCTACTTCCTAGAGGAACAGGTGCTGATCCTTATGATACCTGGACTGATGATTCCTCGCCAGACACCGATGATTTAGCTTCACCACTTTCACCCACTGAAAGTAGGAAGCGTTCTCCTCCAGAGGACCTCTCCTTTATACATTTTGTGAAGGAAATGCTGAATCGGTTCCCTTAGAGTTGCAGACTGAACAGGATGACAGACATCAGATGATGGAGTTGTTCCAATTCTTGGATGCTCCTAAAGAAATAACTTCCATTCCTATCCACCAGGTTCTTCTAGATCTCCTCAAGAAGAACTGGGAACATCCTGGATTCATTGCTCCAGTGCATAGAAAGGCTGACACTACCTACTTGGTGCAGTCAGCTCCAGGCTTTCAGAAAACTCAATTGGATCACCAATCTGTAGTTGTTGAATCTGCACAAAAGAGAGCAAAGAGATCAAAGCCTCACACTTCTTTCCCCCCGGGAAGGAACAGAAGTTTCTGGATGCCATTGGACGCCGAGTATTCCAAGGCTCAATGCTCATCTCCCGGATTGCCGCTTATCAGCTTTATATGACCCAATATAATTGGGTCATTTTTAAGCAGATACAAGACTTGACAGATACCCTGCCTCAATAATTCCAAGATCAGCTTCAAACCCTAGTAAACAAGGGTCTTGAGGCAGGCAAGCATAAGATCAGATCATCCTATGATATCTTCGATACTGCTACCAGAGTGTCTGCAGCAGCTATTTTGGCAAGGAGATGTGCCTGGCTCAAGTCTTCTAACCTTCGCCCTGAGGTACAAGACATGTTATCTGACCTATCCTGTGTGGGTGATAACCTTTTTGGAGAGCAAATTCAACGGACCGTGGCGGAACTTAAGGACTATCATGAGACTCTGACAGCTCTCTTTGATTCCTCCTGACTACTCTTCAAAACAGCCCTTCCAAAAGGACTCTAAGAAGTCCTTCTTCCAGCCGAAGAAGTCCTACCTGCCAACAACCAGATCCCGTGCCACGAGACCTTTTCTAAAAGCCCAGTCTAGTCAGGCATGGAAACAAAAGCCACAAGCAGCTCCTCAGCCAGGGCTTGCTTCAGGTTTTTGACTTCCACCTAGAGAGCAGCAGCCAGATTCCACTGGCTCTCATACCAGTGGGAGGTCAATTGTGCCACTTGCACAACATATGGCACTCAATCATCTCAGACCAATGGGTACTGGCGATAATTGTTCAGGATTACCATCTGAACTTTCTCTCCCTGCCACCAGACTCCCCACCTCTACGGATGTGGAGAACATCCGATCATTCCATCCTTCTGGATCAAGAGGTCTCCCTCCTTCTCCAGTCCAAGGCAATAGAACCCGTACCATACTCTCAGCAGAGCCTAGGGTTCTATTCCCGGTACTTTCTAATCCCCAAAAAATCGGGAGGCGTTTGTCCTATTCTGGACCTACGAGCTTTCAACAAGTACCTCTAGTGAGAGAAGTTCAAGATGGTAACCTTAGGCTCGCTTCTTCCTCTTCTACAAAGAGGAGACTGGCTCTACTCTCTGGACCTCCAGGATGCATACACTCATATTGTGATAACCCCATCTCATCGCAAATACCTGAGGTTTTTAGTAGGCCCCAAGCACTATCAATACCGAGTGCTTCCATTTGGCCTAGCGTCTGCGCCACGAGTCTTCACAAAATGCCTCATAGTAGTTGCAGCAATCCTCAGGACCCAAGGTGTTCACGTCTATCTAAGCAAGCTGCTCTGTCATCCCTCGATCTAACCTTACACACTCTAATTTCATTAGGATTTCTTGTCAACTACGACAAATCCTATTTAGTCCCATCTCAAACCTTGTCGTTCATTGGGGAAGACTTGAACACCTTGCAGGCATAGGCTTTTCTGCCTCGACAGCGAGCTCTCACTCTCGTGTCTCTTGCTCACCAGCTGCAGTCTCAGCACTCCGCGACTGCACACCTCTTTCACATCCTCCTGGGACACATGGCGTCCTCAGTTCAGCTCACACCAATGGCCTGTTTGGCCATGAGAGTCATGCAGTGGACTCTAAGGTCTCAATGGACTCAAAGCATTCAGCCCCTGTCGACCATTGTCCACATAACAGACTCACTCCGTCAGTCTCTTGCCTGGTGGAGACATCAGAACAATCTCCTCCAAGACTTGCCCTTTCAGGCTCCAGGCCCTCAAATAACTCTCACCACCGATGCTTCCAACCTCGGCTGGGGAGCCCATGTGGCCAATCTGCGGACACAAGGATCTTGGTCTCCAGAGGAAGCCAAACACCAAATAAATTTCCTGGAGCTTCAAGCAATAAGATACGCTGTCAGGACATTTCAGGATCGCCTCTCAAATCAAGTTATCCTGATCCAGACGAACAACCAGGTGGCCATATGTTACATCAACAAACAAGGGGGCACGGGCTCCTTCCTTCTGTGTCAGGAAGCTGCGCAGATATGGGCGGAAGCTCTCTCCCATTCGATGTATCTCAGAGCCACCTGGTTGCCGGGAGTAGACAATGTGTTGGAAGACAAGCTGAGTTGCATCTTTCAACCGCACGAGTGGTCTCTCAACCCCTCGGTGGCGAACTCCATCTTCCAACAATGGGGATATCCTCAGATAGATCTCTTTGCGTCTCTTCAAAACTGCAAAGTAGAGAAATTCTGCTCTGTCATTCGCAGCAAACACTCTCAGCCCAGAGACGCATTCTTCCTCTCATGGGCTACCGGTCTACTCTACGCATTCCCTCCACTTCCTCTTCTCTGGAAGACTCTCGTGAAGTTACATCAGGACAAGGGAACCATGATCCTGATAGCACCTCACTGGCCACGCCAAGTGTGGTTTCCAATACTGCAGGATCTCTCCATTTGCAGGCGCATTTCCTTGGGAAAGGACCTGCTCCTGATCACTCAAAACGACGGGTGCCTCAGCCATCCCAACCTTCACGCCTTGTCTCTGACGGCATGGATGTTGAAAGGTTAATCCTTCAACCAGTTTCCCGTGTCTTGATTGCTTCACGGAAGCCTTTCACGAGAAAAGCTTACTCTTACAAATGGAAAAGGTTCATGTCATGGTGCTCTTCTCAGTCCCTTGACCCCTTTTCGTGTCCAATCACGAAGTTTTTGGACTATCTCTGGCATTTATCAGAGACAGGTCTAAAGACTTCTTCCATCAGAATGCATGTCAGTGCGGTAGCTGCCTTCCATAAAGGTATCGGGGATGTTCTTATATCTGTACAACCCCTTGTAACATGTTTTCTGAAAGGCTTGCTTCACCTCAAGCCTCCACTGCGACCTCCTGCCCCTTCTTGGGACCTTACCCTGGTTTTAGGTCGGCTCATGAAACCACCATTCGAGCATCTTCACTCCTGTGAACTTCGATATCTTACATGGAAAGTGATTTTTATTCTGGCAATCGCTTCAGCTCACAGAGTTAGTGAATTACAGGCCTAGTTACCTGATTTTTCCACCTAGTTACCTATCCACCTTACACTAAACCTCTGTAGGACCGGGCAGTACTCTGCACTCACCCCAAGTTCTTGCCCAAGGTGGTATCGGAGTTTCACATTAATCAGTCCATTATACTACCTACCTTCTTTCCCTGGCCCCATTCCAATCCAGGAGAACAGGCTCTGCATACCCTTGACTGTAAACGGGCTCTAGCATTCTACCTAGACCGTACAGCTGCCCACAGGGAAAGCACTCAATTGTTCATCTCTTTCCATCCTAACAAGTTAGGGCAACCTGAGGGTAAGCAGACTCTCTCCTCCTGTTTGGCGGACTGCATATTCTTTAGCTATCATTAAGCGGGCATTCCATTTCCCGTGTCTTGATTGATACGATATATGTTATGTTCTGCTTACTATATATTAAATTTATACTATATATCATGTTTATATTAAGATATGTTCTGCTTTATATATTGTTTAAAATTCTTTCATATTTGGATGCCTCCTTAGTTATGTTGCTCTCTGTTATATGTTATATGTTATTTGTTATATGTAACGCTCCTAAGCGAATTTTGTTGTTATGTAAACCGGTGTGATCTGTATTCGTACAGGAACTTCGGTATAGAAAAATTAAAAATAAAATAAATAAATTTCAAGACCGTGTTAAAGCACACTCTGTGAAGGCCATGGCGACTTCAGTAGCACACCGACGATCGGTGCCGCTTCCTGACATTTGCAGGGCTGCCACCTGGAGTTCTCTCCACACCTTTGCAGCCCACTATTGCTTGGACAAGGCTGGAAGACAATCTATCTTCGGTCAGTCTGTCCTTTGTAACCTATTTACAATGTGACATACCAACACCCTTCCGTCTGCCCGGTGGGGTTCAGGATGCCCTCTACCAAATTCCACCCCAGTTGTGCCTGTTGCACGCCTTTGGGTACATTTGGTGCATGTTCAGACATATGTGAGGACTCTCATCCTGCTTGTCCTGTGAGAAAGCAAATGTTGCTTACCTGTAACAGGTGTTCTCACAGGACAGCAGGATGTTAGTCCTCACGAAACCCGCCCGCCGCCCCGCGATGTTGGGTTCGTAACGTTTTATTTTATTTTTCAGTACTGCCTGTAGCTTTTAAATAATATTGAAGGGGGACCCCTGCTGCCTGCTGGGTTAGTGCCATGCTGGGCATGCCCAGTAGGGGCCAGTCAAAGTTCTGGAAACTTTGACAGAAGTTTTCCGTGATTGGACTCCATCCTGTGATGTAACCCATATGTGAGGACTAACATCCTGCTGTCCTGTGAAAACACCTGTTACAGGTAAGCAACATTTGCTTTACTGTGTTGCACTGAGAAATGTTTATGAACAGGCAAGAGTGTTTGTTTAGTTATTCCACTAAGTCTATGATGAGGAAACTCGCAATTGCTGTTGGGGATAAGCCCCTGGGTTCAAGTTCCCAGGTATAATCCCCAGTAATTGTATGTGGCAGTGTGTGTAGGGGATAAGCTCCTGGTTCAAGTTCACAGGTATAATCCCAGTAATTGTGTGTGCTTATATGAGGTTAGCCCCTCAGGTCAGAGCCCCTGGGCAGGATACCAGTGTGTATGGTCTGAACCCATAACAGAATGGTTAATTTGATTAAGATGATGATTTTTCCAAAATGACTTTATTTCAACAGATTCCTTGTGATGTGCCTCATCGTTATGTGGTTATCTTTCTTCTTTTATTTGGCATAAACGGGTTGCACCGATTAAAATGGCGATGCTACAGATACCCAGAGATTGTGGTGGGCTTTTTTTTTAGTATCTTGCTGCCAGACTGTTGGGCTTTAGAGATGGTTTGGAGCAGAGGATGGTGTGATTTGGAACAAAGTCAAACTCTAACTCATAGTTTGGCTAGTGTATTACTTTATCCACTTGGGGCGAATAGTCTTAATAAGATTGGTAGGAGGCACCCCTTTATTTCACATTCCCTTCAAAGATGGAGACAGGTTTTTAAAAAGTTGAATCGACCAGAAGAGAGCTATTCTCTGGTATTTTCTCTATTTGAAAATGCACACCTTTCACTTGTTACCTTTTCCGTGGATATGGAAATATGGTTTAAGCAGAGTTTAAGATTTTTGGATTAATTATGGGTGAGCTCTTCTTTTACTTAATTTGAGGATGATATTGCTAAATTTCACCTACCGGTACATACTCACTATATTTACCTGCATATATGTAATTTGACTTTTGAATGGGCTAGGGGAGAGAAATCCATGAGAAAGAGGAATCTCATTGAAAAACTCTTGCTCCCAACAGTCTGGCAGCAAGATACTAAAGAAAAAAATCAAGAATCTCAAGCCCACCACAATCTCTGGGTATCTGTAGCATCGCCATTTTAATCGGTGCAACCCATTTATGCCAAATAAAAGAAGAAAGATAACCACATAACAATGAGGGATCCATATCCAAGGGTATCCCAAAATTATGTCTGTCTTAGCATTTGATGATGGTGAATTGAATACTAGTCTACTGCTTATTGCACAATGGAATCCTGACCTCCAGTTAGAACTGGATGAAACTGATTGGTGGTTGATATGGGGATCTGCAGCGAAAATTTCTATTTGCAGTAACAGTCAGGAGCTTATACATAAATTACTACACAGAGCATAGAGGTATCCGATATTCTTTTCTAAATTCAGTTCCTCTAGCCCCCATTGTTTGTTGGACTGTGTTAAGATACAGCGATTCTGGGGAGAAATACATGTGATTATACAGGAGATCACTGGCTCCTCTTTTGATTTACTCCCACAATTATGCCTCTTGGGATACTGGAATCAGATGAACCTGGACAAGAATTGACGAGGTTGGTGAGACTTTGTTTGCATGTTGCTTGGCTCATTATTGCTTTTGTTACGAATGGGTTCTGGTCAGGAGTCGTGAACACCACTAACAGGGGTGTCTCAGGGTGGAGAAAGGCAGGACTGCAGAAGAGTCTAGATGCTGGCTGGTGCAGGCAGGAATGAGTAAACCCTATGGGCAAGTGGGAAGGTGGAATAGGCAGACTGAGTCTAATACTGGCTGGAGATACCTGATACCAGATGCATGAAGGTAAGGGTGAACTTGAATACTGGAACAGCATGGAGGTATGTGTGAGCGTGAATGTAGGTAAAGGTGTACAGGAAACTGGAACTGGGTGCTGGTAAGGATGAATTCAGGAAGCGTGCAGGTAAGAGTGATAATGGCTGGAGGTATAAGTGACTGGTTTGAGGAAACAAGACTGACAGAGAACTGAACAGACAAACCAGGACAGCACTAACATTGAACATGAAACACATAAGCCCGAAGGCAGCAGAGCGGAGAAAGCCCGTAGGCCACAGACAGCAGGCAGAGAGCCCGTAGGCCACAAACGGCAGGCAGAGAGCCCGTAGGCCACAGACGGCAGGCAGAGGGCCCGTAGGCCACACACACACAATAGGCAGAGGTCCGTAGGCCACACACACACAGTAGGTAGAGGGCCCGTAGGCCACACACACACAGTAGGCAGAGGGGCCCGTAGGCCACACACACACACAGTAGGCAGGGTGCCGTAGGCCAGACACACAATAGCAAGGCAAGGCAGGTCAGAAGGCCCGAAGGCCACACACCCACAGAAGGCCCGTAGGCCAGATACACAATAGCAAGGCAAGGCAGGTCAGAAGGCCCGTAGGCCACACACAAGGCCCGTAGGCCTGATACACAATAGCAAGGCAAGGCAGGTCAGAAGGCCCGTAGGCCAGATACACAATAGCAAGGCAAGGCAGGTCAGAAGGCCCGTAGGCCACACACACCCAGAAGGCCCGTAGGCCAGATACATAAGCATGGAAGGCTAGAGCAGGGAGCCCAGGCGAGCTCGATGCTGAAGCACCGATGAAACTGCTAGACAGGGTTATCAAGGAAAGTCTGGGGTATAGAGTAGACAGGAAGGAGGGAGTGGGCCAGCCAGAAGAACATGCTCGTGGGGGACCTCTGGTGGTGAGGAGGCGGCATAGCAGCCATGGTCGTAACAGCTTTCTTTTGGAAAGATTGCCCCCAACTTTCTCATCGGTTTTCTACTTTAGTGGAAACTGCCTTAATGGATAAGATTACTTATGTGTCTCAAGTCAAGGTTATACAGTATGATGTAATATGGGGAAGATATTGGACCTGGAGGCAGCGTACAGGTTCATAAACTTGATATCTTTTTCTTTTTTCTTTTATGGGAATGTTTTCATGAGCTTTCAATTTGGGCCATGTTACATCCTGAAATATACCAGAGTATGAACCTTCTAATTGTAATGTTTGATGCCTTTCTGTGTGTTTCTCTACATAAAACATTTCAAAAAATATGGTCATAAGCATGTGCAAATTTCTGTATTAAAGAAGGAAACTAGAAATCATAAAATGTTCCCATATCTTTTTGTTTAACTTTATTTTAGCTCTTTGTAACAGCTGTTGGGATGTGCAGCCAAACAATTTTCATTTTTTTCATTTCGTGTTTGTTCTTTTTCATTTATTTCTTTTTAGTGCGCAGTAATCAAAATAGAAAAAAATGTAGTATGTAGAGACAAGTTGATGTTTTGTGATTGCAAGTGCAGAGGGAACCAGGACTTAGCTGAAGGATGAAAGGTTGCCTTTTACCACCTTCATTCTTTTTTCAGTTTCCTCTGCCTCATTCTTATCTTTTCCTCTAGCATCTTAATTTTTAACTGTGAACAAAATCTGCGATAATATATATCATTTCAGAAGATGGAAGAGGATTAACCTAGTGTTTGGAATAGCAGGCTGTGAACCAGGGTTCAAATCTTTCTGACACTCCTCGTGATATTGGGCAAGCCGCTTCATCCTCCATTGCCTCAGATACAAACTTAAGGGCTCATTCATTAAGGTGCAGTATTTTTCCCTGAGAGATAGGGGCAGAAGCTGGGCAGTGCTATTTTGAAAGTGGTTGCCACCAGGATCTGGATTCTCACTGGATCACCATAAGTAAGAGGGGGATCCAGGGAAGATGGGTTCCAGGCCTCTGGGAGCTGGGTTTTTGTAATGAAGAGGAGGGGTAAGGGTGGAAGGGGTAGGACCCAATGCTAACTTTTAATTTTTTAAACATTTTTAAATCGAGCTGCCTCCAGGGGCAATGGGGGGAGGTGGGACAGGGGATCTGTTCAGTCTCCCAGGGTTTTTGATAATTTTATGGAAGGAGGGGGCTTACTTGGGGCTGTCTTCCCCTTTAAGACAGGATCCCAGGAGAATCGGGATGTTCATTACCTTACCAATGCTCCTGGGGTAACGCAGCTTGAGATTTTTTCAGCAAGCTGTTATTTGATTTGTAAAAATGGCTGATTTATTTATTTATTTAATACTTTTTTTATACCAGCATTCGTGGTTACATCATTTATTTATTTTATTTATTTAACACTTTTATATACCGGCATTCGTAAGACACATCATGTCGGTTCACAAGTAACTGAGAGAGGAAATTACAATGAACGAGGATGGGGGGCTAACAGGGAGATAATTGGATAATATACTAAACTGGATAATATAAGAAGGTACAGGGAGAGAGAGTCAATGAGCAAGGCTACAACTTTGTTGAAAGACATGGATTTGGAAATCCATGTTAAGATTAAATATGCATAAACAATGTTCATGAGGTGTGTATGTGCACTTATAAACTTAGCATATAAACTTATTAACAGTATAAAGGAGGTAAGTGCACATATGTACAGTTAAATGCAGGGGCAGGGGGAAGAGGGAGGGAGCGAGTGGGGGAAGGAGAGGAGGGGTGGAGGGAACAGGATACATTAAAACAAGGTCGTTTCAGAGGAAGGTTGCTAAGGGGTGAAAAGGGCGGGGTGGAGGGGAGATTACGGGGCGCAGGAGAAAGGTGTGAAGAAGGGAGCAGGAGGGGGAGCTGGGATGGTGAGGGGGAGGTCAGAGGGAGAGGGTATGAACCCGTACGCTGCCTCCAGGTCCAATATCTTCCCCATATTACATCATACCGTTTACATCCAAACTAAAGGTGGGAAATACATAAAACAGGTACTGGGGATGGGACAAGGGAGAAAGAGAGCAACAAATAATATAATAAAACTAACAAGCAGCAATATCACAAACTATATACATAGGTACAGGTCAAAATGGAGATACGGCATAAGGTTAATGGAGGGAGGATCTACTCTGGGTAAGCCTGCTTAAAGAGCCATGTCTTCAATTTCTTTTTGAATTTGATGGTACAAGGCTCAAGTTGGAGATTTGTGGGTAGTGAGTTCCATCGCGTGGGACCAGCCATGGAGATGGCACAGTCCCTTGTGGAGGAGAGGTGTGCCATTTTGAGTGATGGCACGTGGAGGGGTCCTTTATTGTTTGCTGTGGTGGGGTGGTTAGAGCTTGTGAGACAGAGGGGTTCATCAAGCCAATTAGAGTTGTGTCTGTATATGGATTTATGAATGATGGTGAGGGTTTTATAGAGGATGCGTGAGGGGATAGGGAGCCAATGGAGGTCTTTAAGGATAGGAGTGATGAGGGCTGATTTACAGGTATTTAATAATCTCTAATTAAATCAGCATATACATATTATATGACAGAGATATATAATATGATCAAACAATACAAGAAATAGAACTGGGAAAATGTTTATTACAAAATATATATCAAGGTGCTTAAAAGACAAAACTTACATCATATAGACAATATATAATGTTCAAAATTACACAAAATTATTACAATTCTCACCATTTTAAGGCACACTACCTCATACATACACAATTAAAAATATTCCATTCATAGAAACATACCCCATTCATATAGACTAAAAATATAAATCACTCAAAAAATCACACACTTTCATAAATTCAAATATTCCCTTTTGTTGTAACAAATATTTTTACAGCGAAATCAAGTAATATGTTCACTCTTGTCCCAGTTAATATTCCAATAGATTTGCTAACACCAAATTTAACATATTGGCAGTTATTTCTGCGACAAAATCCTCTAAGGATGTCTCCAATTGTAGATGTCTCCACGATAAACTTCACTATGGCTATATTCGCAATAACACACAGATCCGACAAGAGACCCTCGATTCACCCTACTGGGCTTCTTCAGGGATGTACAATAAACATATTTTGCCAGTTCTATTTCTTGTATTATTTGATTTGTGCCATTTGATTTGTGCCATTTAGGGTAATAATAAGTTGATTAGTATGCATTTATTTTATATTTTATTAAAAAATCGTATATTCCGCATCTTCTATAAGATCTGTCCAGTGTGGATTCCGTAAATAGAGTCATAAAACATAAAATATATAAAACAAATATAAAAACAGATCAGTAAACATCAACTAAATAATGTGTGCATACTAAATACACATGGTGCTGAAGCTGAAATTAAGGCAAGGTATTAGAAATATCTCATGTCACCCCCAAGTGATACAGGAAGTGGGAGGAGAAAATAAAATTTTGCGCCCCTTACACGCCGTGATCGTCGCCGGGTCAGGAGACCCGGACATCGAGGGAGCAGCAGCAGAACGGGGTAAGAAGCCCCCGAATCGGCCTCTCTGCGTGGCACGCTGACGCCAGAGCGCAACAAGCCGCGCCCACCCTCCATCCATCGGCCTATCAGAGGCCAGAGCAGGGCCCTTTAAATCAGGGACAGCCCCTGCAGGCGCTCTCTTTGCGCCCCTTACCTGCCGTGATCGTCGCCGGGTCAGGAGACCCGGACATCGAGGGAGCAGCAGCAGAACGGGGTAAGAAGCCCCCGAATTGGCCTCTGCGTGGCAGACCGACGCCAGAGCGCAACAAGCCGCGCCCACCCTCCATCCATTGGCCTATCAGAGGCCAGAGCAGGGCCCTTTAAATCAGGGACAGCCCCTGCAGGTGCCACGCGCCTAAGGAGCGCGACAAACGGGCCTGCCCCTTTGTGCGCCCCTTCGTGCGCACCAGAGCACTGTTCAGCAAGCCTCCCTCCCCCCCTTATCAACCGGAACCCCCCCTCAAACTCAAGCTCTCCTACAGACAGACGCACACCCAACTAATCATCCTTCTACCAGCAACAAGATCACTGCTCCTAGCCACAACCGCACCTCTGTCGGGGCTTGCGCGATCGGCGTGGCCCATTCGGGGCAAGAGCCCGCTCACCCCCATTGCGGAGTGAGCTGAACAGAGTAGAGAGTGGCAAGAGAAAAGAAAAAAGAAAAGAAAAGAGAAAAGCAAACACTCAGTACCAGTATTCCTCCAACACCCAACCATCACCCAGCATCTAAACAACATCATCATCCAGCACTCCTCCAGCATAAAACCAGCTCTCATCCTCCTCCAACACTCAACTGCACTAGCATTGATCTTCCCCAACACTCAATCAACATTCAATCCAACATCTACCGGCTTTGATTTCCTCCAACACTAAATCTCACCAGCAAGCCTACAATACTCATCTTTCCACATACTCCCCCTCCACCAACATTAGGAACAATATGACAGCAGGTCTCCCAATCCCCATCATACACCACAGTCTCATCTCTTCTGGAAAAGCTCTCATGCAACCAAGGTCACGCTCCGGCAGGACGCTCATCCCAATCATGATCTCCCCCATCACCCAATTTCTAGGCCTTGCATTATTCTCTCTATCACTCTTCAATGCTCAGTCTCTTACTAAGAAAACACACATCCTCAACGACTACCTCCTTGATACAAAACCAGACATCTGCGCCATAACAGAAACTTGGCTTAAACCAACAGATGTAGCACTAATCAACCAACTCCCCACACATCTCTACGATATCTTGTCACTCCCCAGACAAAAGAAAAGAGGTGGAGGCCTTCTTATAGCGGCCAAGAAAGAATTGAGACTATCTCAAATCCCAATCAAGTCAACCTCTAAACTGGAACTAGGCCTTTTCAAAACTGACCAACTCCAAATTCTCCTCATATATGCACCGCCAGGATTTCTCGAAATCGACGCATCACCCGCGGTAGAAATCATTGCAAAATATATAAACCTGGACTCCCCAGCCCTAATTTTAGGGGATTTCAACCTTCATGTGGACAGCACCCCCCTAACAACCAACTGTGAGGCGTTTCTCTCAGCCTTATCGGCCATGGGCTTCAGACAGATCATCAACAAGCCCACTCACAAAGCCGGCCACACCCTGGACCTTATTTTCATCAATTCCAGCCTCAAACACTCTTCCCCTCCCAAATGCACTCCGGTCCCTTGATCAGATCACACCTTAATCACGACCACCCTCACAGTGAATGAAAGCCTCACCAAACACCCACTGCAAACTACATTTCAATATAGAAGAGTTTGCCCTTCTGATACCATCAGCAATCAGTTGACCGAAAAATTACATCAACTAGACCTTTCAACCCCCAACTCAGCTCTATTTTCCTGGCATAGTAGTAACAAAACAATTCAACACCACCTCACAAAGAAAACAACCCTGGTTCTCCAACGAGCTCCGTAAACTCAAACAAAATCTCAGAAAGAAAACAAATGGCACAAGACACCTTGCCCCAGCACACTATCTGCCTATAAATCCGCCCTCCACCTCTACAGAAATACCACTCTACGGACAAAAAGAAATTTCTATGCTCAAAGAATTCACAACCTTGTATTCGCCAAAGCACTATTCACCTACGTATCGGAACTCACACAAACCAGCACCCCACCCATTCCTAACGACCAGGCGCAATCTAAAGCTAACTAACTTGCCACCTTCTTTCAAAACAAAATCTCCAACCTCTTGACCCGCCTGCCTGCGAGCCCTACTGCTCTTCCCAGCTCCTATCAGACCTCAAACATAGGATTCACTCTTGATTCCTTTGAACCCACTACTGCCTTGGAGATTGAATCTATAATAAAGAAAATGAAACCATCCTCCCACCTATATGACCAAATACCAACAAAACTACTACTAATGATACCAGACAGTATCTCCAATCCTTTGGCCAATATCATAAACTGCTCACTATCTCAAGGAATCTTCCCAGACGACCTAAAACTTGCTTCACTCAAACCGCTCCTCAAGAAACCTAACCTAGACACTAGAGAACCGAACAACTTCCGTCCTATATCTAATCTGCCATTCATAGCCAAGATCATGGAAAAGATAGTTAACAAACAACTCTCAGACTATCTTGAAGACCACAAAATACTGCACCCTTCCCAATACGGGTTTCGTAAAGCTCTAAGTACTGAAACCCTCCTCCTCTCACTAACAGATCATCTTATCATGGGTATGGACAAGGGTCAATCCTTCCTACTGATACTCCTCGACCTCTCGGCGGCTTTCGACACCGTTAACCACTCCATCCTCATCAACTGACTAGCCGATATTGGGATAACAGGAACCGCCTTCAGATGGTTTGAATCTTTCCTCACAAACAGAGGCTTCAAGGTACAAATCAATAATAAAGAATCCCCTCACATCAACTCATCCTTAGGAGTCCCCCAAGGCTCCTCCTTATCCCCAACTCTCTTCAATATATACCTCCTTCCCCTATGTCAACTTCTAACGAACCTAAACTTAAAACACTATCTTTACGCGGACGACGTCCAAATCCTGATCCCCATATCAGAGTCTATCACAAAAACTCTTAAGTTCTGGAACACCTGCCTCCAAGAAATCAACTCCCTCCTAACCAAGTTAAATTTAATACTCAATTCTGACAAAACCGAACTCCTCATCATCTCTCCCGATGACAGTAATACTACACAAATACCAACACCCAACCCCTTGGTCTTCCATGCAAGAGACCTGGGAGTACAAATCAACAACCGCCTAAATCTAAAAAAATTAATTAATCAAACCACCAAGGACTGCTTCTACAAACTGCAGGTACTAAAAAGAATTAAACCTTTGCTGCACTTCCATGACTTCAGATCCGTACTCCAAGCAGTTTTATTCTCCAAAATAGACTACTGCAACTCTATCTTGCTTGGCCTCCCCATCTCCTCTACCAAACCACTGCAGATGCTACAAAATGCAGCAGCCAGAATCCTAACAAATACTTGCAGAAGAGAACACATTACACCCATCCTCAGAAACTTACACTGGCTACCTATCAGCTTCAGAATTTTATACAAGTCCCTCACCATCATTCACAAATCCATTCACAACCAAGCCCCCTTGGATCTTCAATTCCCAATAAGACTCCACACATCTTCTAGACCAATCAGAGAAGCTTACAGAGGATCCCTGCATATCCCACCAACAAAATTCACCAATCATCTTACCACCAGAGAACAGGCCTTTTCCACAGCAGGACCAACTATTTGGAACACTATCCCACCAGAGCTCAGACAAGAACCCTGCCTGTTGACTTTCAGAAAAGGCTCAAGACGTGGTTATTTAAACAGGCATTTCCATAAACCAAGAGCCCCAGCTGTTACAAACGATCACGCAACAATTTGTAAATAACTGATGCAGTTATCTAGTTACTGTCTGCTATTTCTTCCTCTTCCCAGTTCCAGCACCCCTGTTCATTGTAACTTTTTGTTTTGTCTTCTCTATACCATGTTATTAGTTAGTTAGGTTACTACCCTTGTTGTTTGTAAACCGACATGATATGATCTGTATCATGAATGCTGGTATAAAAAAGCACTAAATAAATAAATAAAATCTATCAGCTCAAAAAAGCAGAAAAGGAGAGACTAGGAAGAGCAGAAAACAAAGGGGCTCATTTTTCAAATCGCATTAGGGTCTTATCGCGGGCGTTAGGACACTAACGCCTGCAATAACGCTATAACTCATGTGATAAATAAAGCATCGCGAGATGCGTATGCAAATGTGAAAAATTTATTCAAGTGGAAGGAGTTTGAGAGGAGTAAATGAAAATGAAGGGTGCTTGATGTTGCGTGCGATAACGTAATGCATGCTATCGTGGTATTTAACTACGCCTGCGATAGCTGTGTGTTCTGGCTGAAATGGGATTTATTGCAAATCCCATTTTGGAGAGGTGAGGAGAGAGAGAGCCTTTAGGGAGACACACATATTAGTCAACTTTTTTATATCACTGTAGGAGGGGCAGTCAGTAATTTGAGGTGAGATTTTGGTGGTGGCCTAGGTTTTGGGGTGGCAGTTTTACATGCATCGTCAGAGGTACGATCAAGATTTTATGTGATTTGAAGTGATGAAAGGTACACAAAGATGAGATTTGTACAATGTACTCGATCTAGCGTGATGCTCTCTCTACCTAGCTGCAATCAAGAATGTGAGATTGAATGGGTCAGTTCAGTCTTTATCTGTCATATTTTACTATGTTATGTATAGGATGCTTTTTTGTAATCTTTTTTTATAACACATTATAATTGATGTTATATTTTTCCCTGCTCAGTCTTTCGAACATTTCTGGGACTTTTTCTTTCCAGGATAATTGTAATACCTTTGCTGCAAATGGTCTGCTGTTGCAATGGTAATATTTTTTTTTCACTAGTATCTGGAGTCAGTGCAGCCCCTCCTGGATAAAGCTGATTTCCAAAGAATGGAAGCTCTGGCCAAAGACTTCAGTGTTAACTTGGGACCAAAACTTCAGTGGTACTTAAAGCTAAAATCGTGGTGGGCTACAAACTACGTAAGTGCTGAAATTGATTAAAAAAAAATGGTATAGAAGTCTGTGTTTATGGCAGAGGTGTGTGTATGTGTGTGTAGTAATAGGAACCAGTGAGTGAGGTCTTTGGGGTGAATTTTTGATGAGTTGCTTATGGTGTGAGCCCGAGCAACTATTTTAAAACCAGCAAATTATATGCGTATATGCATGTACATGAGCAACAGGATGTGTGCAAAAAAGGGGCGGATTTGGGGGCAGGGCAGGGGGGCGTTCTAGGGCAGTGCCAATGTTTATACCATAAATCCCAATTTTAAAACCAGCGAACATAGCATGCGTTAGGGTGTTACCTGCACATATTAACTTCTGCTCTTTTTCAGGTGTAAAGTCAGAATAAAATTTGTTATACAGTAGACACAAGTTGATTGGGTGGGGAGTCTGGGGAAACTGGGAGGAGTGCAGCTTGAAGAACCAGAGGAGTCTTGATTATTTAGAAAGAGACTGAGTAAACTGGTGGACTAAGTGGTCAAACTGGTTATTTCCTTCATGCGCGCATGTTTTAAAATGTGCTTACTTGCACAGTAAAAGCTGACAAGTCCTAAGGTAAGATATGCAAATTTAATTTCCTAGTATAACTGCTTAAAATTAGGAGCTCCCAGACATGCAGAAGGTGTATTTTCTATTATATGCACACACTTCTGCTCATGATTTAAAATGCCAGCGTATGTGTGCTCATGCCCACATAAGCGTGTAAGTGGGCGCGTGCGCACTTGTTTTAAAGTTACCTTCTTTGTGCAGTAACGGGAAGCAGTAAGTGAGGTCTGTGTGTCTGGGGCAGTGGGAAGGAAGTTGAGTGAGGTGTGTGTCTTCGGTATTAGGAAGTAGAGATGTGAATCTGTTCTGGAATCGGTTCCGGTATCTCTTGCTCTGCAACTCTTGCTGTGCAACTGATTACACACCACACATACTCTAGATTTTCCCAACACAGGGTCAGCACAATCATCTCCTGGGCCTAGTCAGGATTGGCAGGCCTCAAAGCAAAAACAGGCCTCCTCGGTGGGCCCTTCGGGTAATCCAGGCATCCCACTGAAGCGCCCCTCTCTCCACCCCCCCTGCCTCCCGTCACACAGACCATTGGGGGATGCGCTGCCATTGACTCTGAAGGTGCCGGCACCAGCTGACTCCAGTGCACCGATGCAACTGCCCGACGCATACGCGTCGAAGCATCAGACGCATGCCGCCTCTTGAAGCACGCCGCCTCCACCAAGCATAAGAAGACCTCCTGGGTTGATGCACCAATGCGAGATGGCTTAGGGTTCGACGCACCATGCATTACTAATGCACAGCCCTGTCTGGGGTCACGTGCCACCTCCTACATCCATGATGCCAGACCCTCTGGCAATGGGGCCCATCATGCAAGAGAACGACCTGATTCTGCTCTGATCCTGCAACCACTGGACTCGGATGCTGGTCCTGCTTCAGAGAATGAATCCATGGTATCTTCTCAGTCTTTGCGTGTCTATTCGGACTTGTCCTCCATGTCCCGACGCAGGCATTCCACACCACACTTACAGGAGCCCCTGGACAGTGTGACAAATGGGCTTTGGGGGAACAGACAGCTTCTTGTCACAGAGGTCTGGACTCAGATATTCTCCTCACGGTGATACCCCAAGAGGTCCCCCAAGGGAACCATCGCCCGACCATGGCCATGACACCTTGGCCTCTCAAGCAGTGTCACAGATCTCAAGGATTTGACGCAATTTCTCTCATCTGTTGAACAGGGCACTGGCAAATGGTCCATCAAAGCATGGGATGTTTTACCTCTCGAGGCTCCACTTTCATAAGAACATAAGAAAATGCCATACTGGGTCAGACCAAGGGTCCATCAAGCCCAGCATCCTGTTTCCAACAGTGGCCAATCCAGGCCATAAGAACCTGGCAAGTACCCAAAAACTAAGTCTATTCCATGTAACCATTGCTAATGGCAGTGGCTATTCTCTAAGTGAACTTAATAGCAGGTAATGGACTTCTCCTCCAAGAACTTATCCAATCCTTTTTTAAACACAGCTATATTAACTGCACTAACCACATCCTCCGGCAACAAATTCCAGAGTCTAATTGTGCGTTGAGTAAAAGAGAACTTTTTCCGATTAGTTTTAAATGTGCCCCATGCTAACTTCATGGAGTGCCCCCTAGTCTTTCTACTATCCGAAAGAGTAAATAACCGATTCACATCTACCCATTCTAGACCTCTCATGATTTTAAACACCTCTATCATATCCCCCCTCAGTCGTCTCTTCTCCAAGCTGAAAAGTCCTAACCTCTTTAATCTTTCCTCATAGGAGAGTTGTTCCATTCCCCTTATCATTTTGGTAGCCCTTCTCTGTACCTTCTCCATCGCAATTATATCTTTTTTGAGATGCGGCGACCAGAATTGTACTCAGTATTCAAGGTGCGGTCTCACCATGGAGCGATACAGAGGCATATTATGACATTTTCCGTTTTATTCACCATTCCCTTTCTAATAATTCCCAACATTCTGTTTGCTTTTTTGACTGCCGCAGCACACTGTACCGACGATTTCAATGTGTTATCCACTATGACACCTAGATCTCTTTCTTGGGTTGTAGCACCTAATATGGAACCCAACATTGTGTAATTATAGCATGGGTTATTTTTCCCTATATGCATCACCTTGCACTTATCCACATTAAATTTCATCTGCCATTTGGATGCCCAATTTTCCAGTCTCACAAGGTCTTCCTGCAATTTATCACAATCTGCTTGTGATTTAACTACTATGAACAATTTTGTGTCATCTGCAAATTTGATTATCTCACTCGTCGTATTTCTTTCCAGATCATTTATAAATATATTGAACAGTAAGGGTCCCAATACAGATCCCTGAGGCACTCCACTGTCCACTCTCTTCCACTGAGAAAATTGCCCATTTAATCCTACTCTCTGTTTCCTGTCTTTTAGCCAGTTTGCAATCCACGAAAGGACATCGCCACCTATCCCATGACTTTTTACTTTTCCTAGAAGCCTCTCATGAGGAACTTTGTGAAACTCCTTCTGAAAATCCAAGTATACTATATCTACCGGTTCACCTTTATCCACATGTTTATTAACTCCTTCAAAAAAGTGAAGCAGATTTGTGAGGCAAGACTTGCCCTGGGTAAAGCCATGCTGACTTTGTTCCATTACATAGAAACATAGAAATGACGGCAGAAGACCAAATGGCCCATCCAGTCTGCCCAGCAAGCTTCACACATTTTTTCTCTCATACTTATCTGTTTCTCTTAGCTCTTGGTTCTATTTCCCTTCCACCCCCACCATTAATGTAGAGAGCAGTGATGGAGCTGCATCCAAGTGAAATATCTAGCTTGATTAGTTAGGGGTAATAGGGGTAGTAACCGCCGCAATAAGCAAGCTACACCCATGCTTATTTGTTTTACCCAGACTATGTTATACAGCCCTTATTGGTTGTTTTTCTTCTCCCTTGCCGTTGAAGCAGGGAGCTATGCTGGATATGCATGAAGTATCAGTTTTTCTTTTCCCCTGCCGTTGAAGCAGAGAGCTATGCTGGAAATGCGTGATGTTCACAGTAACCATGTGTATGTTTATTGAATAAGGGTATTGTCTCCAGGCAGTAGCCATCATTCTGGCGAGTCACCCACTCTTCATTGGCGGCCTCTTGTCTTTCTATATGTTCTGTGATTTTGATGTTTAGAACACTTTCCACTATTTTTCCTGGCACTGAAGTCAGGCTAACCGGTCTGTAGTTTCCCGGATCGCCCCTGGAGCCCTTTTTAAATATTGGGGTTACATTTGCTATCCTCCAGTCTTCAGGTACAATGGATGATTTTAATGATAACTTACAAAGTTTTACTAATAGGTCTGAAATTTCATTTTTTAGTTCCTTCAGAACTCTGGGGTGTATACCATCCGGTCCAGGTGATTTACTACTCTTCAGTTTGTCAATCAGGCCTACCACATCTTCTAGGTTCACCGTGATTTGATTCAGTCCATCTGAATCATTACCCATGAAAACCTTCTCCATTACGGGTACCTTCCCAACATCCTCTTCAGTAAACACCGAAGCAAAGAAATCATTTAATCTTTCCACGATGGCCCCATCTTCTCTAAGTGCCCCTTTAACCCCTCGATCATCTAACGGTCCAACTGACTCCCTCACAGGCTTTCTGCTTCGGATATATGTTTAAAAGTTTTTACTGTGAGTTTTTGCCTCTACGGCCAACTTCTTTTCAAATTCTCTCTTAGCCTGTCTTATCAATGTCTTACATTTAACTTGCCAACGTTTATGCTTTATCCTATTTTCTTCTGTTGGCTCCTTCTTCCAATTTTTGAATGAAGATCTTTTGGCTAAAATAGCTTCTTTCACCTCCCCTTTTAACCATGCCGGTAATCGTTTTGCCTTCTTTCCACCTTTCTTAATGTGTGGAATACATCTGGACTGTGCTTCTAGAATGGTATTTTTTAACAATGACCACGCCTCTTGGACATTTTTTACTTTTGTAGCTGCTCCTTTCAGTTTTTTTCTAACAATTTTTCTCATTTTATCAAAGTTTCCCTTTTGAAAGTTTAGCACGAGAGCCTTGGATTTGCACACTGTTCCTTTTCCAGTCATTAAATCGCCCAGGCATGAGAGTCCTAGCCTTGAACCATGTACCACTATTCCACAATCGAGGGGCTCCCACCCCAGGATGTCTCACCTCACCGGTCTCCATCTATTTCTGTGGGCTCTTTGACTAGTTATCCTTCTAACCCCCTGGAAGAGCAACCTGAACCGGTTTCCACCCCGGAGGATCTCTCCTATTTCAAATGCATTGAGAAAGTGGGAAACTGACTCAATACAGTTATTTATTTATTTAATAATTTTTATATACTGACTTTTCATGTGAGCATATCAAATTGGTTTACAGTAGTTAGCAAATAGTAATTTAAAAATATTTGCATTTCCAAAAGAAGAAAGGAAGTACATACATAGTTTCATAATGTAAATAAATAAAATAGTAAACTAAAATAGTACGCTAAATCTTAAAATTTAAACAATTAGAGGCAGTATAGTAAGATTGAGATAATAAAATAAAAAATATATACATTACCTTGGGATACCTTTTAAGGTTCAAGTTGTGGCATTTAAGAACAGAGACCAGGAAGGTGCTGGACCCCCGTGCAGAAATCCTTGGCATACTAAAGATCTTTGAGGTGCCATCTAAACCCACAGGTTTGCCCTCGCATGCTGTCTGGACACAGTGATGATCAGGACGTGGGACTCCCCGTTCTCTGGACCACCGACTTCACGCAAGACAGACCTCAAATTTCGAATGAGGCAGTCCCTCTTTTATAGTGTGCCAACTTTCTCATGCGTCCATCGTGGTAGAATCAGCCATGAAGGCGAAGAAGACACTGCCGTACTCCAACATCCCTCCGGGGAAGGACTGTGCAAGTACCTGGATGATTTTGGCAAATGTGCCTTTCAGGCGGTAGTGTGTTTATTTTTAAAAGTCTGCAGAACTGAGTGTTCTGCAGACTTTTAAAGAGCTGAGTGTTTTATTTAATAATAACTGAGTGCATTGTATTGAAAAAAAAAAAAAAACCCACAAAAAAAAAAACCCCACAAAAAAGTAGCCAGAAGCTAGAAATAAGCTAGGAGCAGTATATACCAAAGTAAAAAAGTTGAATAGTTCAGCTCAGTTACTCACCTTGGAAAGGTGTTGAGGTAGTGTGATTGGGTTTGAATAGGGACCAACATTTGTTAATCAAGGGAGCAGTGAGTCACTCAGGCTGACTAACTGAAGTTAGACTGTTTGTATTTCCCAACCCGCTCATCCCTTAATTTATAGGCAGGTGCCACTTTCACAAAAAAAAAAAACAAAAAAAAAAACCATCAACAAAAACTTTATTGAGAATTCAATCAGACCCCGGTAGGCCACTACCAGACATATAGTGAATTCACTAATTCATTTAAAGGAAGTTAGACACATTCCTACTCCCATAGCAACCTAAAACTTAACTAGGAACTGATCAAAATTGAGATGAAGGCAGCAGTCCAGCAGCAAGAGGGGGGCTTCCCAGTCTTTTGCATCGAGTGTCACATGTATGATTTTTTACCCACCGGTGACAAGTTGTACATGTGCATGCGATGCAAAGAGCTCCTGGCTCTCAGAGAACGAGTCCGATCTCTGGAGGCTAGAGTGGCAGACATGGAGGAGCTGAGGCAGACAGAGAGGTATATAGATGAGACCTTCAGGGACATAGTAGTCAAGTCCCAACTTCAGACTGGCAGCCCTGGTGCTGCCTTGGAGGAAGAAGGTCTCATGATGGGAGAGCACCAACCAGGTGTAGCAGGAAAGGATCCTGTAGCAAGCACCTACCCTCTAGGTGATGCATTGTCCTTTCGCACTGAGGATATCTCCCCCAAGGCCTACTGCCCAGGAGGGAAGGGTTAGGTCGGCCGTCATAGTTGGTGTTTCGATTATTAGGAATGTAGATAGCTGGGTGGCGGGTGGGCGTGAGGATCGCCTGGTAACATGCCTACCTGGTGCGAAGGTGGCGGGCCTCACGCGTCACCTAGATAGGATTTTTGACAGTGCTGGGGAGGAGCCGGCTGTCGTGGTACACGTGGGCACCAACGACATAGGAAAATGTGGGAGGGAGGTTCTGGAAGCCATTTTTAGGCTCTTAGGTAGAAAGATTAAATCCAGAACCTCCAGGGTAGCATTCTCTGAAATGCTCCCTGTTCCACGCGCAGGTCACCAGAGGCAGGCAGAGCTCCGGAGTCTCAATGCGTGGATGAGACGATGGTGCAAGGAAGAGGGATTCAGTTTTGTTAGGAACTGGGGAACCTTTTGGGGAAGGGGGAGTCTCTTCCAAAGGAATGGGCTCCACCTTAACCAGGGTGGAACCAGACTGCTGGCGCTAACCTTTAAAAAGGAGATAGAGCAGCTTTTAAACTAGAACAAAGGGGAAAGCCGACAGTCACTCAGCAGCGCATGGTTCGGAGAGAGGTATCTTTAAAGGATACTAATGATGCATTAGAATTAGGGCATCCCGACTGTGAGGTTCCTCTAATTAGAAAAGTAGTCCAAGTGCCTGTAACTAAAAACTCACCTGAGCTAAAAAATTCTAACTTATCTCTATCAATTAAAAAGCAGAATAAAAATACAAACAAAAAACAAACTTTGAAATGTTTGTATGCTAATGCCAGAAGTCTAAGAAGTAAGATGGGAGAATTAGAATGTATAGCAGTAAATGATGACATAGACTTAATTGGCATCTCAGAGACATGGTGGAAAGAGGATAACCAATGGGACAGTGCTATACCGGGGTACAAATTATATCGCAATGCCAGAGAGGAGCAGTCGGGAGGAGGTGTGGCGCTTTATGTCCGGGATGGCATAGAGTCCAACAGGATAAACATCCTGCATGAGACTAAATACAAAATTGAATCTTTATGGGTAGAAATCCCTTGTGTGTCAGGGAAGACTACAGTGATAGGGGGTATACTACCGTCCACCTGGTCAAGATGGTGAGACGGACAGTGAAATGCTAAGAGAAATTAGGGAAGCTAACCAAATTGGTAGTGCAGTAATAATGGGAGACTTCAATTACCCCAATATAGACTGGGTAAATGTATCATCGGGTCACGCTAGAGAGATAACTTTCCTGGATGGAATAAATGATAGCTTTATGGAGCAATTGGTTCAGGAACCGACGAGAGAGGGAGCAATTTTAGATCTAATTCTCAGTGGAGAACAGGACTTGGTGAGAGAGGTAACGGTGGTGGGGCCGCTTGGCAATAGTGATCATAATATGATCAAATTTGATTTAATGACTGGAAAAGGAACAGTGTGCAAATCCAAGGCTCTCATGCTAAACTTTCAAAAGGGAAACTTTGATAAAATGAGAAAAATTGTTAGAAAAAAACTGAAAGGAGCAGCTACAAAAGTAAAAAATGTCCAAGAAGCGTGGTCATTGTTAAAAAATACCATTCTAGAAGCCCAGTCCAGATGTATTCCACACATTAAGAAAGGTGGAAAGAAGGCAAAACGATTACCGGCATGGTTAAAAGGGGAGGTGAAAGAAGCTATTTTAGCCAAAAGATCTTCATTCAAAAATTGGAAGAAGGATCCAACAGAAGAAAATAGGATAAAGCATAAACGTTGGCAAGTTAAATATAAGACATTGATAAGACAGGCTAAGAGAGAATTTGAAAAGAAGTTGGCTGTAGAGGCAAAAACTCACAGTAAAAACTTTTTAAAATATATCCGAAGCAGAAAGCCTGTGAGGGAGTCAGTTGGACCGTTAGATGATCGAGGGGTTAAAAGGGCACTTAGAGAAGATAAGGCCATCGTGGAAAGATTAAATGATTTCTTTGCTTCGGTGTTTACTGAAGAGGATGTTGGGGAGGTACCCGTAATGGAGAAGGTTTTCATGGGTAATGGTTCAGATGGACTGAATCAAATCACAGTGAACCTAGAAGATATGTGGTAGGCCTGATTGACAAACTGAAGAGTAGTAAATCACCTGGACCGGATGGTATACACCCCAGAGTTCTGAAGGAAGTAAAAAATGAAATTTCAGACCTATTAGTAAAAATGTGTAACTTATCATTGAAATCATCCATTGTACCTGAAGACTGGAGGATAGCAAATATAACCCCAATATTTAAAAAGGGCTCCAGGGGCGATCCGGGAAACTACAGACCGGTTAGCCTGACTTCAGTGCCAGGAAAAATAGTGGAAAGTGTTCTAAACATCAAAATCACAGAACATATAGAAAGACATGGTTTAATGGAACAAAGTCAGCATGGCTTTACCCAGGGCAAGTCTTGCCTCACAAATCTGCTTCACTTTTTTGAAGGAGTTAATAAACATGTGGATAAAGGTGAACCGGTAGATATAGTATACTTGGATTTTCAGAAGGCGTTTGACAAAGTTCCTCATGAGAGGCTTCTAGGAAAGTAAAAAGTCATGGGATAGGTGGTGATGTCCTTTCGTGGATTGCAAACTGGCTAAAAGACAGGAAACAGAGAGTAGGATTAAATGGGCAATTTTATCAGTGGAAGGGAGTGGACAGTGGAGTGCCTCAGGGATCTGTATTGGGACCCTTACTGTTCAATATATTTATAAATGATCTGGAAAGAAATACGACGAGTGAGATAATCAAATTTGCAGATGACACAAAATTGTTCAGAGTAGTTAAATCACAAGCAGATTGTGATGATAAATTGCAGGAAGACCTTGTGAGACTGGAAAATTGGGCATCCAAATGGCAGATGAAATTTAATGTGGATAAGTGCAAGGTGATGCATATAGGGAAAAATAACCCATGCTATAATTACACAATGTTGGGTTCCATATTAGGTGCTACAACCCAAGAAAGAGATCTAGGTGTCATAGTGGATAGCACACTGAAGTCGTCGATGCAGTGTGCTGCGGCAGTCAAAAAGCAAACAGAATGTTGGGAATTATTAGAAAAGGAATGGTGAATAAAACAGAAAATGTCATAATGCCTCTGTATCGCTCCATGGTGAGACCGCACCTTGAGAAGGTACAGAGAAGGGCTACCAAAATGATAAGGGGAAAGGAACAACTCCCCTATGAGGAAAGACTAAAGAGGTTAGGACTTTTCAGCTTGGAGAAGAGACGACTGAGGGGTTCCATGATCTGGAAGAAGGGCTCAGATATTTGTTCTGTACCATATACGAAGCATTTGATACCTCTGCTCAAGCCACAACGGGAGCCATTGAGGCCAGACATTTGGCGAGGCTCTGTGCTAGTGCAATCAGAGAAGATGTGCACGAGAAGTTGGTTGACTTTCCATGTATCCTGGGCAACCTATTTGGAGACAAGTTGCACGAATCGGTGGCACAGCTCAAAGAACAGAATGTGGAAGACATGTCACGGACAATGCCCATGGACCCCACATCCACCAAGAGGTATCCAACTTACAGAAAGCCCATACCCACCCTTCTGCCCACAGCCTTATCCACCCGCCCAGGTGCAGCCACCTCCACAGTCGCAGAACCACTCTCGGCAGCATAATCCACGACAGCTACACCCTCCCCCCAATGGCAACAACCCCAAAACCCCTCAAGGTTTTTAGAGAATGTCGGGCCACTTCTACCACTACCTGTTGGGAGGGAGACTTTCCCCATTTCCTCCCCTCTTGGGAAGCGATCACCTCTGACCATTGGGTGCTGAAAATAATCAGGGAAGGCTACACCCTCAATTTCAAGTCCAGGCCATTTCTTTCCCACCTAGTGCAGGCTGACTCACGAAACTGCCCTTCCCTAAAGGAAGAGGTCACCAAGCTCCTTCAACGTTCCATCCGCTGAGCCCCTGTCATGCAGCACCATCGAGGATTCTACTCCCAGTACTTCCTCGTCCCCCAAAAATTGGGGGGGGGGGGGGCTCATCCAATTCTGGACGTCCGGGCTCTCAGGTTCCTGGCCAGGGAGAAATTCAAGATGACTTCCCTCAAATCCAATCGTTGGGCCGTAGGAAGAGCAGGATGGATGTATTCACTCAACCTCAAGGATGGGTACTCCCATATCCCTATGCACCATGCGTCCTAGCGGTACCTATGCTTCCAGGTTAGTAGACGTCACTTTCAATTCAAGGTGCTCCCCTTTGGCCTCTCATCAACCCTGAAGGTCTTCACCAAATGTCTAGCAGTAGCTGTGGCCCACTTGCAGAAACAGGGAATCCAACTTCCTTATCTTTATGACTGGCTGCTGGTAGCCCTGGACCCCCCCACCCTCCACGGCCACCTACTGACAAACATTCGCTACCTGGAAAATCTGAGCCTGATCATCAATTACGAGAAATCCAATCTACACCCATCTCGGGCCTTGCAATTCATTGGGGCCTATATCAATACGGAGTTAGTTTCTTCCGAACAACAGAACCCTGGCGACTCAGCTCTTAAACGCCACGAGCACCTCCACCCAGCAGATCTTAACCATCCTGGGTCACATGGCAGCATCCATCTATGTGGTACTGAAAACCAGTCTGCACATGCGCCACCTACAGTGGGGCTTGAAATCACAGTGGATCCAACTCCGACATCCCTTATCCCGACAGGTTGTCCTCATGCTGAGCATGAAAAAAGACCTGCACTGGTGGCTAGAGCTGTTGGTGCTCATAAGGGGAGCATCTCTCCATCCACTGGGCTATCAACTAGTTCTCACCATGAATGCATCAAACAAAGGGTGGGGCGCTCACCTAGACCAGGTTCAAACTCAGGGACTCTGGTCCAGCTGGGAGAGAGGGCCCAGCAGATCAATCTACTGGAACTTTGGGCCATTGGCAATGCACTATGCACATTCAAGTGGTTCCTCCAGGGGAAAACAGTCCTGATACATACAGACAACCAAGTAGTGATTGTCCTCATGCTCAGCATGAGGACAATCAAATTTGCAGATGACACAAAATTGTTCAGAGTAGTTAAATCACAAGCAGATTGTGGTTATGGATCCTGAAATACTGCATGCATTGTGTTTTTTCCCAATGCATGCAGTATTTCAGGATCCATAACCAAAAGAAAAATCTAATTGAGAGGAATAACTCTGTCAACAGTGGCACAACTACAAAAAGAAAGAGTGAAGTAAATAACAAAGCTCAACTAATATCTTATAAGGAGTCCAGGAAATGCAATAACCTTAAAGAGAGTACCTGGAAGGTAATGACCACAAATGCTCATAGTTTGGGAAATAAAATCCCAGATCTGCAGGCCCTAATGGCTGAGGCAGAATTAGACATTGTTGCTATAACAGAAACATGGTTCACAGAATCTCATGAATGGGATACAACAATACCAGGCTACAACTTGTTAAGGAAGGACAGAAAGGATAGAAAAGGGGGAGGTGTGGCTCTTTATGTCAGACAAAACATCCAAGCAACTGAGCTACAAGGAAGTTGGGGTAAGGAAGAAGCTCTATGGCTCGACCTAAAAAAAGATGACGGAGCATCCATTTATATTGGAGTGGTTTACAGGCCTCCAAACCAAAAGGAAGAGCTGGACAGAGAGCTGGTTGAAGACATCCATAAGATAGGTAAGAAGGGAGAAGTGGTGATCGTGGGTGACTTTAATATGCCAGATGTAGACTGGAAAATCCCATCTGCAGAAACTAAAAATAGTAGAGCGATAGTGGATGCCATGCAAGTATCTTTGTTCAAACAAATGGTGTTGGAACCCACGAGAGAAGGAGCTATACTCGACTTAGTGCTCACTAATGCAGATAATGTCTAGATGTCCAGGTGGGAGCCCACCTCAGCAGCAGTGACCATCAAACGGTATGGTTTAATATCAATAAAAGAATAGGGAAAAGAACCACAAAGACCCGAGTTTTACAGTTCAAAAACACAGACTTTGAGGAAATGGGTAAGTACCTGGAGGAAGAACTAAAAGGATGGGAGAACGAGAGAGATGTGGATCAGCAGTGGACCTATCTAAAAGGAGCAATCACCAAGGCAACTGCTCTATATGTTAGAAATGTAAAGAAAAGCAAAAGGAAACTGAAACCTATCTGGTTCTCAAAGGAGGTGGCTGACAAAATTAAAGCTAAAAGAACAGCATTCAAGATATATAAAAGATCCCAAAGGGAGGAGCACAAAGAAGCATATTTGAATCAACTGAGGGAGACGAAGAAATTAATCAAGTTGGCAAAAAGTCAAGCGGAAGAGAGGATTGCCAAGGAGATAAAAAATGGTGACAAAACATTTTTCAGATACATCAGCGAAAAGAGAAAGGTCCAAAGTGGTATAGCAAAATTGAAAGGTGGTAATGATCAATGTGTGGAGAGTGACGAAGAAATGGCAGAAATATTAAACGAATACTTCAGCTCTGTGTTCACTAAAGAAGACCCTGGAGAAGGACCATCTCTACACAACAAGAAACTGGAGGGAAGTGGAATAGATGAAAATCCTTTCACAGTAGAAAATGTGTGGGAAGAGCTAAAGAACCTGAAAGTGGACAAAGCCATGGGGCCTGATGGTATTCATCCAAGGATATTGAGGGAGCTCAGAGATGTTCTGGCGGCTCCACTGTGTGACCTGTTCAATAGATCCCTAGAAACGGGAGTGGTGCCGAGTGATTGGAGAAGAGCGGTGGTGGTCCCGCTTCACAAGAGTGGCAACAGGGAGGAGGCTGGAAACTACAGACCGGTTAGCCTCACTTCGGTGGTGGGAAAAGTAATGGAGTCACTGCTGAAAGAGAGAATAGTGAACAATCTACAGTCCGGAGAATCGATGGACCAGAGGCAACATGGATTCACCAGGGGAAGATCCTGTCAGACAATCTGATTGACTTTTTTGACTGGGTAACCAAGGAATTGGATCAAGGAAGAGCACTCGATATCATATACTTGGATTTCAGCAAAGCTTTTGATACGGTTCCGCACAGGAGACTGGTGAATAAAACGAGAAGCTTGGGAGTGAGTGCCGATGTGGTGACCTGGATTGCAAATTGGTTGACGGACAGAAGACAATGTGTGATGGTAAATGGAACCTTCTCTGAGGAGAGAGCGGTTATAAGTGGTGTACCGCAAGGATCGGTGTTGGGACCGGTCCTGTTCAATATCTTTGTGAGCGACATTGCGGACGGGATTGAAGGTAAGGTTTGTCTTTTTGCGGATGACACTAAGATCTGCAACAGAGTGGACATGCCGGAAGGAGTGGAGAGAATGAGACGGGATCTAAGGAAACTGGAAGAGTGGTCGAAGACATGGCAGCTGAGATTCAATGCAAAGAAATGCAAAGTCATGCATATGGGGAGTGGAAATCCGAATGAAATGTATTCGATGGGGGGGGGGGAAGGCTGATGTGCACGGAGCAGGAGAGGGACCTTGCGGTGATAGTATCTAATGATATGAAGTCTGCGAAACAATGCGACAAGGCGATAGCAAAAGCCAGAAGAATGCTGGGCTGCATAGAGAGAGGAATATCGAGTAAGAAAAGGGAAGTGATTATTCCCCTGTACAGGTCCTTGGTGAGGCCTCACCTGGAGTACTGTGTTCAGTTCTGGAGACCGTATCTTCAAAAAGACAAAGACAAGATGGAAGCGGTACAGAGAAGGGCGACCAGGAAGGTGGAGGATCTTCATCGGATGACGTACGAGGAGAGATTGAAGAATCTAAATATGTACACCCTGGAGGAGAGGAGGAGCAGAGGTGATATGATACAGACTTTCAGATACTTGAAAGGTTTTAATGATCCAAAGACAACGACAAACCTTTTCCGTAGGAAGAAAATCAGCAGAACCAGGGGTCACGATTTGAAGCTCCAGGGAGGAAGATTCAGAACCAATGTCAGGAAGTATTTCTTCACGGAGAGGGTGGTGGATGCCTGGAATGCCCTTCCGGAGGAAGTGGTGAAGACCAGAACTGTGAGGGACTTCAAAGGGGCGTGGGATAAACACTGTGGATCCATAAAGTCAAGAGACCGCCAATGTAGAGTGGGTGGCTCACCAGAACGATGGCTACTGCCCGGAGACAATACCCTTATTAAATAAACATACAGATGCTTACTGTGACTCCAACATCGCTCTAAGCTTCAACGGCAAGAGGAAATGTGGAAAAAAGGATTTGCTATCACAAAGAGGGGAGTAGCTGGCTTGTTACGGCGGTTACTACCCCAAACCAAATAAGCCTAATACTTCACTTTCCAAGCATATACAGCATAGTTCTCTGCTTCAACGGCAGGGGAGAAGAAAAGAGGGTTCGCACTCACAAAGCGGGGAGTAGCTGGCTTATTACGGCGGTTACTACCCCAAACCAAATGTGCCTGATACTTCGCTTTCGATGCATATCCAGCATGGCTCTCTGCTTCATGGCATGGGAGAGGCTGATACATCAAGCATTTCCAGCATAGCTCTCTGCTTCAACAGCAGGGGAATAAGAAAAGCTGAGGCTTCACGCATATCCAGAATAGCTTCAACTGCAGGGGAGAAGAAAAAAAAAAAAAGGATTCGCACTCACAAAGCAGGGAGTAGCTGGCTTGTTACTACCCTAAACCAAAAGGGCCTGATACTTCACTTTCAATGCATAACCAGCATGGCTCTCCGCTTCAACGGCAGGAGAGAAGAAAAACAACCAATAGGGGCTGTATGACATGGTCTGGGTAAAGGGAATAAACATGGGTGTAGCTTGCTTATTGCAGCAGTTACTACCCCTAACTAATCAAGCTAGGTATTTCACTTGGATGCAGCTCCATCACTGCTCTCTACATTAATGGTGGGGGTGGAAGGGAAATAGAACCAAGAGTTAAGAGAAAATGATAAGTATGAGAGAAAAAAATGTGTGAAGCTTGCTGGGCAGACTAGATGGGCCATTTGGTCTTCTTCCGTCATTTCTATGTTTCTATGTTTCTATGTAATTGTTTTGCCTTCCTTCCACTTTTCTTAATGCATGGAATAGATATGGACTGCACCTCTAGGATTGTATTTTTAAACAATGCCCAAGCCTGTTGAACACTTTTAACCTTTGCAGCTGCACCTTTCAGTTTTTTTCTAACTATTTTCCTCATTTTATCAAAGTTTCTCTTTTGAAAATTTAGTGTTGGAGCTGTAGATTTACTTATTGTCCCCTTCCAATATATTTTTACATGCAAATGCCTGTGAAATTGGTATAGACTTCACTCAATTAATACTGTTTAAAGCTATGAGATGGGTTTGGTGGAAAATCAGATCCCCCTCCTTTGGTTTATCAAGATATTTTTCTTTGTACCTTCCAGTGGAGGAGAACCCACAGTTTAGTACCAGCTTAGCTGGTAGACTACTACATACAATCAAGGCAAATGATATCTCTATGATATCATCATTTATGGATATAAGAAATGGTGAACCACATTCATTTGCTTATTGTATGAACACCTACTCATTTCAAGATAGAAACTATTTCTTTTTACCTGCAAATTCACAGCTTTATTAAGAAGGTCTTATTAGGGGGCTGGGATTGTGTAACCAATGGTCCTTTTCAACGTTTACATTCTTTATGGTTTTCACCTTCTTTATCCATGTCTAAATTGTACAAATTTTACAATCTGTACACAGTAACTCCATTTTTCCTAACCTAGGCCTGGATTCATCATTCATCGCAGAATGATGAATCCAGCGAAAACGGGAGGCAGGCTTGCGAAAACCTGCAGCCTTCTCACCACTGCTGTGTCTTCGCTGCCGGCTTTCGCACCGAATATAGCCACCGTGAAAGGTGGTGCTATTCGGCGCGCTACTGGCGACGATAATGTTAGCAACATCATCACCGCCAACAAAGACACCGCCGAGTCCACCCCTCGCTGCCCCGAATCAAATTTGCATGCTATCACACGCAAAAAGGGCCTTTTCGCTTGCGATAGTGGCTTATTGCACGTGATGCGGCTGTATCGCGTGCGATAAGTCTTTGTTTAAACGGTTTTTATTGGTTTTCAAATAACAGCAAAAAATACAACACTGAGAGCGTGGTCCTGAGCCCTCCCCAGAATTAAAATCAAAACCCCAAGATAATCCCCCCCCCCCAATCTCCCACTCCCCCAACCCCACAGAAGGAATTGGTGAATAACAGCATACTCAATCATAAATGACCGTTAGGTACTGCACAACACAAGGTACAATGGTTAATCATTTACTACAAGGCTACGAGAAAATGTGGTAATGATTGAAGGTAGGCCTGCCAAATAGTGAGAAACTATCATCTACTCCGCAGGGAGGTACACGAAGCCAGACTTTCCATGGTCATCATGGCATGCAAGCTGTTTCTCCAGGCCTAGAAGGATGGAGCATCTGAAAATCGCCAAACTGAGAGGATCACCTTTTTCCCCCACAAGGCAAGCCTTACGGAGAAACAGGCAGGAGCCAGGATCTCAAACCCGAATCGGGGACACACACCCAAATAACATCCATAACAGAGTGACTAGGAAAGCCACATCGATGAGATCAGGCACATACATCGCCACTCGGCGCCAAAAGCACTGTATCGGAGCGCAGGTCCAAAAAATGTGGGACAAGGTACCCGTGGCATGTCCACAGCGGGCACATCCCGCCGAGGAAGCAATGGTCAATTGAAATGCCACCTGTGGCGACACATATGTCCGACTTAAGAATTTAAATTGTAGTTAGCGAAAATACACGTTGCTCGAGATCCTGGCAATCCGCCGGAAGCACACCCTTAGAATAGATTGGGTAACAACAAAGTCTCCATCTTTATTCCAGCGGGACTCTAATATCGAAAACATGTCCACTTCGGAACGTTGTATAAGGTTTTTGTAATAAACCGACAGGGACGGAGCCTCAGCATTCGCAAAATGGAACACCTGGTCCAAACTGTGAAATACCGAGGGGCTCCTATGTTCCGCAGGCAATGCCTGTATGTAATGTCCAATCTGTAAATAAGGAAAGGTATGGGTGGCCCCGAAACCATAAATGGTCAGGAATTCTTGGAAAGAAAGGAGATTCCCATCTTTTGTCAACAAGTGTCCCAAAAGAGTAATGCCCCTCGACTCCCAAACTCTGAAAGTAGAGGACTGAGATCCTGGGGTGAACTCTGCATTTCCTGTCGTGTAGCCAGATGGACTCAGAACAAGTGGGTATAGTGTGCTCGTGCTAGCAGTTGGAGACGGATCTGACGTCAGCACGGGTATATATACCCCCACAGGAAGTGAAGCACTTCAGTAATTTCCGTCTCCAAAGCAGTTTGGAGAGCCTGCATGCTCGCTGAGCGTGTTTCCAATCTACTTTCTACTTTCTACCTGCTAAACTTCTACAAAACAACGAGCCCCGCACTCCTGCGGTGATACCCTCGGGTCCCTCCCCCAGTTGAGTTTCCTGGGGTGATTTCCGCGATCCCTCGGAGGTTTCGGCCTCGGTCCGGTGGCCGAATCGCGGTAGGGACCCAGCCCCCGAGCGACGCTTGGGCGGGCTGAGAGGTGCCTCGTTCCCGGCGTGGACCTAGAGGCAGCGGGTGCATTTCCTCAAGGGCGGCGGTGAAGGTATTTCCCCTCTCCCCCCGCAGCCGGAGACTGCCCGGGTTCCAGCCGGGAAGCGCCGAGGATCAGGTAAGGCGTACATCGCTTACTTTTGGTCTCCGAGGTACGAGGATCGGCGGCGTTGCCTGTATGCGGCACGCCGCGGAGGTCGCCATTTTGTCGGCCTTGTTCAGGTATTGAGCGCCTATGATAGGCGCCTGTATCGTATGGAGTGCATATTTGCTGACCGCTTCTTATTGAGCGTATATTGTATATCATTTAGCGTATATTACTGACCGCATATTATTGAGCATATATTGTCTTGAGCGTATATTGCTGACCGCATATTATTGAGCGCCTATTGTATTAAGCGTATATTGTATTAAGCGTATATAGCTGCCGCTTATTATTGAGCGCGTATTGTATTGAGCGCATATTGTATTAAGCGTATATAGCTGCCGCATATTATTGAGCGCATATTATTGAGCGCATATAGCTGCCGCATATTATTGAGCGCATATTGCTGCCGCATATTATTGAGCACCTATTCTTCAGCGTGCAATGGACCATTCGAACGCCCCGGAGTCTCCTGCGGCGGCGCCTCCTGATTCCGGCGTGAAAGCTCTCGGCCTCTGCTCAGCATGCCAGCTTAGAGCCACGCAGAGCGAGGAGCCAGACTCCCTTTGTGCCCAATGTGAGGAGGCAGTGGGAGCCGCGGGCCAGGACCAGTCTCAACCAAGGTTTGTTGACAGTTCCCCAGGGGCCACCCCGGATCTAGCGGGCAGTCTCGAACAACCTGGGATCCCGGGGGACCTGGTACCCCGACGACTAGAGACCACTTCCATTTCCTGGGTGGATCTCTTTAAGGGAATCCATGCCTTTGTACAGATGCAATCAGCTTCCTGTCCAGACCCTGCTGCTGCTGCTGCTCCAGCTGATCTTGCCCCTGGACCTTCGCGCCCTTATCGTGGGCAAGAACACCTGCCTCCGGGCAGTCCGGGTCAGGCGGACCCTTATGTTTCAGAAGACGAGTCCGAACCCTCCGAGGAGGGGGAACTTCCCGTGGCGATTGAGCCACATCGAACCATGAGGCGGTTCTTTCCCAAGGAAGATCTCTCTGACCTGGTATCTCAGTGCCTGGCGGAGTTGGCTATTACAGGCCCCAGCGCTACGGTGCCATCTACACAGAACCCTCTACTGGAAGGTCTTCGTCCTACAGCCCGCCATTTTCCCTTTTTGCAAGCCGCATAGCAACTGATAGATCTCGAATGGGCTGCACCAGCGGCCTCATTCAAAGGGGGTCGGGCCCTGCTGGGCATGTACCCCCTGGCGCCGGCAATCCAGGAGATGCTGGCGTGCCCTCAGGTGGACGCCTTGGTTAGCGCGGTGGTCAAGCGCACTACCATTCCAGTTGAGGGGGGGGGGGGGGCGGCGGCCCTCAAGGAACCTCATGACCGGCGACTGGACGGCATGCTGATACAGACCTTTGAGGTGGCAGCTCTGTCTTTACGAATCGCAACCTGCTGCACAGTGGTGACGTGTTCCTGTTTGTCACAGGTCAGGAACAATGCTCCAGCAGCGGACATGGAGTCCGCTCTCTCGTTCCTCACGGATGCGGCATCCGACCTAGTCCGTACAACAGCCAAGGGGATCTCATCTTCGGTAGCTGCCAGGAGGCAGCTCTAGATACGGAATTGGTCAGCCGATGCTCCTTCGAAGGCACGCCTCACCAGAATGCCCTTTAGGGGTTCTTTTCTGTTTGGCAGCGACCTTGATAAGTTGGCCAGCACATGGGGTGCATCTCCAATACCTCGCCTGCCGGAAGATTGGTTTAAGAGGAACCAGCGTGCCTTTCAGAGGCCTTCCAGAGGCAGAAGCTCTCAACGCTTCATCCCCTATAGGGGTCGCTACCAGGCGCCTTGTCCTCAGGCCAGGAACCAGGCCTTTCGGACCAAGCAGCAATAAGAGGGGAGCCGGCTCGGGTTCAGGGCCCGGCCGCGCCTCCCAATGAGAATCAGCCGAAGCATCCGGGGGACGGAGCCATAGGGGGCAGGTGAACCCTCTTCTACCCCAGATTGGTCGAGATTACGTCAGACCAATGGGTCCTCGCCATTCTCCGAGAGGAGTATTATCTGGACTTCCATCATCTCCCTCCGGACAGGTTTGTGGAATCTCCGTGTCCAATCCACAAGAAGACAGCATTGGAAGCTACCCTGGCGAGGCTCCTGTCCTTGAAAGCCATAGTCCCAGTACCTGCATGGGAAATGGATTCTGGACATTATTCCATTTATTTCATGGTACCCAAGAAAGAGGGCACTTTCCGGCCCGTACTGGACCTCAAGTCAGTCAACCGATACTTAAGGGTCCCGAGGTTTCGCATGGAAACTCTGCGCTCAGTCAAGACCGCAGTACAGCCAGGAGAATTCCTCACGGCCTTAGACTTGTCAGAAGCCTACCTGCATATCCCGATCCATCCAGATCATCAGCGCTACCTACGCTTCAAGGTTCTGGGACTCCACTTCCAATTCTGGGCTTTGCCCTTCGGGCTAGCCACGGCGCCGCGGACCTTCACCAAGGTGATCGTAGTGGTAGCTGCGGCGCTCAGACGGGAAGGAATCCTGGTCCATCCCTACCTAGACGATCGGCTGATCAGGGTGAAATCACGAGAGGAGAGCCATCGGGCAACCAACAGAGTGATCGCCCTTCTGGAAAGCCTGGGATGGGTGGTCAACCTAAACAAGAGTTGCCTACAGCCTTCCCAATCACTGGAATACCTGGGAGTCCAGTTCAAAACCCAGACAGACAAAGTCAGTCTCACCACCAAGAGACGGTTAAAACTTCAGACGCGTCTCCGGTCCTTGATGGGAGCCAGCCGGCCCATAGCTTGAGATTATCTGCAGGTTCTCGGCCTCATGGCATCCACCCTGGAAGTGGTACCCTGGGCAAGGGCCCATATGAGACCGTTACAACACTCCCTCCTCTCTTGGTGGAGCCCCCGCTTCCGGAATTACTCCGTGCATCTACCTCTGCCAGCCAGAGTGCGGACCCAGTTACGGTGGTGGTTGCAGTCCAGCCACACGAGCAGGGGGTCGAAGATGTCCTCCCCCACGTGGATTCTGCTCACCACAGATGCCAGCCTGAGCGGATGGGGAGCACACTGCGAAGAACTCACCGCCCAAGGGCGGTGGAACAGAGAAGAAGCAGGGTGGAACATCAACCACCTAGAGGCACGGGCAGTCCGGTTAGCCTGCCTGCGATTTGCTCACAGACTGCGGAACCAGGCAGTAAGAGTGATGTCCGACAATGCCACCACAGTGGCATACATCAACCGTCAGGGCGGCACCAGAAGCCGACAGGTGTCCCTAGAGATAGCCCCGCTGATGGCTTGGGCAGAAGCAAATCTACAAGACATCTCCGCCGTCCACATTGCCGGGAAGGACAACACCACGGCAGACTTCCTCAGCAGAGAAAGCCTAAATCCGGGGGAATGGCAGCTGTCGCCCACAGCCTTCCAGATGATTGTGGATCAGTGGGGGACTCCGGACATGGACAGGCCCAATGCTCAAGTACCCAGATACTTCAGCCGCAAGCGAGAGCCATTCTCTCACGGGATCGACGCCCTGGTTCAGTCATGGCCTCCAGAGGCCCTGCTTTACACCTTTCCTCCGTGGCCCCTGCTGGGCACCCTTATCCACAAGATTCAGAAGTACCGGGGCCTAGTTCTTCTAGTGGCACCAGACTGGCCAAGAAGACCCTGGTATGCGGACATGAGGAGACTGCTGGCAGGGGAGCCTCTTCCCCTGCCTCTCCGGGACCTGCTACGTCAAGGTCCCATCCTCCACGAGGATCCGGCTCAATTCTCTCTTACGGTCTGGCCATTGAGAGGGCTAGGCTGAAGAAAAGAGGTTACTCTGAGCCGGTGATAGATATACTCCTCCGAGCTCGCAAGTTTTCCACATCCCTCACCTACGTAAGGATCTGGAGAGTATTTGAAGCCTGGTGCGACACTCATGGCACCAATCCACATGCGACCACAATCCCTATTGTTTTGGATTTCCTGCAGGATGGACTTCAGAAGGGTCTTTCCCTCAGCTCCATCAAGGTTCAGGTGGCTGCGCTGTCTTGCTACGGTCCCCGGAGGGATGGCAAGACCATTGCCACGCACCCAGATGTTTCTCGCTTCCTGAAAGGAGTCAAGCATATTCGTCCGCCACTGAAGTGGCCAGTACCTCTGTGGAACCTCAACATAGTTTTGGATTTCCTCATGGGATCCACCTTCAGACCCCTCCAGGGCCTGTCTCTCCGTTCTCTAACTTTGAAGATGGTGTTCTTGCTGGCTGTGTGTTCCGCACGCTGAATTTCGGAACTACAAGCGTTGTCCTGCCGTGATCCCTTTCTTAGAATCACTCCAGAGGCTATCCATCTTCGCACGGTTCCTTCCTTCTTGCCAAAGGTAGTCTCACAATTTCACCTCAACCAAACCATATCCTTGCCAACCATGGCAGGTCTGAAGAAATCAGAAGAAGGGCATTTGCTACGCCATCTCGACATCGGCAGATTGCTGCCCAGATATCTGGACATGACAGAAACAGTACGAAAGACTGACCATCTGTTCGTCCTTCACAGCGGGAAGAGACAAGGAGAAGCGGCCTCTTGGCCCACCATCGCTTGCTGGATTAAAGAAGATATCAGAGCGGCCTACGTAGAGGCCGGGAAGTCACCACCTCTCCAAGTCAAGGCTCATTCGACCAGGGCCCAAGCAGCATCTTGGGCTGAATCTAGGATGCTGTCGCCTGCAGAAATATGTAAAGCGGCGACATGGTTCTCCCTCCATACCTTCTCCAGGTTCTATCGTCTGGATGTCCAGGCCGGGGAGGACACAGCATTTGCGAGGGCGGTCTTACGCGGTCTTCAGGCAGCCTCCCGCCCAGTCCGGGAGTAAAGCTTTTGTACATCCCACTTGTTCTGAGTCCATCTGGCTACATGACAGGAAATGGTGAGATTACTTACCTGATAATCTCGTTTTCCTTAGTGTAGACAGATGGACTCAGCATCCTGCCCCGCTGCCAGTATACATGGGTTTCACCGCTTCAAGGTAAGCCTTATCACTTCTTACTTGAGTGCGTCCACTCTACCAGGTGTCGACGCCTTCCGGTTGGGATTGCTGGCGGTCTCCAGCTAATATCAATCGGTCAGGGGAATCCTGTTTCAGTATTTCATTGATCGTCAGTACACATATATCCATAACAGCTTTTGCAAGGAAGATTACTGAAGTGCTTCACTTCCTGTGGGGGTATATGTACCCGTGCTGACGTCAGATCCGTCTCCAACTGCGAGCACGAGCACACTATACCCACTTGTTCTGAGTCCATCTGTCTACACTAAGGAAAACGTGATTATCAGGTAAGTAATCTCACCATTTTCCGAGTCAGGGGGGAAGTAAGCGCACAAGGTAGGGATCTTTAAAATGGTAGACAACTTCCTCCACGTCTGCCGAAGCGGGCGCACTAGTGCAGTCTGCGTGAGAAAGGATGGAAGGTGGGTAGGGCTAGATTGCACCACATATGGCGGGGTCACAGGAGACATCAAGGCCGTATCTTCATAGAACGGGGTATAAACCGGCTTGCCCGTCAGCCAATCCCTAATGATCCTTAAATTGCAAGCCAAGTTGTATGCGGCCAAATCAGGCATACCCAGACCACCACTGCCCCATCTCGCCTTTAACCAAGAGAATGGAATGCGGGATTTCGCTCCCCTCCAAACAAAACACCGCAGGGCAGTTTCCAGCTTGTGGAGATCTTTTCGCTTTAACAGAATGGGTATATTCTGAAGCAGGTAAAGCCACTTCGGCAAGATGATCATTTTAAATAAATTAATTCATCCACTAAGAGAAAGGGGGGAGGTTGCTCCAAGTGGTCAAACTGTCGGTTGTTAATTTTAAATGCCTGGTGATATTAGCCTGATATATGTGTTCCGGGTCCGTTGGGAGATATACACCTAAATAACATAGATGGTCTGTAGCCCATTGCAAGGGAAAGGGATCTGGCCAACTGGCTGGCAATGTACCTGGATAGGCTAATGCCGATGACTTAGATTCATTTAAGCGCAGGCCAGAAAAGACCCCGAAGTCCCATATCATACGGAGTAGGGGGGACCAGAGATTTCTGAGAGTCCGTGATAAAGACCAATAAGTCGTCAGCAAATGCTACACTTTTAAAGATACGTGGGCCAAATCGAACATCCCGAATGTCATGGCTCTGCTGAATAGCGATTAAAAGGGGTTCCAACTGTAGTATAAACAGCAGGGGAGATAGTGGGCACCCCTGTCTGGTGCCTCTCGTTACTTCAAAGGTTCGGACTGTGCGCCATTCACAAGGATGACCGCTCGGGGATCTGTGTACAGGAGCTTCAAGGCCTGCATGAAAAACCCCTCAAATCCCATTTTATGTAAGATAGTAAATAGATAATGCCATTCTACCCTATCAAAGGCCTTTTAGGCATCAAAACTGATGGCTAAGTAGGGAGTATCCATGTGATGGCACATCGTCATGGCTGTCAAGACCCAGCGAATGTTGGTCAATGCATAGCGCTGATGGACAAACCCAACTTGGTGATCCCCTACAAGGGAGGGTATAATGGGGGCCAATCTATCCGCCAGAAGCTTGGCCAGAACTTAAGGTCTAGATTTAACAGTGAAATCGGATGATATGACTCAGGGTGAAGGGGGGGATCCTTGCCCACCTTCGGTATAAGAGTAATGAGGGCCAGATTGTCATGAGCAGAAAAAGAACCGCGGGTGATCAGTTCCGAGTACTCTGCAGTCAAGGGGCCCGCTATCTGGTCAACCAGTAATTTAAAAAACTCCGCGGTATAGCCATCCGGTCCAGGAGCTTTGAGAAGCCGGGCATGGCAAATGGCCAGGCGGACTTCATTCTCCGTTATGGGCTGATTTAAACTCTCCTTTTGGGCTCTGGACAGACACAGAATAGATAGATGTGAACAAAACCTATCATAAACCTCGTCACTCCCACCCTCTGAGGTATAGAGTTTGGCATAAAAGTCTCGAAAACCCTTCAGTATAGAGGGGGTATCTCGGGTCACCGTAGTAGGAGAGGTTCGCAGTGCAGGGATAAACTTATGAGTTTGAGCAGACCGAATCAAATTGGACATCATCCGCTGGTGAATGAAAGAATTGAGGGCTGTTTGCAAAGCGCGGTAAGTATCCCGTGTCATTTCAGTCCCTGCAGCAGCTTGCCAGGTTCTTATGGCCTGGATTGGCCACTGTTGGAAACAGGATACTGGGCTTGATGGATCCTTGGTCTGACCCAGTATGGCATTTTCTTATGTTCTTATATTCTTATGGCCTTACATAACTGAGCAATCAACATCAAAATTCTCTTATTGAGCCCTTTCCGACGGTGAGAAACATAAGAAATAATATCTCCCCTTAATACCGCTTTCGGGCTGGCTGTGAGGCATGAGAATGATTAAGCACTGCGTAGTCCGCCCATTTGGACCATATGTAATCTTGAAATTGCGTATCATTAGCCAAAAAATAGGGGTAGCGCCAGAGTTTAACCCCGGGCTGGCAACCAGAGAACTGGAAGTCCACCCAGATGGGGGGCATGGTCAGAGTTAACGATATTATCATTGCCTGCGGCTTGAATTAGCTGGAATGCAGTGACTGCTAATTAGGAAGTAGTCTATCCGCGAGAAGATCGCATGAGCGCAAGAAACATGTGTAAAGTCACGATCCAGTGGGTGCAAAATACTCCATACATCCAACAAATGTAACATATCCACCAACAGCCATGGACCCCGTCCCGTGCCCTGCTCTAGGCGGCGTGTTTGAGAGGCATCTAGTGACGCGTCTCGAATAGTATTGAAGTCTCCCCCAATAATGAGATTATCAGTTATATAAGGGACCAAGTGAGAGTAAAGTCCCCTAAAAAACCTAGGGCTATAGGTATTAGGGGCATATATATTGCATAACATGACAATCTGGCCATAGAGTTCAGCAATCAAGATAAGATAGTGGCCTTGAGGATCTGTGATTTCTTTATGAATTGTGAGAGGCAGCCCCTTATGAATGAAAATGGCTACCCCCGCAGACCACGAGGAGGCTGAAGCAAATCTAACCTCACCCGCTCGATCCCTGCATAATTTTACATGTTCAGTCGCAGAAAGATGTCTCTCCTGTAAGTAGGCCACCAGGGTCTGTTTTTTCTTCAACAGGGAGAGTATTTTGGAGCGCTTAATAGGTGAGTGTATCCCACAAACATTCCAAGAGACCACCCGTGTATTATTACTCCTAACCAAAATAGAGATAAAAGGAACAGCAGTTGGACATCCAGGATTGCCGGGCAGGAGCCCTCCCAGCCGAGGCTCCCCCCATGACTCCCCCTTTCCAAGAGAGCTGTAAGAGTAAACATGAAAAGTGCAGCACTACACGATCACACATCCATAAAAACACAAAACCAATCTCCCCCATTCCCCTCCCTACCCTACACCCACCCCCACCCCTCCCTCCCTCTTCCCAACATCTAATCATCGTACCCCACTCCCCCTCCCTACCCCTCCCCTTCCCCTCCCCCCCCAAGTCTCCCGGACAGCCCCACTCAAAACTCCTCAACATCTAATCCCTCAAACTTCCCTAGGGAAGTGCAAAGATGACGTGAAGATGCGTCCGGGTCCCCTCCTCACATCTCTCGTTTATCAAGGGGCAATTCCCCTACCCCTTAAACAGAGGGTCAGGTCCCTCTCCCAGTTTAACCCTCCCCCAACTGCAGATGGAAACTCCCCACTGCCCCTGTAACTTAATTATAACCACCACATAACCCAAGGAATAGTCCCTAAGGAAATGTCACTTGTGATAAGTCCAGAGGCAGTTCACATAATCAGAAAGCAACGTAGTCACTTCGGAGCCGGATTGGCTCTCGAGATAGAAACCACCAGGCCAACAATTTCAAACTTCTTTCCTAGCAGCCCTAATTATTTGCCTCTCCCACCCTCAGCCGACTCATGGAAGTCACCAAAGGCAGTCCACGACACTGAGCTGACCAGGGTGAGGTGGCTGACTGGACTGAGTAAGGAGGGAATCACCCAAAAATAACCAAACTGGTAGTAATGCCACAATGCAAGTGCTCCAACATGCAAAAACCCCCCAAAAAACACAGCATGATCTAAAAGATAATACAGGGGTATTATCCTTCCCATGTGGCTGTGGCAACAAAGTGAGAACCGGTAGCCTCTTCAGCTACTACGGCTCTGCTAGGGCTCGAATATCCAGGATCCTAGCAACGTCCCATCAGGTAGCAAGAGAGTCCACAAAGGCTTGGGCTTGCACAGCAGACTCAAAGGTATGGACCCGAGCTTCATGCCAAATCTTCAGGCGGGCTGGGAACATCAAAGCAAATTTGATGTCGCGGTTATGTAGGGGGGAGCAAACCATAGAGAAACCCCTCCGTGCTTCAGACACAGAAGCTGAAAAGTCCTGGAATATACGAATGGAATGTGACTGATACAGCAGTGCAGATTTCGAATGGGATGACTGCCAGATCTCCGCTTTGTGCGCCGAATTCAATATTTTGGCAGTAATAAGCCTTGGACGGCCCGAGGACGGCGCCCTCGCCCCCAGCCGATGGGCTCACTCCACCACCAACTTTCCCTGAAGATGGGGCAGGGCTAAAACATCTTGGAGCCAGGTTTCCAAAAGCATACACAGCGAGCGCTCCTCAATACCCTCAGGGAAGCCCAGGAACCGGAGATTATCGCGGCATGCCCGATTTTCTAAATCATCAACTTTGTTTGCAGATCCTTTAGGGCTTTATCATGGGCAGCCATTTTGGTGTCAGTGACGGTCCCAGTATCTTCTAAAGCCAAGATCCGTGTTTCAGCGACGTCTAAGTGCAGAGGTAATGCGGTTAGTGTCCCGAACCTCCCCCAGCTGATCCGTGAGTAGTGCCCACTTTTCGTCGAGGGCCTCTCTGATCTCATCTTTTATATCCGTCAACGTGGGCGAGGGGGAGGGAGACTCATTGTTAGTAGCAGTCGCCATCTTGGGATCAGGAGCCCTGGATTCTTCTTTATCCTTTTTGCTGGGCTTAGACGTCATCAGGAGAGGTGTCTTGCAGCAAGAACGGACCAGGGACATATGTCTTGTCCCCAGCGAAGTTGGAAAATAAAATGCTGACCGTAGCGCAGAGGGATGGTTCGCGATTAGTGAGGCGGGACTGGAGCCAGGACGAGACGTGTGTTCCCCGCTTATCACATCACGCAGGTTAAAAGCTTTAATTGGGAACTGGGAGCCCGCAGCACAGCTGGAATAATAGCAGTATTTGTTACCAGCCTATGAGAAGATCAGAAACTATGTCCTCGGGGGATATCAAAACAAAACTATACTCAGTGGGAAAAAAAAAAAAGAAATAAGAAGTTGCAGTCCTTTATTAGAGACAAAAGTCCTGTGTCTGCATTGTCAGCAGTTAGTGTGTTATACAGCTGGGAACGGCCTGGAGAGGTGGCTGGTCAAAGCAGTACGTACAATGAGGCAGAGTGAGTAAATGTTCCAGCTACCCAGCGCCTCTGAGACCTGGCTGAAAATTTAAATCCTCCGTTAGTGAAAGACGGCGAGGAGACCACATGCGGCCGCCATCTTAAATTGTCCCTGCCGCTCCGGACCACATCATGACTAGTGTTACTCGCCGGCAGCCCAGTAAAATCACCGTTGTTGTTGGGAGGGCCACCGCTTCCCAGGTCGCAGGGCTGCCCGAGGCGCAATTTATATCCGTAAATCGCCGCGTTTGAAGAGGGGCCGACAATGTGAAGTGGAGGGAGGACCACTCGCGGCTGCCATCTTTAATTGGTTGCTGCTCTGAACCGCAGCGCTTCGAGCTCTGCCTGACCCCAGCCCGGTAAAATTTCACCTGTTTTTTGAGCCACCGCTCTCTGAAGCCTAGGGATTCCTAAATCACTTCTTCAATTTGAGAATCGCCACATTTGGAGGGAGCTCGGTGATGTTAGGGAGAGAGGGGACCCAGAGCTCTCTTCCCCTGCTTCTGACCCGTTTCACGTCATACCCGGAAGTCACGTGCGATAAGTCTTTAGAAAATAACCCTGCTAGCTACTAAATGGTCTTCAGAATTTAAGGTAACCTTAACCAAATTGCATTTGGAGTACAGTGCCAAATTAGTGCTGAAATCCTTGAAAGGGATCTCCCTTCAGGAAGTACACATCAAGATAAAGTATCATTTAATATTTTGGCCTAGTTGGGCATACACAGTGCATATTACTGCTTCAAATTGCTGCCTGAGGGGTGTGTGTGGGGGGGGGGGGGGGGTGAGCAAAGCTTCATTAATTCATTATTTATAGGACTGTGACAAGATTAAAACATTTTGGGCTTCAATAAAGTCATATTTTGAGAAAATGTTAATTCCCACTGATATCTGGTCCTCTGTTTTTTGTATATTGGGAGTCACACCTCGAGACCTGGGTTGTTCCTCCAAATACCTCGAGCTCCTTATTAAGGGTTGTGTAATAGCCTTGAAAAGAATTTTACTGTATTGGATACAACTGATGGGTCCTTCTGTGGAAAATTGGTTGACTGTTCTGACAGATGTCTATTTACTAGAAACGATGCATTTTCAGGGAGAATCTGCACAAGCATTTGCTAAATGTAAAGCTATTTGGCATTCTTTTATGGAATATCTTCATCCTGCAGGCAATTGTAACGTAACATAATTTTCATATGTTGGCAAATAAGACACTGTGTTAATGGCAGAATTAAACCTACTAGGTCTTGCTCTGTGTCTTTTTTCTTTTCTTTTTATTTCTTCTTCCTTTTCTTTATTTTACTAGACTTGTTAGCCTTAGGGGGGTATGGGGAAGGGTGGGGGCAAGTAAGGAGTAAGGTTAAAAAGTTGGGTGGAGAACAAGGTAAACCTTCACACAGTATCATTTCATTACTACCTACAGAGGTATTCAAAGTTAACTTGCTTTCTGTGCATTTTATAATTATCAGTTCGAATTTCTCTGTATCTTACTATATTACATTTGAAGTTGGTATAATATGTGCTTGTTGTATACCTAATAAAAATATTACAATTAAAAAAAGTCATGTGTGAAAACCCCATCAATGAAGATATTAAACTGGATCTTCAAGTATTTGGAAATTTGACAGTTTAAAGTTGGCAATGTTATTTCTGTGCATGATTCCACCCATTTCAATACATATTATGGCATTGTTTCATTTATTTGAATTCCTGCACAGTTCCTGATTTATGTATTTATCTGATGTATTGGATTCTATTTTTTCTTGTGTGTCTTTTCTCCTAGTGTCATATCCCCCTCACTCCCATGTCTCTATCCTGTTTTCCTTTTCATGATTCTATCCCTCACCTTTTCTCCATTCTCCTGCCTGGGATCCACAATACAAGAGAGATAATTCCCTGGAAAGTTGTATATTTCGTTTATAGTTTTCCTTTTCTCTCTTAGGTGAGTGACTGGTGGGAAGAATACATTTATCTGCGTGGCCGAGGTCCTATCATGGTTAACAGTAATTACTTTGCAATGGTAAGTGTCTCTTTCAGAGCACTATAAATTCTGACTGGCTGCTTTAGCATCTCCATATTGTATAACTAGGATTCTCTACATATTTGCTTTTAATAGCAATGAGTGCTGTATAAAGAATTGTATCTACTCTCTGTGTATTGTTCTGAAAGTTGAAATGACATGATATACAATAATACTCAGTTTTATCAAACTTTCTGTCAATATTGCACATTACATCAGCCTGTTTTATGCCTTTCCTTGTGAGATAGTTTGTGACACAGCTGTTGTAAGCACTTCAGGGAAACAGCTTAAAGAAATTAACATAGAAACAAAAATGTGACAGCAGTAAAAGATCATATGATCTATCTAATCTGGCCATCTATATCAACTGCTCAGATCTACAATCCCTTCCATTCCCTCAGAGAATCCTTGTGCTTGTCCTATGCTTTCTTGAATTCAGATAATGTCCTTGTCTCCACCACCTCCAAGTGAAGCTATTCCATTCATTCAAAACACTTTCTGTAAATAAATATTTCCATAGATTTCTCCTGAGTCAACCCCCTTTCACCCTTGTTCTATGACCCCCTCATTCCAGAGCATTCCTTCCATAGAAGGAAACACACCTCCTGTGCATACCTACAGTACCTGAATGTAAACCGATGTGATATGTCAGATTGAATGTCGGTATACAAAAATTAATAAATAAATACATACATTTCTCCCCTATCCTGCCTTTCCTTTAGGGTATACATGTTAGGAAGACCACTTACCATTTTAGTAGCCACCCTCTGCATCACCTCCACTCAGTTTATATTCTTTTGATAGGTGTGGTTTCCACAATATTCTGAATGTGGTCTCACCAGGAATTTATACAGAGATAATATCATCTCATTTTTTTCTGACTGTTCCTCTCCCTATGCACCCATGTGACTTTCTGAATTTTGTCATCATTTTATGCACCAATTTGGCCACCTTTAAGATTAGGTAGAATTACCACCTGATCCCTTTTTTCTTTTGTGCATAAAATAATTTCATTCCCTAAAATCTACCACTCCCTTTGAATTTTGCAGCCCAAATATATAACCCTGCATTTTTTTTTTAGCATTAAATCTTAGCTGCCAGGAGGAGTCACGTGATGTGGTAGCTGGGAAGACGTGTTGCTTCCTAGCTCCTGAGCCACCTAATATACCGCGTTAAAATTGCCCGCGAAAACTCAGTTAAAAGCGAGAGCTGGCTATATTGGACACTTACTTATGTCCACACCGTGCCTACGGGGCAAGTTAATATCGCCGATGACAACTAAATCTGCAAGAAAAGAAAAAGAAAAAACACGGGTCCCAGACTCTAAAATGGCGGCCTTGCCAGAGGGTGTGTCTTCCCCTCTTAATCTACCTCTCACACTAGCAGACATCAAGGACGTGATAAAAGAAGCATTAGATGAAAAATGGGAAATGCTTACGGCTCAGTTGGGGGAGGTTCGAGATACCATAGCTGCCTTGCCGCCGCGGTTAGATCTGGTCGAGACACGGGTCTCCGACATAGAAGACGCGGCAAAAGTTAACACTGACAAGATTGCCGAATAGGACAAAAAACTCCAAGCCTTACAGTCCAAAGTCGATGAGCTCGAGAATCGAGCCAGATGCGACAACTTGAGATTTTTGGGATTCCCGGAACAAATTGAAGAGCAATCCCTGCGAACCATCCTGGAGTCTTGGCTCCCAGAGGCTCTCCAACTGCCACACTTACAGGGCAAACTTGTGGTTGAAAGGGCCCACAGACTGGGAATTAAGGGCTCAGCGTCCGGGCGACCACGCTTAGTTATAGCAAAAATTTTAAATTTTGCCCATAAGGCGGAGATATGGCGAGCCTCCCGCTCGAAGTCGGATCTGCAATACCAGTCCAACCGCATCCGCATTTTCCAAGATTTTTCGTCTGCAGTTTCGGAGGCAAGACGGAGCTTCACGGCGATCTGTACCATGCTGCACAGCCGCGGAATTAAATTTGCGCTGCTTTTTCCTGCACGCCTGAGGATTTGGCAGGCTGACCAAATTCACACCTTCGAGTCAGCATTGCAGGCTAAAGATTTCGTGGATCGCATGGTTTTCTGAGCGAAGGCTGCCTGTTGAATTTTCGACCTGGTTTATGGACCTGGGTTGGGGGGCCCGACAGTGGAGACGAAGGGCTTTCTGAGTTCCTTAGGCGCATGGCTCGCCAGCTTCCCACCTAAGACAGCACCGCGAAGCACTATCGACTCCCGCTGATTTTAGAGGGGTTTTTTTTTCTTTTTCTTGGAAAGTTGCCAGTAAGGGGACCCTTATGTAGGCGCCAGTTTTTTTTTGTAGTTTAAGCCTTGGCAACTGGAACTTCAGCTCCTGAACACGGAAAGTACATTTTTTTTGTGGGTTATGAGTATTAATAGTTGGGTTTTTTTTCTCTTGTCCCCGTGTTAATGGCATTTAATTAACAGGGATGGTTGATATCGGTTACCATTAATTGCTTACGGAACTTCTATATTGGATGGTGAACTGTTGCACTGGGGGTTTTTTTCTCTCTCTCCCCACCTTCACTCCATATCCTAGCTGGACCAGGGGGAATCCAGGCAATGTACGCTACAGTGAAGAACGTAGGCGGACAGATGGTTCATCTCCCATTTATTAATTATCGAATGGGGCTACTGAGGTTGCACCCCACAGCGGGATATGATAAAAGTTTCAGTGGGGGGCAGTTTGTTAACACCATGTGCCTTGGGGGAGCGCTGTTATTATTGTATTTTTCCATCCCTGAGCTTAGGAAGTTGAACACTATTTACCCGCATTGTATGATGCTGTATCCATATTTGGGAAAAGACTTTGCAATGGTGGGGTTTTTTTTTTTAATTTACTATTTTTTTTTCCCTTTAAATCTGCGGTTGTGGGTAACATGTGCACTAATGGGATTTAGGGTGGTGGGGTTTGTTTAATACCTGGTTGGATATGTCAGTCTTATTCAGAATGATAAGGACTAGCCAGATGGGACCGGAAAACTAGCATAGGGGGCTAGTGGTGGGGGTGGGGTCAGGGGCACATCAGAATGTGCACTCGAATCTCCTTGGAGATAGTATGGGTAATGTACCAGCCATACTCCGAGGGGGGTTGGAGCGGAGGTAATGGGTAGGGGAGTGGGGTGGCATTGGGGGGGAGGGCAGGAGGGATAGGGGGGAAATAAGGGGACGACGAGTTTCATTCATGAAAAGCAAATGGCAGTGTTTAGCTGAATATCTGTTACATGCTATGGTTCACCTATTGGGTGATAGACTGGGGGGGGTGTGTCTCAGCTGGGAGGGCCTTCTCCTGGAAATGATTATTTTATACTTGGGTGTTATTATAGTAACGTCAAAGGATGAATAAACCACTAAGACTTGTGACATGGAATGTGAGTGGGATACACTCTCCAATTAAACGCACCAAAATATTTACGCAGTTGAAGAAAAAATCAACCCTAGTAGCCTATTTACAGGAGACGCACTTGACCCAATCTGAACATGCAAAACTGCACCGGGATTGGGTGGGGGAAGTACGAAGTGCCGCGGGGTCCACGAATTCCGCGGGGGTGGCTATTCTGATCCATAAAAATCTCCCCTTAACTATCACTAAAGAAATAGCGGACCCGCATGGTCGCTATCTTATATTGGTTACTGAAGTTTATGGTCAGACTGTCGTCTTTTGCAATGTGTATGCCCCTAATATATTTATTTTTAATTTCTATAGAGGCTTGTACACTCATCTTCTTCCATACCTTAATGTGATTTTAATTTTGGGAGGAGACTTCAACACTATACGGGACGTGGAGTTAGATGCCTCCACTTCACGCAGGCCTGATAAGTCCATGGGGCGAGGACCCAGCTTTCTAGAAAGGATGTTGCAATTATTAGACGCATGGCGAGTATTACACCCTATGGAGAAAGATTTTACTCATTTGTCCCGGGCCCATGCTTCTTTCTCCAGACTGGATTATTTCTTGGTGAGTGTGCATGCATTTTCTCGTATTCAGGCCACAGGTATAGATAATATAATCATTTCCGATCACGCTCCAGTGTGGCTGGACTTGCAATTGTTAGGCAGTCAGGCACCACGTGCTCATTGGCGCTATCCCTACTTTTTAGTCCATGATAAACAATTCCATGAATATTTGAGGAATAAATGGACAGACTACGCAGCGCAGAACCGAGAACACACCACTCAGCCCTCTCTGTATTGGTATACTGCAAAGGCGGTTCTTAGAGGAGAAATTATTTCTTATGTAGCGCACCGCTGGAAGGTGTTAGATAAGCAGGTTCTGTTAGTTACTAGACAACTGCGCAAGGCCCGAATGTCCTTGGTCAAGAACGAAACTAGGGAGGCTCGCTTTGAGTTTTGTTCGTTGCAAACAGCCCTTAACTCTCTTCTACACCAAAGAGCTAGAAAAAGCTACATTTACTATCAATATCAGCTCTACCGGTACAGTGACAAAACGGGAAGAATGATGGCCAATTTGGTCAGGTCGGCACGTCCGAGCCGTTTTGTCCCTGCATTGACGATCTCTCCCACAGAGGTAGCCAGAGACACGAAGTCTATACTACAGGGGTTTCGTGCCTTCTATTCTAAGCTGTATACATCTAATGATGGGGGGGGGGAGAAGATGGAGAACGTTTTTGCTCAGGACTGGCGCTACCCCGACTAACCCTATTGCAGCAGGAGCCCCTTAATCAACGGCAGGGGAGAAGAAAAAAACTGATACCTCACGCATATCCAGCATAGCTCCCTGCTTCAACGGCAGGGGAGAAGATAAACAACCAATAAGGGCTGTATAACATAATCTGGGTAAAAACAAATAAGCATGGGTGTAGCTTGCTTATTGCGGCGGTTACTACCCCTACTACCTCTAACTACTCAAGCTAGATATTTCACTTGGATGCAGCTCCATCACCGCTCTCTACATTAATGGTGGGGGTGGAAGGGAATTAGAACCAAGAGCTAAGAGAAACAGATAAGTATGAGAGAAGAAATGAGGGAAGCTTGCTGGGCAGACTGGATGGGCCATTTGGTCTTCTTCTGCCGTCATTTCTATGTTTCTATGTTTCTATAACCAATTAGGGCACAAGAAGTGTTGCTGGCCATACAGCAATTACGGAGTTTTAAAGCGTCAGGTCCCGATGGGTACACAGCGGAATTTTTCAAGGCACTGGGGGACTTGATATCTGAACCTTTGGCGGCGGGCTTTTCTGAATTGATCTCACGAGGGTCTTTTCCACCCCATGAAAACGTGGCGCTAATCACTCTGATACCGAAGCCGGGGAAGGATCTTCTTTTACGAGAATCCTACCGCCCGATATCACTTTTAAATTTAGACCATAAACTATTAGCAAAAATATTGGCTGATCGTTTAGCCCCAATTATACCTACTCTGGTGGGGGATCACCAAGTCGGATTTGTTAGACAGCAATATGCCTTAGCTAATATTCGACGAGTGCTAACAGCCATGACAATGTGTCGCCAAATGGGGGAACCTCATTTAGTTATTAGCTTCGACACCGAAAAGGCGCTCGACCGCGTAGAATGGCGATACCTTTTCACTTTTTTGGAAGAAATGGGATTTGCGGGATTTTTTCTCCAAGCGGTGCGTTTATTGTATGCTGATCCGAGGGCTGTTATACTGTTAAATGGAACATGCTCCGAGCCCTTTGTGGTGACTCGTGGGACCAGGCAGGGGTGTCCCCTGTCCCCTCTGTTATTTATATTACAATTAGAACCACTTATGGTAGCGATCCATCAAAAAAAGGAGATACGGGGAGTTAAAATGGGTCCTCGGATATTTAAGGGCGTAGCCTTTGCGGACGACTTGCTAATGTTTGTCACCAACCCCCAAGTTTTGGTTGCAAATTTACTAACTTTGATAGGGTCTTTTGGTACATTTTCTGGTCTGAAGCTGAATGAAAATAAATCCTCGGTGATAGCCTACCCATCAGATCTACCGGCCAGATGGCAGGGTGAATTTTCGCTGCATTGGGCTCAGGGTCCTCGCTGATACTTGGGGGTGAATATTGCACCAGACCCAGATAAGATTTATCAGGCAAATGTCCCGGGGTTATTGCGCTGCACGGGAGACAGTTTGACTGCATGGAGAAACATACCACTAACTCTGAGCGGCAGGGTGAATCTCTTTAAAATGTGCCTTTTGCCTAAATGGCTGTATTTCTTGCAAAATGTGCCCATTCTTTTAAAACGGGTAGATTTGCGGAAATTGGATAGTGTAATAAGCAAATTTCTGTGGCGGGGAGGGAAATCACGAATCTCTCTGACTTGGTTGAAGGCTAAATGGGGCAGGGGTGGGCTGGGAGTACCAGACATGGCCACATATAATTTAGCATGTAATATGCGGATTATTCGAGATTGGGTGTTGGATGCGGGTACTTTTACATCCAGGTACTCAGAACGGGCAGTGATGGCACCACTAGCCCCAGCTTATACGTTGCAAGCGACAGCGGCCAATCTCCCTTCTTTTCTGTTAAGTACTCCACTGGTGCGCCCGATTCGACTAACCTGGCGGAGAGTGGCGGCAAAATTGAATATTTTACCACACTGTGCGTATCTCCTTCTGGTGTGCGGAAATGCTGAGTTTACCCCGGGATTCCAGTCATCCGACTTTCGGACCTGGCCGACAAGGGGCATCACGTATCTGGGGCACTTGTTTACCATGGAGGGGAGGGTTTTCTCCTACAAAGAAGTCCAGGATACTTATGGGTTGGGCAATACACACACGTTTTCCTAATTACAAATCAGCCACTACTTGCAGTCTCTCCCAGAGGAACATAAAAGTCTAGCCATACTCCACACCATAAATCAGGTATTTCAATTGGAGAGCCGAGTGACCCCATCATTGTCCTGTTACTATGCACGGTTAAGAAAGGGCGCAGAGGGAGACATGTGTACAATCTTGGCCTCCCGTTGGAATAAGGATGGTGATTTTGTTGTTACTCCAGTAATATTACAGAGGTACTTCCGCCGCATAGCCAGGATCTCGATTAACCAATACTATCGAGAGCTACAATATAAATTTTTGAGCCGGGCGTACGTGTCCCCTCAAATAGCATTTCATTTAAAACTTGCGCCTACCACTGGATGCTCCCGATGTGGCCACAGCCTTGGTACTTTATCACATGCCTTCTGGGCTTGTCCGCCGATAAAACGTATCTGGCAACTCATTACAGACTATCTAGCAGATTTGCTGGACATAGCCTTTCCTGTTACACCATTATGGTTGTTATTTGGCTGTATTTCACAAATTCGGATCCGAGATCCTGGCTCGCGGATGTTCCTGGCCAAAGCTTGTCTTGTAGGGAAAAGAATTATCCTATCTGGATGGCGGACGACGGATGACCCATCCTTCTGGGCCTGGAGAAATAGCTTACATTTGATGATGAACATGGAAAATATAGCGTCTCGGCACTCTCCCAGCGACAGGAAGCGTTTCCTTTCAGTGTGGCAACTATATATCCAAACTCTACCACATCGCATTCGCAGTCTTCTTCTCAATGCTTGAGTGATGAGAACTTTGGTTTGTCTACATCCTGGTCGGTGTGGACTGTAAAGTGAATTCAGACTTTATGCTGCCAGATTGCACTTATAGGGGATGATGGGGGGGGGGGGGGGGGGGGGGGGGGGGGGGAAGGGGGGGAATTGGGGATCAACCTTAATGAGTGGTAATTGCTGTTTGTATGCTTGGGATGGGTACAGAAAACACCCATCTCAGGAGTGTTACTATGATGTTATTGTTCAAAACCAATAAAAACCGTTTAAACATAAATCTTAGCTGCCAGACTCTAGAACATATCTCAAGTTTCTCTAGATCCCTCCTTATGGTTTCCAAACCTTCTTGGGTTTCTATCCTGTTGCAGATATTGGTTTCATTTGCAAAATTTGTGGAAATAAAACCAAAGGGTAAATTAATCAATGAAATGATAGTGAAATTCAAAATTCACTTGTGCTTCATAGACACACCGTTGTGAAAGATACATATATGACCATCATATAAAAGATGGAAATGTTATTTGCTAGTAGAAAAGCTAGTCTTTTACAGACCTCCTCTTGACTCATAATCATTGGTCATGCGAATATATTTTTTGAAAAAGTTTTCAATATGCAATTTTTTTTAGAAAAAATAAAAGAACTTAACTTGAAACTCCTCTTGTTCTTAAAGGAGAGCTACCCAACACTGCCCGCACTGTTTCAGTTTTTTGGTTTCTTGGAACAATAGTGTGACAGTCTTTTTTTTTTTTTTTTTTTTAATTATCAGTTCACAGTAGTATTTCTTTCATAGAAATATCAGCAGGTGAAACCAGCTTGGTTTCTATAAATGCCGGTGTTGAAATTAGCTTTTACTAGTCAGTAATGCTGTCATTTTAGGGAGTGATACAGCTCAGCACAGCTCAATTAGCAGGTTAAAAGCTAACTTCAACACCGGCACTAATAGAAATCAAGCCCATAATATAGGCGCTCAATTTATTGATGTCACCTAGGCTGAACTGTGTCAAAGGTCTTAAAGAAATTCAAAAGTATTTTAAACAGTCTATATATGTATGTTTTGTATTCTAAGTGCTGTATGTATACCTTTGTATTATGTTGATTTTATGATTGTTTTATTGTGATCTGTGCTGAACTGATTTTTGGAGGTGGCGGACTATAAGCATTTCTAAAGTAATTAATAAGTACACTACATCAACACTCTTTCCTTATCCAAATCTCTGTAGCGTGCTGACACATTACATATCTCTCATTCCGCCACCATTATTTGCAAAAAATCAACCAATCAGAAGTTAAACACAAAATATTGTGCCAATGTTATTTAATCTGTCCTTCATTTGTAGCCAAACGTTGCCACCTCCGAGATGTTCTGACGTTTACGTGTCTCATGTATTTCCGTCTTTGTATTCAAAAAGTAAACCAATCAGAAGTCAACACACAGTATCACACCAATAATATTTAATCTGTCTCCTCTTCGCTCATAAGAACAGAATCACATACATGCCGACCATTCTATATCGGTACTAAGCCTGAAGGGCACCAGTGTCTGCCAATTGTAAACAAAGTTTTGTTTCCATTGTCACAGTCTATGGGAGACATCACCCCCCTGTGTGTCGTTTAATTGTTTGATCACAAAAAAATGAATATAGTCAACAGAATGAGATGCCAAAGCCCAATGGGCAGCGAGGGAGGAATTTTCTTTGTGTCCGGATGCTACTTTTATTTATTTATTTATTTATTTATTTATTTATTTAAGCGTTTTTATATACCGAAATACGTTTGGAACATCATCTCGGTTTACATTTAACTAAACATAGCAAAAAGCTTCACAGAGAACACATATCAAAACATATCAACAATAAACAAGTAATAGAGGTTAACTGGGTATGAAGGTAGAAATTTACAATAATTTACACAATATTTACAAGAACTTTAAGAGTTTCAAGGGGGGGAGGAGGGGGTAGGGGGTGCTGAGGAAGATTAGGTGTATGAGTGTTTAAAGAGCCAAGTCTTTAGGTTCCGTTTAAATCTTTTTGGGCAGGGCTCCTGGCGGAGGTTAGGAGGCATCTTGTTCCAGAGGGTGGGACCAGCTAAAGAGAGTGCACGTTTTTTGGTGGACTAAAGCTTTGCAGTTTTGGGAGGAGGAATATGTAGTGTGGCACAGTGTTATGATCTGATAGGTCTGTTAGAGGTACGGAATCGTAGATATTCTTTGAACCAGGGCATGTGTTGGTTGTAGACTGTTTTATGTATGATCACTAGGGATTTGTATAAAATCCGGGTGTTGATGGGCAACCAGTGAAGGTGTTTGAGGACTGGGGTGATGTGATCACCTCGGTGGGCATTGGTGAGGATACATGCAGCCGAATTTTGGAGAATCTGAAGTGGCCGTAGGGCGTATTTAGGGAGGCCAAGGAGCATAGCATTGCAATAATCAAGCTTGGAAAGAATGGTGGCTTGGAGGACTGTACTTTTATGTTCAGTAATCCTCTGCTTGATTTGTCTCTTAGGCCTGTATTCTCTAAGGTCACAGACTTTAGAGAATCTAACGGTAGCTGGGGGGCGGGCCTGCGAAAGCCAGCAGCCATCGCACCACTGCGGTGCGCTGGCTGCCGGCTTTCGCACCAAATAACTACACTTTCCTAGTGTGTAGCAGATGGACTCAGGACCAATGGGTATACTGTTGTACTGATAGAAGTTGGGAGACTGAGTCAGATTTCAATCTGACGTCAGCCTACATATACCCGTGCAGGAAGCTCTGCTCTTCAGTATTTCTCCATCTCCTAAGCAGTTTGGGATTCCACACACACTCTCACAGTGTTAGAAAATCTTACCTCTACAAGACGAGCCCCGCTCTCCTGCAGTGACACCTAAGGGTCCCTCCCCCAGTCGAGAATTCCTGAGGTGATTTCTGAGATCCCTCAGAGGTAAGCCTCGGTCCGGTAGCAGGTTCCTGGCGTGGACTTAGCCCCCTGAGTAGCGGAGAGGCAGCGGGTGCAATACCGACCGCGGCGGTGAAGGTATATTCCCTCTCCCCCCGCAGCCAGAGACCGCCCGGCACGAGACCGGGAAGTGCTGAGACAAGGTAAGGTAGAAAACTTTATTAAAGTCTCTGGTCTCCGAGGCTCGGAGAGCCGCACAGATCACCTTGCGGCGTCTGTTCCATCAGATTGAGCAGCCCCGTCCACGCTAGGCCCCAATCCGGTGCGAGGGTCCTTCCACATGGAGACCCTCCGGGGTGGGGGGGGGGGAGGGTGTTTGCCATCCTGCCTGTGTGGTCGTCGGTGCCATTTCCCCCCTTGATCGCTGTATTGTCTGCCCAACTGAGCCATGTGCACAGCGGTGAGCCGGGCGCACAAACTACTTGTGCGCACAGCGGCGCGTGCATCTGTGCTGGGCGCACAATTAAGCCTGTGCGCACAGCAGTGTGCGCATCTCATTAAGCGCAGTCCTGCATGCACATCATCTGCATCTTGCACACATAGCGTCTGTGCACACGGAACACACAACTAAGCCTCCTGGCGCGCATACATAAGCGCACAGATGAGTTTTGAACGACTCCACGCGCACAAATCATGGCACCACCAGCCAAGAAAGCCAAGTTACAAGCCCTCTACCTAACCTGCCACCTGAGAGCGGCGCAAACGAAGTGACCTCTGCCCTGTCTGCAGTGCGAAGAGGCTCTGGGGGATCCGAGGCAAGGCCCCCCTCAGCCAGTAGAGGAATCCAGCTCCACCAATGACTGTACACCGGACCTCTCTATCCCCGGCTCGGCCCCTCCTCAGATGGGCTCCTCGGGCAACGCCGCTGAATTCAATATAGACCCAGGGACCTTTTCCTGGGTGGAATTCGTCAAAGGGCTGCAAACCTTCGTCCAGGCGCAATCGGTGCCACCTGTGACACAGCCACAGTCTCCACCAGAAGAGCAAAACCTTCCAGGCTCCTCTTGGCCTCCCCGAGACATGCCTCCTCCGGGCAAAAGCCTCCCCTTAGGAGACAGAGACACCTCGGAGGGAAGAGCCTGACTCCCTGGAGGAAGGGGAAATCCCTCCAGGGATACTGAACCATGATGCATTTCTTCTCCAAAGACGAGTTACCAGATCTCGTGTCTCTGACCCTGAATATGCTGGCCATACCAGGTACAAGTACCGCAGCGGAGCAAAAGACGATACCCAGGGCAGACATCCAGAATCCATCCTCAGTCATTTGATGTCGCAGCTATCTCCCTGCAGATCGCTGCCTGCTGCGCCGTGGTGACACGTGCCTGCTTGTCGCTTTCCAGGGACGCAACCACCTCCGTCGAAACATTAGAACCGGTGATATCTTTCCTCACGGATGCGACCTCCGACCTGGTGTGCACCTCAGCCAGGGGCGTCTCATCCATAGTGGCAGCCAGAAGGCAATTTTGGTTCCGAAATTGGTCAGCTGACGCGACTTCCAAGATGAAACTCACGAAAATGCCCTTTAAAGGAGCCCTTCTGTTCGGAAGCGAACTGGAGAAGTTAGCTGACAAATGGGGTGCAAATCCCCAGTACCTCAGTTACAGGAGGACAGGAACAAAAGAAACCAATGCCCCTCTCCCCGAAGATCCAAGGGCAGAGGATCCCAGCATTTTAGACTATACAAAAACACATACCAAACACCTCGCCACGTAGGCAGAGGCCAGTCCTTTCGGAGCCGGCTCAGGTCCCAGCCGCACCCCACAATGAGAATCAACAGACCCATCCACTGGAAGAAGCCATAGGGGGCAGGCTTGTCCTCTTCTACCAAAGATGGGTTGAGATAAATTCGGACAAGTGGGTCCTAACCATCATACGAGAGGGATACTACCTGGACTTCCACAGCATACATCCAGACAAATTTGTGAGATCACCGTGCCACTCCCTCTCCAAGGGGATGGAGGTGGAAACCATGCTGACAAAACTACTCACCCTAAAGGCGATAACCTCTGTGCCCTCGCATCAACAAAATACTGGTCACTATTCCATCTATTTTATCGTCCCCAAGAAAGAGGGAACGTTCCGGCCCATTCTGGACCTCAAGTCTATCAATCATTACCTGAGGATACCACACTCCCGCATGGAAACCCTAAGTTCAGTCATAAGGGCAGTACAACCGGGAGAATTCCTGACTTCCCTGGATCTCTCAGAAGCCTATCTCCAGATCCCGGCCCATCACGACCAGCAGCGCTGCCAATGCTTTGCGATACTGGACCATCATTACCAGTTCCGGGAGCTACCCTTCAGATTAGCTACTGCCCCTCGGGCGTTCAACAAAATCATGGTTGTAGTGGCGGCGACATTGAGGAAAGAAGGAATCCTCGTACACCCGTATATGGACGATTGGCTGATCAGGGCAAAATCTCCAGAGGAAAGTTACCAGGCAACCACCAGAGTCAAGAACCTACTGCTGAATCTCGAGAGGGTCATCAACACAATCAAGAGCTGCCTGCAGCCCTCCCAATCGCTAGAGTACCTGGGAGTCCGGTTCAACACCAAACAAGACAAGGTCCTTCTTCCCCCTACAAGGAGAAGGAAATTGATGGACCAGTTGCGAAAACTGTTGAGCTATGCTCACCCAAGGTATGGGACTACAAGTCCTCGAACTTATGACATCGACCCTAGAAGTCGTCCCATGGGCAAGACCCTCATGCGACCACTGCAACGTTCCCTACTGTCACGATGGAATCAGATGTCCCAGAACTACTCCTCGCCTCCAGCTACCGGCAGAGGTGTGGACCCAGCTCCAATGGTGGCTACAAGAAGCCCATCTGAGCAAAGGAGTAAGGCTATCCCCACTGACCTGGGTCTTGCTCAGCATGGATGCGAGCCTACGAGGTTGTGGAGCCCACTGCCAGGAACTGATGGCCCGGGGCAATGGGACAAGTAAGAGTCGGGATGGAACATAAACAGATTGGAAGCCCGAGCAGTCAGACTAGCCTGCCTACAATTCAGTCACAGACTCTGGAGCGAATCTGTCATGTCAGACAACGCCACAACAGTTGCCTACATCAACCGCCAGGGAGGAACCAGAAGCCAACAGGTGTCCCTGGAAATAGACCCCCTAATGGCATGGGTGGAAGCAAACCTCCAAGGGATCTCAGCCGCCCACATCGCGGGAAAAGACAACGTCACTGCAGATTACCTCAGCAGAGAGAGTCTAGACCCAGGGGAATGGAGGCTGTCGATCACAGCCTTCCAGTTGATAGTAAACTGCTGGGGAACCCCAGCCATTGATCTTCTGGCAACCCAGACCAAGTCCCAGGTTCTCGAGTTCTTCAGCCGCAGACGAGAGCCACAATCCCAGGGAATTGACACCCTTGTCCAGACCTGGCCACTGGAAGACCTGCTGTATTCCTTTCCTCGTGGCCATTACTGGGTGGGATCATCCGCAAGATAGAACACCACAGTGGCCCTGGACTGGCCAAGAAGGCCATGGTATGCAGACATGCAGAGACTTCTTGCAGGGAACCCTTTGTGTCTACCTCCACACAGGGACCTTCTCCAGCAAGGACCGATCCTCCACGAAGACCCAACTCGATTCTCTCTTACGGTCTGGCCAATGAGAGGTCTTGCCTGAAGAAAAGCGGATACTCTGGGGCAGTGATTGACACCTTGCTCCGAGCATGCAAGTTTTCCACTTCTCTAACTTACATACGAATATGGAGAATATTTGAAGCCTGGTGTGAGGACCGCCACATCCTTCTGCGGACAGTCAAAATCCTCATGATCCTGGAATTCCTGCAGGATGAATAGAAGAGGTTGTCTCTCAATTTCAAGGTTCAGGTGGCTGTGCTGGCCTGTTTCAGAGCCAAAATGGACGGCATCAGTCTATCATCCCATCCAGATGTTTCCCGCTTCCTGAGAGGGGTCAAGCAAATCCGACCACCACTAAAGTGGCCGGTGCCCCTATGGAATGTCAATCTAGTGCTAGCTTCCTAGCGGTAGCTTCCTTCAGATGTACTCACGGTCTGTCAGTACGGCTCCTGACCTTGAAGACTGCATTCCTAGTGGCAATATGTTCAGCCCGTCAAACCTCCAAGCTTCAAGCACTATCCTGTCAGGAACCGTTCCTTAGATTCACACCGGGATCCATACAGCTTCGCACTGTCCCCTCCTTCCTTCCGAAGGTGGTTTTTCATTTCCATCTAAACCAAACCATCTCGCTGCCATCTCCAGACGAGCATAAGGTCTCGGAATACTCATGCCTCCTTTACCATCTTAATGTCGGCAGACTCCTTGTCCGATACCTGGAAAGATCGGAATCTGTACGAAAGACGGTCCACCTTTTCATCTTCACAGCGGGAAGAAATAAGGGGAAGCGGCCTCATGGGCAACCATAGCACACTGGATCAAAGAAGTAATCATGGCGGCCTACGTAGAGGCAGGGAAGCCTCCACCTCTACAAGTCAAGGCACATTCAACAAGGGCCCAGGCAGTGTCCTGGGCAGAAACCAAGATGCCGTCACCTGCCGAGATCTGTCGGGCGGTGACGTGGTCCTCTATTCACACCTTCTTGAGTTCTACCGCCTGGGTGTTCAGGCCTGGGAGGGCACAACATTTGCAAGGGCAGTACTAAGTGGGCCATGGGCAGACTCCTACCCGGTTCGGGAGTAGTTTTTGTACATCCCATTGGTCCTGAGTCCTTCTGCTACACGCTAGGAAATGGAGAAATTACTTACCTGATAATTTCGTTTTCCTTAGTGTAGACAGATGGACTCAGCATCCTGCCCCTGGCTGCCCCAAAATCAGGAAACCTTGGGTGACAATCCCCGAGAGCAAGACAAGCATGGGTAAGCCAGGCTTTACCCCTATCTTAAGACACCCATAGTTGCCGGGTGTCAGCGTTTTTCGGTTGAGTGCATTGGCGGTCTCCAGTTGGAAATCAGTTCAATCAGTCCAAGTTAATCAAGTTAGCCAAATTAATCAAGTTATTAAAACACACATATATCCAGAATTGCTTTTCGAGGAGAATACTGAAGAGCAGAGCTTCCTGCACGGGTATATGTAGGCTGACGTCAGATTGAAATCTGACTTAGTCTCCCAACTGCTATCAGGAGTACACTATACCCATTGGTACTGAGTCCATCTGTCTACACTAAGGAAAAAATTATCAGGTAAGTAATTTCTCCAAAAAAAGGTGTAGTTATTCGGCATGAACCTGGCGGCGATAAGGGTCCTTACCTTTCGCCGCCAGTGATGTGTCCGCAGCATCTACCCCGGTGCCGCCCTGACAACTCCTCTTCAGGGGCAGACTCCTCCCCTATTTAGTGATCGCACACGAAAAGGGACTTTTGAAAATAACCCCCTTAGTTTGGCCGATATTCATATATATGCAGTCATATGTCGGTGTTTTTATAACACATTTAGAAGTAGAGGAAAAAAGACCAGGCATATCATATGGGTGCTGTAAATTCTTATGATTAAATTATTGAATAACCAAAACATTCTCACAAACTGAACATCCTGCACACTGGATTTGACCTTTACCATAATCATGATACGTAAACCTACCATTAACCAATCTCTGTCTCAAATTCCAACCTTTCTTTATAGAAAAAATAGGTTTATCCACAAAACATGGCAAAGATTCCAACACAGGCTAATATTTTTGTATAATCCATTTTACATTAGTCATGCATGACATGAGAAATTGGAACCTTTTCAGTTTTAATTAATAAATTCTGTCTGTTAGCATAAAAACCACATTTAAATGCTTTTTTTACACATCCAGATGGATATCCAGATGGAACTGACAAATAGATTAATGAATCTATTTGTCAGTTCCTTAGCACATTGTTTATATACCGAGACTAAAGAACATTAGCGATGATATATTAAAAATTGACTACACGGTATATTTTCTTTAACATAAAGGGGATGAAAACTCTGAAAATGTAACACAGTATTCCTGTCATTTGGTTTCCAATATACAGACGTACTGAGCAAATGGCCATCTTTATGTACGATCGTATCAAAAAATGCTATAAAATTATTATTTTGAAATGAAAATTCCAAATTATGATCTAAACCGTTAATCTGTGCTTCAAAACTTGATAACAAATCAACATTCCCCTCCCATAAAAAAAAAAATCATCAATATAATGATACATTTTGTTAGAATGTAAACCGAGGTGATTTGTAACTTGTTACATGAATATCGGTATATAAAAATGCCAAATAAATAAATAATGACGCCAAAATGTAATATGCTGGAAAAAATTAGATGTATAAACAAATGTTTCAAAATGTGCCACATATAACCCAGCTATTGAGGGAGCCAAAGGAGATCCCATAGGGATTCCTTTAATCTGTTGATAATCCATGGATTTAAAAGTAAAATAACTTTGTTTAATGATTATAGTGACCCAATTGCATAGCGAACTCGTGGTGATTATTTGAAACACCTAACTCTTCTAAAGGTTTGTGTACGATATATAAAGTGCCATCCTGGAGTATACTCATATATAACGAGGTAATATTCACAATAACTAATAAACTGTCAATGCATATATTTCCTAAAGAGTCCAGAGCTTGTATGAAATCTGTTGAATTGCTCACATATGAGGGACATTTAACTACCAATGGTTGCAATAAAGAATCCACAAATTTAGCAATAGGTTCAAATACAGACCCTATCCCTAAAACAATAGGTCTGCTTGGGGGAGCAATCATCGACTTATGTATCTTTGGCACAGTATAAAAATAAGGAACAGTCGGATAAGTTTCCTAAAGAAAACGATGTTCCTGAGCCATGATGACATGGGCTTTTAAGGCCTGATCTAAAATGCGTTTAATGATACCTTGGATCCTTTTAGTCAGCTCATGATCCAGTACTGTGTACACATTTGCATTATTTAATTGAGAAATGGCTTTGGCATGTACTTACCTTCATCCAGTATTACTACTGCTCCGCCTTTATTGGTGTGCTGTATTACAATAGATGCATCCTCCCTCAACTATTTGATTGCTAAAAAGACTTCCCTGGATAAGTTAAATGTAACCCTCTCCTTATCAATCTCCAACATTTTCAGATCACGTAGCCCAAAGGATTCAAACAATGATAAGTGGGTGAGATGGTTCTGTGGGGATCCAAGATGAAGCTCTATGTAACTTAGACTGGCTATCTGTAACTTGTTCCTTTGGTACAAAAAAATCTAATAGTCTGATGCATCTAAAGAACTTTTGAAGTTCCACCCTAGTTGTAAAAGCATTGTATTTTTCAATGGGTATGAAGGACAAACCTTTATTCAACAAAGACAGCATATGTGGTGACATTTTATTTATTATTTATTTAAGGGCTTTTATATACCGATGTTCATGTACTGGTGCATATCACGTCGGTTTATATAGAACCAAAGTTTGAAATTACATTGAACATTCTATCGAACAAGAGGGTACAAATAACATGTCTAACATCATGGGAACATATTGATAACACTGAGAACTTATAGATAGAGCCGAGGACAAGTTAGAAATTAAACATTAAAAATTGTAAAATTATTACAAATAACAAATACGATTATAAAATACAAGAAACGAATAAATAAATAACAATCAACAATAAACAGGCTTAAGCATGATTGGAGTAAAATGGAGCTAAGCAGGAGAATTAAGGGCTACGGCGACAGGCTTCTAATGTGATGGGGTATGAAGCTGAGTGAATGAGACCTTTAAGTGAAGGCTTTAGTAAAAAGCCAAGTTTTTAGCTTCTTTCTGAACGTTCGACTACATGTTTCTAGACGAAAGTCCGTGGGGAGGGTATTCCAGAGAGCAGGGCTGGCAGTCGAGAACGCTCGTTTCTTAAGAAGTGACTTGGCTGGAGGTGCATATAGAGTGCCTAGGTAGCTAGTTCTGATAGGTCTTAGTGATGCGTGGGGACGAAGTGGGTCACTAAGATCTAGCGAAGTTTGAGAATGAATGGTCTTGTGGGTTATGGTTAGTACTTTGAAAATGACTCTCTGTTTAATTGGGAGCCAGTGAAGATTTTTTAGTGTCGGTGTGATGTGTTCTCCTCTCCTCGAGTTCGTTAGAATCTTTGCAGCTGCGTTCTGCAACATTTGTAATGGTTTGGTTGTGATAGCTGGTAAGCCAATTAGTAGAGAGTTGCAGTAATCGATCTTTGAGAAAAGAATATACAATACCTTAGAAGATAAATTAAATACAGACTGTTCAATCACATGTTCTTCGAGATAATGCTCAATCAATGGCGTTTGTGCCAGTTGTAATACCCTCTGTGAAAAAAAGTTCTTCTTCATCTCCACTGAGTTGTCTATTGTGTGACCTCAAGAAAGGCCCCCTAATCAAGTCTATTCTAATTGGAATTCATAAGCTCATTATCCTCTGAAGGAACATTAAATGACACTCTCCCAGGTGTAGGAGCATTACCTACCGAACCTTTTTCATCATCGGAAGACTCGCCAGATGATAAGTTTCCTTTCTTTTTACCATAATTTTTCTTGCCCTTCTGCATCCAGGGATAAACATAACCTGAAGAGCAATCCTTTTCATCTCTATAAAACTTACTCAATTTTACCTCTGAGTTTCAGATTTAAACACATCCAATTGTTTTTGCATATCTGACAACTGTGTGTCATACTGAAAACAGTTTTTGTGTTTCTGTTTTTAATGAATGAATGAGGTATGAGTGCAGTAGTGTTGTAATTTGAACATGTTTAAGCTGCTCTATTAATAAAATAAAATTTGTACATTGTTTTGTAAAAAAATCTTTTGTATTTACATGGATATTTCTCATTTCCTAGCGTGTAGCAGATGGACTCAGGACCAATGGGTATAGTGTACTCCTGATAGCGGTTGGAGACGGATCGGATTTCAATCTGACGTCAGCCCCTAGTACGTATACCCCTGCAGGAAGTGCAGCTCTTCAGTATTTTCCGTCTCCATAGCAGTTCGGGACTCTATGCACGCTAGCACAGCGTTAGAGTAATTTAGCAAAGTAAATCTTACCTCTTCAGACTAGCTCAGCTCTCCTGCGGTGACACCCATTGGGTCCCTCCCCCAGTTGAGAATTCCCGAGGTGATTTCCGCGATCCCTCTGAGGTAAGCCTCGGTCTGGCAGCCAACCCTCAGCGGGGACCTAGCCCCCGACAACGGGTGAGGCTGAGAGGCAGCGGGTGCAACTTCGAGCGGGGCAGTGAAGGTATTTTCCCTCTCCCCCCGCAGCCGGAGACCACCCACAATGAGACCGGGAAACGCCGAGACAAGGTAAGGTAGAAATCTATTTAAAAGTCTCTGGTCTCCAAAGCTCGAGGAGTTGCATAGGTTGCTAGCCGGGACCAGTGCCACCGGGTTGATCTGCGCTAGCAGGGCTAGACCCTGGTCAGATCAGAGGGTCCTCCCACGTGGAGACCCTCCGAGGTGGTCATCTTATTGTCCGTGTGGTCACCGTCACCATTTTGATCTGTTCACCGCCCTGTCCGCCGCCCCAATCTGTGCACACAGTGTCGAGCGCAGAAGCGACGCCCATAGCCACGCGCTTAATGTGACGGGCGCATAACTTCGATCTGTGCGCACAACAGCGCGCATATCTCCCTGAGTGCATACCAATCCTGCGCTCACAACTTCGACACACTGGAGTGCATAACTAAGCCATTTTATGCGCACAAGCCATGGCACCACCTGAAAAGAAGCTCAAGGCTCAGGGCCTTTGCCCTGCATGCCACATTAGAGCTGCACAGCATGAGGAGGCCACGGCCCTGTGTATACAGTGCGAGGAGGCCCTGGAGGATCCAGCCCATGGCCCTCCCCAGCCGGTACCAGGTTCCAGCTTCTTGAACAGTACGATGGACCTAGCGTCTCCCAGTGGAACCCTCCCTCAAACGGGGCTCCCCAGGGACACGGCACCTCTTAATTTAGACCCAGCATCTATCTCTTGGATGGAATTCTTCAAAGGTCTGCTTGCCTTCGTCCACATGCAACCGGGGCCTCCAATAATATGGCCACAACCTCCACCAGAGGACCTCCACATCCCGGGACCCTCTATGGCCAGGGAAGTGATTCCACCACCCAGAAGCCCCACCTTCGGGGACACGGACAACTCAGATGAATCAGAACCCCTGGAGGAACTCCCTCCGGGGACAGAGCCCCACCGAATCATGAGGTGCTTCTTCACCAAGGATGAGCTTCCAGACCTGGTCACACACAGCTTGAAAGAGCTTGCTATACCGGGCACAAGTGCCTCGGGGGAACCTAGACGAACCCCCTACTAGAGGGACTCCGTCAGACCACCCATCATTTCCCACTATTACAAGCCATCCAGCAGCTAATTGACCTGGAATGGGATGCCCCGGAGATTACGTTCAAAGGGGGGCATGCTCTGGCATCCATGTATCCCCTGGACCCAGCTGCCAAAGATCTTCTGGCATGTCCGAAAGTGGATGCCATGGTCTGCGTGGTCTCGAAGTGCACTACTATCACAGTTGAGGGAGGAGCAGCACTCAAGGATGCTCAAGACAGACGTCTGGAATCCATCCTCAAACAGTCTTTTGACGTCTCCGCTATGCCTCTACAGATCGTGGCCTGCTGTGCCGTGGTGACACGTGCCTGCTTATCACAGACCAGGAACAACACTCCGGGGGAAGCCCTGGAACCAGCAGTATCTGGTGCGCACCGCAGCTAGAGGAGTGTTATCTACCGTGGCAGCCAGAAGACAACTCTGGCTCCGAAGCTGGTCGGCCAACACATCTTCCAAAAGGAGACTCTCAAGGATGCTCTTCAAGGGACGACTCCTGTTCGGAAGTGAACTAGAGAAACTAGCCAACAAATGGGGCGAATCCCCACTGCCGCGGCTACTGGAGGACAGGAATAAGAGAAACCAGCGACCCTTCCCCCGAACTTCCAGGGGCAGAGGATCACAGCGCTTCAACCCATACAGAAGAACATATCAAGCGGCTCGCCCAGCAGACAGGAGCCAGTCCTTTCGGAACAAGCACAACAAAAGGGGAGCCGGCTTGGGCCCAGGCCCCAGCTGCATCCCACAATGAAAATCAGCCAACCCGTCCAAAGGAAGAAGCCATACGGGGCAGACTTGCCCTATTCTACCAAAGATGGGTCGAGATAACTTCGGACAAGTGGGTCCTAGACATCATTCGAGAGGGATATTACCTGGATTTCCACCACCTCCCTCCGGACAAGTTTGTGGAATCCCCCTGCCATGACCCTTCCAAGAGGATGGTAGTGGAAGCTACACTGACCAGATTGCTAGCCTTAGAGGCTATAACACCGGTGCCCGCACAACAAATAAATACTGGTCATTATTCCATCTATTTTATCATTCCCAAGAAAGAAGGAACGTTCTGGCCCATCCTGGACCTCAAGTCTGTCAACCACCACCTGAAAATTCCTCGCTTCCGCATGGAATCCCTATACTCGGTAATAAGGGCGATACAACCGGGAGAGTTCCTTACATCCTTGGATCTGTCGAAAGCCTACCTACACATTCCGATCCATCAAGAGCATTGGCGTTTTCTACACTTCACGATCCTGTACCATCATACCAGTTCCGGGCACTACCATTCGGGTTAGCCACAGCACCCCGGATGTTCACCAAGGTCATGGTGGTCGTGGCAGCATCACTAAGGAAGGAAGGAATCCTCGTACACCCTTATCTGGACGATTGGCTGATCAGGGCAAAATCCCCAGAGGAAAGTCACCAGGCGACCAACAGAGTCAAAACTCTACTGGAGAACCTCGGGTGGGTGGTCAACACAAACAAGAGCTGTCTGCAGCCCTCCCAGTCTCTAGAATACTTGGGAGTCCGGTTTGACACCAAACAAGACAAGGTCATCCTGACACAGACACAGAGATCAAAACTGATGACCCTGTTGCGAGCCCTGTTGAGCGAGCTTCGTCCCACGGCATGGAACTACCTCCAAGTCCTCGGCCTCATGGCATCCACACTGGAAGTAGTGCCATGGGAAAGAGCTCACATGAGACCCCTACAGCGCTCACTACTGTCACAATGGAATCCACTGTCCCAGAACTACACCGTACGTCTTCAGCTCCCGGACAAAGTTCGGCCCCAACTACGATGGTGGCTACAAGAAGACCATCTGAGCCAGGGCGTGAGACTATCCTCACCAACCTGGATCCTGTTCACTATGGACGCCAGCCTACGAGGATGGGGATCACACTGCCAGGAGCTAACCGCCCAGGGGCAATGGAACAAAGAAGAGTTGGGATGGAACATCGATCACCTAAGAACAGAAGAAATTGCCATGCTGGGTCAGACCAAGGGATCATCAAGCCCAGCATCCTGTTTCCAACAGAGGCCAAAACCAGGCCACAAGAACCTGGCAATTACCCAAACACTAAGAAGATCCCATGCTACTGATGCAATTAATAGCAGTGGCTATTCCCTAAGTAAAATTGATTAATAGCCATTAATGGACTTCTCCTCCAAGAACTTATCCAAACCTTTTTTGAACCCAGCTACACTAACTGCACTAACCACATCCTCTGGCAACAAATTCCAGAGCTTTATTGTGCGTTGAGTGAAAAAGAATTTTCTCCGATTAGTCTTAAATGTGCTACTTGCTAACTTCATGGAATACCCCCTAGTCCTTCTATTATTCGAAAGTGAAAATAACCGAGTCACATCTACTCGTTCAAGACCTCTCATGATCTTAAAGACCTCTATCATATCCCCCCTCAGCCGTCTCTTCTCCAAGCTGAACAGCCCTAACCTCTTCAGCCTTTCCTCATAGGGAAGCTTTTCCATCCTCTTTATCATTTGGTTGCCCTTCTCTGTACCTTCTCCATCGCAGCTATATCTTTTTTGAGATGCGGCTACCAGAATTGTACACAGTATTCAAGGTGTGGTCTCACCATGGAGCGATATAGAGGCATTATGACATTTTCTGTTCTATTAACCATTCCCTTCCTAATAATTCCTAACATTCTATTTCCTTTTTTGACTGCTGCAGCACACTGAGCTGACGATTTTAAAGTATTATCCACTATGATGCCTAGATCTTTTTCCTGGGTGGTAGCTCCTAATATGGAACCTAACATTGTGTAACTACAGCAACTGTTATTTTTCCCTATATGCAACACCTTGCACTTGTCCACATTAAATTTCATCTGCCATTAGGATGCCCAATCTTCAAGTCTTGCAAGGTCCTCCAGCAATGTATCACAGTTTGCTTGTGATTTAACTACTCTGAATAATTTTGTATCATCTGCAAATTTGATAACCTCACTCGTCTTATTCCTTTCCAGATCATTTATATATATATTGAAAAGCACCGGTCCAAGTACAGATTCCTGAGGCACTCCACTGTTTACCCTTTTCCACTGAGAAAATTGACCATTTAATCCTACTCTCTGTTTCCTGTCTTTTAACCAGCTTGTAATCCACGAAAGGATATCGCCTCCTATCCCATGACTTTTTAGTTTTTGTAGAAGCCTCTCATGAGGGACTTTGTCAAACACCTTCTGAAAATCCAAATACACTACATCTACCGGTTCACCTTTATCCACATGTTTATTAACCCCTTCAAAAAAATGAAGCAGATTTGTTAGGCAAGACTTCCCTTGGGTAAATCCATGTTGACTATGTTCCATTAAATCATGTCTTTCTATATGCTTTACAATTTTGTTCTTGAGAATAGTTTCCACTATTTTTCCCGGCACTGGTCAGGCTCACTGGTCTATAGTTACCCGGATCGTTCCTGGAGCCTTTTTTAAATTTTGGGGTTACATTGGCCACCCTCCAGTCTTCAGGTACAATGATTGATTTTAATAATAGGTTACAAATTTTAACTAATAGATTGGAAATTTCATTTTTGAGTTCCTTCAGAACCCTAGGATGCATACCATCCGGTCCAGGTGATTTGCTACTCTTTAGTTTGTCAATCTGGCCTACTACATCTTCCAGGTTCACAGTGATTTCGTTCAGTTCGTCTGACTCATCACCCCTGAAAACCATCTCCGGAACTGGTATCTCCTAGAAGCCCGGGCAGTCAGATTCCAAGACAAATCAGTCAGAGTAATGTCGGACAACGCCACAATAGTGGCCTACATCAACCGTCAGGGAGCAACCAGAAGCCAACAGGTGTCTCTGGAAATAGACCCCCTAATGTCATGGGCAGAAGCGAACCTTCAAGAGATCGCGGTCGTCCACATCGCAGGGAAAGACATCATTGTGAATTACCTCAGCAGAGAAAGTCTAGACCCAGGAGAATGGAGGCTGTCGACCACAGCATTCCAATTGATAGTAAACCATTGGGGAACACCAACCATGGACCTCCTGGAAAATCGGTCCAACACCCAAGTGCCCAGCTTCTTCAGCCGCAGGCAGGAACCTCAGTCCCAGGGAATCGATGCCCTGGTACAGACCTGGCCATAGGAAGCTCTATTATACGCCTTCCCCCCGTGGCCCCTATTGGGCGCAATCATCCACAAGATAGAACACCACAAGGGACCAGTACTTCTAGTGGCCTCGGACTGGCCAAGAAGACCGTGGTATGCAGACATGCGAAATCTGCTGACAGGGAGCCCCCTCTCGCTACCGCCACACAGGGCCCTGCTCCAACAAGGGCTGATCCTCCACGAGGATCCATCTCAATTCTCTCTTTCGGTCTGGCCATTGAGAGGACTCGCCTGAGGAAGAGCGGATACTTCGGGGCAGTAATTGACACCCTGCTCCAAGCACGCAAGTTGTCCACATCCCTAACATACATAAGGAGTTGGAGGGCATTCGAAGCCTGGTGTGAGGACCCATGACATCATTCCATGCTCAGTCAAAATTCCTGCGAGTTTGAAATTCCTGCAGAATGGACTAGAGATGGGATTGGCTCTGAACTCCATCAAGGTACAGGTGGCCATATTGTCATGCTACGGTACCAAGAGCGAGAGTGGCAGTCTAGCCTCTCACCCGGATGTGTCCTGCTTTTTGAAAGGAGTCAAGCAGATCCGACCACCCCTAAAGTGGCCGGTGTCTCTTTGGAACCTCAACCTAGTCCTAGATTTATTAGCAGAAGCTTCCTTAAGACCTCTTCGCGGCCTGTCTTTCCAACTATTAACATTGAAGACAGCCTTCCTGGTGGCAGTCTGTTCTGCCCGTCATATCTCCGAGCTACAAGCACTGTCCTGCCGGGAGCCGTTCCTCAGACTCACCACGGGAGCCATCCAGTTATGCACGGTCCCGTCCTTCCTCCCCAAAGTGGTTTCTCACTTTCATCTCAACCAATTCATCTCGCTACCATCGCCAGATGAGCATAACAATTCGGAAGAGTCTCGCAGTCTACGCCACCTCAACGTCGGCAGACTCCTAGTCCAATACCTAGAATGGTCGGAATCCATGCGAAAGACAGACCATCTATTCGCCCTTCACAGCTGGAAGAAGCAAGGGGAAGCGGCCTCGCAAGCAACCATAGCCTGCTGGATCAAAGAAGTCATCAAGGTGGCCTACGTAGAAGCAGGCAAGCCACCACCTTTACAAGTCAAGGCCCATTCCAATATTGCATAGGCAGTGTCCTGGGTGGAAACCAAGATGCTGTTACCCGCCGAGATCTGTTGGACAGCAACATGGTCCTCCATCCACACCTTCTCCAGGATTTACCGCCTGGATGTTCAGGCTCGAGAGGACACAGCATTTGCAAGGGCAGTATTAAGTGGGCCGCGGGCAGCCTCCCACCCGGTTCGGGAGTAGCTTTTATACATCCCATTGGTCCTGAGTCCATCTGCTACATGCTAGGAAATGGAGAAATTACTTACCTGATAATTTCGTTTTCCTTAGGTTAGACAGATGGACTGGGCATCCCACCCATAGCTGCCATTATTCATGAAATTCTTGGGTGACATCCCTGAGAGTGAGTGATTCACGGGTAAGCCATGCTTTCCTTCAACAAGGACACCCATCCTCCTGGGTGTCGATGTTTCTCAGTTGAGGTCACTGGTGGTCTCCAGCTATAACCAATTCAACCAGTTCAAAGTAATCTCTTGTTACAATGTAAAATAGGGCAGCTCCGGCTCTATTCAACCTGTTTTCTGGAAACCGATGTGATATCTCGATCGAATGTCGGTATACAAAAGAAATAAATAAATAAAATAAATAATCAAGTTAACCAAGTTATAAAGTTAATCAAGTTATCCAAGTTGTTCAAATTATTCAGTCATGCAAATATCCACAATTGCTTTTCGAGGAGAATACTGAAGAGCTGGACTTCCTGCAGGGGTATATATACTAGGGCTGACGTCAGATTGAAATCTGATCAGTCTCTAACTGCTATCAGGAGTACACTATACCCATTGGTCCTGAGTCCATCTGTCTACACTAAGGAAAATGAAATTATCAGGTAAGTAATTTATCCATTAGTTAAGGGTTTATTAATGATACATATATTAAACATACACAGATAAAAATATTGGAATCCATATATAGGTATGCTGTTATTGGTGTAGATTTCAATAAGCAAATCGATATCATCCTATTTCAAGTGTTTGAAAAGCCAGGTTTTTAAGGCTGTTTTTAAAGGCTTTAACATCAGATATTACTGAGATTTTCTGACGTTGAGTTCCATAATTTCAAACCTGTGACAGATATTGCTCTCTTTGACCTCACTAAGGTAGGTACGGTATAACGAGGGAACTTCCAGTTTCCTTAATATCCTGGTATGTATCCCTTCTGGCCCCTTGGCTTTATTTTTAGTTTAGTTGCTCACAAACACACTTTTTTCAAAAATTTATCTCACTTTCAATCCTAATTGTGTTCATTTTATGTAATGCTGCTCTAGCTCTTGCTCAGTGAACACAAAAGAGAAATATTAGATAAGTAATTATACTTTTCCTGGCGTGTAGCCAGATGGACTCAGAACGAATGGGTATAGTATGCTCGTGCTAACAGTTGGAGACGGATCTGACGTCAGCACAGGTGTATATATACCCCCACAGGAAGCGTAGCAACTTAGTAATTTTCGTCTCCAAAGCAGTTTGGAGAGCCTGCACGCTCGCGGAGCGTGTTTTCCAAATCTACTTTCTACTTTTCTTTTTCTAACAACTTCTACAGCATCGAGCCTCGCACTCCTGCGGTGATACCCTAAGGTCCCTCCCCCAGTAGAGTTTCCCGGGGTGATTTCTGTGATCCCCCGGAGGTTAAAGTCCTCGGTCCGGTGGCCGAATCGCGGCAGGGACACAGCCCCCGGGCGAGGTTCGGGTGAGGCTTTCGAGGCGCCTCGGACCCGGCGTGGACGAGGCAGCGGGTGCATATCCTCAAACGCGGCGGTGAAGGTATTCCCCTCTCCCACCGCAGCCGGAGACCGCCCGGGTTCCAGCTGGGAAGCGCCGAGGATCAGGTAAGGTGTATGGCTTTTACTTCTGGTCTCCGAGGATCGGCGGCGTGGCACGCCGTGGAGGGCGCCATTTTGTGGCCTTGTTCAGGTATTGAGCACCCGTAATAGGCGCATATTCTATTCCTCCTTGTGCGTATATTGCTAACCCTTATTGCTAAGCGCATGTTGAATACCGTTAAGCGTAACCGCTTATTGCTGAGAGCATATTGAATGACATTGAGCGAATATTGCTAACCGCTTATTGCTGAGAGCATATTGAATGACATTGAGCGAGTATTGCTAACCGCTTATTGCTGAGAGCATATTGCATACCATTGAGCGTGTATTGCTAACCGCTTATTGCTGAGAGCATATTGAATAACATTGAGCGTGTATTGCTAACCGCTTATTGCTGAGAGCATATTGAATTACATTGAGAGTATATTGCATATTGTTGCCGCATATTATTATTCTGCGCCTGTTGTGCTCAGCGCATATTGCTGCCGCATATTATTATTGGGCGCCTGTTGTATTAAGCGCATATTGCTGCCACATATTAGTATTAAGCGCCTGTTGTGCTAAGCGCATATTGCTGCCACATATTATTCAATGGAACAGAACGCCTCAGCGTCTTCAGCGGGGGCGCCTCCTGCCTCCGGCATTAAAGCCCTCGGCCTCTGCTCCGCATGCCAGCTTAGAGCCACGCACAGTGAAGAGCCAGACTCCCTATGTGCCCAATGTGACTTTACAGATTGCTTCTAACTTGTGTCAGCGCTGCTCAGATGCTAAGGGAGAGTTGTCTTCCTCGGATTTTGCTAAGCCTGGTTCCTCTCATTCTGATGATGGGTTGGTCACGGCCTTGACTGGGGGGACACCAGACCTTGCTTTTCCCTTCACTGGCTCCTCCGCAGGCGAGGGCGGTTCTGTCGACCAGTTCCTTCAGGGCTTGGTCTGGACCCGGCTGCTTTGTCTTGGGTGGAATTTTTTTCAAGGCTTACAAACCTTTCTTCAGGTGCAGTCTTTCGCTTCCCCCATTCCTATCTGGTCAGACCCTCGGCTGGTGGCTCCTCCCTCTTCTAATCCTACACTTAAGCGCCGAAATTCGCCTTGTCTCCCTGCGGGGGTTCCCAATAGGAATCCGGATGACACTGATGATCCTGATTCCCTGGAATATGGGGAAATTCCTCAAGGGCTGGAACTTTCATAGAGATGAACTGCCGGTCCTGATTTCCCAGACCTTGAAATAGCTGGGTGTCCCTGGTTCAGATGCCATGTCTGAGCCTAGGAAGAATCCCATTTTGGTTTCCTTTCATATAGCCTCTTGTTTTTTCCCTGTGACGGATGTCATTCAGGAATTGATTGATCTTGAATAGGACACCCCAGAGGCAAATTTTAAAGGAGTTCTGACATTAAAAGGCCTGTACCCCCTGGATCGAGCTGTGAGAGAGCGTTTGTGTTTTCCTAAAGTGAATGCACTGGTATGTGCCATCTCTAAGCAGACAACTATCCCATCGAGGGAGGAGCGGCCTTGAAGGATGTACATGATAGAAGGATTGAGGCTATTTTTAAGCAAGCCTTTGAGGTAGTGATGATGACTTTACAGATTGCTTCCTGTTGCACCCTAGTGGCATGATCTTGTTTGCTTCTCTCTCAGGAGGTTGATGAGTCTGGAGGGAATTCCAGAGTGGTTATGGAGCCTGCTTCCGCCTTTTTAGCAGACGCTGACTGTGATTTGGTGCGTATTTCAGCCAGAGGAGTGGCTTTGGTATAGTGGCTAAATTTTAACTCTAGTTGTGAAATTGGTCAGCTGACACAGTCTCCAAAGCTAATCTTACAAAGCTGCTCTTTAAAGGCTCGCTCTTTTTTGGGAGCGAGTTGGAGAAACTGGCCAGTAAGTAGGGTGAGTCTTCAGTTCCTCGGATGTTGGAAAATAAGAAGTTACAGCGCCCCTTTGTTATGAGAGGTCATCTCGGGGGTTCCAGGTGGTTTCGTCCCTACAAAGAGTCGACCTTTCAGTGGTCTTAGTCCTTTCATCCCCGACAGTCCAAGCAGGAGTGGGCTTGGGTGGTGGACCTTTCCGAGCTTCAGAATGAGGGTTTGCCGACCCAACTTCTGGAACAAGAGATAGGGGGATGTCTCTCTTTTTTTATCAGAAGTGGGTCGAGATTACAATTGGACCAGTGGGTCCTGGAGGTGATATGAGAAGGATATGTGCTAGAATTTTGCAGTATTCCTCAGGATGTGTTCATGGTGCCCCCTTTGCCACTCCCCGCAGAAGAGGCAAGCAGTGGAGTTCACGCTTCAAAGGCTCCTCAGGCTGAAGCTGTGGTTCCGGTGCACAAGTCTCAAAAACGTATGGGCGATATTCCATTTATTTTGTTGTGCCCAAGAAGGGAGGGCTCCTTTCGTCCCATCCTGGATCTTGAGGGTCAACCGTCATTTGAAGGTGACTCATTTTTGCATGGAAACCTTACGCTCTGTGATAATGGCGGTGCAGTTGGAGGAATTTCTGAATTCCTCGGATCTGTCAGAGGCTTACCTTCATATTCCCATCCGATTGGAACACCAATGCTTTCTATGCTTTGCGGTGTTGGGGTGTCATCATCAGTTTCGGGTGCTGCCCTTTGGTCTATCCACCGCTCCCAGAACATTTTTCAAAGGTTATGGTGGTAGTAGTGGTGGCCTTGCGAAAAGACATGATCCTGGTGCACCTGTATTTTGACGAGTGGCTGATTATAGCCAAGTCTCAGGAAGCGAGCTGCTTGGTGACACGCAAGGTGATCTTCTTATTGCAGGAGCTAGGTTGGGTGGTGAACCTGACCAAGAGCAATCTTCAGCCATCCCAGTTGTTGGAGTATCTGGGGGTCTGGTTTGAAATGGGGCAGGACAGAGTTTTCATACCGGAAGTTTGGATCGAGAAATTGATGTCTCAAGTGCGTCAGTGTGGTCCTACTTGGCGGTTACCCTGGAAGTGGTGCTGTGGGCAAGGGCATATATGCATCCTCTTCAGCACTGTCTGCTGTCTCATTGGAACCCGCAGTCTCAGGAATATGTGGTTTGGCTCCACTTGCCAATGGAAATCTGATCCCACCTCCAGTGATGGTTGCAGGATGATCATCTGAGAAAGGGAGTTCCTTTGACTTCTTTGACCTGATGGGTACTAATGACAGATGTGAGTCTCTATGGTTGGGAAGTTCACTGTCGGGAGTTAATGGCCCAAGGGCGTTGGAATGCCGAAGAATCCCACTGAAACATCAATCACCTGGAAGCCTGAGCAATACGATTGGCATGCTTGCAGTTCAGCCACAGGCTGTGGGATCAAGCAGTTAGCGTGATGTCAGACAATGCAACGACAGTGGCTATATCAATCACCAGGGTGGAACCAAGAGCCAGCAAGTGTTGCAAGAAATAAACCAGCTTATAGAATGGGCGGAAGGTCATCTGCAGATGATCTCGGCCTCTCACATTGCAGGAAAAGACAACGTAAGAGCGGACTTTCTCAGCAGGGAGAGTCTGGACCCAGGAGAATGGGTGTTGTCAGCTGAAGCGTTTCAGTTGATTGTGGATTGCTGGGGCCTTCCATTCCTAGACCTGCTGGCGACTTCTCGCAATGCAGAGGTTCCTCGATTCTACAGTTGCAGTAGAGGACCATGGTCCCTGGGAATAGATGCTCTCGTTCAGATCTGGCCAGAAGACAGATTGCTTTATGTCTTTCCTCCATGGCCCTTGCTGGGCAGGATAATTAGCAAGATCAAAGGCCACTCCTTGTGGCACCGGACTGGCCCAGGCGTCCGTGGTATGCAGATTTGCAAAGACTCCTGGTGGAGACCCCCTTCACTTTTTGCCGCACATGGATCTGTTACAGCAGGGACCAGTTCTCCATGAAGATTCAACTTGGGTCTGCCTGATGGTTTGGCTCGAGAGGGCTCGCCTGTTAAAGCGTGTTTATTCCTTTGCTGTGATTGCCACCTTACACCGTGCTCACAAGTTCTCCCCTTCCTTGGCTTATGTACGGGTTTGGAGAGTTTTTTGAGGCCTGGTGTGAGAAGCGGGTTATTCTTCCCCGTTCATTTAAGATCTCACTCATTCTGGATTTTTTGCAGGATGGGTTGAATAAAAAATTGGCTCTTAATTCCCTGAAGGTGCAGATTGTGGCTCCTGCCTGTTTCAGAGGCCCAGTGAATCGTGTTTCCTTATCTCATCCTGAAGTGGCCTCCCTTGAGATTACTGGTTCCATTGTGGAGTCTTAACTTGGTGCTAGATTTTTTGGCGGGCCCTATGTTCCCACTGCTGCGTAGCCTTTCCTTGCTGTTGTTGATCTTGAAGACTGTATTCCTGGTGGCTATATGATCAGTGCGTCAAATTTCTGGGCTGCAGGCCTTTTCTTGCCAGGAGCCTTTCTTTCGGATGACTCTGGGGGCATTACAGCTGCCTTCTGTAATGGCAGGACCATTATTATGGAACACATTACCACTAGAATTAAGACTAATGAAAGAAATAAAACTCTTCAAAAAAGGCTTAAAAACATGGCTCTTCAAAAAAGAATTTCACAGTGAGGTAACGGAATAACACATACACAAAGCAGGAATTCACCAAGAAAAAGCAGTATTGCTTTCTTTTGTTATTTTCTCACAATATAAGTATTAAATTATAAAGACAGTTAATAGTAAATGGTAATCACACCCTTTCCCATTTAGAGTATATTATCAAACTATGTAACTGTATAATAATGGCACCCTTTGGATAAATTAGAAACCACATATTTGTGCCTAACTGTAAACCGTTGTGATGGTGCTCTACTATACGATGGTATAGAAAAAGTTTTAAAATTAAAAAAAAAAAAAAAATCCTTCTTGTTCAAGGTAGTCTCGGACATTCATTTGAATCAATCCGTCTCCTTGCCATCCCTGGATGACGTCCAGGATGCTGAGGAATATCACCTCTTGCTCTCCTTGGATAACAGGCGACTTGTCACGCAGTATCCTTTTCGAAAGACAGATCACCTATTTGTTCTCACAGGACAAGCAGGATGGTAGTCCTCACATATGGGTGACATCATCAGGATGGAGCCCAGTCACGGAACATAGAAACGTAGAAATGACAGCAGAAGAAGACTAAACGGCCCACCCAGTCTGCCCAGCAAGTTTTGCACCTTTTTTTTCTCTGTTACTCTTGGCTCTTAGTAACCTTTTGGTTCTATTTCCCTTCCACCCCCACCATTAATGTAGAGAGCAGTGTTGGAACTGCATCTAAGTGAAATATCTAACTTAGTTAGGGGTAGTAACCGCCGCAATAAGCAAGCTACACAAGCTATACTTAGGGAATAGCTACTGCTATTAATTGCATCAGTAGCATGGGTTCTTCTTAGTGTTTGGGTAATTGCCAGGTTCTTGTGGCCTGGTTTTGGCCTCTGTTGGAAACAGGATGCTGGGCTTGATGGACCCTTGGTCTGACCCAGAATGGCAATTTCTTATGTTCTTATGCTTATTTGTTTACCCAGACTATGTAATTCAGTCCTTGTTGGTTGTTGTCTGTATATAGATACACTTTTCTTCATTCCCCCTGCCGTTGAAGCAGCGAGCGATGCTGGATATGTGTGAAGTATCAGTCTTTCTTTTGTCAAAAGTTTCTTTTGTCAAAGTTTCTAGAACTTTGACTGGCTCCTACTGGGCATGCCCAGCATGGCACTAACCCTGCATCCAGCAGGGGTCCCCCTTCAGTCTTCTTTTTCTGCGCAGCAGTAGCCACGCAGGTTAAGGAGCTCTCCAGAGATTCCTGATAGGAATTTTCTTCACGGAACTTCTTTCAAAATTTTCAAAAACTTCTACCCCATAGAGTTCCCCTATCGATATCCATACTCCGCGGTTGAAAGATAAGGCTTTACCCTCGTTTGTGGTCAATTCCCATTGAGTTTTCCCTTCAGGGCCTACCGGCCATCGACCGCACCGTGGCTAAATTTTTGTTGAAGCCATGGTGTCAGGTTTTCGTCAGTGCCCCGATTGTCCTCAGACAATGTCCATCACAGACCCGCATAGAGTTTTATTGTGCTTGGGGGTCCGACCATGACATCCTAACTTGCACCAAATGTGCCCAAATGATGCCGAAGGGCCGTTAGGTCTGCTTAGAGAAGATGGAGTTTCTGTTTTCATTCAAAACCCCTGACTCCATCGACCGCTTCGATTTCGTCTGAGCCGGTGCCATCGACCTCTCGCCAGGAGTGGGACACCAGTGCTGCCCAACCGGCAACTACTACTCCAAAGGTGTTGACTTCTTCCTCATCGCCTCAGGAAAAGGACCGAGGAGAACATCGTGAAAAGTGTCGACACCTCCATCAGAAGGCTTAGTCCGCTGATCCAGGCAAGCCCTCGGCGTTGACAGAGCCACCAACAAAGAAATCCTGTCCAGAGAAGGCCCCATCCTCCTCTGCGACTGGGTCACTGAGGCGTTCCCCATCTTCATCTGTGCAGGGAGCTGCGACTCCACTTTTACCAGTGGACCCTCCGGCTACGCCACTGTTGCCTCCCACTCCGGAGCTGGGGCTACATGCCCCAGGCTTCTGCGAGAAATTGGATCGGATGATCCAAGAGGCCATCAGTAAGGCACCTCGGCTTCCAACCTCCATCGGCACCAACACCAATGCCAGCCCCAGTCATCGACCCGATGCCCAGGGTGCTTGTACCGCGTTTAGGCAGACTGGATGTGCTGATCGGTGCTCTTGTACCGGTGGAACCGAGAGTACCGAAATGTCCACCGCCTTCCACGCTGATACCTTTGTCATCGGAAGATGAAGAAACACCGATACCCATACTGCCGCCTGGAATCTTGCCACCGACTCACCTATCGATGTCACCGGTTCATCGGTACCTTTATTGCCATCGGTACCACTTTCGTCCTCAGTTGCTGCCATCGATGCCGTCTGTGCCTCCTCCGGTACCATCGATGCCTAGGCCTGATCCTTCAGGACTAGAGCCATTTCTTCCCTCTGGTGATCCTATGGGAGCTGGGGATCAACCTTATGATCCTTGGACCGATGACTTTGCCTTCAGAGCCCTCTCCCCCTGAGGAAAGATTTATTTATTTATTTATTTTATTTATTTAAAGGTATTTATATACCGTTTTTTAAAATAAAATTTTATCAAAACGGTTTACAACATGTTAAAAATAAAATAAAAATAAAATATAACTAAAATAAATTTAAATACATAAATTTGACTAAATAGCTAGATGATAACTAGCTAAAAACAAATTATTAATTAAAATTAAAATAAAATAAAGGTAGCGTGCCTTGAGCAAGGAGGGCAGGGAGGGTAAAAAGGGGAACGATAGGGGAAGGGAGAAGTTAAAGTGACATGTAACTGATGAGAGAAATTTGGGAGATGAAGTTTCATTTATGATCAGGGGGTTGCTTAGTGGAAGTATTAAATGCTTGTTGAAAGAGGAATGTTTTTAGAGCTTTTTTGAAATGATGAGGATTTGATATTAAGCGAAGAGGGTTGGGTAGTGAGTTCCAGAGTGATGGTCCTGCTACTGAAAAAGCTCTTTTCCTGGTGATGTCTAATCTGGCCTGTCGTGGTGATGGAATGTCTAAGAGATTTTGAGTAAGTGATCTTAAGTGTCGGGTGGGTTTGTAAATACGGAGTAAGGTGCAAAGCCAGGTGGATGAGGAATTATTAATTAGACTGTGAATGATTGAGATTACTTTATATTTTATCCTGTACTTTATGGGTAGCCAATGAAGAGAATGTAGGATGGGTGTAATATGATTGCGAATGGAGGTACCGGATAATAAGCGAGCAGCACTATTTTGAACTCTCTCCTCCAGAAGATATCTACATAGAAACATAGAAATGACGGCAGAAGAAGGCCAAACGGCCCATCCAGTCTGCCCAGCAAGCTTCACACTTCTTTTTTATCATACTTATCTGTTTCTCTTGACTCTTAGTAACCTTTGGTTCTATTTCCCTTTCACCCCCACCATTAATGTAGAAAGCAGTGATGGAGCTGCATCCAAGTGAAATATCAAGCTTGATTAGTTAGGGGTAGTAACCGCCGCAATAAGCAAGCTACACCCATGCTTATTTGTTTACCCAGACTATGTTATTCAGCCCTTATTGGTTGTTTTTCTTCTCCCCTGCCGTTGAAGCAGAGAGCTATGCTGGATAGGCGTGAAGTATCAGTTTTTCTTCTCCCCTGCCGTTGAAGCAGAGAGCTATGCTGGATAGGCGTGAAGTATCAGTTTTTTCTTCTCCCCTGCCGTTGAAGCAGAGAGCTATGCTGGATATGCGTGAAGTATCAGTTTTTCTTCTCCCCTGCCGTTGAAGCAGAGAGCTATGCTGGATATGTGTGAGGTATTAGTTTTTCTTCTCCCCTGCCGTTGAAGCAGAGAGCTATGCTGGATATGCATTGAAAGTGAAGTATCAGGCTTATTTGGTTTGGGGTAGTAACCGCCGTAAAAAGCCAGCTACTCCCCGCTTTGTGAGTGCAAATCCTTTTTTCCACATTTCCTCTTGCCGTTGAAGCTTAGAGCGATGTTGGAGTCACAGTAACCGTGTGTATGTTTATTGAATAAGGGTATTATCTCCAGGCAGTAGCCGTCATTCTGGTGAACCACCCACTCTTCATTGATGTCCTCTTGACTTTATGGATCCACAGTGTTTATCCCACGCCCCTTTGAAGTCCTTCACAGTTCTGGTCTTCACCACTTCCTCCGGAAGGGCATTCCAGACATCCACCACCCTCTCCGTGAAGAAATACTTCCTGACATTGTTTCGGAGTTTTCCTCCCTGAAGCTTCAAATCATGACCCCTGGTTCTGCTGATATTTTTCCTACGGAAAAGGTTTGTCATTGTCTTTGGATCATTAAAACCTTTCAAGTATCTGAAAGTCTGTATCATATCACCTCTGCTCCTCCTTTCCTCCAGGGTGTACATATTTAGATTCTTCAATCTTTCCTCATAAGTCATTCGATGAAGACCTTCCACCTTTTTGGTTGCCCTTCTCTGGACTGCCTCCATCTTGTCTCTGTCTCTTCGGAGATACGATCTCCAGAACTGAACACAGTACTCCAGGTGAGGCCTCACCAAGGACCTGTACAAGGGGATAATTACTTCCCTTTTCTTATTCGATATTCCTCTCTTTATGCAGCCCAGCATTCTTCTGTCTTTAGCTATCGCCTTGTCACAGTTTCGCTGACTTCAGATCATTAGACACCATCACCCCAAGGTCTCTCTCCTGCTCTGTGCATATCAGCCTTTCTCTCCTCATCGAATACAGTTCATTCGGATTTCCACTCCCCATATGCATGACTCTGCACTTCTTGGCATTGAATCTCAGCGACCACTCTTCCAGCTTCCTTAAATCCTGTCTCATTCTCTCCATTCCTTCCGGTGTGTCCATCTGTTGCAGATCTTAGTGTCATCTGCAAAAAGACCAACCTTACCTTCTATCCCGTCCGCAATATCGCTCACAAAGATATTGAACAGGACTGGTCCCAACCGTTCCTTGCGGTACACTGCTTAAAACCGCTCTCTCTTCAGAGAGAGTTCCATTTACCATCACACATTGTCTTCTGTCCGTCAACCAGTTTGCAATCCAGGCCACCACCTCGGCACTCACTCCTAAGCTTCTCATTTTATTCACCAGTCTCCTGTGCGGGACCGTGTCAAAAGCTTTGCTGAAATCCAAGTAGATGACATCGAGTGCTCTTCCTCGATCCAATTCCTTGGTTACCCAGTCAAAAAAGTCAATCAGATTTGTCTGACAGGATCTTCCAATGGTGAATCCTTGCTGCCTCTGGTCCAGCAATTCTCCCGACTGTAGATAGTTCACTATTCTCTCAACAGTGACTCCATTACTTTTCCCACCACCGAAGTGAGGCTAACCGGTCTGTAGTTACCAGCCTCTTCTCTGTTCCCACTCTTGTGAAGCGGGACCACCACCGCTCTCCTCCAATCACTCGGCACCACTCCCGTTTCTAGGGATCTATTGAACAGATCACACAGTGGACCCGCCAGCACATCTCTGAGCTTCCTCAGTATTCTGGGATGAACTTCATCAGGCCCCATTGCTTTGTCCACTTTCAGTTTCACCAGCTCTTCCCATACATTTTCTACTGTAAATGGAGTTACATCTACTCCACTCCCCTCCAGTTTCTTGTTAACTAGCGACGGTCCTCCTTTATTAATTTTATTAATAATCTCCTTTATTAATTTCATAAAGGAAATGTCTGAAACGATTCCATTTCAGCTTCAGACAGAAGAAGACTCGAGGCACAAGATGCTGGAAGTACTCCAGTTTCTTGATGCCCCAAAGGAAATCATGTCTCTTCATGTTCCTGAAATCCTAATTGACCTGCTGAAAAGGAATTGGGAGCACCTGTCAACCGAAAGACAGATGCCACCTACCTTGTCCAGACAGCCCCTGGGTTTCAAAGAACACAGCTGGATCATCATTCTGTGGTTCTGGAGTCAGCCCAGAAGAAGGCACGACATTCTAAACCTCATTCTTCCATACCTCCAGGGAAAGAACAGGGGTCCCTTGATGCTTTTGGCAGGTGTGTCTTCCACGGCTAAATGCTCATTTCTCTCATTGCTTCCTACCAGTTATTCATGACCCAGTATAAAAGGGAGTTGTTCAAGAAGATCCAAGATTGAATCTTTACCAGAACAATTCCAGGATTTACTTCATGCTCTGGCTCAGAAATGCCTAGATGCTAGCAAGCATGAGGTCCGCGCTGCCTATGATATTTTGACACTGCCTCCAGAGTGTCTGCAGCAGGGATTAGTGCAAGAAGGTGGGCCTGGCTGAAGTCCTCAGACTTTGGCTGGTAAGCCTGAGTCCACTGGGACTTTAGAGTCCACTGCATGACTCTCATGGCGAGGTGTGTAATGAGGGTTGCTCTGCTAACTGGTCCTGCACCTCTGAGGACCAGAGGTGCAGGACCAGTTAGCAGACCTACCCTATGCTGGAGATAATCTCTTCGAGGACAAAATCCAGGAAACAGTGGCACAGCTAAAGGACCACCATGAAACAGTGCCAGCTTTCCTCAGTACCCTCCGATTTCCCGTCCACTTCTAAGAGGACATTCCGAAGGGACTCTAAGCGACCATCTTTCAAGCCACGGAGATGATATCCTCCTGCCTCTCAAGGTCATCCTTTCAGGCCTTACCAGAATGGTCAGCCCAGGCAAGCCCGACCTCAGAAGACCCAGCCATCCCCTCAACCAGGCCCAGCTGCTGGATTTTGACTCCTCGCTGGAGAGCATAAGCCAACCTCCTCTACCATCTGTACCAATCGGCAGTCGACACTGGCATTTTACCAACATATGGCACATGATTACTTCAGACCAGTGGGTACTTGCTGTACTGACCCAAGGCTACCACTTCAACTTCCTGTCGGTATCAGGAGACTTCCCACCTTGGCCGACGTGGAGCTCAACTGATCACTCATCTCTTCTGGAAGAGGAGGTATCAACCCTCCTGAAATTCCGGGCAATAGAACCAGTGCCCTTCTCCCGGCAGGGGCAGGGGTTCTATTCCAGGTATTTCCTCATCCCAAAAAAGTCAGGTGGCATTCGTCCAATACTGGACCTGCGTGCCTTAAATATCTTCAGAGGGAGAAGTTCAGGATGGTGACCTTGGGTTCTCTACTGCCTCTTCTATAAAGAGGGGATTGGCTTTGCTCTCTAGATCTACAAGATGCGTATACAAACATCTCGATTACTCCGTCCCACCACAAATTCCTTCGTTTCCTAGTCTGCCCCTGGCATTTTCAGTACGGTACTGCCGTTCGGCCTATCATCCGCTCCTCGAGTCTTCAAGTGCCTCGTAGTGGTCGTGGCCTACCTGAGATGTCAGGGCGTCCATGTCAAACCTTATCTCGATGATTGGCTGATAAGGGCTCCGACTCAGAGGGATGCATTAACCCCCTTATGGCTAACTATCCATACATTGCTGTCTCTCGGATTTCTGATCAACTACCCCAAGTCCAGCCTAGTTCCATCTCAAAACTTATCCTTCATAGGAGCCGACCTGGACACCATGCAGGCAAAAGCATTCTTCCCTCAGGATCGAGCTCGTACTCTCATATCTCTCGCAAAATGCCTCCAGAATCGGCGTTATTCGACAGCTCATCATTTTCTTATTTTGCTGGGTCATATGGCGTCCACTGTGCATGTCACTCCAATGACACGCCTCGCCATGAGAGTCATGCAGTGGACTCTAAAGTCCCAGTTGACTCAGGCTTACCAGCCAATGTCCAGCATTGTCCACGTTACCAAGCAGCTCCGCCTGTCGCTGTCCTTTCAGGTTCCAGAGCCTCAAATTGTCCTAACGACAAACACCTCCAATCTAGGTTGGGGTGCTCATGTTGGCAGCCTACAGACTCAGGGTTTCTGGCCTTCAGAGGAAGCCAAACATCAGATACATTTCTTGGAACTTCGAGCGATCAGATATGCCCTCAGAGTCTTTCAGGATTGCCTCTCAGACAAGACCATTCTGATTCAAACAGACAACCAGGTAGTGATGTGGTACATTAACAAACATGGGGGAATGGGCTCCTACCTTCTCTGTTAGGAAGCTTCACAGATATGGGCATGGGCTCTTTCCCACTCGCTGTACCTCAGAGCGACCTACTTGGCGGGCGTGGACAATGTTCTGGCAGACAGGTTGAGCCGGACCTTCCATCCGCACGAATGGTCTCTCAACCCTTCCAACGTTGGGGGTATCCACACATAGACCTCTTTGCATCCATCCACAACCGCAAAGTAGAGAACTTCTGCTCCCTCACTCGCAGCCGCCACTTACAGCCGAGGGACACTTTCGCCCTCTCATGCTCCAGCTGTCTCCTCTACGCGTACCCTCCACTTCCACTCATATCAAAGATTCTTGTGAAGTTACGAAGGGACAAGGACTTAATGATTCTGATAGCCCCACACTGGCCACGTCAAGTCTGGTTCACAATCCTCAAGGATCTATCAGTTCGCTGGCGCATCGCTCTAGGGGACAATCCGCTCCTGATAACTCAGAACGACGAGCGCCTACGCCACCCCAACCTTCAGGCCCGGTCGCTGATGGCCTGGAAGTTGAAAGGTTAATACTACAACCCCTTAACCTTTCAGAGTCGGTATGCCGTGTCTTGGTAGCTTCATGAAAGCCTTCCACGAGACACTCTTATCGTTCCAAGTGGAAAAGGTTTACAGTCTGGTGCATGTCCATGTCCATAGACCCGTTCACCTGTTCCACTGCTAAGTTTCTGGACTATCTCTGGCATCTGTCAGAATCAGGCCTGAAAACTTCCTCTATAAGAGTGAATGTCAGTGCGGTAGCTGCCTTCTACAACTGAGTAGGAGATGTCTCTCTTTCGACACAGCCCTTAGTCACACGTTTCATGAGAGGGTTGCTCCACCTAAAACCTCCATTGCGTCCTCCGGCTCCCGCTTTGAACCTTAACGTGGTCTTAGGGCGGCTCATGAAACCTCCGTTCAAGCCTCTGCACTCCTGTGATCGCCGCTATCTCACCAGGAAAGTAATCTTTCTTCTCGCTATAACATCTGCTCATAGAGTTAGTGAATTACAGACATTAGTCACCTACCTGCCTTACACTAAAATTCTACATGACAGAGTGGTTCTCCGTACACACCCTATGTTTTTACAAAGGTAGTGTCGGAATTTCATCTTAATCAATCCATCATCTTACCTACTTTCTTCCCAAGGCCCCATTCAAACCCAGAAGAAAAGGCTCTACATTTTCTAGACTGCAAATGTGCCCTAGCCTTTTATCTGGAGTGCATATCAGCCCACAGAAAGTCCACTCAATTATTTGATTCTTTCAATAACATCAAATTGGGAAATCCAGGGGAAAACAGACCCTTTCCTCCTGGTTGGTGGACTGTATCTTTTTGCTACCAGCAAGCAGACATTCCGCTACAAGACTGTGAAAGCACATTGTTAGGGCCGTGGCAACCTCTGTGGCACACCTTCGCTCGGTGCCACTTGTTGATATTTGTAAGTCTGCGACCTGGCGTTCTCTCCATATTCCCTGGACGAAACATACAAGAAAACAGCAACCTATCTCATGGCAATCAAACAATTGCTAACCAAATTGAAACTCATAATAAACATTGAAAAAACAGAGATGATAATTCTTGACAGAAAAACCAAACCAACACCCCCACCACCCTTAATTATAGAGAATCAAATAACTGCAATCTCCCCGATCTCGCATGCACGCAATCTTGAAGTCATCATAGACAGCGAACTCTCATTCAAAAATCACATCACAACAAAAATAAAAGAAGAATACCTAAAATTACTAACCCTGAGACGCATAAAACCCTTCCTAACCCAAGAGGACTTCAGAACAGTATAACAACTTCTCATTCTCTCCATACTCGACTACTGCAACTCTCTACTACTCGGACTACCTCTATCCACCATCCGTCCCCTCCAGATTCTACAAAACTCAGCAGCCAGACTACTCACCAGAACCAAAAAACACAAGCACATAACCCCAGTTCTTACATCCCTACACTGGCTTCCAATCAAATACTGAATTGACTACAAAATATTAACCATTGAACACAAACACATACATGAAGAACGAAATGACTGGCTAAGTGAAGCGATTAAAACACACATACCACAAAAATCCTCCACTCTGCCGACAAAGGACTCCTGGCAATCCCCCCCACCCCCTCCTGGCCGAGCCTCACAACTAACATCAATATATGAACGTGCTATCTCCCTCGCAAGCCCCCAACTACGGAATACACTATCGACTGAACTAAGACTACAACTTAGCCAAAAAACATTCAAAAAAGAACTGAAAACATGGCTGTTCACCAAAGCCTACCAAAACGCGCACTGCCACTAACCTACCCTACACCACTCTGAAAGTTCACAAACACCCATGCTACTTGTCTAAACCATAAGTGAAACCTTGCAGGATGGTTACCCTTAACTATTTAACGTTATACTGTATTTTCTACTATTTCCTACTAACTGTTGTTCTATATTTAGACCTTTGTTACCTTTAAAAAAAATTTTTAGCACTAGAATGTACTTCCTATGAAAAATTGCTAACCATGTTAACAAAACATTAGAATTGTTAACTGTTGTGATGGCAATACCGAACGACGTTATATAAAACTCTACAATAATACTTTTGCAGCCCATTATTGCTTAGATAAGGCTGGCCGGCAAGATTCCGTTTTTGGCCAGTCTATTCTACGCAATTTCCTCTCAGCTTAACTACCCAACATCCTACCAGCGACCCGTTCAGGGTTTTCAGGATGCCCTCCTACCCAAATTCACCCCTGATGTGCCTGTTGCACGTCTTTGGGTACATTTGGTGCATTGCTTGGGCATCCTTAACTCGCTACTCACCAATATGTGAGGACTACCATCCTGCTTGCCCTGTGAGAAAGCAGAGTTGCTTACCTGTAACAGGTGTTCTCACAGGACAGCAGGATATTTGTCCTAATGAAACCCACCCACCACCCCACGGAGTTGGGTTCGCTTGCAATTTATTTTATTTTTTCGCACGTACTTCTTACTATACACGAGACTGAAGGGGGACCCCTGCTGGATGCAGGGTTAGTGCCATGCTGGGCATGCCCAGTTGGTGCCAGTCAAAGTTCTAGAAACTTTGACAAAAGTGTTCCGTGATTGGGGTCCATCCTGATGATGTCACCCATATGTGAGGACTAACATCCTGCTGACCTGTGAGAACACCTGTTACAGGTAAGCAACTCTGCTTTCTCCATGGTGGGAGTAAGCAGGACTCTTCGGCTTTGCGGGCTACCATTGCTTGTTGGATTAAGGAAGTAGTCATGGTTCCATATGTGAATGCTGAAAAGCTATTGCTTACTCAGGTTAGGGCTCATTCCACTAGGGCTCAGGCAGTGTTACGGGCGGAGGTTGTCTCCCATTGATATCTGCCAAGCTGCAACGTGTGGTCCTCCTTACACCCTTTTTCCAGGTTTATTGTCTGGATGTGCAGGCCCAGGAGGAATGCAGCCTTTGCATGTCTGGTGTTCACTGGACTGCGGGCAGCCTCCCACCCTGTTGGGAAGTAGCTTTGGTATATCCCACTGGTCCTCAGCCGCCTTTGATACTGTTAACCACTCCATGCTCCTAAACCAATTATTGAACATCGGCATAACAGGCTCAGCACTGTCCTGGTTCCACTCATTCTTGAAAAACAGAGGCTTCAAGGTAAAAATACACAGCAAAGAATCTAAACGCTACCCTTCTTCTCAAGGAGTACCCCAAGGTTCATCCCTTTCACCTACCCTCTTTAATATCTACCTCCTCCCTCTCTGCCAGCTATTAACCAACTTGAACCTTAAACACTACCTTTATGCCGACGATGTCCAGATAGTGATACCAATCAAAGAATCCATAAAAAAAACCCTCGATCTTTGGGAATATTGTCTGCAAGAAATCAACTCCCTCCTCTCCAGTATGAACTTAATCCTAAATTCTTCAAAAACGGAACTCCTTCTCATATCCTCTGAGAACCGCCAAACCCCCACAATTCCTCCAGCTAATTTACAAACAACAAAAGTAAGAGATTTGGGCGCAATCATCGATAATAGGCTTAACTTAAAAGCTTTCATAAACCAAACCACTAAAGACTGCTTTCATAAACTGCATGTTCTAAAAAGAATAAGACCACTGTTCCACAACCATGACTACAGGACTATCCTACAAGCAATAATCTTCTCCAAGTTAGACTATTGCAATTCTTTATTATTAGGTATCCCATCAGCACATACTAAACCGCTACAAATGGTTCAAAATACGGCAGCCAGAATTCTAACAAACACAAGGAGAAGAGAGCACATCTCCCCAATCCTTAAAGATTTACACTGGCTGCCAATCCATTTCAGAATTCTTTATAAGTCAATCACAATAATCTACAAAACTATCCAACAAATCGCTCCTCTCAACCTACAAATCCCTTTCATAAAGCATACATCCTCCAGACCCATAAGAGAGTACTACAAAGAGTCTCTGCAGGTACCGCCTTCCAAAACTTCCCTCCACATAACTTACAGAGATAGGGCTTTCTCCACAGCAGGACCCACTCTTTGGAACTCCATACCAACGGATCTAAGACAGGAACCCTGCTTACTGACATTCAGAAAAAGACTCAAAACATGGCTTTTCAAACAAGCCTTCCCAGACTCAGGTTAAACCCAATTCTCTCCAACATTCAACCTCCAAGCAACAATTTTCTTTTTACAACCATCCTGGCAACCTACCCTAAGCATTATCAACATCCAGAATTTTCATTATTTCTGATCTCTTCCTTATTGTTAAAAACTACATTTATTTGAATTGATCAATTCATTGTAAATCACACACTTCCCTTTTTGGAAAGTCTACCATTTTACGGGTTAATATACTATGTTAAAGTTACTATCTTTTCTTCTTCTTGCTCCTAGTTGTACAACTCCTTGTTTTATTGTAACTGCATCTATACTATGTTTAGTACATATTATCTCGTTCTCTGTTACGGTTATCACCCCATTGTTTATTGTAAACCGGCTTGATGTGACATTTTCACGAATGCCGGTATAGAAAAAATCTAAATAAATAAATAAATAAAATAAATTAGTCTGCACGCTAGGAATTGGAGAAGTTACTTACCTGATTATTTCGTTATCCTTAGTGTAAACAGATGGACTCAGCTTCCCGCCTCAGCTGCCGCATGAATGTGTCAATATTTCTCCTGTGGGGCTCATGGTCCCAAGGGATTACTGCTAAGTGTTCATCCAGTCCCTTGCTTGGGGTACCTAGAATCTTACATGAGTTCAGTGTTTATGGTTGGTTGAGTACAGTTCTGGTTACCTTTTTTTAATCATGTTTTTAAATAAGTTTTTTGCTAGTCTGTCCACAGTTGTTTTTGAAGAGAAAACTGGCAGGCTGGGGTCACTGGAGGGGGGTTTATATACTGTGACATCAGCTTGCTCCATCTCCATTTGCTGACAGGGGAGCATAAACCCACTGGTTCTGAGTCCATCTGTCTATACTAAGGAAAACGAAATTATCAGGTAAGTAATTCCTCCTCAGCCTCTACATATTCCCATCTTTATTTGTATTTATTTATTTTAAAAGAAATTCTGTACCGTCTTTTTGATCACAAAAATAATCCAAAGTGGTGTACATTTAGGAAGATACAAGTAAACCATAACAAAATTAATCCCCAAATCATCCAATATTAATACAGTATGTCACATCTCTTCTTTCAGTCTTTCTCAATGCCACTTTTGCACTTTCTCCTATCACTAACGTACCTAAAAAATGAAAAAAAGTCTTATCCCCCCATTTTATTATAATTGTTGTTTTTTCTTCCATTTGTATCGTTATGCTCCTGACTACTTTACCTGCTTCAATTAGCTTTTCCAGATATTGTTGCCTGCCTTCCTCTTTCTATGGTCACCTAATCAAAGACATTGTTTAGATTTGTCTGACAAAACCCACCTCTAGTAAAAGCATGCTACCTTGGATCTAGTAGTCTATTGGATACCAGAAACTGCATTATCCTCGATTTTAGCAGTGATGCCATTAATTTGCCCACGTCAGAGGTCAGACTAACTGACCTATAGTTCCTACCCTCCTCTTTCTACTTTTATGAATAGGAAAAACATCAGCCCTTTTCCATCCTCCGGGGACTACTCCAGACTCTAAAGAAGCATTGAAAAGGTTGGCCAGCAGAGCTGCCGGGACATCTCTAAGTCGTCTTAGTACTCTGTTTCATATCTGGCCCCATTGCTTTATGTATGTTTAGTTAGCTCCTCACAATTGATTTTCCCTCATTTCTAATCTTATTTGTGTTCATTTTATGTGATCCTCCTGCCTATTTCACAGTGAACACTGAACAGAAATATTTGTTAAGCAATTTTGCTTTTTTTCCTCCTCAGCCTCCACATATTCCTCCTCGTCACCTCTGAGTCTCAAAAGTCTACTTATGCACTTCTTCCTATTACTAACATATCTGAAAATAAGGATGTGCAATTGTTTTTGCCGAATTGGAAAATTTCAAAAAAATAGTCCAATTCGGCATGGGAAGGAGGACCCGAATCCTGAGACGGATTTTCCCTGAACTTCGGGGAAAATTCGTTGTTCAGGTTAGCACAGGGGGAGGGGCACATTTATTTAAAAAACAAAAAACCCAAACCCACCACAATCCTTCAATTCCCTGTACGTACCAGGATCATTCCAGACAGTGGGTTATGTCCCCCGTCCAGCAGATGGAGTCAGAACAAAAACTCTCAGGGGAGGTCCTATATGACCACGCCTCCCCTGACTCAACTCCCAGTATAGTTCTGACTCCAGCAGATGTGAGACAGGGGACACTGAGGTCCCCAGCATTTGATTTAGGCCTCTTGTCAGAGGGCTCAATTATAGTGGGATTTCATCCTGATAGACAGTGAGTGTTAGCGCTTGCTGACAGACCGTGGTCTTGCTCACTGTTTTTTTTCTTTCTCTCGCTCTACTTTGTCCCTGACTTGTCATCGGGCCTGGGGTAAGTGTTTCAGGATTTCTTTCCCTCGCAGGTCTTTTTAGGGACAGGTTCGTTTGCTGCAGGGAGGACTTGGGGTGTAAGTCGGTGGGGCCGACCTCTCCCCCTGCCCTAGTCGGATTCTCCCCTCCCCTCCTCAGTGGAGCGAGATCACTCCCGACCTGCGGCCCTGCGAAGCCTCATTCCCCGGGGCCGCCTCGCGTCGGGAAGTCCCATCCCCCGACATTTTTCGCCGGGTCGGTGGGAGGGGGTGAGGGCCTAGTCCCAGCCGCTATCTTCGCGCCGGTCTTTCCGCGCACGCGAGTCTGCGTTCTTCCCCCCACCTCCTCCACCTGCGCTCTGATTCAGCGCTCGGACGGCAGCAGACAGCGAGAGACCCTGGCCCGGGTGGAGCGAGTCTTCCGCGGAGGAAGACTGCCCTTCGCCGGAGGAGGCTGGCCGGCGTCAGGAGCACGTGGGGAGAAAGAGGCAGGCCCCGTTCCCGCTGAGCGCGGGAACGGCGGCCATTTTGCAGACAGCTTGTCAGGCGGGCCCGGCGGAAGATGTCGGAGAGGCCCCGCTCGCGGCGACCCTGCCTTTTTATGATCCGGGAGCGATGATGCAGCCAAATCTTCAGACCCCGGGTGGCTCGCCCGCGGGGATTCAAGCTTTTTCGCCGGAATTTATAGTCCTGATGCACAGGGCTTTTCTTCACAGCAGGGACATGCCCCTGGCTGGGGGGCCTCCGCTGCCGGCTAAGGTAGCCCGTGTGGCTGGGCCCCTGGGGGGCTTAGGCCCACAGGGGAGCGTTTCACGGGCGGGGGATGGTTCAGGGTCACCATTGGTGCCCCGACCCTCAGCGGACGTGGATCCACTCCTGGACCCGAGCGGCGAGGATCCCTCCTTGTCAGCCCAGGTGGAGGGCGACGATCCCAGGATCCTACGGATTTTCCAGGCGGGGGAGCTGGATGAACTCATCCCCCACATCCTGCAAGAAATGGACAACGACCCGCCTCCGGACCCGGTGGAGCCCGATCCTAAGGTCAGGAAGGGGGATCCCCTCCTGGCGGGCCTTCGTCCCCTGGCAAAGGCTTTCCCCACGCATCCTTCCACGCTGCAGCTCATTTCCAGAGAGTGGGATACTCCGGAGGCCAATGTCAGGATAGGTAGAGCCATGGAAAAGCTGTACCCACTCCCAGCGGATTTCTTGGAGCTCCTCAGGGTGCCCGCAGTGGACTCCGCGGTGTCCGCAGTGACGAAGCATACTACAATTCCCGTCACCGGCGGGACGGCGTTAAAGGATGTGCAGGATAGGAAGTTAGAGGTGTACCTCAAACGGGTCTTCAAGGTGTCAGCACTGGGTTTAAGGGCGGCGATCTGCACCTCGCTAGCGCAGAGAGCGGGACTTCGGTGGATCCAACAGCTCCTTACTTCACAGGCCTTGCCGGAGGCAGAGGCGCGCAGCAGGCAGACAGACTGGAGGCTGTGGTCGCCTATGGAGCAGATGCCATGTATGACCTCATCAGAGTCCAGGCCCGGTCTATGGTGGCGGCGGTGTCGGCCCGCCGGCTTCTTTGGCTGCGACACTGGTCGGCTGATGCCTCTTCCAAGACCAGACTAGGATCTCTCCCCTTCAAGGGGAGGTGCCTCTTCGGAGAAGACCTGGACCAGATCATTAAGTCCCTCAACGAGAACGCAGTCCACAAGCTACCAGAGGATAGACCGCGTTCCTCCAGATCCTTCAATTCCTCCAGGAACAGGTACCGAGCGCAGCATCGGGCTAGACCTCCAAGGCAGCAGACCCCTCGGACGCCATCCACTCGCTCGCATTCCTGGAACCGGTCCTTTCGAGGGCGCCGCCCAGGTAAGGATGGTCATGGCTCCGGGCCCCCTCAGAAGGCTACCCAATGATGCCAGGAGGACCCACGGGTCGGTTCCCCGGCTGGGGGGCCGGCTTGCTCGATTCTTCGACGCGTGGGTCCAAATCACCTCAGATCAGTGGGTCCTGGATATTCTAAGGCACGGCTACGTGTTGGACTTTGTACACGCCCCTCGAGACAGGTTCCTGTTCTCCCCTTGCGGATCCCTCCTCAAGCGCTCGGCTGTGAGGCAGACGTTAGACCGCCTCCTGGCTTTGGGCACGATCGTCCCGGTGCCGGCTGCCGAGTTAGGTCGCGGCCACTACTCAGTGTACTTTGTGGTTCCCAAGAAGGAAGGTACCTTTCACCCTATTCTGGATCTCAAGACCGTCAACAAGTCCCTCAGGGTTCCCCGTTTCCGGATGGAGACGCTCCGGTCGGTGCTGGCGGCAGTACACCCGGGGGAGTTCTTGGCCTCTCTGGATCTGACAGAGGCGTACCTCCACATCCCGATCCATTCGGCTCACCAGCGATACCTTCGCTTCAAGATTCTGGACCAGCATTTTTAGTTCCTGGCCCTGCCCTTTGGCCTGGCCACGGCCCCACGGGTGTTCACGAAGGTCATGGTGGTAGTGGCAGCGGCTCTGCGCAGAGAGGGGATCCTGGTGCATCCCTACCTGGACGATTGGCTGATCCGCGCGAAATCTCGAGGGCAGGGCCGTCGGGCGGTAGACAGGGTAGTTCAACTTCTCCAATCTCTAGGGTGGATTGTCAACTTTCAAAAGAGCAGACTACATCCTTCCCATCGTTGGATTTCCTGGGAGCGAGCTTCGACACGAAGGCTGCAATGGTTTTTCTACACCCGGACAGGGCACGGTCTCTTCGCGAGCAGATTCACAGCTCCCTTGCTCTCGCATTTCCTACGGCGTGGGACTACCTGCAGGGTTTGGGGACCATGGCCTCCATGATAGACCTGGTACCGTGGGCCTTTGCGCACCTACGGCCCCTCCAGAGGGCCCTACTCTCCCTCTGGCAGCCGGTCTCGCGGGACTACCAGGCGATTCTACCGATTCCAAGGACAGCGAGACACAGTCTCCGTTGGTGTCTGGACCCGCTCTGACTTGCTCGGGGGGTTTCATTGGAGGCGCCAGACTGGGTAATAGTCACCACGGATGCCAGTCTGACCGGCTGGGGAGCGGTCTGTCAGACGAGCTGGGGAGCGGTCTGTCAGACGAGCTCCACGCAGGGACGATGGTCGGCGGAGGAAGTGGAGTGGCCCATCAACCGGTTGGAGGCGAGGGTGGTCCGTGTAGCCCTGGAGGTGTTTCTCCGGTTAATTCAGCAGCAGGCAGTCCGAGTGCTCTCGGACAATGCGACCACGGTGGCGTACATCAACCGTCAGGGAGGCACGAGGAGTCGCCTCGTCTCCTTGGAGATAGACCGCCTAATGGAGTGGGCGGAGCGCCACCTGCTGCGCCTAGCGGCCTCCCACATTGCAGGCGTCGAGAATGTGCAAGCGGACTTCCTCAGCCGTCAGAACCTGGACCCAGGAGAGTGGGAACTCTCGGGGGAAGCGATGGAGCTGATAATCAATCGCTGGGGAATGCCACATGTGGATCTCATGGCGACCGCCAGGAATGCAAAGGCCGCGCGCTTCTTCAGTCGCAGAAGGGAACACGGCCCAGAGGGGGTCGACGCTCTGGTCCTCCCGTGGCCGCGTCAGTGATTTCTGTACGTGTTGCCCCCCGTGGCCACTTGTGGGAAAAGTCATCCGACGGATAGAGTCTCACGGAGGTCCGGTAATCCTTGTGGCACCTGAATGGCCCCGACGACCATGGTTCGCGGACCTGCTCCACCTGGCTCTGGAGGGTCCTCTTCGTCTAGGTCATCTGCCGCACCTTCTCCGTCAGGGTCCAATATTTTTCGAAGCGGCGGATCACTTCTGTCTTGCGGCTTGGCTTTTGAGAGGCGCAAGCTGAGGCGCCGTGGATATCCTGAGGCTGTCATATCCACCTTATTGCAGGCACGTAAGCCATCTACCTCTATCACGTATGTTCGAGTGTGGAAGGTTTTTGAGGAATGGTGCGCTTCGCAGTCTATTTTGGCTGCGCAGGCGTCAGTAGCTCAGGCTCTCGCCTTTCTGCAGACAGGTCTGGAGTTGGGTCTGGCCTATAACTCCCTTCGGGTTCAGGTGGCGGCTTTAGGGCTCTCCTTCAGGGGAGGAGCGGAGTCCTCCTGTCGTCCCATCCGGATATCGTGCGTTTTCTTCAGGGCGCAAGACATCTGAAGCCCCCTATATGGCCGCCATGTCCTTCGTGGAATTTGAATCTGGTGCTCCGGACGCTGGTTGGCGCACCCTTCGAGCCCTTGGGTTCTGCTTCCATCAAGGACCTCACTCTTAAGACCATCTTTCTGGTGGCTATCACCTCGGCACGACGGGTTTCCGAGTTGCAGGCTTTATCATGTCGTGAACCATACTTTCGGTTCATTCCGGATGGGGTGTCGCTCCATACGGTGCCGTCCTTTCTTCCTACGTTGGTCTCGGTTTTCCATCTTAACCAGTCCATGGAGCTCCCATCATTTGCAGCCTCTGAGCCGGGGGACTTGCGCAGACTTGATGTACGAAGTTCTTTGATGCACTATCTAGAAGTCACGAATGAGTTCCGGCTGTCGGACCATTTGTTTGTCCTCTGGTCGGGACCTAGGAAAGGGCAAATGGCTTCTAAGCAATCAATTGCCCATTGGCTGAAGGGAGCGATCGTAGCGGTGTACCTGGGAGCAGGTAAGTCTCCGCCTTTGGCGGTCAAAGCTCATTCGCTTCGGGCACAGGCGACTTCCTGGGCCGAGAGTGCGTCGGTCTCTTCTCAGGAAATCTGTAGAGCGGCCACCTGGAAGTCTCTCTATACCTTCACGCGGCATTATCGCCTAGATGTCCGAGCGCAGTCGGACAGTTATCTGGGAGACAGGGTCTTACGGGCAGGGCTGTCCGCGGCCCACCCATGATGGGGAAGCTCTGGTACATCCCACCATCTGGAATGATCCTGGTACGTACAGGGAAAAGAAAATTATTCCTTACCTGCTAATTTTCGTTCCTGTAGTACCATGGATCATTCCAGACGCCCTCCCTGACATTGGGGGTTTCTTCAGGTGGGACATCCCTGCTTACCTGTCTTGTCCTGTTATCACTCTGTTCTTTTCTTGTTGTTGACTATACATGTCTGCACGGTTGCGGTGCTTTTGGCAAGTTCGCAGTTCAGTTTGTTTTCTTCTTCAAACGAATTTCCAGCTGTTTCAGAGACAGCGGGTATGTGTAGCATGTTTTTTATACTTGATCCCTCTGGGCCTCTTCTCGTCTTGGCTTTGATAGTCTAGTTACTGAGAGTTGAGTCAGGGGAGGTGTGGTCATATAGGAACCTCCCCTGAGAGTTTTTGTTCTGACTCCATCTGCTGGACGGGGGACATAACCCACCGTCTGGAATGATCCATGGTACTACAGGAACGAAAATTAGCAGGTAAGGAATAATTTTCTTATTTGGTTAATTACAACCCCCCCCCTCCTGACCCCCCCCCAAAAAAACTTGCCTAAAGTCCCTGGTGGCCCACGGGGGTCCCGGGAGTGATCTCCCGCTCTCGGGCTGTCTGTTGCCAGTAAACAAAATGGCGCCGGTGGCCTTTTGCACTTACCATGTGACAGGGGCTACCGGTGCCATTGGTTGGCCTCTGTCACATGGGTAGGAGCAATGGATGGCCGGTGCCATCTTAGAAAATGGCACGGGCCATCCATTGCTCCTTCCATGTGACAGGGGCTGACCAATGGTACTGGTAGCCCCTGTCACATGGTAAGGACAAAGGGCCACTGGTGCCTTTTTGTTTACAGGAAGCCGACGCCCTGAGAGTGGGAGATCGCTTCCGGGACTCCCGTTGGACCACCAAGGACTTTAGGCAAGTTTTTTTTTTGGGGGGGGGGGTTGTAATTAACTAAATTTTAAGGGTTGGGGTGGGGGGGATTCGGCGAAAATTGCTGAGAAAAAAAACAACTCGTTGGAAAACGTTTTCCACGGCTTGGCCGACCCATCATAAAAAAATGATGTACATCCCTATCTGAAAATAAAGCTTTGCCGTATTTGCTATTTCTCCCTCCATTTGAATTTTTGCATTCCTGACTGCCTTCCCAGCTTAGCTTTTCCAGATATTGTTGCCTTTCTTCTTTTTTCTGTGATATCTTTTAGTTTTTGAACGCTAGCCTTTTCTCCCTTACTTTTCAACTGCTACTTTAGAAAACCATAGTGGCCTCCTTTTTCTCTTTTATTTACTTTCCTGTCAAAGTTTGGTTGCCTTTTATAATATCTCCTTTTTTTTGCCCACTGTACTTCTTCCTCTCCTAGATTTCCCATCCAGCCAATGGCTACTTGAGGTAATCCTCCATTTGAACAAAATTAGTTTTTCTGAAGTCTATGACCATTGTCTTTGAATGAACCTTCATCTCCTGCACTCTAATATTAAACCACACCTTCTGGTGATCACTGATCATCTACTACAATATCAGAAATACTATCCATGTTGGTATGTACCAGGTCCAGTATCGCTCTGTCCCGTATGGGTTCTGTTACCAGTTGATATAACAGTTCTCCTTGCAAAGAATTTAGGATCTCCCTTCCTTTAGAAGGCAATTGAAAACCAGATCAGTTTGTGGCACTCCAGGGCCGAAGTTGCTTACTCCTGGTCTAAACACAATTATGTCAGGTTTCTACTCTCCAGGAGCTCGTCACTCTCCTTTTAATTCCTCATCTAAAGTATAATAGGTCTCTCCTTCTTGCCTCTATACTGACAAGCAAGTCCCATTTATGAGGCTCAGTTCAGTAGACAGGGTCCGAAGAAATAGAGAACTGAACATGCTCAAGTTATCCTGATCATACTTATGAGTTTGCTTATTCAATTTTGTGTGCCTTTGGTAAGTAACAAGCTCTTGCTATTTAGTCAATGAATTTTTGCATGGCCATGCTCTTTCTGACATTTTATGCAAGCACATAAAATCTTTTTGCTTCACTTGTTAAGTGGCTTTTTACCAGACCTGTTAGAATTTTTGGAAGCCAACATTAATATTTTTAATGCAAGTTGTATTGCCTAAGCTCCTATGTGTTGGAAATTTCTAGTCTGGAATATCTAGACATATTGCTTAACCCTCTCTCTTACTGCCTTTGATAGGATTACCTGTATGTCATTCCAACACACCTGCAAGCAGCTCGAGCAGGAAATGCTATCCATGCCATCCTTCTCTACAGGAAAAAACTGGACAGAGAGGAGATAAAACCGGTGGGTGGAGTATAATATTATTCTGCCATTGAACTTACTCTCTAAAGAGTCAAGATTGTTCTTATGAAAACTCCCTTTGTGTGCTAACATATCAAAAGATTTGCTGAGATGGAGAACACTGTAATCTCTATTCTTGATGATAGGAGCACAGTGAATATACTAACCCCAGTTTTATGAATGAACATAAAATCCTGTTGAATAGATGTTAATTTTGTTAATTATGCATTATATTTGTGCAGTAAAAAAATATTTTAACACCTCTTAAACTATATCCAATCAAAGAACTCTTATTGTAAATTAGAACAAAGGGGAAAACTGACAGTTGCTCAGCAGCGCATGGTTTGAAGGGAGGTATCTTTGAAGGATACTAATGAAACAGGAAATTTAGGGCATCTGTTCTGGGTTCAGACCATACACACTGACATTCTGCCCAAGGGCTCTTACCTGGTGGGTAATGTTACTGAGGACTACCTCAGGAATTTACCCAATATAAACACATACAATTACTGGGATTAGATCTGGGGTCTTGAACCCAGGAGCTTATTCCCTACACAAATAGCCACACAAACTTTAATTCAGTACATCACGGTTCCAGGTACTTAGGAAAGTAAGTTTATTTGAGCAATAGGAGGATAGAACAAATAAAATCAGATCATACAGAAGAAGTAATGGAGTAATGGTAGATAATAACTATATATATGTGTGTGTGTGTGTGTGTGTGTGTGTGTATATATATATATATATATATATATATATATATATATATATATATATATATATATATATATAATGCTTACATGTTTCCAAAGGATCAGCCTGTGCTATCACTCTCCCTCTCTCTCTAGCTATTACTTCTTATACATTAAATGCTTGGTAAAAGCAGCGATGTTCTCTCCCTCTGAGTTCTTATTAATTTCAGGCGCAGATAAACTCAGAGACATGGTGGAAGGAGGATAACGAATGGGATAGTGCCATACCAGGGTACAAATTATATCACAGTGATAGGGAGGAGCAACTTGGTGGAAGGGATGGCAGTGGTGCTTTATTTTGGGATGGCATAGAGTCCTAATCAAAATTCTTACAATTAATGTACAAAATTGTTTATTATATCAAAAATGATGTTTTCTTACACAATCATTTATTATCCTGTAAAAATAGTTTTCACTATTATTTACACAATTATACATTCACATATATAATATATATTAGCACATATATCCCATACAATATTATATTGTGGCACCACACCCTATGTCAACCCAACACCTACCTCAAAGTTTTTTAAAAATCCATAAAAAACACACCCACACTCATATACCTAAAAACCCATCAGTACACAAATATATAATTATCCTTTACTATAGTTGTTCTCATAAAGCACCAGCACTTCAATATCTTTCAAGATACTAAGTCATCGATGTATTCATACAACCCCGATCCTACTATGACATCTTCAATACTTTTGTCCAACTATTCCCGATATCTTCAATCACTGGCCGCACCCGATGAAAAGTGCTTTCATGTGAGTATTTGGTAATCGAATTATACAAAATATATATTAGTGCGTGTATGTGTGCTCCTAATTTTAAATATTTATACAAGGAAACATTATTTGTGTATTTTCCTTAAGACTTGTTGCCTGTTATACATGCAAGGGAGCACAATTTATAACATGCACACATGAAAGAAATTCCCTGTTTTATCAATTAGTCCAACAGTTTGCCCAGTCTCTCTCTAGATCATCAAGACCATGCCTGGTTTTTCAGCCTGTATTCACCCCAGTTTACCCAGACCCCTCACCCTGTCAGTATTTGGCTCTAAAGAGTTTTATTCTGACTTACACCTGATAAATAGCAGAAGTAAATATGCGCAGGTAAGTTATAAAATCAGAATTTTGTGCATAAATGTTGGCCCCTCACACACTCCTAATCTGCCCCCTTTCTTTTTTTACATGAGCAAAGTTATTTGTGTATGTGCAAGGTTTATAAAATGGCGCTATAATGAATAAGCACCACTTGCGCTCATATCTCTTTTAAAATTCACCTTAAAGTTTTTTACACCAAGGGCACTTAACACAAGACATGGAGGTTTCAAGTAAATATTAAATAAAATAGGTGAAACTCTGATGATATTTTCCATCAGGAATACTTTTCTCGTAAATATACTCTTTGCTTTCTATCTGTTAAAAAGGAAGTAAAACCATTCCAAACAGTACCCCCTATTCCTGTTTCTCTCAGGCACAATAACAATCTTTTATAACTTACTGTTATCAAATGCCAATGAAATATCCAATTGAACAGCACATCAGATCTTCCTTTATCTAATTCACAGTACAAAAAAAAATGCATCAAGGCTAACAATGTTTTCATCCCATGATTTCAACTGAAACCATATTGTTTGTCCAAAACAGACTCCTCCTGCAAACAGTCATTCAATTGCAGTAATATACACTTCTTTAAGATTTTTCTCACTGTATCCCTGGATGGGCTAGTTTCTTGAGTTGGCACCCAGGGGCACATATAAAAAAAGTGAGATGTGGACCTTTTCTGTACACAACTCCTTTCTACTCTCCCTGATTTTCCATGGATAGCATTTACTTTGAGTTACATAGAAATGACAGCAGAAGAAGACCAAACAGTCCATCCAGTCTGCCCAGCAAGCTTTCACTTTTATTTTCCCCATACTTGTCTGTTACTCTTGTCCCTTGTAAGTGACTTTTTTGTTCTATTTCCCTTCCACCCCCGCCATCGATGTATTTAGCAGTGCTAGAGCTGCATCTAAGTGAAGTATCTAGCTAATTGTTTAGGGGTAGTAACCGCCATCATAGCAGGCTACTCCCACGCATGTTTATCCAGCCTGTGCAACTCAGTCGTCCGAATATAAATCATCTTTTCATCATTCCCCCTGCCATTGAAGCAGAGATCTTTTCATCATTCCCCCTGCCGTTGAAGCAGAGAAATATGCTGGATATCATTGAGAGTGAAGTATCAGGCTTATTTGGTTTGGGGTAGTAACCGCCGTATCAAGCAAGCTACTCTCCTGCTTTTTTGTGGATGCAAATCCTTTTTTTTCACATTTCCTCTTGCCGTTGAAGCATAGAGCAATGTTGGAGTCGCATTAACCGTGTGTATGTTTATTGAATTAGGATATTAATCTCCAGGTAGTAGCCGTCATTCCTGCAAGCTGCCCAAGTTGTAGGATTCTGCTTGGGAGATAAATAGTTCTTATACCCTTTTCTTGCAATGATAATTACCACTGTCTTTCATCTAAAAAAAACAGGGTAGTTTCCATCATTTTTTACCAATAGTTATTTAGATATAGAATAGTATTTCAGCTTCGATTTGAATTTAAATTAAAGTAAAAAAATAATAGAATAGAAGAAAGATTAATAAACTTGTGACCTCATTTCTTTAGTAAAATATCTTCTTTCTTTTGGAAGTACACTTTCAACTATTAATTTATTCACTTCCCAGTTATTCTAATTATCCAGATTAATAATAATTCAATCCTATTTTAGATTTCCAATTTTATTCCACCTTCTTTCCACTGTATGTGTTTAGAATATAGTTCCAAGATGTTATTAGAACTTAGTCCCAATCTTCATACATTTCCTATATCCTCTTAAATTCCTGAATTCCTTAGGCAGCACCTATTGGGCACTTTACTCTCATTTGTATTCTGAGTTAGCGGCAATAAAGTTTATTACCTTCAGTTTCTCTCCATTTGTATCCTCTAGTTTCCTTCCCTTTGTGTCACTGGCAGGGGATACTCTCCTCCAGGTGAGTTCCTCCACATCTCCAGGTTCTTTCGGGACGAAAGACACCACTCTCCCAATGGCTTGGATATTGAGTCCCGGGTATCAAAGGCCATCAGCTCCAGTAGAACAAAAAAAATCTTTGAAGCCAAAAAGGAGAAAAATTAAGCAAGAGATAGGAAGGGTGGAATAAAACTTCTAGTCTTAAACGAAAGTGATAGTAAAAATAAGTTAAAGTTGAAACTCCTCTGCATCAGATCCCTGTCAGGTTTAGCCTCTGAGGAGAGACAACATACTGCAGGTTTTCTCTATCTCAAGTCCAGCCTTAAACACATGGACACTATAATCCACTGCAACAAGGGGACCAGCTCTCACAGAGAATTCTCAAAAAATGGATTAAAACAGTCAAAACAAGTTTGAAGCAGGTCAGGCGGAAGGCTGACGCCAGAAGGGAAAATTCCCAAATAAAGGGGAAGGAGACAGCAAGATCCTATACTCTTAAAAGGCTAACTCAAAATCTATGGGGATGATAAACAGTTAGGTCACACCATCTGCAGCTCCCACTTAGGGGAGCAAAACTCACTAGTTTCTGTAATGAACCTCCCCAGCAAAATGGTATTCTAGTACAGAGGGAAATCAAAGGTTAAGAACATAAGAAAATGCCATACTGGGTTAGATCAAGGGTCCATCAAGCCCAGCATCCTGTTTCTAACAGTGGCTAATCCAGGCCATAGGATCCTGGCAAGTATCCAAAAACTAAGTCTGTTCCATGTTACCATTGCTAATGGCAGTGGCTATTCTCTAAGTGAACTTAATAGCAGGTACTTCCCTCGTTAATTTCCTCTGAGCAGGTGGGATTCACAAAATGGAGATAAGCAGTGTCAAATGTGCGCAAAGTACTCACTTCCATAAAACATTGTTTGCAATATAAATTAAATTCTCTGCTCTTTAGTTTTGATGCCAAGAAGGCATTCGATAGAGTCAATTGGCGTTATCTTTTACCACCTTGGGGAAATATGTATTTCAGGGTCGCTTTCTAGATTATATTCATATTTTGTATAAAAATCTTCGAGTGAGAATACTGGTCGATGGAGCCCTCTTGGAAGCATTTACGTTGCAATGGGGTACTTGATAAGGGTGCAAGCTCTCCCCACTTCTTTTTGTATTATCTTTAGACCCTTTCATACTTACTGTACTCCTAGATGAGTACATTCCTGGGGTTTCCATAGGGAGCCACACTTCTAAGGTTGTGGCTTTTGCTGATTACTTACTTTTTCATATTTGTAATCTATAACTGTATCCCAATAAGAACATAAGAACATGCCATACTGGGTCAGACCAAGGGTCCATCAAGCCCAGCATCCTGTCTCCAACAGTGGCCAATCCAGGCCATAAGAACCTGGAAAGAACCCAAAAAGTAAGTCTATTCCATGTTACCATTGCTAATGGCAGTGGCTATTCTCTAAGTGAACTTAATAGCAGGTAATGGACTTCTCCTCCAAGAACTTATCCAATCCTTTTTTAAACACAGCTATACTAACTGCACTAACCACATCCTCTGGCAACAAATTCCAGAGTTTAATTGTGTGTTGAGTTAAAAAGAACTTTCTCCGATTAGTTTTAAATGTGCCCCATGCTAACTTCATGGAGTGCCTCCTAGTCTTTCTATTATCCGAAAGAATAAATAACCGATTCACATCTACCCGTTCTAGACCTCTCATAATTTTAAACATCTCTATCATATCCCCCCTCAGCCGTCTCTTCTCCAAGCTGAAAAGTCGTAACCTCTTTAGTCTTTCCTCATAGGAGAGTTGTTCCATTCCCCTTATCATTTTGGTAGCCCTTCTCTGTACCTTCTCCATCGCAATTATATCTTTTTTGAGATGCGGCGACCAGAATTGTACACAGTATTCAAGGTGTGGTCTCGCCATGGAGCGATACAGAGGCATTATGACATTTTCCGTTTTATTCACCATTCCCTTTCTAATAATTCCCAGCATTCTGTTTGCTTTTTTGACTGCCGCAGCACACTGAACCGACGATTTCAATGTGTTATCCACTATGACGCCTAGATCTCTTTCTTGGGTTGTAGCACCTAATATGGAACCCAACATTGTGTAATTATAGCATGGGTTATTTTTCCCTATATGCATCACCTTGCACTTATCCACATTAAATTTAATCTGCCATTTGGATGCCCAATTTTCCAGTTCCCTACATCAGTGTAGGAGATCTGAAATTGGAGATTTCTCATCTGGAAGGCATACATGGCTCCTGAACAGTCTCTTCCCAGTCCAATAAGCAGAGGAGATGTATTCTAGGTGCACATGTAGCTCCAAAGGCAGGCTCATAATGGACTTTTATCGTGATGTAGATGAGTCAGACAGAGTGTAATGACGGCAGGAAGGAGAAGGCCATTCAGACATTATTGAGCAGGATATAATGGTAAAAACCTTAAATGAAATAAGAGGGTTGCAGGCTAAAGTAGCAAAACATATGGGCTCAATGAAGTCCTCGATATCAGCGATCAAGGCCCAAATGGATACCATCTGACGTAAAGTTGAGGAGCTTGAGCACCAAGTGTTAGCAGTGGAGGATTGGGAGTCCTCAGCTGCTAACTCTCTTACCATGCTTTAAAAACAGGCTAAAATCCACAAGAAAAAAGTTGTGGATTTGGAAGATTGATCCCATTGCTTAAACATGAGAGTGGTCGGGATCCCGGAAAAGGCAAAGGGTCAGAATGTGAGGGGGTTGTTTAGAGATGTACTTTGCCCGGGAAACATAAGAACAAGAACATAGCATATGCCATACCTGGGACAAACCAAGGGTTCATGAAGCCCGGTATCCTGTTGTCAACAGTGGCCAATCCAAGTCACAAATACATGGCAGGTACCCAAATATTAAATAGATCCCATGCTACTAATGCCGGCAACAAGCAGTGGCTATTCCCTATTGATTCATAGCATTTTATGGACTTCTCCTCCAGGAACTTATCCAAGCCTTTTTTAAACCCAGCTACATTATCTGTCTTAACCACATCCTCCAGCAATGAATTCCAGAGCTTAATTGTGCATTGAGTGAAAAATAATTTTTTCAGATTCATTCTAAATGTGCTTCTTGTAGTGCCACCTAGTCTTTGTATTATCTGAAAGATTAAATAATTGTTTTACATGTACCCATTCAAGGCCTTTCGTGATTTTGGAGACCTCTATTATATTCCCCTATCAGCCATCTCTTCTCCAAGTTAAACAGCCGTTCCTCATAGGGGAGCCGTTCCATGCCCTTTATCATTTTGCTCGCCCTTCTCTGTACTCTCTCTATCTTTTTTGAGATGCAGCAATCAGAATTGCACACAGTATTCAAGGTGCGGTGTAACCACTGAGTGATACCGAAGCATTATGATATCCTCCATTTTATTTGCCATTCTCTTCCTAATAATTCCTAATATTGTTTGCTTTTTTGACCATCACAGCACACTGAGTCAACGATTTCAATGTAATATTGATTATTATGCACAGAGGGCCGGATTTTAAAAGCCCTGCATGCGTAAATCCGGCTGGATTTACGAGCGCAGGGTACTCGCGCGCCGGCGCGCCTATTTTGCATAGGCCGCCGGCGCGCGCACAGCCCCGGGACGTGCGTAAGTCCCGGGGCTTTGTAAAAGGGGAGGGGCGGGTCAGGGGGCAGGGGGCAGGGCGGGGCCGGGGGCGTGGTGCCAGCCCGGGGTGTGGTCAAGGTCTCCGGACCAGCCCCCGTGTCGCGTGATGGTGCGCCAGCAGCCGGCTGGCGCGCGCAGATTTACGCCTGCTTTCAGCAGGCGTAAATCTGCCAACAAAGGTAGGGGGGGTTTAGATAGGGCTGGGGGGATGGGTTAGGTAGGGGAAGGGAGGGGAAGGTGCGGGGGGGTGGAAAGAAAGTTCCCTCTGAGGCCGCTCCGATTTCGGAGCGGCCTTGGAGGGAACAGGCAGCGCGCGGTGCGCGCAAGTTGCACAAATGTGCACCCCCTTGCGCGCGCCGACCCCAGATTTTATAAGATACGCGCGTATCTTATAAAATCCAGCGTACTTTTGTTCGCGCCTGGTGTGCGAACAAAAGTACGCGCTTGCGTAAATTTATAAAATCTACCCCAGATCTTTTTCCTCAGTGGTAACTCCTAAAATGGAACCTAAAATTGTATAACTACAGTATGTGGTTATTTTTTCCCTATATGCATCACTTTGTATGTCATGTCATATGTCATGTGCCATATGGACACACAATCTGCCAGGCTCACAAATTACTCCTGCAATTTATCACAATCCGCTTGTGATTTAAGTACTCTGAATAATTTTGTGTCATCTGCAAACCTGATCATCTCACTCATCATACGTCTTTCTACATTATTTATAAATATATTAAAAAGCACCAGTGCAAGTATAGATCCCTAAGGCACTCCACTGTGAAAACAAAGCATTTAATCCTACTGTTTCCTGACTTTTAACCAGGTTTGCAATCTACAAAAGGACATTGCCTCCTATCCCATAACATTTTAGTTTTCTTAGAAGCCTTTCATGAGGGACTTTGTCAAACGCCTTCTGAAAATCCAAATACACCATATCTACTGGTTGACCTTTATCCACATGCTTATTCACCCCGTCAAAAAAATGTAGCAGATTTGTGAGGAGAGACTTCCCTTGGGTAAAAACATACTGGCTATGTCCCATTAAATCATGTCTATCTATATGTTTTGTGATTTTATTCTTTATAATATTTTTAACGATTTTTCCCAGCACTGAAGTCATGCTTACCAGTCTATAGTTCTTGGATCTGGAGCCCTTTTAATATATAGGGCTACATTGGCCACCTTTCAGTTTTCAGGTACAATGGATGATTTTAACAATGGGGTACAAATTACATGTAATAGATCTGAAATTTTATTTTGGAGTTCTTTCAGAACCTTGTGAAATATACCATCTTGTCCAGGTGATTTGTTACCTTTCAGTTAGTCAGTCTGGCCTTTTACATCTTCCAGGTTCACTGTAATGTGGGTCAGTTCATCTGAATCATCACCCTTGAAAATTTGACTCCAGAATGGGTATCTCCCCAACATCCTCCTCAGTAAACACAGAAGCAAAGAATTTAGTCTTTGCATGATGGCCTGATCTTCCCTAAGAGCCTCTTTAACTCCTTGACCATCTAACGGTCCAACTGATTCCTTCGCAGGATTCCTGCTTCGGATATATTTTAAAAGATTTTATTATGATGTTTTGCCTCTACAGCAAACTTCTTTTCAAATTCTATTTTAGCCTGTCTTATCAATGTTTTACTTTTAACTTGCCAATGTTTATGCTTTTTCCTATTTTCTTCAGATGGATCCTTCTTCCAGTTTTTGAAGGAAGATCTTTTGGCTAAAATAGCCTCTTTCACCTCACCTTTTAACTATTCTGGCAATTGTTTGGCCTTCCTTCCACCTTTTTTAAATGTGTAGAATGCATCTGGACTGCACTTCTAAGATGGTATTTTTTTTTTTTTAGCAATGCCCATGCCTGTTGCATACTCTTAACCTTTGTAGCTGCATCTTTGTTTTTTTTTCTATTTTTCTCATTTTATCAAAGTTTCCCTTTTGAAAGTTTAATGATGGTGCTATAGATTTGGTTATCATCCCCCTTCTAGTCATTAATTCAAATTTGATCATTTTATGATCGCTATTGCAAAGCGACTCCATCACCGTTATCTCTCACCAAATCACGCGCTCCACTAAGAATTAGAACTAAAATAAATCCCTCGCTCATCAGTTCCTTAACCAATTTACTCCACAAAGCTGGCATTTATTCCATCCAGGAACTCTCTCTTTATGTTAAATCAATTTTTTATTATTATCATGATGAACAGTATAATAACTCCAACAGTATAGATCATACACAAAGGAAAGGCATAACCTGATGGTTTTGTTCCTTAACACATCAGGTGCTTAGTAAACTCTGAGAAGAGAGAGATGTCAAAGGCTTGAAACCCCAAATACCTACCCCCATAGGCATGAGACCACCATCAACCGACATCGGTCCATCAATAGGAGTTCAGAAGCAGACTTCTAGAATGTGGTGATGAGTCCATGTGGGGAGGCAAGTATTCATAATCCTTTGCTACCTGTTGGGGCGGCTCTGTTTGCCAATCATCAATTCCATGATTAAGAGACAATGAACAGCATTTCTCCAGAATGCGAAAAATGGATCCATTTTTCTGTCTCTAAAAATGCAATATAGTGGTTCTGGCGACTACCAAAACCTTAGAAACCTATAGTCTCTGAACATCAGAGTAATCACCCACCGACAAAAAGGAGCCAAAGACTGCTAACTGTATAGAAAAAGGTAATTGGATAGATAGAACAGTGTCCATATAGCCAAATACCTGCCTCCAAAAAGATTGAATATTAGTACTATACCAAAAAGAATGTCCCAGAATCCCCATTTCAACATTGCATTTAATACACAAATCTGACTCTGCTAAACCCATCATACAGGCTTGTCTCTGTGATATATATGCTGTAGACAATATTCTGTATTGCGTTTCACCCAATTGTGCATTTTTTGTGATTGTAGAAATACGCCCAAAACAAGCCCTGAAAGCTGTTAAGGAAATTGTGGTCCATAGGTTTTGGGTCTATTTGGACCATAGAGATTCTAAGGATATGTTACCAAAAGAAAACTGCAAAAAAATTATGAAAGAAGGGTAACGTATGTCTGGTCAGATCTTCCAAGTCAAACCAGTCGTGAAATATCTCCCACCCCTTGGCCACAAGATCAGTCAGACTCAAAGATCCATCATAGTGTCGTAATTGCAAATAGCTGAAAGTATCTACAGTTATACCAGCCAATTTATGTCGCATTGTATCTAAAGAGAGCTTTTTCACCTTTTCGTCAATCACATGGGTCAGTAAGAAACCCCCCCCCCCCCCCACCTGTGACCAGGCATAAAACACCTTTCTGTCAATTCCTGGTTGAAATGCTATATTTCCTATAATAGGTTAAAAAAGGAGATTCTATGTAGACTTGACTTGGATGTAATCCAATGGCGATATGAGAATATGGTTCTTGAAATGAGTGGATAACTGTTTACCCATAGCTTATAGAATATATCTGAGTTGCAAACAGTGTGTAATTGCAGCTTCATATTCATAATCACAATAGAAAGACAAGGCCATAATCCAGTCACATAGATGCCAAAGGCGGGCTCCATAATTGTATAATTGAATATCAGGTAAGTCCATCCCACCTTTCTTGCCAGTAGTCATCAATTGCAATAAGGGTATTCTAGGCCTCTTTCCCCTCCACAAATAAGTTTGCAGTTCTTCTTGGAGTTTGTGAATGTCTTTCTCAGTGAGAATAAGAGGGTGAACGCTTAGGGATAAATTTTAAAATGTCCATGCGCGCTGTTCCTGGCACGCGCACATGGACGCCCCAATTATATAACATGCGCATGTCACCACACGCATATCATAAAATACAATACCTGTGTGCACATGCACGCCCGATTTTTATACCTGCGCGCACATGTGCGGGCGGGTCGTGACTTGCGGGGGTGGGAATTTTTTGAAACACACGTGGCAATGCGATCAGGCCGTTGCCCAGTTCCCTCCTAGTCCCCCGAGTCCTACCCTAACTAATCTTTTTTTTTTTTTTTTTTTTAAACTTACCTGCTCCTTCGAGCAGTAGTAAGTTCCATGCGCCAGCCAGCTGCTGACATTCACTTCCCTGGGACAGGTCCTAATGACCCCCACCCCTTTTACAGATACCCGCATGGCCAGGCCATTGTGAAAATGCGCTCTGCGCTCAAGGCCCAGCCATGTGGGTACCTCCTGGTATTTGTGTGCGCCAGACTATTAAAATCTATCCTTAAGTGTGTAAAGCCATTTAGAGGAAATGGTCATATTATACAATTGAATCCGACCCCCCCTTATATAGACTAATTTTTGTTGCATTCTGTATCTTAGCAACATTGATACTATGTAAGGAGGAAAGATCTGCCGCAATCCAAATACACAGGTATTTCAGCCAGTGTTCTGTCCATTTTAATGGAAAATTTCCCACGAATCCCCAGCTTCTGATGGTCATAGCCTCAGATTTATCTGTTTAATTTCAGACTCACAATTGTACTATAAAGAGAAATTCCCTACAATAATGATTCAGATGGACTGAATCAAATCACGGTGAACCTAGAAGATGTGGTAGACCTGATTGACAAACTGAAGAGTAGTAAATCACCTGGACCGGATGGATTACACACCAGAGTTCTGAAGGAACTAAAAAATGAAATTTCAGACCTATTAGTAAAAATTTGTAACCTATCATTAAAATCATCCATTGTACCTGAAGACTGGAGGATAGCAAATGTAACCCCAATATTTAAAAAGGGCTCCAGGGGCGATCCGGGAAACTACAGACCGGTTAGCCTGACTTCAGTGCCAGGAAAAATAGTGGAAAGTGTTCTAAACATCAAAATCACAGAACATATAGAAAGACATGGTTTAATGGAACAAAGTCAGCATGGCTTTACCCAAGGCAAGTCTTGCTTCACAAATCTGCTTCACTTTTTTGAAGGAGTTAATAAACATGTGGATAAAGGTGAACCGGTAGATGTAGTATACTTGGATTTTCAGAAGGCGTTTGACAAAATTCCTCATGAGATGCTTCTAGGAAAAGTAAAAAGTCATGGGAAAACATGGCGATGCGAGACTCTTCAGGTCGGCGACGGCTATTCCTACGTACTTGGAATTCGTACATTCAACAACTTCCCCACCGCGCACGGAGTCTTGTGTTGAATGACTAGGGGCTGCGCACACTCACCCACTCGGACATTTTTGGCTGCTTCAGGGACATGCCTTTTCCAATTGTCTACTTTTTTTCGTGAACTCTACAGGGGGGGAGGGGGGGGTGGGGGGGGGGGTGTTGCTGTATTTGTAACCGGGGGAAAATGTTGGGGAGGGATCAGATACCACCCTCCCTATTGATGTTGTTTGATGCTTGTTTTTTTTGAAAAACCCAATAAAAATTGTTTATACAAAAAAAAAAAAGTCATGGGATAGGTGGCGATGTCCTTTCTTGAATTGCAAACTGGCTAAAAGACAGGAAACAGAGAGTAGGATTAAATGGACAATTTTCTCAGTGGAAGGGAGTGGGTAGTGGAGTGCCTCAGGGATCTGTATTGGGACCCTTGCTTTTCAATATATTTATAAATGATCTGGAAAGAAATACGACGAGTGAGATAATCAAATTTGCAGATGACACAAAATTGTTCAGAGTAGTTAAATCACAAGCAGATTGTGATAAATTGCAGGAAGACCTTGTGAGACTGGAAAATTGGGCATCCAAATGGCAGATGAAATTTAATGTGGATAAGTGCAAGGTGATGCATATAGGGAAAAATAACCCATGCTATAGTTACATAATGTTGGGTTCCATATTAGGTGCTATAACCCAAGAAAGATATCTAGGCGTCATAGTGGATAACACATTGAAATCGTCGGTTCAGTGTGCTGCAGCAGTCAAAAAAGCAAACAGAATGCTGGGAATTATTAGAAAGGGAATGGTGAATAAAACGGAAAATGGCATAATACCTCTTTATCGCTCCATGGTGAGACCGCACCTTGAATACTGTGTACAATTCTGGTCGCTGCATCTCAAAAAAGATATAATTGCCATGGAGAAGGTACAGAGAAAAGGGCTACCGAAATAAGGGGAATGGAACAGCTCCCCTATGAATAAAGACTAAAGATGTTAGGACTTTTCAGCTTGGAGAAGAAACGGCTGAGGGGGGATATGATAGAGATGTTTAAAATTATGAGAGGTCTAGAACGGGTAGATGTGAATCGGTTATTTACTCTTTCGGATAATAGAAAGACTAGGGGGCACTCCATGAAGTTAGCATGGGGCACATGTAAAACTAATCGGAGAAAGTTCTTTTTTACTCAACGCACAATTAAACTCTGGAATTTGTTGCCAGAGGATGTGGTTAGTGCAGTTAGTATAGCTGTGTTTTTAAAAAAGGATTGGATAAGTTCTTGGAGGAGAAGTCCATTACCTGCTATTAAGTTCACTTAGAGAACAGCCATTGCCATTAGCAATGGTAACATGGAATAGACTTAGTTTTTGGGTACTTGCCAGGTTCTTATGGCCTGGATTGGCCACTGTTGGAGACAGGATGCTGGGCTTGATAGACCCTTGGTCTGACCCAGTATGGCATGTTCTTATCTGGATACAGTTATAGGTTACAAATATGAAAAAGTAAGTCATCAGCAAAAGCCGCAACCTTAGAAGTGTGGTTCCCGGACCGGAGCCTGACTCGTGCAGGAGGAGGGAGAGAAGCCGACGCAGGCAGCCCGAGAAGGAGGCGGAGACGTCTGAGACCAGCACAGCTGTGGACCCTCTGCCGGTGACATCACTCCTGCGCCCGGGTCCTGAAAAGAACGCGGGAGTGCAGTTTGAGACCGGAGCCTGACTCGTGCAGGAGGAGGGAGAGAAGCCGACGCAGGCAGCCCGAGAAGGAGGCGGAGACGTCTGAGACCAGCACAGCTGTGGACCCTCTGCCGGTGACATCACTCCTGCGCCCGGGTCCTGAAAAGAACGCGGGACTGCGGCGCACCGAGCCGCCGGCGCATCGTCTAAGCCGCGTGCGTCAAAGGGGCGTGCGTTCGACTTAGATCGACTTGGATCGCTTGGAGAGTTTGAGATTGATTTCGTTTGAAATTTATGGGGCGTAAGAGGAAGGCAAAAATCGTGGCATCTTCTCCAGCCCCGTGTGGATCAGGGCCTATGGACGCACATGTCTACAAAGTATCGCCTTTAAGGGATGGAGTTAGGGATACTTTTGAAGTCTCCCTAAGCCCTGGCATAGGGACAACACCTCTACAGCCCCGATTGGAATTATCAAGTGAAGCCACGGGAAGATCGCCAATAGTAAGTGACGGTGAAAGTATTTCACAACAACTGAACATTGCAAGTGCCCCCTGTTCCGAGCTAGTACAGCAAGGAACAAGTGAGGGATCCTTGATAAATAACATTGATAGCGTCAGACTTCCAGCTGCGGACGCTACCAATGTGACGATGGGGGACTTGTGGAGGATGATGGTAAAGTTGGATTCCAATGTAACACAGATGAATATCTCTTTAGGTGCAGTGGTTAACAAAAATAAGATTCTTATACAGGAACAGGGGAAATGTTTGAGTAATTTAGAAACATCTGTTCAAAATGTAAAGCTGGAAATGGAAAATGTAAAAAAGCTGGAAAGTATGCACACATCTGATAATTTGGTTTTACATTCTAATATGGAAAACTTGGAGAATTTAATGCGTAAAAAGAATTTGCGCATTGTAAATTTTCCAGTGACAAGATTATTGTCACCATTTGAAATGTTTGCTAAATATGTAAAAGAAATTTTGGTATGGAATGAGGTTCCAGCTATCTCAAAAATTTATTATTTTCCATCTCAAACAGGAGATCTTCCTGGGAGGGAGGAGGGAAGCTCGCCAGGAATATCTACCTTCCTGGAGGAATCTGTGGATTTGATAAACAAAAGAGCAACTCTGTTTGTCTCTTTTATTTCAGAAAGAGATAAAGAGATAGTTATGGAAAAGTTTTTCAAAAGTAAAGATATTTTATTTTGTGGGCATAAAGTTTATATATTTCCAGACGTATCTAGACCAACCCAGGTTAGGAGAAGACAATTTCTTGCCCTAAAAAATAGAGTATTAGAACTTGGGGCTACTTTCTTTTTGAAATACCCCAGTAAATGCTTTAACTACCAGGGGAAAAAATTTATTTTTTCCCAACCGTTTCATTTGGAAAATTTCCTTAGAGATAAGAATCAGGTTCGATTGGAAACCGAAGTATCATCAATGTTAGCCCAATAAGATACTAGACTACTTCACCCTCCACCTATATAGAAAGTGGTATTATTATTTGGTTAAGGGCTCCCACATTATTAGTTTTTTATTGCAGCTTGTTGGTTTATTTCGTAGATTGATAGTCTGGTAAATGTATTAGGAATTTAAAGCTGCTTTAAATATTTCCTTGTATTATGTAAAAGAAATGTGATTTTACAATGTAAATGTCATGAAAAATCAATAAAGTATAAATTATAAAAAAAAGAAGTGTGGTTCCCTATGGAAACCCCAGGAATGTTCTCATCTAGGAGTACAGTAAGTATGAAAGGGTCTAAAGATAATACAAAAAGAAGCGGGGAGAGCTTGCACCCTTATCAAGTACCCCATTGCAACGTAAATGCTTCCAAGAGGGCTCCGACCAGTATTCTCACTCGAAGATTTTTATACAAAATATGAATATAATCTAGAAAGCGACCCTGAAATACATATTTCCCCAAGGTGGTAAAAGATAATGCCAATTGACTCTCGAATGCCTTCTTGGCATCAAAATTAAAGAGCAGAGAATTTAATTTATATTGCAAACAATGTTTTATGGAAGTGAGTACTTTGCGCACATTTGACACTGTTTATCTCCATTTTGTGAATCCCATCTGCTCCGGGGAAATTAACGAGGGAAGTACCTTAGGCAGTCTATCTGCCAACAATTTTGTCAATAATTTTACATCATAATTTAATAATGAGATCAGCCTGTATGAACCTGTCAGCAAGGACCCCTACCCGGTTTAGGCAAAATTACAATAGTTTCCGTATTTGTCTCCGCAGGCAGTTCTTTTTGCAACTGAGTTTCATACATTCTCTACAAGGGAAGACATACATGATCTAGCAATATCTTATAGAGTTCCCGAGGCAGTCCATTTGGGCTGAGTGCCTTACACAACTGCAATTGTTTAATAAGCAAATATATCTCAGTAAACATGAAAGGGGCATTAAGGGCCTGTAAATAGTCAGCAGTCAAAGCTGGAGTTTGAATCTTACATAGATATGTCTTTATTGCACTAGTATCTACCTCCTCAGCTGAATACAGGTGTTTTTAGTAGGTAAGAAAAAATTCTATCTCCTTGAGGTCCGAACAAGATGACGAGCTGGTGCCTTGATTTCCATTATGTGTGATTTCCCCAGCCATGTCTATAAGAACATAAGAAATTGCCATGCTGGGTCAGACCAAGGGTCCATCAAGCCCAGCATCCTGTTTCCAACAGAGGCCAAAACCAGGCCACAAGAACCTGGCAATTACCCAAACACTAAGAAGACCCCATGCTACTGATGCAATTAATAGCAGTGGATATTCCCTAAGCCAATCAATGTTTACTTCTGGGTTAAGCCCTGCCCACTGACCCCTCCTCTTAGCCAGTGTTCACTTACTGTCAAAGCCCCACACCTTTGTTGACAGCACCAGAGTTATGTCATAACCCCACCCCAAACATGCCTCTTTGTCCTTTGATGTTGTCACAGTGGGAACATGCCCCTTTCCGTCCATTTTTTGATGTGGTAGACCAGAACCAGAAAGACTGGTGGCTGTACTTTCTTGATCCTTCTACTCTGTGTGCACTGGGATCTTATGCTGGTCACTACTGTGGCTCTTGGGGCCGCAAGCTTCTCTGTATGAGCTGTGTGGGTCAAAGAGTTCCAGTGGTAGGTTTTGTTGCACCTCTGTGTGTAAGTGGAATGAGGCTGGAAGCACCTCAAATGCCCGAGTAGTACATGTACAAGCTAGTTAACATGCGATCGGTTTTATTACCATGGAGAAAAAAGTCTCACTAAATCTCATGATTGGGATATGGCCTTCCTGGGCTATAACTTGTTAAGGAAGGAGAGAAAGGACAGAAAAGGGGGAGGAGTAGCTTTTTATTTCAAAAACAATTCCAAGCAACTGAAAGGCAAGGGACATAGAGTAGGGAAGAAGCATTATGAACTGTCCTAAGAAAAAAGAAGATGGCACTTCTATTTACATTGGTGTGGTCTACAGGCCTCCGACTCAAACAGAAGAACTGGAAAGTGATCTGATCAGACATCCAAAATGTGGGAAAGAAGGGCAAAGTGTTGCTCATTGAAGAATTTAATCTGCCGGATGTGGATTGGAGTATTCCTTCTGTGGAATCTACAAAATTAGTGGATGCTCTTCAAGGGGCTCTGCTCAAACAACTGGTAATGGAACCCATGAGGGAGGGTGTGTTACTTGACCTGGTGCTCACTAATAGTGATAATGTCTCTAATGTCCACATAGGGGCCCACCTGAGCACCAGTGATCATCAGATGTTATAGTGCAATAAAGACATATCTATGTAAGATTCAAACTCCAGCTTTGACTGCTGACCATTTACAGGCCCTTAATGCCCCTTTCATGTTTACTGAGATATATTTGCTTATTAAACAATTGCAGCTGTGTAAGGCAAATAGGATACAGATAGGTTGCACAAAGAACCGGGTTTTGCATTTCAAAAATACAGATTTTTTCAAAATGGAAACGTTCCTGAAGCAAGAACTAGAAAACTGGGAGAAAATAGGTGAGGTGGAACAGTGGGCCAAATTAAAAAGAGCTATTACAAAGGCCACAAATCTCTGTTAGAAAATTAAACAAAAGTAGGAGAATAAAGAAACCAATCTGGTTCTCAAGAGATGGCTGAAAAAATAAAAGTAAAAAGAACTGCATTCAAAATATACAAAGTATCCCAAAAAGAAGCAGACAGGGAAGTATACTTAGTGAAAGTGAAGGAGACGAAGAAAGAAATTAGGAAAGCAAAAGGTCAAATGGTAGAAAGGATTACCAAAGAGGTTAAGCAAAATGACAAAACATTTTTCAGATATATCAAAGAAAGGGCGATGGCCCCAGGTGGTATAGTGAAACTGAAAGATGACAAAGAGCAGTGTGTGGAGAGAGATTATTTATTTATTTATTTAAAATTTTTATATACCGACATTCATCCAGGATATCACATCGGTTCACAGTGTAACGCAAATAGACGCCATGCATGGCGCTTTACATAGAACAAATAAAACATGTTAACACGGGAATAAGGGGGGAAGAAAACATGGGAGAAATTGCATTAAATAATAAACAAGATTTGCAATTATATACATATGTACAAAATGGGGAGACTGAGAGAAAAGGGATATAGGAATACTAGGAAGGGAGGGGGGGTGGAGAGGAGGGGGGAGAACAAGAGAGGAGGGGGGGGAAAGAAGAAGGAAGGGGCGAGAATGGGGGGACAGAAGGAGGGCCGTGGTGAGGCCGTGGAGAGGAAGAGGGGGAATTAGGTGTATGCTTTGGCAAAGAGCCAGGTCTTGAGCTTCCGCTTGAAAGATTTAAGGCATTCCTCTTGCCTTAATTCAACAGGCATTGTGTTCCAAAGGGTCGGCCCGGCGATGGATAGTGCACGGGCTCTCGTGGAGGTTAGTTTGTAGAGTTTAGGAGAGGGGATAGGCATGGTTGCGAGATGTGCATGTCTGGTAGGCTTATTAGACTGGTGTAAGCGGAAGGATTCGTTAAACCAGTTCATTTCAGGGTTGTATAATGCCTTGTGGATGAGAGAGAGCGCCTTATATTGTATACGGGATGCTATTGGGAGCCAATGAAGATCTTTTAGAACAGGTGTAATATGGTCATGTCTGCGTAAGTTGGTCAAGATCCGGACTGTTGTGTTTTGCAAAATTTGAATGGGGTGAATGGCGTTGTTGGGAAGGCCGAGGAGGAGGGAGTTGCAGTAGTCGGCTTTGGCGAAGATAGTAGTTTGAAGGACTGTCCGGAAATCAGGGGGATGTAGTAAGGGTTTAAGTTTTTTTAGGGTATGGAGTTTAAAGAAATCATCCTTTAGTATGTTGTTGATAAATTTCTTCGGTGTAAAGTGCCCATCGAGGATGATTCCCAGATCACGGACTTGTTGGGCAAATTGGAACTGTGAAAGAGGGGGGAGGATCGAGTGGTTAAGAGGTGAGATGAGCATGATTTCAGTTTTAGATGTATTAAGAGCTAAGTGAATAGAAGAAAGGAGATTGTTTATGGATTGGAGAGTATTATTCCAGAAATCCATGGTTTTTGATAGGGAATCAGTGATGGGTATGAGGAGCTGAACATCATCAGCGTATATGTAGTGAGGGAGATTTAGGCTGGATAGGAAGTAACAGAGGGGAAGGATGTAAATATTGAAGAGGGTTGAGGAAAGGGATGATCCCTGAGGGACACCTTGATTAAGGGGGATGGCATTGGATACGTGATTGCCTAGCTGAATTTTGTAGTCTCTGTTGCTGAGGTAAGATTTGAACCAGTTGTGGGCAACACCTGTAATGCCTATTTCAGTCAGCCGCTGTAAAAGAATGGGATGGCTGACGGTGTCAATGCGGATGAGATGTCAAGGAAGGCAAGTATGTATGATTGTCCTTTCTCAATCCTTTAATAATATGGTCTGTCAGGGAAAGTAATAGAGTCTCCGTGCTGTGAGTTTTCCGAAAGCCGAATTGTGCGGGGGCAAGAATGTGATTGTCTTGAAGGTATTCTGTAAGTTGCTTGTTGACAGTTTTTTCAAGGAGTTTAGCGATAAATGGAAGGTTAGAAATGGGGCGATAATTGGCTAGATTAGAAGGGTCTGATTTGGGTTTCTTTAGGATAGGTTTAACAATAGCCTGTTTCAGGGGGAGAGGTATCTGTCCAGAGTTAATGGATAGGTTAATGATATTTGTTAAAGGTTTAGAAATAATATTGGGTATTGTGAGAAGATGTTTTGTGGGTATGGTGTCAGATGGGTGCGTGGAGGGTTTGGCTTTCTTGATAAAGGTTTCTATTTCTAATGTTGAGGTGCAGTCTAGAGAGGAGAGCACTGTAGTATTGTTGCTAGTCATTGTATGGATGAGATCAGGTTTGGCGAGGTTGATGGGACTAGCAGAGGAGGAGAACTTTGATATTAGCTTATCTACTTTGGTTTGGAAGAAGGTGGCTAATTCTTTGCATTTGGATTTAGCTATTACATCAGGGATGTCGGGAGCAGCCATCTTGGTAAGTGAGTTAACGTAATCATAAAGAACTTTAGGGTTGTATTGGAATTGGTGTATTTTGTTGGCATAGAAGTCTCGTTTTGTCGTGTTAAGTTTGTCACTATATAGATGTAGGGAGGATTTAAATTGTGCCAGATGAGGAAAGAGCTGAAATTTTAAACATTCTGTTCGATGTTTACTATAGAAGACCATGGAGATGGACTGTTGCTGGTTGACAAAACCATGGATGGCAGTGGGGTAGATGCAACCCCGTGAACAGAAGAGAATGTATGGGAAGAGCTAAGAAAACTGAAAGTGGACAAGGCCATGGGGCCAAATGAGTTATATCCCAGTATAATGAGGGAAAGATGTACTGGTGAGTCCATTGTAAGACCTGTTCAATAGATCCCTGGAAATGGGAGAGGTGCCGTAAGATTGGAGGACGAGTGGAAATTGTCCCACTTCACAAGAGTGGTAGCAGTGAGGAGGCTAGAAACTACAGGCTGATTAACCTCACCCTCAGTAGTGGGAAAATTAATGGAGAGTCTGCTGAAGGAAAGGATTGTAAACAGTCTACAATCTGGTGGATTGCTGGACCCGGGGCAGCATGGAAGTTCCTGTCAAACAAATCTGATTGATTTTTTTTTTTTATTGAGTGACTAGAGATTTGGATCAAGGAAGCACACTCAATGTGATTTACTTGGATTTCAGCCAACTGTTTGATACGGTCCTGCACAGGAGGCTCGTAAATAAAATGAGAAGCTTGGAAGTGGGCACCAAGGTGGTACAATGGACTACAAACTGGTGGACTGACAGGAAACAACGTATAATGGTAAATGGAAAGTATTCTGATGAGAAAATAGCGTTAAGTAGAGTACCATAGAGATTGTTTTTGGGACCAGTTCTGTTCAATATCTTTGTGAGTGACATTGCAGAATGGATAAAAGATAAAGTTTTTCTCACAGGACAAGCAGGATGGTAGTCCTCACATATGGGTGACGTCAGTGGACGGAGCCCTGCTACGGAAAACTTTTCTGTCAAAGTTTCTATAAAGCTTTGACTGATGCTGGCACACTGAGTGCACTGAGCATGCTCAGCCTGCAATTATCCCTGTGACCACAGGTGTCTCCCCTCAGTTTTCTTTTTTCCACTCTGCAGTAAGCATAGCAGTTAGGAGCTCTGTGAGAAATTCTCACAACTTTTCATCACGGAAACACTTAAACTTTTACTTCACAAACGATTTTTCCCTGTGCGGGTCTCCCCTCGCGTACATTTAATCGACGCTCGGTGAGTACTATGCTGTTTTTCGGTCGGTTCCTGTCACCTCACTACGGTTTTCCCGGCCTACCAACTGAATTGCGGACTTCCCTTTTCCTATGTTTTCACAGTTAGCCCCACATAGCCTGCGAGTGTCCTCCTGTGACCCTCTGCCTAGTTATTAGCGCTAGTGGGATAGGGACTTCCATAGTTACTGTTGCCGCCAGGGCCCCCTGTCGAATTCATACCTCGGTACCTTCGTGCAGTCGATGCCCCGATTGCTACCGTCTGTACCCCTTCCAGGCTGTCCTGCCTTTTTTGACACCATTGACACCCCTCCCCCGGCGGTCCATCGATGCCATCGACCCCCGCATCGATTCTTTCAGTGCCATCAATGTTTTCATCCATGGCGCTGATTTTTCCATCGGTGTCATCGATGCCCGGGCAGATGCCCATATCGACATCCATGGCCATGCTGTCGATGACATCGGCGCCCATCTCCATCCTGTCGATGCCGTTGACACCCACGTCATTTCGATCGGTGTCCTCTTCGTTCCTGTCGATGCCGGTATCAATTTCCCAATGCCATCGATGTCTATTCGATTCTTCGATGCCACATCATTTCCATCGATACCTATACTGATGCAGTCGGTGCCTCCGTCATTGTTATCGTTGCTCTGCCCGGGCCATCGACATTTTTTCATATATATTTTTGATGATACCCTCGAGGCCATTCCATGCCGCCATCGATACCGTCAATACTGACATAGCACCTACACGCAATGCCCTCACCTAAACACAATGCTCCATGCTTTGGGTTCTTTACTAAAGCCCCGTATTAGCTTATGACATACATAGTGCCAGGAGCAGTGCAGGCATGCTGACAGTCCGTCATCATTCGCCATCCAAGACAGCGAGGGCATCCATCTCAGCGCTGGGGAAAGACTTGGCCGAGCACCGTGACACTCATTGTCACCAGCACAGTGACCGTCCGTCACCAACGCCATCCAGCACATCGGTGCTATCCTACTCGGTGCTGGAGAATGCCCGGGCCGACCAACATCACCACTGCCACTGTTCCACACAGTGCTGGCAGTCCTCGGTGCTCCAGAATAACCGGACCAAGTTCCGAGAAATTCTGCCCTGGCGTCACGATACATTGAGCCGCTGCAAAGAGGGCCGGATTCATGAATCCGGCTACTACCTGGAGATAATACCCTTATTCAATAAACATACACACGGTTAATGTGACTCCAACATTGCTCTAAGCTTCAACGGCAAGAGGAAATGTGGAAAAAAGGATTTGCATTCACAAAAAAGTGGGGAGTAGCTTGCTTGTTACGGCGGTTACTACCCCAAACCAAATAAGCCAGATACTTGACCTTTAATGCATATCCAGCATAGCTCTCTGCTTCAACGGCAGGGGAGAGACTGATACTTCACTTTCAATGCATATCCAGCATAGCTCTCTGCTTCAATGGCAGGGGGGAATGAAGAAAAGTGGATCTATATACAGACAACAACCAACAAGGACTGAATTACATGGTCTGGGTAAACAAATAAGCATGGGTGTAGCTTGCTTATTGCGGCAGTTACTACCCCTAACTAATTAAGCTAGATATTTCACTTAGATTCAGTTCCAACACTTCTCTCTACATTAATGGTGGGCGTGGAAGGGAAATATAACCAAAAGGTTACTAAGAGCCAAGAGTAACAGATAAGTATGAGAAAAAAAAAAAAAGTACAAAACTTGCTGGGCAGACTGGATGGGCCGTTTGGTCTTCTTCTGCCGTCATTTCTATGTTTCTATGTTTCTATAATGGCTACCCTGTACCCGAGGCGTTCCCCACAGTCACCGGTGTGGGGTTCTGACCTTTGACAAATTACTGTGGTAGCACCAGACATGCTCAGCCTGTCTCCTCTGTACCTGCGCTATCATACCAGGTTACAAAGTTGAGTCGGACGTGTACGTCCAGTGTGTATCCCTCAATGACTCCTGAAATCCACAGAGCCATCAGTCTTCACCGGCTCATTCTTCTGCGATCCACGATGGATGGTAAGTACTCTACTCTAATCCCGCTTCAGCGAGAATCCCATTGAGACCTGTTCTCTAAATCGGGCATATGGTCCGAAAGGTTCTAGGTCGTCTGACCTTCCAAGAACCGTATTAGTGTCACATATCGCTATTGCCAGCTATGTCGGACACAATACCAAGAGAACCTCTCTATCGTTTCTTTGGGATTGCATCAGGACATCCTCCCGTTGTCAGCAACGGGACTCTGTACTGATTAATACTCTGGCTTCTGGTTCCTAATTCAGAACCGAAGTTCTAGATGCATTTGCTGATCTGCTAAACACGAGATTCAGCAAACACTGTCTCAATTGCAAGTCCACCTCGAGACTTGCTGACAGGTCTCGACGTTTTCTTGTATAGCACACAGAAATGGGGGTACGACTTTTGCCGCTCACGCTCCTGTGGGAGATTACATGATATCCTGAATACGTCAGCCCTGCCAGTTGGACACCTCCTGGTCTCTCAACTTGCCGGATATCAGAGAGGCCACCCCACTTTGTACCAAGATTCAGGGTAAAGTCCCTCGGACGCTACAAAGCGCAGAAGGGAGGGGGGAGAGTTTTAATTTCACTATTCTTTCTTTCAACAGAAAGTAGTTACACTCCGCCCATCCTGGACCTCAGAAATACCAACTTTCTTCAGAAGGTGCAGGTAAAATGGTTTCTCTCATCACCATGCTTCCATACCGCAGGAAGTAGGTTGCCTCTCTTCTCTATTCTTTGTGTGCTTTATGGTGAGTCAACAATATTACAATCCCAAGCTCTGCCGGTTGCACCAACTTCGGCAACTTGGGTATTTCATTACATCACTAGCAGTGACTGTTGTTTCTCTATGGAGTAAAACATCATTCATGCTTTTCCTTGCATGAACAGCTGCATGACAACAGTCAACCCAAGCAAGGAGTGCTAACTTCTTCATGACTCACTATAAATCTACTACCTGAGATTGCTGTTCACTACCATAAACCCATATAGCACACTTCTGGACACCACAGTCACAACGAACTTCCTGTCCAACAACCGCACAGACATTCTGACAAATTCCTATATGTTTCTGCGTGCATACACCATAACCTCAGCCCCTCAATTCTTTCATTGTTGGCCCACGGCATTTTTTCACCATGCATTTACTCATAGGTCCAAAAATTGCTATGAGTAAGATTCAGTGAAATCCAGTTATCAGTGGATCTAAGCTGTTCAACTGCTATCGTCCCTGATCCATATTGCAGATCTAGAGCCAAAACCTAGACTGGTCCTGTTCATGCTCGCATTTACTCAGGGTTGCAGAGTTCGAACTAACAATCTTCTCAACCCACTATTCTGCTCCATGCAGAGTTTCACATCAACTTCCTGGAGCTTTGAGCCATGAGTTATGCCTTAATGCCTTACAATACTGCCTCTGCAACAAACCTTTGTGCATACAGACAGACAGCATAGTGACATTGTGGTATTTCCAACACAGAAGCACGCATAACCTCTTAGCTGCTCTGCTAGGAAGCTGTGCAGCTCTACTCTTGGCCCTTGCTCACTCCATGCATCCCCGGGCCACTTACCTAACAGACTTACTGAACGCACTAGCAGACCTTCTCCACATACGTTTCCATGCTCTCGGATGGTCTTGGATTATATGTGTAGCGAGGAAAATCTTCTAGCACTGAGATCAACCGAACTTGCCCTCTGCGTCTGAATCAAACAATATGGTGGACAGATTCTACTCCCTACACATGTCTCCAATGCATTCCCCATGGACGCCTTTGCTGCAACAAAGGCCTCTTATATGTGTCTCTTTCGATGCCTCTCATAGCCAGCACCCTTATTATGCTGCACCGGGATGGAGTTCACTGTTCTCAGACCTACATCCTAGCCGAGACCAGTATGCTTTCCCATACTTTTCAATCTATCACACCAGTAACCAATTCGCCTTCTCACAGGTCATTCTCATATCATGAACTCACTGATGTTCTCAAGTATTGGTAGCATCTCAAAAACCTTCGACACCTAAATCTTACCATTCAAAATGGCATGATTTACCACGTGTCGTAAAAAAAAAAAAAAAAAAGGGGGGGGTTTACCCCCTTTATTTCTACACCACTCTTTTCTCTTACTCCCTCGGATTCTGCTCCCCAGACATCCTCTACATGGGTACGCCTCGATTTCAATTGGTGTACCACTTGGGAGTGGGGATACCCAATTAACGGTTCAATCCCTTCCGAGTCAGCTTACCAGGGGTTATCCACTGATTAAGCCGTCTCTATTTTTACTGGTTACGGAATGGGGCCTATATATTAGTGCTTACAAAAACTCATGCGTTCCCTGTTCGAGCCTTGCCATTCCTCTCACTTAACAGTCTGCAATGGGAAATTCTTTTCCTCATAGTCGTCACGTCTGCCAACAGGGTCAGTGAGTTCCACACCTTGTTACATACTCACACGACCCTCCGTTCCTCCATGACCGAGTGGTTTTACGTACTCAACTTCATATCCTTCTTAAGGTAGACGCAGCATCTCACCTTATTCAGAATATACTCTGCCCACTTTTTCCCAACACCTCTCTCTCACCAGAGCGAGAGGGTTTTCCATTCCTTGGACTGTAAAAGTGCACTTGCATTCTATCCAGACCGCACTACACTCCATAGGAATTACACCTAACTCTTTCCTCCTGTGGCAAAAGCCAAGCTGCGAGTTCCAGTGGCAAACAGACCTATTCCTCCTAATTGACGGTCTGTATCTCTTTTTCCTACTAACAAGCAGGCATTTCACTACAACACCGTGTGTAACCACACCTGTTAGGGCCGTACCAGCCTCAATAACTCAACTTTGGCTGGTGCCGCTTGTACATATTTGTAAAGCTGCGACCTGGCGCTCTCTCCATAACTTCGCAGTCCATTATCGCTTAGATAAGACTGGCCGGCATGCTTCCATGTTTGGCCAGTCTGTCTAATCTTCTCTTCGGTTTAACTACCCAACATCCTTCCACCAACCCGTTAAGGGTTTCAGGATGTCCTGCTTACCAAATTTCACCCCCGATGTTGCGGCTCTTGCACGTCTTAGGTGCATTGGGTACACTCTCGGGTATCCTCAGCTCGGTACTCACCCATATGTGAGGACTACCATCCTGCTTGTCCTGTGAGAAAGCAAGTGTTGCTTACCTGTAACAGGTGTTCTCCCAGGACAGCAGGATGTTAGTCCTCACGAAACCCACCCGCCACCCCGCGGAGTTGGGTCTACATAAGTTTTATTATTTTAGTTTCGCTTGTGCTTGTTGCTATAAGACGAGACTGAGGGGAGACACCTTTGGTCACAGGGATAATTGCAGGCTGAGCATGCTCAGTGCACTCAGTGTGCCAGCGTCGGTCAAAGCTTTATAGAAACTTTGACAGAAAAGTTTTCCGTAGCAGGGCTCCGTCCCTTGATGTCACCCATATGTGAGGACTAACATCCTGCTGTCCTGAGAGAACACCTGTTACATGTAAGCAACATTTGCTTTCTATTTGCGGATCATGCTAAAATCTGCAACAGGAGTAGAGAGAATGAAAAGTGATTTAAGAAAGCTTGAAGATGGTCAAAGACTTGGCAGCTGTGATTCAATACCAAGAAGTGCAGAGTCATACATCTGGGGTACGGTAATCCAAAAGAGCAGTATGTTATGGGGTATGAACTGCTAATGTGCGTGGACTGGGAGAGCAACCCTGGTGTAATAATTCTGGCAATCTAAAGATGGATAAGCAAGACTAAATGAATTCTTTGCTTCTGTGTTTACTAATGAGGATGTTGGGGAGATACCAGTTCCAGAGATGGTTTTCAGGGGTGATGAGTCAGACAAACTGAGCGAAATCACTGTGAACCTGGAAGATGTAGTAGGCCAGAATGACAAACTAAAGAGTAGCAAATCACCTGGACCGGATGGTATGTATCCTAGGGTTCTGAAGGAACTAAAAAATGAAATTTCTGATCTATTAGTTAAAATTTGTAACCTATCATTAAAATCATCCATTGTACCTGAAGACTGGAGGGTGGCCAATGTAACCCCAATATTTAAAAAAGACTCCAGGGGCGATCTGGGTAACTATAGACCAGTGAGCCTGACTTCAGTGCTGGGGAAACATAGTGGAAACTATTCTCAAGATCAAAATCGTAGAACATATAGAAAGACATGGTTTAATGGAGCACAGTCAACATGGATTTACGCATGGGAAGTCTTGCTTAACAAATCTGCTTCATTTTTTGAAGGGGTTAATAAACATGTGGATAAAGGTGAACCGGTAGATGTAGTGTATTTGGATTTTCAGAAGGCGTTTGACAAAGTCCCTCATGAGAGGCTTCTAAGAAAACTAAAAAGTCATGGGATAGGAGGCGATGTCCTTTTGTGGATTACAAACTGGCTAAAAGACAGGAAACAGAGAGTAGGATTAAATGGTCAATTTTCTCATTGGAAAAGGGTAAACAGTGGAGTGCCTCAGGGATCTGTACTTGGACCGGTGCTTTTCAATATATTTATAAATGATCTGGAAAGGAATACGACGAGTGAGGTTATCAAATTTGCGGATGATACAAAGTTATTCAGACTATTTAAATCACAAGAGGATTGTGATACATTACAGGAAGACCTTGAAAGACTGGACGATTGGGCATCCAAATGGCAGATGAAATTTAATGTGGACAAGTGCAAGGTGTTGCATATAGGGAAAAATAACCCTTGCTGTAGTTACACGATGTTAGGTTCCATATTAGGAGCTACCACCCAGGAAAAAGATCTAGGCATCATAGTGGATAATACTTTGAAATCGTCGACTCATTGTGCTGCAGCAGTCAAAAAAGCAAACAGAATGTTAGGAATTATTAGGAAGGGACTGGTTAATAAAACGGAAAATTTCATAACGCCTCTATCGCTCCATTGTGAGAGCGCACCTTGAATACTGTGTGCAATTCTGGTCGCCGCATCTCAAAAAAGATATAGTTGAGATGGAGAAAGTACAGAGAAGGGCAACCAAAATGATAAAGGGAATGGAACAGCTCCCCTATGAGGAAAGGCAGAAGAATTTGGGGCTGTTCAGCTTGGAGAAGAGACGGCTGAGGGGGGATATGATAGAGGTCTTTAAGATCACGAGAGGTCTTGAACGAGTAGATGTGAATTGGTTATTTACACTTTCAGATAATAGGAGGACCAGGGAGCATTCCATGAAATTAGCAAGTAGCACATTTATGACTAATCGGAGAAAATTCTTTTTCACTCAATGCACAATTAAGCTCTGGAATTTGTTGCCAGAGGATGTGTTAGTGCAGTTAGTGTAGCTGGGTTCAAAAAAGGTTTGGATACGTTCTTGGAGGAGAAGTCCATTAACTGCTATTAATCAAGTTTACTTAGGGAATAGCCACTGCTATTAATTGCATCAGTAGCATAGGATCTTCTTGGTGTTTGAGTACTTGCCAGGTTCTTGTGGCCTGGTTTGGCCTCTGTTGGAAACAGGATGCTGGGCTTGATGGACCCTTGGTCTGACCCAGCATGGCATGTTCTTATGTTCTTCCCACCCATCTCCCATCTTCCTCCCCTTTAATCCATTTATGTTTCCCCTTCTTAACCAGACGATCTTCGTAAAGAGCTGAAGTCATGTTACATGCAACACAGTGCCATCCCCCCTTACCATGTCCCAAGAGCAAACAAATAAATCTTTCCCAAAATTACCAGGAACAAATAATCAAGAATAAATAACTGCACATACAATCAGAGATCAAGAAAATGTGGTGGCAAGATGCAGAAATAGCCACTATTATATTGAGTGACACTGGCTTGATTAAAATGAATTTCCAATATGTCACCTGTATATATTACATTCTATGAGCTCCAGAGAGAATATCTCTTTGTGCAAAGCAAGAAGTATTTTTATTTATTTGTTAAATTTATAACCCATGACTTCCAAACATTCTGTGCTGTTTACATAATAAACATTCATACAAATTCAGAGATAAAAATAAACTAAAACCCATAATCACAAAAAATAACATCTCATATATTGTATTTGTTTAAAAAGGAATGTTTTTCATTTATGTGTTACATTTAAGTGCAGTAGCAGTAAATTTGGGAGATTGTGAATATTATTATATCCATACTATTGTGCCTTATGAGTGAATTTTATTCTTGTCGTAGTATGTGCATAAAATAAAAATTTGGAGAAACTTCCGTACAAGAGCAGTATTGGAGTGATCATACTTTAAGTAATCTCAAAGTTGTAGAACAGTATGATTGGGCTGTGGTAAGAATAATGCTAGGATGCTTAAAGAAAGGTATTATCAGTAGAAAAAAGAAGACAATGTTTTTGTCAGATTTCATCTAGAGTCATGTGTCCAAGTCTACAGCCTATATCTCCAAAATACAAGTTTTAGGAAACTAATAAAAAATAATACAGTGTAAATTTTATGAAGACTGTTGAGTGTACTACATGGAAGGTTTTGTAAGGTAAACAAAATAGAGATTATGAATTTTAGTTTTTCTTGGATCAAAAATTGTACTCTATATGCTATGAGTTAAAATAGAGAAAGCAAAAAAACTGAATAAATAAATAGAAACTGACTGGAGGAAAGACTCCAACAAACCCAAGGAAATGTCTTTTTGACATTGAGCCATGATAGTGTTACTGTCTCCTTCTCCTGAATCACCACTAAAGAGACAGTTGAAGTAATTTCAACAATAGACTTTTGGTTTCCCTTCAACCTACTTTACTATAAGTCTTCTCTATTAACTATGTATGGAATCTTAATGAACATGAGTACTGTGGTTTATTAATGAAATGCCACTACAGTTATTGTTATTAATGTTAAATTTATTTTACTAAGGTAACTTTTTTCCTACATCTCCTGTTTTAATGTAAACCGGTATGATATGTATACTATACAAGAATGTCAGTATATAAAAATTAAAAATAAGTAAATAAATACAGTGAAAGGATTACCAAAGAAATATAATCCAACTCTGAAAGCATTAGTGTTTCCTCAATATGTTCTCAAGATCACCGTGTATTGTGCATTCATTTGTCATGTTGGTTTCTATATTATTCTTTCATTGATGCCACAATTAAATTGTACAATGCCATAAATAAATTAGTAATGGCAAATAAGCAAAGCCTACATTACTGTTGAATAATGAACTTTGTGCATTAAATAGGGATAACTTCCACATTAAATAGGGATAACTTCCACAAAAACTTACCTTGAATAATTGAAGAGAATCATGACAGGAAAAGTTAAGAAGGAGAAATTGTTATAACTGTTGTTGTTGTGGTACATTGATTAATTCTTTCTAAACTTGTTTTTTCCCTTTAATTTGTGAATTATTTGTTTAAAAACTTACTTGCAACAAATGTTTGTGGACAATGCATGGCGTAGATTCTCCTGATGGGATCCACGGTTCCACTCTGTTCAGCTCAGTGGGAGCGAATGTTTAACACTTCTCGTATCCCCGGAGAAGAGACAGGTAAGAGGTGGCCCCACAAGTGGCAGGGACTTGAAAGAGCCAACCAAGCTGTACACTATCACCTTTCTATAATAGAGAGCTTCTTTAGATCTTCTTTGATCAAAAGCACATTATCTGCAAGTAGTGAGTGAGAAAATTAGAGTAACTGAAATGGGCTAATTAAAGAGAATATTTACTATTGTCTTCAGGACATTTGTATATAGAGCTCTTGTTCTGAATTAGATAAATAGGAAGGCAAGGGTTCTAAGGACCTCTGTTCTAGAGGAAGCCAAGCTGGTGAATACTAGAGTTGCAATGTGAAGTGCGAGAAGATTTTCTCTATGCTAAAGTGCTTCTTTTCGAGAAGAGTTTGACTAAACTGTAGGATAGTAGACTGCTTGATAGCTGCTATTTTAATTTGTTTAAATTCAATTGCTTGTGAGATCTATAGATTAAATTTGAAAGGTAATTCTGGTTGTTTGTGGGGGTGTCTACATTTTTTTTTATTTGAGTTCCTTGTGGGACCTGTGTGTTAAGTTTGAAAGGTACTTATGATTGTTTGGGAACTGACTGTTTGAACTTTTCTCTCCATTCAGTCCCAAAGCCTAACCATTCCAGGCTCACTCAACTCTTTATAAATAGGCTATTGTATAATTAGGGAATTGAGCACATTTTCAGATTGCTGCTCAATTAATGGCCCTAGTCAAGTGTTTAATTGATTGTCACTAACCAAAGGAGCAATTGGTCCATTGGCAAAGAATAGTCAAATTAGACTAATCTAAGAAACCTAACTTATATAGCAGATCAAAAGCTAAAATATGCAGACAGTATACTAGAAACAAGTTGGGGATTATCCACTTACATAGTTATCTATCTGCTGGTGAAAGGTTATATATATGCACCCGATGCAAAGAGCTGCTGGCTCTTGGAGAAATGTATGATCTCTGGAGGCTATATAGGGAGATCTGGAGGAGCTGAGGCAGATGGAGAGATTCATAGAGGAAACCTACAGGGATACAATAGTAAAGTCACAACTCCAGTCTGGCAGACCCTATGCTGTCTTAAAGGAGCAAAGTCACCTGAAATGAAAGCATCACTTTGGTGTTGCAGGAAGTGATCCTGCAACTAGGATCTGCTTTCCAGGTGGTGCAGTATCTTCTTGCACCAAGGATGGATCTCAAAGGGGTTTTGCCCCTTACAGAACTGGATTACAGGATGGAAGGATTAGGATGGCTATCCCAATTGGAGATTCAGTCATTAGAAATGTAGACAACTGAGTGGCTGGTGGATTTAAGGACAGTAACTTGCTTGCCTGGTGTGAAGGTGTGGACCTAGATAGAATTTTGGACTCTGCTGGAAAGGAACTGTTTGTCATGGTATATATGGGTACCAATGACATACGAAGATGGGGGAGGGGGTTCTGAAAGCCAAATTTTGTCTTTTAGGCGAACGTTGAAATCTAGAATCTCCAGGATAGCATTTTCAGAAATGCTGTGTGTTCCATGTGCAGATCCACAGAGGCAGGCAGAACAGTTCTTAATGTGTGCTTGAGACTATGGTGCAGAGAAAAGAGGGCTTTAGATTTATGAGAAACGGCATCATTTTGGGGAAGGTGGAACATATTCCAAAAGAATGGGCTCCATTTTTACCAAGGGGGAATCAGGCTGCTGTGCCAGTGTTTACAAAGGAGACAAAACAGTTGTTAAACCAGAAGATGGGGAAAAGCCAACAATCATTCAAAGGCATATGGTTTGGAGGGAGGAATCTATGAAGGATACTTACAAAACAGAGAAGTTAGAGCATCTTTATAGAGAGATTCCAATAAAGGAAAAATAAGATGGGAGCGTTAGAATGCATAGCACTGAATGAAGAGGTAAACATAAATGTCATATCAGAGACCAATGGGACAGTAGAAAATCAGGATACAAATAATATCATAATGATAGGGTGGATCAAATTTCTGTGTGCGGGTGGGTGTGTGTGATGTTATATGTTAAGTCTGGCAGGGAGTCAAACAGGATAAAAATTCTGCAGGAGACAAAATGCATGGTTTATGGCTAGAAATTCTACATGTGGTAGAGGTATATTACTGCCCACCTAGCTAGAATGAACAGATAGATGATCAGAAACTAATAAATTTTGCAGCATAACACTAATAGGAAATTTCAATTACGTCAATACTGAATGTCACATTTTAGAGAGAGAAATTATCTAATGAAATAAATGACTGATTCTTGGAGAAGATGGTCCAGGAATTGAAGACAGGGGAAACTATTTTAGACTAATTTTTTGGGGAACATGAGATTTGGTGCAAGAGATAATGGTAATGGAGCCACTTGGTAATAGTGTGTTGCGATCCTGCCCACAAGGAGCGCGGGCAGGCTCTTACCTCCTCGCGGGCCGCGGACGCTGACTCCCTTCATGGCGGTCCTGCCGCTGTGTTTGGACTGCCTTTGGCCCTACGCGGCAGGGCCGACCCGCCGCAAGCTCTCCCTTGCGGCTGGGACCTTCGTTGCTGCTCCTGCCTCTCCCCGACGAGCTCAGCCGCTCCCAGATTCTTCAGCCGGCAGGAAGGCCGTCCCTGCTGGTGCCTGCTTCAGCCCGGGTTCTTGGCTGGCAGGGAGGCTGTCCCTGCTGGTGTCTGCAGTCCTTCTTCTGCTTCTGTCTTCGCGGCTGGGAGCCGCTCCTGCAGCCTGCCTCCTCTTCAGGCTCAGGGCAGGGCTGCTTTGCTGCCTGCCTGGCTTCCTCAGGCCTTCCATGTGGCTGAGGACGCCACCTGCGGATCCTGCTTCTCTTCTCTCCAGCTTCCTTAGGCGCGGGCGCACGCCTCTAGTCTGTTTTTCAAGGGCCAGCCAGGTGTGGCCCTCTGCTGACCCCTCCCTGGGCGTTGTCCTCTTCAGCCCTACAAAAGGGCTCAGCGTTCATTCCAGCTTTGCCTTCGCAAGGAGTTAGTCACTCCTGGGATCCTGCTGTCCTTCGTTCCAGGAGTCGTCCTTGTTCTAGCACTTCTTCAAGGTCCTGTGTTTCCTGTTCTTTGTTGGAGCTCCTCGTCTTGTCCTTTTGTCTACGTTCCAGTCCTGATGTTCACCTGCTGTTCTAGATGTCCGTGTTCCAGCCCTGAGGTCTGTCTCCTGATCCAGTATCTGTGTTCCAGTCCAGATGTTTGTTCCTGATGTCCGTGACCCAGCTCTGATGTTGCTTCTCCTGATCCTGAAGTCCGTGATTCTGTCTTGCTCTCCTGAACCCCTGGTTCCTCATTCGTGAGTCTGCTGTACGCTTGGTACCCCGTGGCAAGCCATGTCATGGTCCGCGACCAGCCCCATGGGCGGGCTGTGTAGGGCGCTTCATGATGCAAGCCTTGTACCCTGTTCCTGAGTCTTCTGAAAGCTAAGTACCTTGTTCCTGAGTCTTCTGAAAGCCAAGTACCTCGTTCCTTCCTGCGCTGGTCCGGCTCCCGCGGATGTAGGACAGGGTGGTCCATGACCAGACCAGTAGTACTGGCTGAGTAGGGCGCCCTGAGGGATTGCGCCACTGTCCATATACCCCGAAGTCTCATCTGTGCATCCAAGTACCTCATTCCTGAGTCTACATCTGTGCCTGAGTTTGTCTGTGCATCCAAGTACCTCGTCCCTGAGTCTCGTCTGAATCTCCATGTTCCGGTCTTCGCTGCCCTGGCCTCCATCCGGCCTGCCGCTTCTTGCCGTACCCTGCGGCAGGTCCGAAAGGGCTTGGAACGGTCGGAGGACTGTTCATAAGACCATCATTGCGTTGTTGGTCTTCCGAAGCCTGCAGGTCCGGATGAGAGTCCGTATCTCCAGTCTTCAGTCCAGCCTCGCTCCTATCCAGCCCCTGCTCGGGCATGCCTCGCCTATCGCGGCACCTCTTCGGAGTTCCTCTGGGGTTGAGCCGTGGCCCAAAAACACACATCTCTTGGTAAGTGGGACTGCTCTCCTAGCGCTCCACAACATAGTGATCATAAAACGATGAAGTTTGACTTAATAACTGGAGGGAGGACATTTTTAAAAAGCCTACTGTTCTAACACTTAACTATCCAAAGGAAACATATGATAAAATTAGTAAAATAGTTAGATAAAAGTTAAAAGGTGCAGCTGCAAAAATTATGGGACTGATCTTAAAAAGCATTTACATGCTTAAAATTGTTTTACACATGTAAATGGACTTTACAGTATAAGTAGTCTTTTGAAACTTGCTACAATATTTGCCATTGAATTGTTCATAGGACAGTCACATATAAGTTCACTTTCTCGAAGGACAAGCAGGATGGCAGTCCTCATACATGGGTGACATCAGATGGAGCTTGGCATGGAAAACTTATGTCAAAGTTTTTAGAACTTTGAACATCTATGAGCAAGCAGGACCATCCTTTTCATTGGTATCGGTGGCTGCTAGGGATGCTGGAGACAGGCCATCATCTGCCTCCCCCAGGTCGAAGACATTGGCTTTGTTGTCTTTGGCCTCAGTTCTGGGGGAGGACCAATCCGAGCATCGAGGGAAGCAAAAGAAGCATTGGCATCAGTCCCTGTTGATACATGTTGCTGGGCACATGGATGCACCAGCTTCTGCTGTGATGCCCCCAAAGCATCCCTGTGGTGAGGAGAGCCAATCCTCCATCAATACATGGTGGTCTTCACCGGTTCTGATGCCCACCACCGATTCCCTTCTCGGTTCCAAAGTGAATGTGGTTACACCTCCTGGGTTCCAGTTGGTCTTGGCATTGGCACTGTTCAAGGAGGAGCTAGAGGTGCATGCTGCTGGCTTTGGAGTCTCAGCATCAGGGCACTGACAGCACTGGGACCAGCACTGTCCCTCCTTGAGCTGCTGTTAGAATCCCTGCACGTGCTCATTAGAGTGTTACCGATGCAGACTGTTAATTAACAGAGTAGCATCGACACGTGGCAGAGCATTAGTAGCACCATTGGCCAATCCGGTGCTTATCTACGGTTCCTTGGAGGAGGAAGCTTAGCTGCGGCCTGGGGCAACATTGGAGTCAGAGGAGTTGGTGTCTATACCGCTACCGGAGACCAAGCGCCTAGGGCCGCATCCCCCCCCCCTTCAGGCAGTGAGGACATGGGCCTGTATGACCTATGGGTTATGACTCCTTTGTTTTCAACACGAATTTTAGTATGGGCATGTGCAAAGTGATACATTTAGGGAAAAATAATCCCAGCTGATTCCATTATAGGTTACTATCCTGGAAAAGGTTTTAGACATCGTCATGGATAATATGTTGAAATCCTCTGCTCAGTGTGCGGCAGCGGTCAAAACTTCAAACAGAATATTAGTAATTATTAGGAAGAGAATGGGCAATAAAATGGACAATATCATAATACTTCTGTATTGCTCCATGGTGCGACTGCAGCTAGAGTTCTGGTTGCAGCATCTCAGAAAATGTAACTAGAAAAGATATAGAGAAGGGTGACCAAAATGATAAAGGGGATGGAGCAGCTCCTATGTGAGGAAAGTCTAAAGAGGTTAGAACTGTTAAGCTTAGAGAAGAGACAGCTGATAGAGATCTATAAAAACATGAATGGAGAGAATTGGGTAAATTGGTTCTTTATTCTTTCAAAAATATAGGGCCTACACTTTACTTGAGTAAGTGAGCTTTTGAAAATTGTTGCAGTATATGCCAGTGAATTGTCCTTAGGATTTACTCGCATAAGTGCACCTTAATCAAGTAAATGGCTTTTGAAAATTGCTACGATAGTAGTTACATTTACACCACAACTCGTTTTGAAAATTACTCCCAAAAAGACTAGGAGGATACTCCAAGAAGTTACTAAGTAGCACATTGAAAACAAACAATCATGATCTGGAATTGCAATGCTGGATCAGACCAAGGTCCATTGAGTCTAGCATCCTATCTCTGACAGTGGCCAATCCAGATTGCAAGTATTTGGCAGATTCCATAAAGTAGATCTAATTCCTCTTACTTACTCACAGGGATATCAATAGCTTTCTTTAGTCTACCTGGCTAATAACGTATTATGGACCTTTACTCCAGGAACTTCTGTTAAACCCCGCTATGCTAATCACCTTGATCCCATATTCTGGGAACAGATTCTACAGCTTGAAAGTGCTGTAAGTGGAAAAAGTACTTTCTATAATTTGTTTCATGGAGTGTCCTCTTCGACCCACAATCCAGTGGGAGGCTGAGAGGAGAGGATCACCTTGCTGGTGGCTGAAAGGAATCAGTAATTTTTGCTTGGGAAATTTTATTTTTTTTAAAAGTATTGGGGCGAAGTTAACTATTGGGGAATATTATTTAGTATGTTTGTGTGATTTGTGCTTTTAATAGTCAGTAAGGCAGTGAATAAACAGAAGTTAGACTGTTTGTATTTCCCAACCCTCCCACCCCTAACCCACCCACCCCTAGCTCATTTAATTTATAGGCAGGTGCCACTTTCACATACACAAAAAAACCTTCCTCTTAACTTCACGAATTCCCCACACCTTATTGAGAGTTTGATCATTCCCCTGTAGGCCACTACCAGACATATATTGAATTCACTAATACATTTAAAGGACGCTAATTAGATTCATTCCTACTCCCATAGCAACCTAAAACTGAACTAGGAACTGAACAAATTTGAGATGAAGGCAGCAGTCCAGCAGTAAGAGGGGGGCTTCCCAGTGTTTTGCATCGAGTGACACATGTATGATTTTTTACCTGCCGGTGAGAAATTGTACATGTGCAGGTGATGCAAAGAGCTCCTGTCTCAGAGAATGAGTCCGATCTCTGGAGGCTAGAGTGGAGGAGCTGAGGCAGACAGAGAGGAATATAGATGAGACCTTCAGGGACATAGTAGCCAATTACCAACTTCAGATTGGCAGCCCTGGTGTTGCCTTGGAGGAAGAAGGTGTCATTATCGGAGAGCATCAACCTGGTGCAGCAGGAAAGGATCTTGTAGCAAGAACCTGCTCTCCAGGTGGTGCATTGTCCTTTCGCACTGAGGATGTGTCTCCAAGGCCTACTGCCCAGGAGGGAAGGGTTAGGTCAGCCGTCATAGTTGGCGATTCGATTTTTAGGAATGTAGACAGCTGGGTGGCTGGTGGGCGTGAGGATCGCCTGGTAACATGCCTACCTGGTACAAAGGTGGCGGACCTCACGCATCACCTAGATAGGATTTTAGACAGTGCTGGGGAGGAACCAGCTGTCATGGTACATGTGGGCACCAACGACAGGAAAATGTGAGAGGGAGGTTCTGGAAGCCAAATTTAGGCTCTTAGGTAGAAAGCTTAAATCCAGAACCTCCAGGGTAGCATTCTCTGAAATGCTCCCTGTTCCACGCACAGGTCACCAGAGGCAGGCAGAGCTCCGGAGTCTCAATGCGTGGATGAGACGATGGTGCAAAGAAGAGGGATTCAGTTTTCTTAGAAACTTGGGAACCTTTTGGGGAAGCGGGAGTCTCTTCCGAAGGGATGGGTTCTACCTTAACCAGTGTGAAACCAGACTGCTGGCACTAACCTTTAAAAAGGCGATAGAGCAGCTTTTAAACTAGAGCAAAGGGGAAAGCAGACAGTCGCTCAGCAGCGGATGATTTGGTGGGCGGTATCTTCGAAGGATACAAATGACGCATTAGAATAAAGGCATCCTGACAGTGAGGTTCCAATATCAAGAAAAGTAGTCCAAGTGCCTGTAACTAAAAACTCACCTGAGCTAAAAAATTCTAACTTATCCCTATCAAATAAAAAACAGAATGAAAATACAAAGCAAAAGCACACTTTGAAATGCTTGTATGCTAATGCCAGAAGTCTAAGAAGTAAGATGGGAGAATTAGAATGTATAACAGTGAATGATGACACAGACTTAATTGGCATCCCAGAGACATGGTGGAAGGAAGATAACAAATGGGACAGTGCTATACCGGGGTACAAATTATATCGCAATGACAGAGAGGAGCACCCGGGAGGCGGTGTGGCGCTTTATGTCCGGGATGGCATAGAGTCCAACAGGATAAACTGCTGCATGAGATAAAATGCACAATCAAATCTTTATGGGTAGAAATCCCTGTGTGTTGGGGAAGACTATAGTGATAGGAGTATACTACCGTCCACCTGGCCAAGATGGTGAGATGACAGTGACATGCTAAGAGAAATTAGAGAAACTAACAAATTGGTAGTGTGGTAGTAATGGGAGATTTCAATTACCCCAGTATTGACTGGGTAAATGTTTCATCAGGACATGCTAGAGAGATAAAGTTCCTGAATGGAATAAATGACAGTTTTATGGCGCAATTGGTTCAGGAACCGACGAGAGAGAGAGCAATTTTAGATCTAATTCTCAGTGGAGCACAGGATTTGGTGAGAGAGGTAACTGAGATAGGGCCGCTTGGCAATAGTGATCATAATATGATCAAATTTGAATTAGTGACTGGAAGAGAGACAGTAAGAAAATCCATGACTCTCGTGCTAAACTTTCAAAAGGGAAACTTTGATAAAATGACAAAAATTGTTAGAAAAAAACTGAAAGGAGCAGCTACAAAAGTAAAAAAATGTCAGAGGCGTGGTCATTGTTAAAAAATACCATCCTAGAAGCACAGTCCAGATGTATTCCACACATTAAGAAAGGTGGAAGGAAGGCAAAACAATTACCGGCATGGTCAAAAGGTGAGGTGAAAGAAGCTAATTTAGCCAAAAGATCTTCATTCAAAAATTGGAAGAAGGATCCAACAGAAGAAAATAGGATAATGCATAAGCGTTGGCAAGTTAAATGTAAGACATTGATAAGACAGGCTAAGAGAGAATTTGAAAAGAAGTTGGCCATGGAGGCAAAACTCACAGTAAAAACTTATCCAAAGCAGAAAGCCTGTGAGGGAGTCAGTTGGACCGTTAGATGATCTAGGGGTTCAAGGGGCACTTAGAGAAGATATGGCCATCCCGGAAAGATTGAACGATTTCTTTGCTTCGGTGTTTACTGAAGAGGATGTTGGGGAGATACCCCTAACGGAGAAGGTTTTCATGGGTAATGATTGAGATGGACTGAACCAAATCACGGTAAGCCTAGAAGATGTGGTAGGCCTGATTGACAAACTGAAAAGTAGTAAATCACCTGGGTTAGATGGTATACACCCCAGGGTTCTGAAGGAACTTAAAAATGAAATTTCAGACCTATTAGTAACAATTTGTAACCTATCATTAAAATCATCCACTGTACCTGAAGACTGGAGGGTGGCTAAAGTAACCCCAATATTTAAAAAGGGCTGTAGGGGCGATCCTGGAAACTACAGACGAGTTAACCTGACTTAAGTGCCAGGAAAAATAGTGGAAAGTGTTCTAAAAATCAAAGTCACAGAACATATAGAAAGACATGGTTTAATGGAATGAAGTCAGCATGGCTTTTCCCATGGCAAGTCTTGCCTCACAAATGTCCTTCACTTTTTTGAAGGAGTTAATAAATATGTAGATAAAGGTGAACCGGTTAAATGTGTAGTGTATTTGGATTTTCAGAAGGTGTTTGACAAAGTTTCTCATGAGAGGCTTCTAGGAAAAGTAAAAAGTCATGGGATAGGTGGTGATGTCCTTTCGTGGATTACAAACTAGCTAAAAGACAGGAAACAGAGTTTAGGATTAAATGGACATTTTTCACAGTGGAAGGGAGTGGGTAGTAGAGTGCCTCAGGGATCTGAATTGGGACCCGCACTTTTCAATATATTTATAAATGATCTGGAAAGAAATACGAGTGAGGTAATCAAATTTGCAGATGATACAAAATTATTCAGAGTAGTTAAATCACAAGTGGAGTGATAAATTTCAGGAAGCCCTTGTGAGACTGGAAAATTGGGCATCCAAATGGCAGATGAAATTTTAATGTGGATAAGTGCAAGGTGATGCATATAGGGAAAAATAATCCATGCTATAGATACACAAAAACTTTCTCTAAGTCTCCAGTCTCAGAGTCTCAGATAGCCGCACATATCGCCAGCCGGCGATATGTGCGGCTTCACGGAGAGGGTGGTGGATGCCTGGAATGCCCTTCCGGAGGATGTGGTGAAGACCAGAACTGTGAAGGACTTCAAAGGGGCGTGGGATAAACACTGAGGATCCATAAAGTCAAGATGCTGCCAATGAAGAGTGGGTGACTCGCCAGAATGATGGCTACTGCCTGGAGTCAATACCCTTATTAAATAAACATACACATGCTTACTGTGACTCCAACATCGCTCTAAGCTTCAACAACAAGAGGAAATGTGGAAAAAAGGATTTGCACTCACAAAGAGGGGAGTAGCTGGCTTGTTACGGCGGTTACTACCCCAAATCAAAAAAGCCTGATACTTCACTTTCAATGCATATACAGCATAGTTCTCTGATTCAACGGCAGGAGAGAAGAAAAACTGATACTTCACACATCCAGCAGAGCTCTCTGCTTCAACGGTAGGGGAGAAGAAAAGAGGGTTCGCACTCACAAAGCGGGGAGTAGCTGGCTTGTTACGGCGGTTACTACCCCAAACCAAATGTGCCTGATACTTCACTTTCGATGCACATCCAGCATGGCTCTCTGCTTAACAGCATGGGAGAAGACTGATACTTCACGCATATCCAGCATAGCTCTCTGCTTCAACGGCAGGGGAGAAGAAAAACAACCAATAAGGGCTGTATAACATAGTCTGGGTAAAACAAATAAGCATGGGTGTAGCTTGCTTATTGCGGCGGCTACTACCCCTAACGAATCAAGCTAGATATTTCACTTGGATGCAGCTCCATCACTGCTCTCTACATTAAAGGTGGGGGTGGAAGGGAAATAGAACCAAGAGCTAAGAGAAACAGATAAGTATGAGAGAAAAAATGTGTGAAGCTTGCTGGGCAGACTGGATGGGCCATTTGGTCTTCTGCCGTCATTTCTATGTTTCTATATATAGTGGCAACCAGAAGGCAACTTTGGCTCTGAAACTGGTCAGCCGACGTAACTTCCAAGACGAAACTCTCAAGAATGCCCTTTAAAGGACACCTCCTGTTCGGAAGCAAGCTGGAGAAGTTAGCCGACAAATGGGGTGAATCTCCAGTACCTCAGCTACCAGAGGACAAGAACAAAAGCAAACGCCCCTCTCCCCGATTACCTAAGGGCCGAGGATCACAGCATTTTAGACCCTACAAGAGTACATATCAAGCACCTCGCCCCGCAGGCAGGGGCCAGTTCTTTTGGCACAAACACAACAAGAGGGGAGCCGGCTCTGGCCAGGCCCCAGCCGCACCCCACAATGAGAATCAGCCGACCCATCCACAGGAAGAAGCCTTAGGGGACAGGCTTGCCCTATTTTACCAAAGATTGGTCGAGATAACGGGCAAGTCCAGATAGTATCCTTCTCATTCGAGAAGGATACTATCTGGACTTCCACAACATTCCTCTGGACAAGTTCGTGAAATCCCCTTGGCACGCACCCTCCAAGATGGCGGCAGTGGAAACCACACTGTCCGAATTGCTCGCCCTAAAGGCCATAACGCTGGTGCCCATGCAACAACAAAATACTGGGCACTATTCCATCTATTTTATTGTCCCCAAGAAAGAGGAATCTTTCCGGCCCATAATGGACCTCAAGTCAGTCAACCACTTCCTGAGGGTACCACACTTCCGCATGGAAACCCTGCGCTCAGTCATAAGGGCGAAACAGCCGGGAGAATTCCTTACATCCCTGGACCTGTCAGAAGCCTACCTGCATATCCCGGTCCATCACGAGCATCAGCGCTTCCTACGCTTCATGATCCTGGACCACCACTACCAGTTCTGGGTGCTACCCTTTGGGCTAGCCACAGCCCCCCGGACGTTCACCAAAATCATGGTTGTTGTGGCGGCAACACTGAGGAAAGAAGGAATCATCGTATATCCATATCGGGACGATTGACTGATCAGGGCAAAAGCTCCAGAGGAAAGTCATCAGGTGACCCCAGAGTGAAGACTCTACTGGAGAACCTCGGGTGGGTCATCAACACAAACAAGAGCTGTCTGCAGTCCTCCCAATCTCTAGAATACTTGGGAGTCCGGTTTGACACCAAACAAGACAAGGTCGTCCTTCCTCCTACAAGGAGAAGAAAACTGATGAATCAGTTGCGAAGCCTGCTAGGAAGTCTCCGCCCCAAAGTATGGGAGTACCTCCAAGTCCTTGGCCTCATGACATCAACCCTGAAAGTGGTCCCATGGGCAAGAGCTCACATGCGACCGCTACAGCACTCCCTACTGTCACGATGGAACCAGATGTCCCAGGACTACTCCGTTCGCCTCCAGCTCCCGGAGGAAGTGCGGAACCAGCTGCAATGGTGGCATCAAGAAGACCATCTAAGCAAGGGAGTAAGGCTATCCCCACCAACCTGGATTTTGCTCAGCATGGATGCGAATCTACGAGGGTGGGGATCCCACTGCCAGGAACTGACGGCCCAGGGGCAATGGGACAAGGAAAAGTCGGGATGGAATATCAACCGACTGGAAGCCCGGGCGGTCAGACTAGCCTGCCTACAGTTCAGTCAAGACTCCGGGGCAAATCTGTCAGTCATGTCGGACAGTGCCACAACAGTTGCCTACATCAACCGCCAGGGAGGAACCAGAAGCCAAACAGGTGTCCCTGGAAACAAATCCTCTAATGGCGTGGGTGGAAGCAAACCTACAAGGGATCTCAGCCGCCCTAATTGCGGGAAAAGACAACATCACTGTGGACTACCTCAGCAGAGAAAGTCTAGACCCAGGGGAATGGATGCTGTCGACCACAGCCTTCCAGTTAATAGTAAACTGCTGGGGAACCCCAGCCATGGATCCGGGGCTAGTACTTCTAGTGTCCCCGGACTAGCCAAGAAGGCCGTGGTATGCAGACATGCGAAGACTTTTGACGGGGAGCCATCTCCCCCTACCTCTACACAGAGATCTGCTCCAGCAAGGCCCGATCCTCCACGAAGACCCAACTCTATTCTCTCTTACGGTTTGGCCATTGAGAGGACACGCCTGAAGAAGAGCGGATACTCGAGGGCGGTGATAGACACCTTGCTCCGAGCACGCAAGTTCTCCACATTGCTAACCTACATACGAATATGGAGAATATTTGAAGCTTGAGGGAAGACCACGATGTCCTTCTGCGGACAGCCAAAATTCCCACGATCCTGGAATTCCGGCAGGATGGCTTACAGAAGGGGTTGTCTCTCAACTCCATCAAGGTTCAGGTGGCCGCGTTGGCCTGCTTCAGAACCAAAGTGGAAGGCGTTAGCCTAGCATCTTATCTGGATGTCTCCCGCTTCCTGAGAGGGGTCAAACAGATCCAACTACCCTTAAGGTGGCCGGTGCCCCTATGGAACCTCAATCTAGTATTAGACTTCCTAGCGGGAGCCTCCTTCAGACCTATCCACGGTCTGTCCCTACGACTCCTAACCTTGAAGACTGCATTTCTAGTGGCAATATGTTCGGCTCGTTGCATCTCCGAACTTCAAGCACTATCCTCTCGGAAACCACTGACCACCTCCTTCCTTCCAAAAGTGGTTTCTCACTTCCATTTAAACCAAACCATCTCGCTGTCATCTCCAGACGAGCATAAGGGCTCAGAAGAATCTCTCAGTCTTCGCCACCTTAACGTCGGCAGACTCCTAGTCCGATACCTGGAAAGGTCAGAATCCATACGAAAGACTGATCACCTATTAGTCCTTCACAGCGGGAAGAAACAAGGGGAAGTGGCCTCGCGGGCAACCATAGCCCACTGGATCAAAGAAGTAATCAAGGCAGCCTACGTAGAGGCAGGCAAGCCTCCACCACTACAAGTCAAGGCCCATTCCACTAGAGCCCAGGCAGTGTCCTGGGCGGAAACCAAGATGCTGTCACCCACCGAGATTTGTTGGGCGGCGACATGGTCCTCCATTCATACCTTCTCCAGGTTCTACCGCCTGGATGTTCAAGCTCGGGAGGACGCTGCATTCGCAAGGGCAATACTAAGTGGGCCACAGGCAGCCTCCCAACCGGTTCGGGAGTAGCTTTTGTACATCCCATTGGTCCTGAGTCCATCTGCTACACGCTAGGAAATGGAGAAATTACCTACCTGATAATTTAATTTTCCTTAGTGTAGACAGATGTACTCAGTATCCCGCCCACAGCTGCCGCAATACACGAAAACCTCGGGGACACTTCCCGAGAGCAAGACAAGCACAGGTAAGCCACACTTCCCTTCAGCTAGGACACCCATAGTTACCGGGTGTCTGAATTTCTCGGTTGAGGGCACTGGCAGTCTCCAGCTATAGTCCAAGTCAACCAGTTCAAGTTAATCACATTTATCAAGTTATTCAAGTTAAACAAAGTTAATCAAATTATCCAGACACACATATATCCACAATTGCTTTTCGAGGAGAATACTGAAGAGTAGAGCTTCCTGCATGGTTATATTTATTTTATTTATTTATTTTATTTATTTAAATTCTTTTAATATACCGATACTCAAGACAAGGTCTTATCGTACCGGTTTACAATAAACTAGGGGGAACCAGTTAACAAAGAAAGCAAAAAGTTACATTATAACAGGGAAAGTGGAACTAGGCTGTTAGAAAAGGATAGGTTAAACAATTTCTAACTGGAGAGAAGGGCAATAAGCAGGAAAAAGTGCTTACAAGGTAGGAATTATATACAAATTTACATTGTGTCTACGATTAAGCAAGTTTTATCAAAGTGCAATAAGGCGAAAAACAGTTCCTTTGAGTTGCGGAAAGGGACGCAACCGTGGGGTATGTGACTGTGTGGGTGACCCTGAGGCTTCTTCAAGGGTATGCTTGGGCGAACAGCCAAGTTTTTAATTTTTTTCTGAAAGTGATATGGCAATGTTCCTGCGGAGATCTGGCGGGAGAGAGGTTCCAGTGATGCGGCCCAGCAGTTGATAGTGCTCGTTTTTGAATAGTGTTGTGCAGAATGGATTTTTTTGGGGGAACCTGGAGGGAGTCTCTGTATGCAGATCTGGTGGGTCTTGCAGAGGAGTGTGGTTTGAGGGGTATGGTAAGTTGGAGCGAGGATTCCTGAAATAAGGTTTGTGGATAATAGTAAGTGTCTTGAAGAGAATTCTGTAGCGAATGGGTAGCCAGTGAAGTATTTTTAGAATCGGGGTGATGTGGTCCATGTGGCGGGAGTTTGAGAGGATCCTGGCTGCAGCGTTTTGCAGCATTTGAAGAGGTTTGGTAGAAGAGGCCGGGAGTCCAAGCAACAGCGCATTACAATAATCAATCTTTGAGAATAGTATGGCTTGAAGGACCGAACGGTAGTCGTGGAAGTGTAGGAGAGGTCTTAACTGTTTTAATACCTGTAGTTTGTAAAAGCCTTCTTTGGTGGTGTTGATGAATTTTTTAAAGTTCATTCTAGAGTCTAGGAAGGCCCCAAGGTCTCTCACTTGATTTACTAGAGGTGTGTTAGTATTGATGGCTAGTGGGTTATTGTCATTAGGGGAAATGACTAGCAGTTCGGTCTTGGACGTATTGAGAATGAGGCAGAGACTTGTGAGAAGGAGGTTGATGGCGTGGAGGCAGCTATTTCAGTAGTTTAGAGTGTCTGAGATGGGTTCTTTGATGGGGATAAGGATCTGCACATCGTCCGCATAGATGAAGTATGTGAGGTTGAAATTATTGAGTTGGCATAGGGGGAGAAGATATATGTTGAATAGGATCGGCGAGAGCGAGGAACCCTGGGGAACTCCTTGTTTGGCAGCTACAGGGTGAGACTCTTTGTTGATTATTTTTACTTTATAGTATCTGTCGCTTAGAAAGGATTTTAACCAGAGGAGTGCAGCACCTGAGATGCCTATTTCCATCAGACGGTTGATGAGGATTGTGTGGTTAACTGTGTCGAATGCTGCCGATATGTCTAGCAGAGCTAGTAGGTATGATTGACCTTTGTCTAGACCCAACAGGATGTTGTCAGTTAATGAGAGTAGGAGAGCTTCTGTATTTCTGCGTTTCCTGAATCCGAATTGCGATGGATATAGAATGTCGTGGGATTCGAGGTAGTCTGAGAGTCTAGTATTGACCAGTTTTTCCATTAGCTTGGCTATGAAAGGTAGGTTAGCGATAGGGTGAAAATTTGTGGGGTTGGATGGGTCCACGTTGGGTTTTTTTAGTAAAGGTTTCAGCGAGGCTGTTTTTAAAGCGTCCGGGACTGTTCCGTTTGTGAGTGAACAGTTTTATGATGTCGGCCAAAGGTTTGGCGATGATGTTAGGAATTGTGAGAAGGAGTTTGGTCGGGATTTGGTCTATTGGGTGCGATGAGGGCTTCATTTTCTTGATGATAGATTCTATTTCCAGGGATGATGTAGTATCAAAAGATTCTAGAGACTGTTTGTGTGTCGATGGGGCATGGTTTTGGTCAAGTGGAGGCTGGGAGTTATGAGTGGGGTTAGGAATGGGGTTAGAAGATGTTAGCGGGATAAGGAGATTTTTTATTTTGTTGTCGAAGAAGACTGCCAGCTCGGTGGATTTGTTTTGTGCTTCTTCTTCCGGGATGATTGGAGGAATAGGGGTGGTGAGTGTGGCAACATATGAGAAGAGTGTTTTTGGGTCGTATAGGAAGCCGTGTATTTTTTTGGCGTAGAAGTCTCTTTTGGTACGAAGAATAGTGGCTCTATAGTGGCTCATCGTGGTTTTGTAGGAGGCCCGTGCAGTGTTGGTGGGATTCTTCCACCATTGTTCTTTATATTGGAGGTTTTGTTTAAGTGTTCTTTTTTTTATGTTTAAATTCTTTATTGAGTTTTCAAAACATAGAACAAGAAAATAGTATACAAGTATTGCACAGTCCATGGAGACTAAACAAAACAAACCGAGAAACCGAAATTATACAGCAATACAATATGCATGTAACGAGCATACGGTAAGTTACAGTAATAATAACACGTATCTCCAGTGGTTAAAATGAGTAGAACTCTAGAAGAAAATATAGAAAGGAATAACGGAGAACTCAAAGTCTAAGAGGAGTAAGAGATGGTTCCAAGGTACGTATTAGGAAAAACAATAGTGGAAACGGAGAGCTACCAAAACAAACAGTGGAATCTCCTGAGAGAAGAAAAAGTTAAGAGTACAAGGAAGAAAAAGAGAATTAAGAGAAGAGAAAAAGGGAGAGGAGGGGGGGGGGGGGGGGGGAAATGAGTACTAGAGAAGAGAAAGAAGTCCAAGACTGTCAAACCGTACACCATCACTGAGAAGGAACATCAGACATAGTAGCAGCCACATATTCATCTAGGGGTTTCCACACTTGGGCCCAGGAGGCCAACCTGTTGAACTTAATTGCCATTGCTTTTTCATATTTATAAAAAAGACATACAGAGTTCCACCACCACGGGTAGGAGAGCAACTCACTACGCTTCCAGTTTGAGAATATCGTATGCAAGGCGACTGTGAACAGGAAGTCCAATAGTTTCCTGCGCGGGAGAGATAATTGCAATGAGGAATTGGCTCCTCTAAGGAAAACCATTGTATATGTAAGAGGATGATTCAAAGAGAGAATGGCGGATATAGTGCGACAAATTTGAGTCCAAAAATTCCTGACATAGGAGCAGTAGAAAAGCATATGCCCTAAGGTAGCCTTGGGCTCAGAGCAGGACCAACATTTGTGTGAATCAAGTAGGCCAGCGCGGTGTAGTCGCCACGGTGTCCACAAAGCCCTATGCATTAAGAAAAAGGACGACTGCATCAAACTGGAAGATAGTGAGATGCGATTAGTGATAGACCAAAGATGTTTCCATTCATTTTTGGCAATGTCAACATTTGTCTCTCTTGACCATATAGGGTATAAACAGGAATCAAGTTTACCGACTGAAGCAGAATTGATAGTTTTATATAGTCTGGAGGCTAAATGGCCCCTAGGGCCGTGCTCCTGATAAATTTGTAATAAGTAAGGGGAAGTGTTTAATGGGGTAGACACGTATACCGAAGATGAGAGAACGCTCCTCAATTGGAGCCAGGCATAAAATTGAGAAGTCGGTAACCCAAACTCCTGTTGGAGTCGAGAGTGAGACAAAATCTTAGCATCTTCTAAAATGGAGGATAGAAACCAAATACCTTTTGTGTGCCATTTTGGCCAATTAAGAGGATGACCATTAATAGTCAGTAGAGAATTATGCCAAATAGGGGCCATATTAGATTGGTTCCAAGAAGGTATCTGTTTAGGGCGAATGGAGTCAAAAAACAAAACTGTTTTGTGCAGAGAATGTAAGATGGGATTAGAAGTAAATGGTGTCGTGAGCCTAATGCCAGGAATATAGGAAAGTGGAAGGGGGGATAGAAGAGAACATTCTAAGGGCAGCCATCTAGGTTGTTCCCATGGATCAGTGGTGTTAGCATAATGCTGGTAAGCTTGCTGCAGTATAAAAGCTTGGTGATAACTATAGAAATTGGGGAAGTTGACTCCCCCTTCCATTTTGGTGAGTTTTAATTTGGACAAAGCAATTCTCAGTGTCTTATTCTTCCATAAGAAAGAGGATAAAATACGATCCACCTTCTTATAGAATGAGCTAGAAAAGAAGATAGGTATCATAGACAAAGAGTATGTAATTTTAGGAGCTATAACCATTTTAATGGTGTCTAGTCGACCCCACCAAGTCAGGTGAAGGGGAGACCAGTTAATGGTCAGGTCCTCTAATGTTTGGAGTATGCGGGATTCAGCATTTAGGCAATGTTAGGGAAGGGTCCGAGTGAAAATATATACCCAGGTATTTAAGGCTTTGGGGCACCTTTTGTATAGCAGATTTTGAAAGATCAATCAGAGATCCCAGAGTGTTAAGAGGCAAGAGTTCGGTCTTGTGCCAGTTAATTTTGTAACCCGATAAAGCCGAGTATGCCGTAATTTGCTGAAGAAGGTGGGAAAGTGAAGAATCAGGATTAGATAAAAACAACAAAACATCGTCTGCGTATGCAGACAGCTTATATTCCTCAGATCCAATGCGTACCCCTTCAATCCTATGATTTTGTCGTATTGCAATGAGAAGAGGTTCCAAAGCCAGGTTGAAAAGCAACGGAGAGAGGGGGCATCCTTGCCGCGTTCCTCTATATAGGGAAAAAAGAGGGGATCTGCGATTATTAATATAGAGGAAGGCATTGGGGGAATGATATAGAAGCCTAATCCAGGAGAGAAAGTTAGGGCCAAATCCGAATTTATGGAGAGTAGAAAAAAGAAACAGCCACTCAACGCGGTCAAAAGCTTTTTCCGCATCTAAAGAAACTGCAATAACTGGAGAAGGGGCAGAAAAAACAGCATCATGTATGTGGAGGAAGAGTCTGGTGTTATTGGCGATCAGTCTATTTTTTATAAATCCCGATTGGTCTGGGTGGATTAGATGAGGCAGTATTTTAGATAATCTAGTGGCCAATATTTTAGTGAATATTTTATAGTCTGTATTCAGTAATGAAATGGGCCGATAATTGCCAACCTCAGTTGCATCTCTCCCTGGCTTTGGAAGAACCACAATACAAGCTGTTGAAAAGGACGCATATGAATGCGGTTGAACCGGGGCTGAAGAGTAGTATTGCTGGAGGTGTGGAATGAGTTCCTTACTGAAGGCTCTGTAAAAATCCGTAGTGAAGCCGTCAGGACCAGGGGCTTTTCCAGTAGGGAGAGCTTGGATGGCGAGTTCAATTTCCTGGGAGGTGATTGGGGATTCCAGGTCCCGGTATTGTTGATCAGAGAGAGAAGGGTGTGAGAGAGAGGAGAAAAAAGAATTCAGGTCTTCTTCTGAAGCATGTGTGTCTGTTTGATATAACTTGGAGTAAAAGTCTCGGAAGGCTTGTAATATATCCACATCTTGAGTAAGAAATTGACGAGATGCAGTCTTGATTTTAACGATGCGCCTTTTTTCCTCTCTTTTCTTTAGATAGGATGCTAGCAAATGTCCACATTTGTTATTTTCTGCGTAGTATGTAGCGTTGTTATGAAAGGCATGGAGACGTACCGATGCACTGAGCAGCTGATTATATTGAAACTTTGCTTTCATTACATTTGTTAGGGAGGCGCTAGTCGGATGTCGAATGTGTTCCGCTTCCAAGGAAGCCACCAAATTTTGGAGGCGAGTGAGGTCAGCTTGGTTAGCCTTTCGTTGATGCGCAGAGTAACTGATAATGTCTCCTCTAATAGTGGCCTTGTATGCGTCCCAGAGAGTGGATAGTGAAATCTCAGGAGTAGAGTTGAGGTGAAAATATTCAGTAGTTTTTTCACGTAGGTGAACCAAGAATTTCGGATCTGATAGGAGTTGAGGATTGAATCTCCATATCTTGTCAGTTGCGATGGGGTGTTGGAGCCCACACTGAAGGATAATTGCTGCATGATCGGAAACTAAGATAGGAGCAATCGACGCTGAAAGAATCCTCGGGATTAGGCTGTTGGAAGCTAGGAAGAAGTCAATACGGGAGTAAGAGGAGTGAGGAGCCGAAAAAAAGGTGTAGTCCTTCTCCGTGGGGTGTAGAAGGCGCCAGACGTCCGCAAATCCGAGAGAAGACATAAGATGGCTGAGTGTCTTGCTGGATTTAGAAATGGTGAGACGTGCAGTGGACTTCCTGTCTATGAAGGGATCTAGGGTCTGATTAAAGTCTCCTCCAACAATAGTCGAATTGGAATCATTAGTCAAGAGTTGGGTAAAAGTGTCCTGGAAGAAAGAGGGGTCATCGATGTTTGGAGCATACAGGTTGAGAAAAGTATGTAGCTCCTTGTTGATTGAGGCTTGAATGAGGTTCCATCTGCCGTCCAGATCAGCTGATTGAGAAGTGAGCACAGCATCCAGTCTTTTGTGAATGAGGATGGCCGTGCCCCGTTTTTTGTGAGCTGCAGGGCTGAAGAAGACTTGGCCAACCCATAGTTGTTTCAGTTTGAGGGATTCGGCAGACGTTAACCGAGTCTCCTGCAGGAGAGCAATATCAGCTCGTAGAGACTGTAAATAGGTGAGGATCTTTTTCCTTTTGATAGGATGTGACAGGCCTTGAACATTTAGAGAAACCACAGTGAAAGAAGCAATTGTGGCAGCCATATTGTAGAAAACCAAGGAGAAAAAGCAAAAGAAATAAAAAGTCCCCCAAAAAAAAAAACGTGCGTATGTAGCAAGTAGTCTTGTATCCCAGATACTGATGCGGGGAAGGAATACAGGGGTAAGGAGTGAAAAAGGAGAGAAAGAGCACCAGAAGAAAGAGATAATAGAAAGGGAAGAAGGAGAGAGGGGATATAGAAGAAAGGGATAGAGGAAAGATGTACCTGATAAGTTTCCAAAAAAAAAAAGCACCACTTGTGCTAAGCTTACAAGTCCCCAAAGGGACAACTGAGACGGGCCTCTAGGCGGACCACTGGCCAATCCGAGCGAGCTACACCGCTCGTTAGGAGAGTAAAATAAAACTGATTCCAATCCGGAAAAAAGAAAAATTATAGTCATCTTATATCGCTTCCCCAAGCATCAAACGTGAAAAGGAAAGATGAAAATATTCGCGTGGTAGGGTTACCATCGACCTTCTGTATTCAGGTCACCATATCATTAGGGTTGCCAACTGATTGAAGAAAGACCTCTAGCTCCCGAGGTTGTTGAAAGAGTTTCGTCTGGTTTAGATGCGTGACCCGCATCTGAGCCGGGTATAGCAGACCGTACTTTGCCCCAATTTGTTGAAGTTTCGGGCGTAAGGCGAGGAACGCTTTGTGCCGATCCGCAGTAGCTTTAGCTAAATCGGGGACGAAGAGCACATTGCGGCCTTGATATTGTACCGGCGCTTGCGTTCTGGCAGCCGTCAGGATTTGCAAAACCTGTGGATAGCGCAGCAATTTAAATATGATTGGCCTCGGATATTTAGAATTGAGGGGTGGTTTTGAAGGAACCCTGTGTGCCCGCTCAATCTCCAACGGATAGTGAAAGTCCAGACGGAGGCTAGTGGTAAGTAGTTTAGCAAGGAAGCCATTAATATCATTACCTTCTTCGCCTTCCGTAATGCCGAGCACCCGAATATTATTCCGGCGATTCCTGTTCGATAGGTCTTCCATGTTAGCCTGCAAGCGTTCCAAGCCTGTAGTGATGTGGGGAACCGAAGCGGTAGTAAGTAACAGGGAAGAGACCTGGGTCTCCACGTCATCCAGGCGAGAACAGTACGTTTCAAGTTTGCTAGAAACAGTTTGTAATTCCCCTCTAATCGCATTAGTGGCATCAATATTAACGTTGATCAACTCTTTTAATTGCCGCAATTCGGTGAGTACGACATCCGCCGATGCCATTACTTTTGATGGTGGGGCCTTGTCCGGCGACGGAGGGTCGGCCTTAGTTCTCTTGGTGCCTGATGACGCTGCAAAGGCCGCTTCAATTTTCCCGACTTTGCTCGACGCCATCGGGAGCTATAGCGATTAAAGGCGAATTGGAGAAAAAGAATATTTTGCTGGGGAAGCGGAAAGTCCAAAATTTCCGTACTTGTTGGATAGTCTAGAGCGGAGCTACAAGCTTAGGCGGCCATCTTGATCGCTGCGCGAGAGCGCCCCCTTGTTTAAGTGTTCTTAATTCTGATGAGAACCAGGGTTTTTTGTTAGTACATGCAGGATTGATGTTTTTGGATGTCAAGGGGCATATTTTGTCAGCTGCTGAGTGGGTGATAGTTAGCCAGGAGTTCATGGCGGTGTCTGCATTAGTGAGGTCCAGGTTAGTTAGTTCCTTGGTGAGCGTGTTACTGAGAACTTCAATGGAGCATGTTTTTCTAAATTGGATCGTGGATTTGGTGATGTTGGTGGTGGGTTTTTTCTTTATGGATATTTCAGTTTCAATAATCGAGTGATCTGACCAAGGGATGGGGGTGCAGGTGGGAAGAGAAGTGGTCAAGATCGGATCATTCGTAAATATTAAGTCTAGCATGTGTCCTGCTTTGTGTGTGGGTTTGTTAATAATTTGTTTGAAGCCCATGGCCATGAAGGATGAGAGGAGGGCTTCGCAGTTGGCTGAGGGAGATGGGGAGTCCACATGAATGTTGAAGTCTCCTAGCAGGATCGCTGGAGAGTTGGTATTGATTTGTTTGGCTACAAGTTCTATGAGAGGTGATGGGTCGGAGTCTAGGAGCCCAGGCGGGGCGTAGATGAGGCAGATTTGGAGTTGAGTGGATTTGAATAGCCCGATTTCAAGTTTAGTTGAAGTTTTAATTGCATGCTGGGTTAGTCTTGGTTCTTATTTTGCAGTTAGCAGTAATCCTCCCCCTCTTTTTTTAGTTCTGGGGATGAGAAAAAGTCGTATAGTTGTGTCGGTAATTGATTGATTAGGGTGTGTCCGTGTTTTTCAACCATGTTTCAGTGATAGCACACAGGTCCGGTTGAGTGTCCAGTAGGTAGTCGTTGAGCAAGTGAGATTTTTTTGACAGATTGGGAGTTGAGGAGGGTTAGGGTGATTAAGGATAGGCCTAGGAATTGGGTTAGAGGGGAATTCATAATGGGGATCAGGGATCTCTTAGAACGTTGTATCTTGGGAAAGGGTGAATTAACTTTGTTGAGGGATGAGTGTGGGATGATAGGGATAGGGAAGGTTTGCATCATGTTGATTAACTGGTGAGGCTGGATGGCTGCTGGAGAGGCTGGATGTCTGCTGGAGAGAGGCTGGATGGGTGTTTTTTTTGAAGGAAGTGATGGTTGTGATTAAGGAGAGAATTAAAGCTGCTAGAAGAGATGAGTGATGTGAGGATGCCGGGTGGAGGAGACGTTGGGTGCTGGGGTGAATGCTCGCGGAGATGATCGTTGGATGACTGCTGGATGCTGGAGTGGCTGGATGGATGCTGGAGTGGCTGGATGAATGCTGGGTGCTGGAGTGGCTGGAGTTGATGCTGGAGTGGCTGGAGTTGATGCTGGAGTGGCTGGAGTTGATGCTGGAGTGGCTGGAGTTGTGGATGCCGGAGTGGCTGCAAGAATGCTGGATGCCGGAGTGGCTGCAAGAATGCTGGATGCCGGAGTGGCTGCAAGAATGCTGGATGCTGGAGTGGCTGGATGAATGCTTGAGTAGAACTGATTTAGGGCGGTAGGATTAATGGAGAGGGTGGATTGACCTCAGATAGCATGGGTAGCTTCTATTTCTATGTGTTGGAGCGCACAAAGGGGCAGGCCCCTTTGTCGCGCTCCTTAGGCGCGCGACGCCTGTAGCCGTTTCAGCCCTTTAAAGGGCTCTGGGGAGGCGTCGGGGCTTCCGGGGAGGGCTTAGCTGTGCCCTTCCGATTCCTGCTTCCTTCTGGCGCCCGGTTTTAAATTTGCAGCTTTTTAATTTTTTTTTTCTATTTTCTGCTCACCTCGGAGGCCTCGCGAGAGGCTTGTCCCTGGTCCACCTCCCTGGTGCTGACGTCAGATTGAAATCTGACAGTCTCCAACTGCTATCAGGAGCACACTATACCCATTGGTCCTGAGTCCATCTGTTTACACTAAGGAAAACAAAATTATCAGGTAAGTAATTTCTCAATTTCCATTGTGGTGAAGTCAGTATTGGTAAAAGAATTGATAATCGTTACACAATTTACTTATAAGATAGGGGGTAAGAGAAATAAAAAATATCCATTAGCTTTGACCATACATCTGACCAAAACAAATGTCAATGGACAGAAAATTAGCATGTGAGATAAGAGTTGCATGGGGAGCATTGCAGGACCAACACTTATGAGAAGGCAATAATTTAGCCTGGTAAAGATTTTGTGGAGTCCATACTGAATGATGAGCAACAACAACAACAACAACAACAAAAAAAAAAGAGATAGGGAAACTCTAATGGAGCAGGACCAAAATCTATCCCAATAGAACCGATCTCCCATTTCCAAATCTGTTTCCCAAAATCTCTCTAAACCTGAGCAGTGAGCAAATATATTCAATTTAATAAACTTATACATGCAGAACCAAGGATATAAGAACCCCTATCATTTGAGAGAGCTTGTGGAAAATGGATGACACATTGATATTAGCCAAAATACAATGTCACATTTGCCACCATCTATAGTGTGGTGAGCAACTGGAATTTGGTTTGTGTCTGTGTAAAAGTAAGAAGGTCGTTCTCGTGTATCAGTTGAGCCAATGTCCAAATACCAACTTTTTGCCAAAAAGTCCAGATCACCCATTGGTTTTGAATCTTAAGAGTGATTATGCCATAGGAAGGTAAAGTTGGACATTATGAATGAGTGGTTGGGAGTGGGTAATAATCTTTCATATTCTCGGAATACTCTGTGTACTGACCGCATAAGGGGAAAGATTTCTGCAAGGGGAGACTAGGGATGCTCAATAAAGGAAACAGTAGCATTGAATAGATTAGGTGCTGCTCAATGTCTAGATCAGAAATCCACATCAGTCCTTGTTACAGAATGAATGCTTGGTGATAGGAATAAATATCTGGAAAATTAACACCACCTTTGTTCCGGAAAAGTTTCAGTATTTTCAAGGTGTGATGGAGGGTGTTTTCAAAGCCCAAAAAATTGTATTAGCATACTGTTTATTTTCCGTTAAAAATCCGCTGGAAAATACTGGAATCATATTAAGCAAATAATTTATTTATGGAGTTACACCATCTTAATGGCATCTAGCTTTACCCACCAAGAAAGATGCAGAGGGGATGAACGAGACATGATAACTTGGATTGGTGTATATATACAAGTTTTGCAGTGAGTGATAGTCAACATAATATCTTTATAAAAATAAATTCCCAAATATTTCAGTCTGTGGCCAAGTCATTTGAACGTTAGAGATATTAATGCAATATGAGAAGCAGAACTTCAGTTTTGTGCCAATTAACTCTATAACTGGAGGTAATGGAAAATGCATCAGTAATTTTCATCAAGGCTGGAAGAGAACTTTCAGGGTTACGTACATATAAAAGCACCATCATCCACATATGCTGATAATTTATATTCAAAGTTACCCAGTGAAATTCCTTGAAAAGTATGGCGCTGATGTAAACCTAATAACAAGGATTCTAGTGAGAGATTAAATAGAAGAGGAGAAAGTGGATAGCCTTGTCTTGTACCATAACCTGAGAGAAAAGAAGGGGACAAAATATAATTGACCATAATAAAAGAATGAAGTTGAAAATTATGCAGATATATATGAGCCAAGAAAAAAATCAACAAAGCCAAAACATAGTAACACTGAAAAAAGGTAGTCACATTCTACGTGATCAAATGCTTTTTCTGCATCTATGGAAATTGTGCAATTGTTGAGCTATAGCAATAAGATTGTGAAATAATCAGGCATTATCAGAAATCTGGCAGATTTTAATAAATCCAGATTATTCAGGAGCAATCATTTTTTGTCATAATAGTCTTGTGAGGAGGCGCCCCTGGTGTTCCCTTGTAAACATGTGCAGGACCAGGTTGGGAGCCTGGTCCCCTTTAAATCCCCTAGAGCAGAGCTTTCCAAAGTGTGTGTCGCAACACTTTAGTGTGTCGCCTGCAGTGTGCTGGTGTGTCGTGCAAGCCCGTTGCACGTGACACACCAGGAAGTGGGAGCCAATGCGGCCGCCGGTGGACCTCATCCCACTGGGGGCTGAGCAGTGAAGTTTCGCTGGGCTGGGCTGTGTGCCGGAGACACACAGCAGGAAGATCGGCAGGGCCGTGGTAGAGCTTACGTCACCATGGCCCGAAGAAAAAGGTCACGTTTAAACGTGCAGGTGCTCCACCTCCTTCCTGCTCACGCGGCCCCGGAAGAAAAATGTTGCCGAAGCCGCGCGGGCAGGAAGGAGGTGGAACATCAGCCGCGTGCAGTAGAGGAGCAGCGTTGTTGCAGCAAGCTAAGAAGAGGAGGCGGCCCGGTAGCAGGGTCCCCACCGCGGATCGGCCCGAGAAGATCAGGGCCGCTGCAGAGCCCATCCTGCAGCGACCCGTGAAGAGGAGGCCCAGAGGTAAGAGAGAGGCTGAGGGCCCGTAGGGTGCGTGTATGAGATGAGTTGAGAGATTGTGTGTGTGTATGAGATGAATTGAGAGATTGTGTGTGGGAGTAAGGACCTGAATGTTTGCAGAGACAGCATGTGAGAGCCTGTGTGTGTGTGAGAGAGAGAGCATGTGACAGTGAGAGCCTGTGCTTGAGCAAGACAGCATGTGGGAGTGAGAGAGAGAGCCTGGGTGTGTGAGAGTCAGACAGCATGTGCAAGAGAGAGACTGTGTATGAATGATTGTATGAGAGAGAGCATGTGACAGTGAGAGTCTGTGCATGAGCAAGACAGCATGTGGGAGTAAGAGAGAGCCTGAGTGTGAGTCAGACAGCATGTGCAAGAGAGAGACTATGAATGATTGTATGAGAGAGAGCATGTGACAGTGAGAGCCTGTGCTTGAGCAAGACAGCATGTGGAAGTGAGAGAGAGCCTAGGTGTGTGAGAGTCAGACAGCATGTGCAAGAGAGAGACTGTATGAATGATTGTATGAGAGAGAGCATGTGAGAGTGAGAGCCTGTGTGTATGTGTGTGAGAGTCAGACAGCATGTGCAAGAGAGAGACTGTGTATGAATGATTGTATGAGAGAGAGCAGGTGAGAGTGAGAGCCTGTGTGTATGTGTGAGAGAGAGAAAGCATGTGAGAATGAGAACCTGACTGTATGTTTGAGGGAAGAAGATAGATGGAGAGAAAAGAAATAGAAAAAAAAGACAATATGAAAGGAATTGGCAAAAAAATAAGAAAGGGGAGGTGAGTGGAACAAAAAAGCCTGTGACCAACCGTTTATAAAACTAAGATCAGACAGCAAAGGTAAAAAAAAAAAAAAAAAATTACTTTTTACTGATTGGCACATGTAATCTTTGGGAATGTGCAAGAGCAGCACTTTCTCCATGCGGATCTCACAATGTATGAGATCAACATGGAGGAAGTGGAAACCCACGGGGCCTGCACAGAGGAGGCAGCAGAATGGGCTTCAGTGCCAATAGCAGCAATCAGCGCCTCCCCAATAGCCATGTGGCATCAGTGACAGTGGCAGCAGAGGAATGAGAGAGGCTCCGAGGTTGCTGGCAAAAGAAAGAGAGGGGGTCTGCCTTTAGTGTGCATGTGTATGAATGGGAGTCTGCCTAGGGGTGTATGTGTGTGAATGCATGGGTGCCTGCCTGAGGGTGTGTCTGTGAATGAGAATGTATGGGTGTCTTCCTGGGGTTTGTATGTGTGAGAATAGGTGCCTGCCTGTGTGTGGTATATGTGTGTGTGTGTGAGAATGAATTGGTGCCTGCCTGGGGGTCTGTGTGTGAGAATGCCTGGGGATGGTGAGGGTGTGAAAATGAATGGGAGCCTGCCTGGGGGTCAGTTTCAGTGTGTGAGAATGACTGGGAGCTTGCCTGGGTGTGTGTGTTTGTGTGAGAGTGATTGGGAACTTGCCTGGGTGTGTGTGTTTGTGTGTATGTGAGGGAGCCAGAGAGAGTGAGAGCATGAGTGTGTATGAGAAAATTCAGGGGAGTAAGAGTTTGTGTGGGGGGGGGTGTGTGGAGGGGGAGAGAGTGTCTTAGAGCCTGAGTGTGTCAGTGTCTGGGAGAGCGAGAGGTTATGGTGGGTATAAGAGCATGAATGTGTATGTATGTAGGTGACAGTGTATGTGTGAGAGAGAATGGACATGTGAGTATGTGTGAGAGAGAGAGGATAACCTCCTAATCCTTGACAATATCAGGATGACTGGAAATCAAGAGCTCCCATGTATGGACAGCAGGGGCTTTTTTAAATCCTTATTAGTTTTAATTATTGCGTGTTGTTTGATATATGTGCTGTTTTGGAATATTTTATTGGTGTTTGGTAAATTGTAAAAAATGTATATGATTTTAATTAATAGAAATTCTATTTATCAGTAGTTTTAAAATATTCTTTTATTAGTATGGTTTTACTATTATAACTGATGCTTTATGTTTCTTGATTTTGTTTTATGAGGAATGGTGGTTCTGTTTTTGCATTGTTAATACACAGAGTCTGGCTTCTTGGGGTTTCCATTTCAGTTTTTGTCTAATTTGTGCTCCTTTATTTTGTATTCTGTATTTGGTGAGGGTCTGTCTCTGCTCTGTGTGTGTGACCATGATGAGAGATTCTGCTAGCATAGGGATCTATAGCAATCGGGTTTGTTTTGTTTCCTCAGTAGGTGGTGTATTGGAATTCCAACATGTATTGGAACATGTTATAACTGTTCGATATAATTCTGTTCGATGTAAAACGCCTACCCAGGCGTCTGTTTGAGTTACACTGTGAACCGATGTGATATCCCTGTTGAATGTCGGTATATACAAATTTTAAATAAATAAATAAATAAATAAATTCTAGGACCCAGTGTAATATTTACCCTTGCTTTTTCACAGGTAGGGTTATTGTTGTTTGAGTCCTTGGTGTTATTACTGTTATGTTACAATGGGATTGCAGTATAGATTTTGAGTGTCTTTTTTGCGAGATTTTGTGTTAGTTCACAATATGCCTGGCAGTGGAAGCTGTTTGTGCTGCTGTTACTGTGAGGTGACACCAGAATTTGAAAATATCTTTTAGTATGATGAGCTGTAAGGGAAACATCCAAGCTCCATTGTTTGGGGGAATTTCAGTGGATGCACAGAGTTACAGAACTGGAGGTGCAGGATTTATATTGACATTCTGTCCCTTCCTATAAATTCCAGACTTCACTCTCATAGCCATACAGAATTAGTTGAATGAGGCTATCAAATAATTTTATAGTGTAAAACTGGCCAGCTTTTTAAAATTACGCAGAAGACTCTTTGGACTTTCTTATTAACACCAAATATTCAAAAGCTGTGCTCATCCCCATCAAGCTCATATATCTCATTAAAGAGGTAAATTGAATAACACAATAACTTTGTTTTATTAATGTTACTCATAAATTATAACAATAACATTCATCTTGGAATATTATATATTTTTAATATAAATGAAAGGTTTTCACAAGATAGGTTGTGTAGTGAAACATTTTATTATGTATATATTTAAGGAAACATACATAAATTGTCAAAATACATTTCGTTCATTTAACCTTTAACCTCTGGTTTGCTAGTAGACTGAATTACTGTGTCCCGAAATTATGTTTGTCTAAAAAGTGTGTCACCAACATGAAAAGTTTGGAAAGCTCTGCCCTAGAGGGATAACATCTGTGGGTGGGACCCTGCCAAGCAGGAAGTGCTTAAAGGTATGCCCAGTATAGGGGAGCATAAGTTGCTGAGCCAGCGGAGAGAGGATGGGCCCCATGGATCTGGGATCAGGAGCTCTAGGTCCTGTCTGAGAGTGGGAGAGGGTAGGCAGACTTCTGGGAAATGTCTAAGAGATACTGTGAAGGTAGGCGGACTTCTGGGAAGGGCTTTAGAATTATTGTGGACAAGTGCCTGGTTAGTTGAAACTAGAGAGTAGTCTTTGTGTTTGCAACTGTGTTTGCCAGTCCTGACTGTGTTGTAGCATTGTAAATAAATGCACTGAAGTTACAGCAAAGTCTGTGTGTGATTCCTCTGGCTGTGTACAAGTCATTGACTGCTCGAGTGCCACATATGGTGTGTTTGTGGGATCCATCTAAGCAAGGCACAGAGGGAAGAACCAGTCTCCAGAAGAGAAGACTGATGTAAAGAAAAAAAATGTTTTCTTGGGCAGTGCTGATGAGGTGAGGGTGTGGCTCTGGGAGCAAACTGCAGAAGGCAGGTGGTCTGGTGTGACTCTGGGAGCACACAGACTGAATAAGGAAAAGTTTGTTGAGAAGAGAAGCAAGTTTGTTTGGCAAGGTGTGGCTCTAAGAGCACACTGCAGAAGCAGCTGGGAGCTGCAAGGGAGCCAGAGAACATTGGAAAAAAATTAATCCAAACTGCTTTAAACCCAGAGAAAAGGTATAAAGGGGCCTGTTAGGAAAGCAAGGGTTTGTTTTTTTTTTTACTGAGACTAAAGGGGCTAGCCCCTGGCTTGAGGTAGGGGTGCAATAAAAGTGTAGGCAGAGCTGGTCAAGCAGGATTTCTTTTGCTTTTGGGGTTGTTTTTTTTTTTTTTTGAGAGAGGAAAAGCGTGGCAGAGCAGAAGATAAACTGCTAGAGGGAGCAGCTGCTGGAAGCCTAGGTAGTATCCCAATAAGCCTGGCTGGGAACCAGTGGGGATTACTGCAGCATGAAAAAAAAGGGAAAGAAAGAGGAGCCAGAGGGTTGGAGAAGGAAGTTGTATGGTACATTGTACTGCGTAGGTGGATAAATTGCATAACTAAAGATGGTTATTTTAAATTTAATGTTTTAAAAAGATTAAGACTCCTTTTACATAAAAATGATTTTAGAACAGTTCTGCAAGCCTTCATTTTTTTCTAAGACTGACTATTGTAAAGCTTTATAGGGGTGTGCATTCGTTTCCTATGTATTGGTAATCCGCAATGTATAGGGCCATATTCGTTGTATTCGTGGGGAAGCGAAATGTATTGCAATTCCCCACGAATACAACAAATCTTCGCCGAATTATTCGGCCGTCTAAAGGAGTGAATTTAAACAAATCCCCCACCCTCCTGACCCCCCCAAGACTTACCAAAACTCCCTAGTGGTCCAGGGGGGGTCTGGGAGCCATCTCCTGCACTCACGCCCTCGGCTGCCGGTATTCAAAATGGCGCCGATAGCCTTTGACCTTGCTATCGGGCCGATACAGTAAGGACGCGTAAGAAACAGTGCGGCAGTGCCGGGCGCACCCTCGTTTGCCGCGCGCACATCTTGGTTCACAAGCTGCTCGATTCAGTACTCAAATTAGATGCAAATCCAAGCGGCGTCCAAAGCGTGTCAATGAAGTGGTAGGCGTTCGCAATCCATTTTACTGTATAGAGTGGTATGCAGCGCTTATACAGTATCCAGGGTGCGCTGGTACCTGTCATTTCAAATGTCATTTGAAATGTCATTCCACCAGGTAAGTGGATGGTTCTTTTCTACAGAACTGCTGTCTTGAGCTCCCGGTCGGACGTCCAAGCCGTGACCTTGGACGTCCGGCCGGGTCCCAGATCGGACGTCTGGCGTGGATGTCTGGCCGGGTGCTCGATCGGACGTCTGGGGTGGAGTCCGGCAGGGCCGCCACGATCCGTCCGGCCGGACGTCCGATCATGGACGCCCGGATGCAGGTGCGAAGGTCATGAACGGACGCTGCCCTTGAACGTCCGGCCAGACGTCCAAGCCGCGACCTTGGACGTCCGGCCAGGCGCACAAGGCAGCGCGGCCTCCGATCATGGACACCCCGATACAGGCGGGAAGGTCCCTGAACGGACGCCGCGACCTTGGACGTCCGAGGTCGTGGCGTCCGTTCATGGACGTTCCTGTCTCTTCCCGGACGTCCACGACTGAAATTGCCCCGCTGCCTGTACGGGGTCTGTGCTTCTGCCCATCTCTCCGGCGTCCGTAGAGGCATCCATATCTCTGCTGGACCCGGAGCCTCAGGATGCCTAGCGGACGCCCATCTCTCCGGCGTCCGAAAAAGGCGTCCTTGTCCAGAGCCTCAGAGACTCCCAAAGATGGATGGATGGTACAGTTCAACCGAAATATATCATATACCTTCTCCGGTCTTGCTGCTGGGTTATCCAGTCGGATGGGTTCTCCTTGCTGCTGGGCTCTCCTGTTCGCCTCTCCAATCTGCCGAGCATTTCGAGCGTTTCTCATTCGAGCATTTCTCATTCTGCTTCTCAACCGAATGAAAAATAGCGCCAGAGCAATAATATACATGTTGTCCATGGCGCTGTCAGGTACGAAGCTGACCGAACACCACACTAACGCCAGGGTCAGGGTAGGCGGTAAATATGCAGGTTAAAGACACGGCAAATAAGCTGGTTAAAAAGGCGATAATCTGGGCGCACGTTACTGTATCGGAGGGAATAGCTATAAATCGATCATTAACATATCATATACATGCGGCGGGCGGAGACGGATACGCGTCCATTTCGGCAAGCGGTAAGGACGCGTAAAACCGGATACTGACTCGTGGGTTAGCTTTACGCGTCCAAAATGTGCATCCAAAGCGGGTTAAAAACAGGGTAACCGCGGCCGCGATTTACTGTATCGGCCCGATTGTCATAGGGGCTACCGGTGCCATTGGTCGGCCCCTGTCACATGGTAGGAGCAATGCCGGCGCTATCCATTGCTCCTACCATGTGACAGGGGCCGATCAATGGCACCTGTAGCCCCTGTGACATAGTAAGGTCAAAGGCTATCGGCGCCATTTTGAATACTGGCAGCCGAGGGCGTGAGTGCAGGAGATGGCTCCCGGACTCCCCGCTGGACCAACAGGGAGTTTTTGGTAAGTGTTTGGGGGTCAGGAGGGTGAGGGTTGTATGTTAATTCAATTTTATAGCTGGGAAAAGAATAAGAATTAATGCATGAACGTATCGGGGGCCCCCCTTGCCGAATGCAACGTAACTGCCCCCCGTCGAATACGAATCCCGAATGCAACATATGGCGTCCCTCTGCACATCCCTAATGCTTTATTGTTAGGCCTGCCTGCTTCCCATACTAGACCACTTCACCTCCTCCAAAACTCAGCCACAAGAATTCTAACACTAGAAAGACCGAACATATCACGCCGATATTGAAAGACCTGCATTGGCTACCCATCACTTTTCATACTCAGTTAAAACATTATCCTTAATACACAAGACTCTTTACAATGATAAAATTGAATGGCTCACTGCAGCTTTACATTTCCATACCCCACAAAGAACTACAAGATCAGCAGGCAATGGGATTTTACCAATTCCATGCCCAAAATCAGCGCACTTAAATACAGTCAGAGAGAGCTTTATCCATCGCTGGTCCACAACTGTGGAACTCACTACCGCAAAATCTAAGGCTTGAAACAAACATTAGGGCATTTAAGAAAGGTGTTAAAACATGATTATTTCAACAATCCTTTCCATAACCATATAGCACGATCTCCTTTTAATATTTCTTGTTGATAGTAATTTCTAGATGTTCTATCCATGAATTTTATATTATTTTGTTATATATGTTATGAATTTTTGTATTTATAACTATCTTCTTATTTTTGGAACCGCACATGTTCTTAACTATACATTTGATAACTGTAAACCGATGTGATGTGCGTACATGAACGACGGTATATAAAAATCAATAAATAGTTGGAGTGCCCCATGCTCAGGAGTCGGGCGAGAGGGAAAACCTGGAGGTTTCGGCCAGAACCGAAAGTGAATGGCTAGAGTGGCTGGACAGGGAGTCTCAACAGCTTCTAGAGGAGATAGACGAGAAACTGACAGTGAGGACTGCTGAGCTGATCAAGCTGGGCAACTGCCTGAAGCGAGAGGCACTGGAGGGAGGTACTGCCGAGACCCCAAAGGGAGTGGAGAAGAGCCCAGATGAAGCTACTACCGAGACCCCAGAGGGAACGGCCCCTGGAACTTCAGAAAGAGGCGTGGTGGAGTTCCTCGTAGATGGAAGAAAAGAGAAATGGCAACTACGGTACCCAGAGGAGGCTACAAAAGTCCTGTCAAAGAGAACCTGGAACTCGGAGCTCCAGAAGAACTCAAGAAAAGGGCTGTGGCTGGGGGTGCACTGGGTGGTGATTGGTGTACTTTCTAGGGTGACCCTAGTGAGTGGGGATACACAGAACTCTAGATTTTCACATTGAACCCTAGAGGGGGAGAGCCTGGATGTTGGGGGTTGGGCAGTGGACTACTACCCTGGGTGGATCCTAGGGGGTGAATAAGGATGCTTGACCTGACGGGCCTAAGCTGAGAGGGGGTTTGTGAGGTAGCACCTTTAGGCCTGGATTTTCTAAGGTCGCAGACCTTAGAAAATCCAGCAGTAACGGGGGGCGGGCCTGCGAAAGCCGGCAGCAATCGCACCTCTGCGGTGCGATCGCTGCTGGCTTTCGCACCCAATAGTGCCATCGTAAAAGGTGGTGCTATTGGGCGCGAAACTGGCAGCGAATAGGGTCCTTACCTTTTCACCGTCAGCGGTGTCTTTGCGGCGTCCGCCCCGGTGCTGCCCCAACTCCTCCCCAACTCCTCCCCTTCTGGTGCAGACGCCGCCCAGAACCCGCCCCGATTTAGCTATCGCACGCGAAAAGGGACTTTTTGCATGCGATCAGCATAGAAAATGACCCCCTTAGTGTCCCCTGGTGCAGGATCAGGCTGGGTGCCTGGTCTCCTTTAAATCCCTTAAAGGGAGAATGTTTATGGGCGGGACCCTGCTGGGCAGGAGATGCCTGGAGGGTGTTCCCAGTAATAGGGTAGGATAAGTTGCTGAGTCAGCTGGTACAGGATGGGCCCCATGGATTTGTGACCAGGAGCTCCATTTCCTGTGTGAGAGTGGGAGCTCCAGACACCTCTCTGGGTCAAGGTAGGCAGACTTCTTGGAAGTGTCTGTAAAGATAGACAGACTTCTGGGAAGTGCCTGGATATTTGAGACTACAGAGTAGTCTTTTGTGTTTGCAACTGTTTGCCAATCCTGACTATGTTAAGTGTGGCACTGTAAGTAAACGCACTGAAGTTATAGCAGAGTCTGAATGTGATTCTTCTGGCTGTATCCAAGTCCTTGACCACTTGAATGCCACAAATCTGCATATGAAGCATGAGGACTTTAGCAAGACATGGTTTAATGGAACAAAGTCAGTATGGCTTTACCCATGGCAAGTCTTGCCTCACAAATCTGCTTCATTTTTGAAGGCATTAATAAACATGTGGATAAAGGTGAACCGGTAGATGTAGTGTATTTGGATTTTCAGAAGGCGTTTGACAAAGTCCCTCATGAGAGGCTTCTACGAAAACTAAAAAGTCATGGGATAGGAGGCGATGTCCTTTCGTGGATTACAAACTGGTTAAAAGACAAGAAACAGAGAGTAGGATTAAATGGTCATTTTTCTCAGTGGAAAAGGGTCAACAGTGGAACGCCTTTGCTTGTTCCGTGTCCAACCTGGTGCCAATAAAGTCTAGCCATGGAGATGGACAGAGATGCGACTTCAGGAAGTTGATGATAAATCCCAGCATCTACAAGGTCTTAACCATCTGGGCCAGTGCGTTCAAGGAACCAGAGCGGGAGTCACTCCAGATCAGCCAATCATCCAGGTATGGAAAGACATGGACTGAGAGACGCCTGAGGTAGGCAGCCACCACCGCCAAGCATTTGGTGAAGATGCATGGGGCTGATGCCAGCCCAAAGGGCAGCACTTGTAACCCCTTTTAATAACCAGATGATTCCAGTAGCTTTGCATTTTATAAACCATGTGGGCCTACTTAAATCTTGTATTAGTCATAACAAAAGATCTAAGGAACCTATGTGGTTCAAATCATGAGCTTATTGGAATTATCTGGCCGTCATCAAAGGCTACACTTTGATGACTGCCAGATAATTCTCACTCCCTGCTGGCCAGGGAGTGAGAAAATATGAGGGTACTAGAAGTGATGACCATAAGAGAGAGGAGGACCAAGGGTGAAAGACAGGGGTGAAATTCTGAGAGGAGGGCCCAAAGGAAAGGAGTGAGGTGTGGGGGTAGGGTGAGTTGTGGAGAGTAGTGAGGAGCACTTAGGGAAGGGGTGGTGTGAAAAGAGGGAGTGAGGGCTCTGGGTTGCAGGTAAAAAGAACATCCTGAGATGTGGTGGGATGGATAGAAAGTTGACAATTCCATTCTACCACAGAAGAGTGATCCTTCAGGAAGGAATGGAATCAGGACAGGGACAAATCTTTGAGTCCCTGCAAGAGAAGCAAGTTGTGGTCAGTGGTGCCAAAGGCCATACTCATGTCCAAAAGGACAATGAGTGTGTCTTTGCCATCATTAGCCTGGACTCTGATGTTGGTTACTAAAATAAGGAGAGAAGATTCTGTGCTATGTCCTCTGTGGAATTTGGACTGACAGGGATGTAGCACATTAGTTTTGACATCCAACAAAAAGAGCACCAAATCACGATCCCAAAATGTAACTTTTGTTAGGCACATTAGTTTTGAACACAGAGGTCCATATTCAGAGACAGTCTGAATAACAAAGATAGCCTGATAAGTTTATCGGGCTAACTTAGGAAGCATATTAAATAGTGTAGTTGCACTATTGAATATAGCTGGCTATCTTATACTTAGCCGGCTAACTTTAGGACAGCTCTTTGGCCTGACCAGACTTAGGGCCTCATTTTCTAAAGTATCGCAGGCCTGCGATACTTAGAAGATGAGGGACAGGGGGGCGGGCCTGCGCTAGCCGGCAGTGATCGCTGCCGGTTTTCGCACCCAATAGCACCACCATAGGAGGTGAAGCTATTGGGAGCGAAATAGGCAGCGAAAAGGCACCTACCTTTCGCTGTCCGCGGCGTCGGCGCAGAGTCTGCCCCGGTGACACCCCGACTCCTCCTCTTCCGGGGCCGACTCCAACCCCATCCTGGTATCGCACGCGATAAGGTCCCTTATCGCGTGCGAGCGGCTTGGAAAATGAGGCCCCTAGTCAGCTAAGTCATCTGGCTAACTCTGAATTACTGGAATTAACTAGTTAACAGCCAGCTAACTCAACTCCTCCCAGTTACGCCCTCACAACACCCCTAACTTATCCAGCTAAATTCTACCTTCCTAATGTATTAGCCAGCTAGAATTTAGCCACAATTGTGCCCAAATATTAATTTAGCTGGCTTTTGAATATATTTTATTTATTTATTAGGCTTTTTTATACCGATGAATGGAAATAGCCGTCACAACAGTTTAGAAACAATAAAAACTAGTACATAGAATCAATAAAATAGTTAAAAATAAAAATAAGTAAAATCATAGTAATCGGTAAGAGGAAGAAAGTACATCATCAATAATTAACCAAACTAAACATTAAAATAACAAATGTTCTAATAAATAACTAAGTAAAAACTCAAGTAAATACTCTAAGCTTAATAAAAAAGAAAAATAAATAAATAGAGATGGTTAAAAATAGTCCATAAAAGATTAAAACAGGTTGTGTAAAGTAAGTATGGTGATAAATTAACTGATGCCTTCTTTGTATGCCTGCTCAAATAGCCAAGTTTTAAGAAGACCTCATTATTGTTAAGTTGGTCAAAGAAGACCTTTTCAGGGATCTTTGAAAGCATCAGAAGATTAGAGACAGGTCTGTAAATGGACAAAGAAACCAAGTCTAGCGTGGATTTTTAAAAAAGAGGGCAGACTCTTGCAACTTTAAGTTGGTCTAGTAGAATCCCAGTTGATTAGGAGAAGTTCATATTTGTAATAATTGGTATTGTTAAACCCAGCAATGTGTTCTTCAAACCCTCAAAGTTTAGGGTTCAAAGCAGAAGTTGCAAGGCGTGGAGATCCCCAAAGGAGATTGATACCAGCTGCTGTGGTTAAGTTGAATGAGTGGGAAAAGAGAGCAGCATGGTTTCAGCAATGCCTAAAGGGAGTAAAAAGTGAAATTCATTCCTGCTCTTAGGTAGTAGTTTAACATAGCCTTTTTTAAATTGGCTAAAGATAAATGCTTGTAGCTCCTAAATCATATGTTCTGGTTTGACTGTCCAAAGTTGTTCTTGATGTCATCAAGTACTTGAAGCAAATGGCTGTCATGCAATTTGATTGGTCAGAAGTACTTTTTTTGTATCACTGCAACAGTTCTAAAAGGATTTAAATGCTGTCTGGTAATTTATTTATTTTTGTTTATAGTCATTGAGCTGCAGTATATGTTAGAAAATATTTATTTATTTATTTATTTATTTAACATTTTTATATACCGGCATTCGTAGGACACATCATGTCGGTTCACAATTAACTGAGAAAGGAAATTACATTGAACAGGGGGGTTTAACTGGGAGATATTGGATAATAATTGGATAATAAAGAACAAGGTAAAAAGCGAAGTACGAGAGAAAAGAGAAAGCAAGCATGGATAACTTAATTGGAAAGATATGGGGTTCAAAATTACATATTACATATTGAACTTATTTACAGCGTTGGGGGAGGGGTGAGGGGAGGGGAAAGGGGGGGAGAATATATGCGAAAGGGGAGGTAGAGGTAAGGGAGGGAATGATATGGTAAAGAAGGCGGGGGGGGGCTGAAGAGCTAAAAGGCGGGGGGGGGGGGGGGGGGTGGGGTGGAGGGGGGAGTTGGGGGGAGCATGGGTGTGCTGGAAGGGTTACCAGGGTGGGAAAGGTGGGAAGGGCTGTATGGAGAATGCAGGTTCCTGCATGCGTGGGAGGCCTAGGGTTGGGAGGAGTTGGGGTAGGCCTGTTTAAACAGCCATGTTTTTATTCCTTTTTTGAAGTGGCTCAGGGATGGTTCTAGTCGGAGTTTGGCTGGGAGGGAGTTCCAGAGGGAGGGGCCCGCGATAGAGAAGGCTCTTTCCCTGGTGGCGGTGAGGTGCCCAATTTTGAGTGAGGGGGTTTGGAGGGTGCCGGCGAGGGCGTTTCTGGTGGGGCGGTTCGATTGCCGGAATTGAGGCATATCTTCAAGCCAGGGGGAGCTGTTTTTGTATAGGGTGTTATGTAGGATGGTGAGTGTTTTGTATTGGGAACGGAAAGCAATGGGGAGCCAGTGGAGATTTTGTAGTATGGGAGTGATATGATCGGATTTTCTTGTGTTTGTTAGGATACGTGCCATAGCGTTTTGGAGGATTTGCAGAGGTTTAGTAGTAGAGGCTGGGAGGCCTAAGAAAAGGGCGTTGCAATAATCGAGTTTGGATAACATGGTGGTTTGCATGACGGTGCGGAAATCATGGGCGTGAAGGAGGGGCTTCAGTTTTTTGAGGGTTTGGAGTTTGAAGAAAGCCTCCTTTTAGCAGTGATTTAATGTGGGATTTCAAGTTTAGTTGGTTGTCTAGGTAAACTCCTAAGTCTCTGACGCTATGTGGTAGTGATTGAGCTTGTGAGGCGTTTTGGATCATATAGTGGATCGAGTCGGAAGATTGATTTGTTAGGATAAGGATTTCAGTTTTGGAGGTGTTAAGTGCAAGGTGGAGATTGGAGAGGAGTGAGTTGATAGAGGTCAGACAAGTTTCCCAGTACTGCAGGGTTTCGTTGAGGGATTTTCGAATGGGAATCAATTTGTACGTCGTCTGCGTATAGGAAAATTTCAGTCCTAGTTTAGAGAGTAAGTGGCAGAGTGGGAGTAAGTAAATATTGAAGAGGGTGGATGATAGGGAGGAGCCTTGTGGGACGCCCTGCGTGAGGGGAATGTGAGCGGATTCGAAGTCATCGAGTTTGACTAGGTACATTCTATGATCTAGGTAAGAGGAGAACCACGATAGGGCTGTGTTTGATATGCCTATCTCGATAAGCGTGATAGTAGGATTTGATGGTTCACAGTATCAAATGCGGCTGAGATATCTAGGAGGGCAAGGATGTAGGATTGGCTGTGGTCCATGCCCTTAAGGATAGTATCTGTTATGGCGAGTAGGAGTTTTTCGGTGCTTCGATCTTGGCGAAAGCCATATTGGGCGGGGTGTAAAATATTGTTCTCTTCTAGGAATTCTGTGAGTTGGGTTTGACCACCTTCTCCATGATTTTGGAGATAAAAGGTAGATTAGATATGGGTCTGTAGTTTGCAGGATCATTGTGGTCAGGGTGGGTTTTTTTAGTAGAGGCTTTACAATAGCCAGCTTAAGGGGGTCGGGACTTTGCCGTGGTGATGGAGCAATTTATAATGTCTGCTATCGGTTTTGCAATGGCGGTAGGAATGGTAAGGAGGATTTTTGATGGGATGGTGTCTGCGGTGTGGGTGGCTGGTCGCATCTTTTTTAGTATGGATTCAGTTTCCTTCAATGAGGTGAGGTCAAGGGAGTTGAGGGTACCTCCATTGTGGAGAGGTAGTGGGTCTGTTGGGGCAGGGTTGGATGGGAGCCGAGTTAAGATTTTGGAGATTTTATTTTTAAAATAGTCAGCAAGCTTCTCACATTTCTCTAACTGTTTTCATCTTGGGGGGGGGAAAGGGGGATTTTGTGAGATCTGAAACGAAGGATAAGGCGTTGGGGTTGAAGTGTAGCTATGGATTTTGGCTGCATAATATCACGTTTGGCGAGGAGAATGGCTTGCCGGTATGTATGCAATGTATGCTTGTAAGCCATATTGAGGGAGGGTGTGGGTTGTTTACGCCAGGTGCGTTCCTTGGATCGGAGCTCTTGCTTTAGTGTTCTTAATTCATTTGTGTACCATGGTTTTTTTCTGTGCGTGTCGGTGTTATGGTTTTGTGGATGGTGGGGCAGAGGGCATTAGCAATGTCGGAGATGGACTTATCCCAGGATTGCAGAGCAGTATCTGGATTGGTAAGGTCGAGATATTCACTAATATTGTTGAATGCTAGGGAGAGTTGCTCAGATGGACATGTTTTACGGAAGGAGATTGTTTTTTTTTTTTGTGGATTTGAGATCGGTGTGTTAGTATTGATAGTAAGGTGGGCATTGATGAGAAAGTGATCGGACCAGGGGATGGGGGTGGTGGTGGGTGCGTGTGGTACTATGATGTCTGTATTTACGAAAAGGAGGTCGAGTGTGTGACCAGCTTTGTGTGTGGGCTTGGAGATTAGTTGTCTGAAACCCAGGGCGTTTAAGGTGACGAGTAGGGTTTCACAGGCAGGCGTTGCAGGGAGGGTGTCTATATGAGATTGAAGTCTCCGAGAATTACTTGCGGGTATATCTGGTTTTATGTTTTCAGTGATGTATTCGATGAGGGGGGATGGTCCTGTTCGAGTATTCTAGGGGGGGCGTTAGATAAGGCATATCTGCAGGGATTTCGATTTAAGTAGGCCAATTTCAAGTCTTGGTGGGGGGGGAGATGGTTTGTAGCTTAAGGTTGAGGTGTTTCTTTGTAGCTAGAAGTAGACCTCCTCCTCTTTTTTTAGGCCTTGGGATTGAGAAAATATCGTATGACTGTGTGGGGAGTTGGTTGATAACAAACCTGGTCTGACTTTTTAAACCAGGGATTCCGTGATCGCACAGATATCAGGGTTGGTGTCAGTGAGCAAATCTTGGAGTATGGGGGCTTTTTTTAGAATGGATTGTGCGTTGAAGAGGGAGATGGCGAGCGTGGCTAGGCCTAGGAATTGTGTGATGGGGGAAATCATGATGGGGATTAGGGATTTTTGTAGGGTTAGGAGGTGAGGGTGTACTTGGCGTAGGATTCGCCGGTTGGGGTGGTGTATGATAGGTATAGTAGGGAAACACATTTTTTTTTTTTTTTTTTTGGGGGGGGGGGGGGGGAGTGCACACACAGACTATATTCTGTGATCATAAGGAGGTTGACACTCGATGTAAGAGTTTTCAAACTGCTTTGAAGCTTCAGTATATTCCAGTGATGATGGTGAAGTTCAGAGGCTAAGAATTTTCCACTGAACCATAACATCCTGTGCTAAACAGTGATTCTTCAAACCACTGCCTCTAGGAGGGGCATATGAATTGCCTTCTGCTTACTCTGTGAGTGCAGCTCATGGCAAGAGTGCACAATGGGAAGAAGCTCTTCACAGATGATAAATAACAGTTGGTTGGTTTTTTACGTCCCTCCCTTTGCTCTAAAGTTGCTGGCCTTCAGGATCTCTGGTTTCCCAGCCTCCATTGCATATTTTCATGTATTTACTTTTCTGTTTTGCATTTGAAAGATTTGGGATATTTCAGGGTAATGCTGTATAAAAGTGATTTTTTCTTTTTCTTTCTGACTTCTCAAGCTTTTGAAAATTCTCTTTTATTTGTTGCAGTTTTGTTTTGTTTTGTTTTCTCCATTTCAGCTTATGTTACACAATACCATCCCAATGTGCTCATCCCAGTATGAACGTACGTTCAACACTAGCCGAATTCCGGGCATTGAGACAGGTATGGGGTCAGCCCTGGCATTAACTTTCAGCTCATTATTTATTTATTCGGTAATTTATTACTCGCCTACCCAGTTTGTTCTTGGTGATGTACAACAATACAAATAATGTACCATATGGATTCACCTAAGAACATAACACATATGTTATCTGCATAATCCTCAATGAAAGAAGAATATGGCACTGTAGCGATTTAATTTAAATCATAATAGAGTAGGGCTTGTGGATCCAACTCGGGCTAGCAATAGTTCAACACACAAACCTAAATTAAATTAATACCAATATTTACAGTTTGTCACCATCACATTTTACAAAAATAATGAAAATAGAATTGTATCAACAGCTAAAAAAAACATAGCCACACTCTATATGTCTTTTCAAATAGCCAGATCTAAGCTATGGTGACAGGCTTGGTGATCAGACATGGAGTGAACCCCTTTGGGTAATGAGTTCTAACATGTTGGCACCACAAAATAAAAAAAGGCTCTGTTATGAGTATGAGTGAATGTCGCTTCCTTGACTGAAGACACTGCCTGTAAATGTTCTCCCTGATACTTCAGTGAATGAGATGGAAAGTAATAGGGATGTGCTATCATTTTAATGTTTATTTCACAAATTAAAAGACATTTGTCAAACTTTTTTTTTTTTTCATTTAGAGGTGAATTTTAAAAGCTTGGTGCATGCATCAATTGGGGGATGCACACACAAGTCAGGCTGGCGTGTGCTGACTGAATTTTTAAAGCCACCCAGATACATGTGTGTCTCCTGTTGTGCGCACATCTCAAAATTTCTCATAGTCTGGGTGAAGCATGGGCATTTTAGGGCATATAAGTACCTATGCGCCTAGAGGTATGCACAGTTCTAGTGGCACATAATTTTACTTTTGCTTTGGAGGAGGTGTAAGTTTAAAAAAACAAACAAATAAAAAAACCTAGCCAAAACTGAAGTGATTTAAGGGTCTGGGGTAACTGGGGGACTGCAGACTATCAAATAAGGGGGGTTTGGAGGACCTAGCTGTTAACTGGGCAAACTGGTTGACAAACTGGTGAAACCGGCAATTTCCTAGCGTGTAGCAGATGGACTCAAAACAAATGGGTATTGTGTGCTCGTGCTAGCAGTTGGAGACTGATCTGACGTCAGCACGGGTACATATAGCCCCACAGGAAGTGTAGCAATTCAGTAATTTCCGTCTCCAAAGCAGTTTGGAGCTACCTCACGCTCGCTGAGCGTGTTTCCAAATTCTACCGTCTAAATTCCTAGACGAAACCTATTGACGACAAGTCCCACACTCCTGTGGTGAGGCCTCACCCAGTTGAGTTTCCCGAGCTGACTTCCGTGGTCCCTCGGAAGTAAGTGCCTCGGTCCGGTGGCCGGTTCGCGCAGGGACCTAGCACCCAAGTGAGAAGGGCTCAGGCGTGGCTTGGGCCCCCGAGCGAGACTAGTTCGGTTGCGGCCTAGAGGCAGCCTCGGTCCTGGCGTGGACTTGGCCCCCGAGTGAGAAGGGCTCGGGCGCGGCTTGGCCCCTAGAGAGACGAGTTCGGGCGTGGCCTAGAGGCAGGCCCGAACTCGCACTTCCTTATGCGCGGCGGTTGAAGGTATTCTCCCCCCACAGTCAGAGACCGCCCGGGTTGCAACCGGGAAGCTCCGAGACAAGTAAGGCGTACATCTTTACTTGGTCTCCGAGGAAGTGTGGATTTGCTGGGCCTGCCCACGGGGCAGTACGCCAAGGAGGTCGCCATTTTGCCTGCCTACTCATCTTCGCCGATGAGCGCACATTCCCTGTACGTACCAGGATCAGTCCAGGACACCTGGGTTGTGACTCCGCACCAGTAGATGGAGACAGACTAAAACTTGTGGGCGGAGCCATATATGCCCCTGTGCCAGTCACAGCCCCTCAGTCTTACTCTGTCTCCAGTAGATGGTGCAGGTCCAGTCACAGCTTCTGCCTGACCTGATTCTGGTGTTTAGTCAGGTTTGATTTTGAGTTAGTTTTTTGTCTTAGTTTAATTGTTTATGTGACTAAATTGGGTTTTTGTTTTTGTTTTTTAATTTTTTCCCGGGTGCCCTGCCTCCCAGGGGAGTTGAGAGGTCCTGAGGGGACTACCCTCCCCCGGTTGAGGCCGCTGCCAGGGTCGAGGACCCGGCTAAACTAGTGGCAGCGTCAGGGGTGACACCAGGGAGCCTGGTTCACTCACCCCTGCAGGAAAAAAGGGCTTTCAGAACCAAGGACAGCGCGTTTTTTTCTGTAAAAAAAAAAAAAAAAAAAGTTTTACTTTTATTTTCTTGCTGCTCTCCGTTCCTTGGCGTTGCCGCTCCATTTTCGTCGGTGGGGGGGCGTCGCCAGCTGGGGGGAGGTCGCCGAATTGCGCCGTTTTGGTCATTTTTTAATTTTCAATTTTTTTCTTCTGAGGTAACTTTTTTTCGTCACGCCTCTGTTTCCCGCGTTTCGCCGGCATGCCTCGCGGTTCGCAGTGCAGGGCCTGCGGCTCGGCGCGCGCGCGTCTCTCCCGGGACAGCCTTTGTTTCGGCTTGTTGTCCCGGGTGATGAGGGCACCTCAGCAGCACCTCGGGGAGCTCGGTCCAGGGTCGCGCGATCGCCGCCGCGAGGTGGGGGCCCCTCTGACACTCCTCAGGAGCTGTTCCCGCTTAGCGCGGGAGTGGCAGCCATTTTGGCCACCGGCCGGGAAATTTCCAGGGAGACGGTGGGGGCTTCGTCTCTGCCTCCCGCGCTTTCCCCGCAGCGTGCCAAGGCGGGAGAGGTCCCCTCGGAGGGGATTCGGTCCCGGGAGGATTCGTGTAGCGATTCAGCGGATTCCGGAGAATTTTCTGAGGACTTTGCGCTGTTGCTGCGCAAAGTCCTCAAATATAAGCGCCACAAGCGCATACGGGGAGATCTCTCGCGTGCGGCTGTCCGCAAGTCCCCACCACGGAAAAAGAAGGCCAGGAAGAGTGCGGAAATTGCCCAGAGCTCGTCCAGGGACAAGCGACTTCCCCAGGGGCTCCCGCAAGAATCGGATTCCGAGGATTCTCCGGAACGGATTCTGAGGCCTCCGAAGAGCCCCTGATGGGGGCCGGGACGGCAGCACCGGATGGAACGGCGCAGCCCAGTGCAGGGAAAAGTGCACAGGCCTTAGACGGGGATGACCCCAAGGTAGTTCGGCTATTCCGCAGGGAGGAACTGTCACCTCTCATCCCAGCCATTCTCCAGGAGCTGGGGATTGAGGCTCCCCCGGTGGTGGTCCGCCAGGAGGCGAATATGGATCCTGTTCTGCTCGGTCTCACAGGGCCGGCGGTCGCCTTCCCTTTTCATTTTTCATCCACGGATATCCTATTCAAGGAATGGGATACTCCGGAGCTGGGTTTGAAAGTCAGCAAGGCCATGGATAAACTTTATCCTTTACCGGAGGAGGCGCTGGAGCTCCTCAGACTTCCAAAGGTGGATTCGGCGGTGTCCGCTGTCACGAAGAGGTCTACCATCCCGGTCACGGGAGCTACGGCCCTCTGGGATATTCAAGACCGGAAGTTGGAGGTACAACTCAGAAAGATTTTTGAGGTTTCCGCCCTGGGAGTGCGAGCCGCCATTTGCACAAACTTCGCCATGCGAGCTAGTCTGCGCTGGGCCCAGGTTCTGCAGGCTAATGCAGGTCTCTCTCCGGAGGAGGCTTCCCAAGCAGATAGGTTGGAAGCAGCTATTGCGTATGGGGCTGATGCGCTCCATGATCTTTTACGCACTTCAGCTAGGTCCATGGTTTCGGCAGTGTCGGCACGCCGTCTCCTTTGGCTGCGCAACTGGGCAGCGGATGGTTCGTCCAAGGCTCACCTCGGGGCGTTACCCTTTAAAGGGAAATTGCTGTTCGGAAAGGAGTTAGATGACTTGATGGTTTCGCTAGGTGAGAACCGAGCGTTTAAGCTGCCAGATGATAGGGCCCGGGCGCGCTCTTCGTTTTCCAGCAGAGCTCGTTTTCGGGGACCCCGAAAGTCCAGGCCGCAAAGATCCACCGGGTCCTCTTATAAGATCATCCTCTTCTCGAAACACTCACTGGCAGCAGTCCTTTCGAGGCAAACGTTTTGGCAGGCAAGGAGGGGCCCCTTCGGGTGCGGGGTCCAAGCCTTCGCAATGAAGTTCGGCCGGCCCATCCCTCCTTGCGTCCTCACCACGTTGTCCCAAACGTGGGGGCGCGTCTATCCTTGTTTCTCGAGGTATGGGCCAGCATTACATCGGATCAGTGGGTCCTCAATGTGATAAGACACGGCTACGAGTTAGATTTTGTTCGCATTCCAGCGGACAAGTTCCTGATCTCGCCCTGCAAGGATCCCAAGAAGAAGGCGGCGGTGCTAGACACCATTCGAAAACTAGAAAGCTTGGGGGCCATCTCTCCGGTTCCGGTCGATCAGTACGGCAAGGGCCGTTATTCCATTTACTTCATAGTTCCCAAGAAAGACGGCACTTTCCGACCCATTCTGGATCTGAAAGGAGTCAACAGATGCCTTCGGGTCCCTCACTTCAAGATGGAGACCATTCGTTCGGTGATCGCGTCAGTGCGGCCAGGAGAATTCCTTGCGTCACTAGATCTCACAGAAGCATACCTTCATGTGGGCATCCAACCAGCGTTCCAGCGGTTCCTGCGGTTTTGCATTCTGGGAAGACACTTCCAGTTCCGGGCTCTTCCGTTCGGCCTGGCGACAGCGCCTCGGACATTCACGAAAGTGATGGTGGTGGTGGAGGCGCACTTACGTCGGGAAGGCCTCCTGGTTCACCCTTACCTCGACGATTGGCTGATTCGGGCGAAGTCAGAGAGCTTGTGTCGGCAGGCGGTAGCCAAGGTGCTTCAATTCTTGCAGTCCCTGGGCTGGGTGGTCAACTACAACAAGAGTCATCTGGAACCCACTCAGTCCTTGGAGTATCTAGGAGCCGTCTTCGACACAAAACGGGGCAGAGTGATTCTCTCTCAGGAACGGATATGCAAACTACAGTCTCAGGTGCGATGTCTTTTGTCTCAGCACCGTCCGCGAGTCTGCGATTACCTGACGGTTCTCTGATCTATGGCCTCCACGCTGGCGTTAGTCCCTTGGGCATTCGCTCACCTGCGGCCGCTGTAGTCTTCATTACTTTCCCGCTGGAAACCGATTTCAGAGGAATTTTATCTTCCACTGCCTCTCGACAGTCAGGCGCGCTCCAGCCTGAGCTGGTGGCTGGATTCCAAACATCTCTCCTGTGGAGTATCTCTTCTCCTTCCCAACTGGACAGTGGTGACCACGGATGCCAGTCTTTCCGGTTGGGGTGCAGTTTGCCAAGGGAAATCTGTTCAAGGTCTGTGGTCAGAAGATCAGACCCGGTGGTCTATCAACCGCCTAGAGTCCAGGGCGGTCCGTCTGGCATTGCAAGCTTTTCTACCCCTCGTACGAGGAAAGGCGATCCGAGTATTGTCGGACAACGCTACCACCGTGGCTTACATCAATCGCCAGGGCGGGACGAAAAGCCCTCAAGTAGCGGAGGAAGCGCGTTCCTTGATGGCCTGGGCAGAGCGGCATCTCAGAGATCTCGCTGCGTCTCACATAGCAGGAGTCGACAATGTCCAGGCGGACTTCCTCAGCCGGCACCACCTGGATCCGGGAGAGTGGGAGCTGGCGGAAGAAGCGTTTCTTCTCATTTGCAGGACTTGGGGAACGCCCCACATGGACCTGATGGCCATGTGGAACAACTCAAAAGCTCCGAGATTTTTCAGTCGACGCCGAGAAAGAGGAGCAGAAGGGGTCGACGCGTTAGCTCTTCCCTGGCCAGCGGAGGTGCTACTGTATGTGTTCCCACCGTGGCCCATGATCGGCAAAATCCTGCGGCGCATAGAATTGCACCCGTCCAACGTGATCATGGTGGCGCCGGAATGGCCGCGCCGTCCGTGGTTTGCGGATCTGATCCAATTGTCGGTGGCGCCGCCCCTTCGTCTACAGGGGTTTCCGGGGCTCCTTCGTCAGGGCCCCGTCTGTTTAGAGGATGCGGATCACTTCTGTCTCGCGGCATGGCTTTTGAGAGGAATCGATTGAAGCGCAAAGGTTACTCAGATGCGGTAGTTGCCACGTTGCTGAGATCCAGGAAGCAGTCTACATCTCTGGCTTATGTTAGAGTCTGGGTAGTTTTTGAAGAGTGGTGCGTAGAGCGGGGTCTGGATCCCACTTCCGCTACTATTCCTGATATTTTGGCTTTTCTCCAGGCTGGGCTGGCCAAAGGTTTAGCATGCAGTTCCCTACGGGTCCAAGTGGCGGCGCTTGGTTGTTTGCGTGGTAAAGTCCGGGGAGTCTCTCTGGCTCTCCACCCTGATATCTCCCGTTTTCTTAGGGGAGCGAAACACCTCCGTCCTCCTTTGCGGTTCCCTTGTCCATCTTGGAACCTCAACTGGGTACTCTCGGCCTTATGCTCAGCTCCGTTTGAGCCTCTGAAGCGTTCTACGATCAAAGATCTCACGTTGAAGACTGTATTCCTGATAGCGATTGCGTCGGCTCGTCGAGTTTCCGAGTTGCAGGCTTTGTCCTGTAGGGAGCCCTTCTTGCGCATTTCCGATTCGGGGGTTTCCTTGCGGACCGTTCCCTCTTTTCTGCCTAAGGTCGTATTGGCTTTTCATTTGAATCAATCAGTTGAACTTCCCGCTTTTGCGGTAGGGGAGTCTTCTGACCCAAATTCGAGGGACTTGAGAAAGCTAGATGTGCGGAGGTCTCTTCTTCGCTATCTAGAGGTCACCAATTCTTTTCGGTTGACAGATCATCTGTTTGTGTTGACGTCGGGTCCGAAGAAAGGTTCTGCTGCGTCCCGCACGACGATCGCCCGTTGGCTCAAGGAGGCCATTGGTTCCGCGTACATTTTACGCGGTAAATCACCGCCGGTGGGTCTTCGTGCTCATTCAACGAGGTCTCATGCTGCGTCTTGGGCGGAATCTTCTCAGGTGTCGCCTCAAGAGATTTGCAGGGCGGCTACCTGGAAATCGTTGCATACTTTCATTAAACATTACCGGTTGGATGTTCAGGCTAATGATGCTGGGGGATTCGGAGAGAGAGTACTCCGAGCGGGACTCTCTGCTTCCCGCCCTCGGTAACTTAGCTCTGGTACATCCCAGGTGTCCTGGACTGATCCTGGTACGTACAGGGAAAGGAAAATTAGTTTCTTACCTGATAATTTTCGTTCCTGTAGTACCAAGGATCAGTCCAGGATCCCACCCGCAGTGCTGCGCTATAGTAATGGAGAGTCCGCTCATTGTTGTTTTTTAGTACGCTGACCCCTTGTTTTGTTCGCTCTCCCTGTTGGGGAGTTTGTTTTTTCCTGTAGGGGTGTTGGAGTTATTTCGTTTACTTAGCAAGTTTCTATGGTTAGCTATGTTGCCTTTTGGATTTTTCTACTTTGACATTACGTATGACTGAGGGGCTGTGACTGGCACAGGGGCATATATGGCTCCGCCCACAAGTTTTAGTCTGTCTCCATCTACTGGTGCGGAGTCACAACCCAGGTGTCCTGGACTGATCCTTGGTACTACAGGAACGAAAATTATCAGGTAAGAAACTAATTTTCCTTTACTCTAAGCTAAGCGGCGCACGTTGTTAAGCGCCCACGATAGGCGCACGCGATAGACGCACGTTGTTCGCACCGCCCGTGTATAGGCGCACCTTTATAAGACGCCCGTGTATAGGCGCACATTTTAAGACGCCCGTAGATAGGCGCACGTTATAAGACGCCCGTGGATAGGCGCACGTTGGATAAGACGTCCGTGGATAGGCGCACGTTGGATAAGATGTCCGTGGATAGGCGCACATTGTTAAGGACGCCCGTGAATAGTGTCGCGGGCACCTCCGGATATCTCACCAGCTGGACGTAGTTCCTTCTCTCACATCTCTGCCAACCATCCAGGCATCGTAGCACGGCTGAAACTGCTGATCTCTGCTGCAATCTCATTCACTCTGGCAACTCTTCAAAACAGTTATGAGCCAACCTTTAGAACTAGGTTTCAATATTGTCTCTGGCTAGCCCCCCCTAGCCAGGTCCTTTTCCAAAGCTCCAACCGGTAGGGAATCTAGCAGTTCTTCCCCTCCCCCTCCGAGCAAGGGTTCAAAAACAAACATAGAACAGTTTATTATAAATCCAGTCTTTTTCCCCTTTCTTAGGGTTGTGCAGAAATTGTACTTCTGAAACCTCTTCAATGAAAACACAAAATGTCTGCAGTCAGGCTTCCATCCTAGCCCTGACAACCCAGCTTGGGGATCCAGCACAAACTCACCCCTTCTCCCCTATAGTTGTGCTTTCAGTCATGCCTCACCTCTACCTTCTGAGACAAACAGCCTTATTCTTATTTAAGGCCCGTTGGGAAACCAGGTGAGACAAACTCTGCTTTCCCCACTTACTCTGTCTCCATGCCGGACACAGATGAATCCTCTGTGGGTATCTCCCAGTCCATCTCCTCCTCCTCCTCAGAGAAACTGCTCTCTGCGTTTTCTTCCTCACCCCGGGACACACCCTCTTCCTCCCACAGCATGAGCTCAGCTGAATCTAATTCCCACAGATCACCTTCGGCAGCCACTTCAGCCTCCTCCTGGTCACGAGCCTTCCACTGCTGCTCTGGAACTCTGGGTATTGTAGTCCTTACAGGTTGTCTCCACGCCCCCTGCTGGTTCCCCTTGGGATAGTCTGACAACTGTTTAGTTTGGACCCGCTTACTGTCCCTCCGGGATAGGAGTCTGTTGCTCTTCTCATTACAATAGGCGCACATTGATAAGACGCCCGGTCTAGGCGCATGCTGTTACGCGCACTTGTTGAACGCACATCATTGGGCGATACCGCATTTCAGGCGAATGGAGCATAAGAGAGCCCATGCGGCCGCAGAGCCGGCACCTCCAGAATCTGGCATGAAAGCTCTAAGCCTTTGCTCAGCATGCAACCTCAGAGCCACACAGGGCGAGGAAGCAGACTCACTATGTGCCCAATGTGAGGAGGCCATGGGAGTCCCAGGACAGGACCGGCCCCAGCCCAGCAGTTCCTCAGGGAGCACACCGGACTTAGCGGGCTGCGGCGAACAACCAGGGAATCTGAGAGACCTGGTGCCCCTGCGGCCAGATCCGGCTTCGCTTTCCTGGATGGAATTATTCAAAGGGATTCACACCTTTGTCCAGATGCAGTCTGCTCCTCGAATGGGTCTTCCCGTTCCGGCTGATCCGGTCCCTGGACCCTCGAGACCTAGGCGCAGCCACTCACCGCCCGACAGCCCCGCTTATGGGGATTCGGCTTGCTCCCAGGTAAGTGAGGAGCCCCTCGAGGAGGGTGAACTTCCCTCGGAGATAGCCATATCGGACCATGAGGCGCTTCTTTCAGAAGGAAGATCTTTCAGGCCTGGTCTCGCAATGCCTATCGGAACTGGCCATTCCAGGCCAGGATACCCCAGGGGTCCCTAAAATGAACCCCCTGTTAGAGGGCCTGCGCCAACCGGCTCACCATTTTCCCCTCCTACAGGCAGCACAGCAGTTAATCGATCTGGAATGGAAGGCACCGGAGGCCTCATTTAAAGGGGGTCGGGCCTTGGCAGGCATGCACCCTCTGGATCCGGGGTCCAAGGAGCTGTTGGCGTGCCCCAGGGTAGACGCCATAGTTAACGCAATAGTGAAACACACCACCATTCTGGTTGAGGGGGGAGCGGCCCTCAAGGATTCGCATGACTGACGCATGGACACCATTCTGAAACAAGCTTTTGAGGTAGCAGCCATGTCCCTACGAATCGCGACCTGCTGCACCGTGGTGACGCGCTCCTGTTTATCACAGGCGAGAAACAACGCCCAGGGAGCAGACATGGAATCAGCTCTCGCATTTCTCACTGACGCAGCCTCCGACCTCGTCCGTACGGCAGCCAAGGGAGTCTCCTCTTCAGTGGCAGCCAGGAGGCAGCTTTGGCTACGCCATTGGGCGGCCGACTCATCCTCCAAGACACGACTCACAAGAATGCCGTTTAAGGGTTCCCTACTGTTTGGCAGCGATCTGGAGAACTGGGCTACTAGATGGGGTGCCTCTCCATTATCCCGCCTACCAGAAGACAGGGCAAGGAGAAGCCAGCGATCTTTTTCTAGACCATCTGAGGTAGAAATTCGCAGCGCTTCAACCCTTACAGGATTCGCTATCACGCACCTCATTTCCAGGCCAGGAACCAGTCCTTTCGGACTAAGCATAACAAGAAGAGAACCGGCTCGGGTTCCGGCCCCAGCCGCAACCCACTATGACAATCAGCCAACCCATCCGGGGGTAGCAGCCATAGGGGGCAGGCTAACCCTCTTCTACCGCAGGTGGGTCGAGATTACTTCGGACCAGTGGGTCCTCGCCATCATCCGGGAAGGATATTACCTGGATTTCTTTTGGCTTCCGCCGAACAAGTTTGTGGAATCTCCTTGTTCGCCGCTCAAGGCAGCGGCATTAGAAGTGACCTTACAGAGGCTCCTGGCCCTAAAAGTCATAATCCCAGTACCTGCGGAAGAGGTAACTTCTGGGCATTATTCCATTTATTTCATAGTACCCAAGAAGGAGGGCACTTTCAGGCCCGTCCTGGACCTCAAGTCAGTCAACCGACACCTACGGGTCCCCCAGCTTTCGCATGGAAACTCTACGGTCGGTCAAGAATTCAGTACAGCCAGGGGAGTTTCTCACCTCCCTAGATCTGTCTGAAGCCTACCTGCATATCCCCATCCATTGGGATCACCAGCGCTATTTACGCTTCAAAGTCCTGAATCAGCACTTCCAGTTCCGGGCTTTACCTTTCGGGTTAGCCACCGCGCCGCGGATCTTTACCAAGGTAATAGTAGTAGTGGCGGCGGCACTCAGGAAGGAAGGAATCCTCATCCATCCCTACCTGGACGATTGGCTGATCAGGGCAAAGTCACCGGAGGAGAGCCACCGGGCAACCAACAGAGTTATAGCTCTTCTGGAAAGCCTCGGATGGGTAGTCAACGTAAACAAGAGCTCCCTACAGCCGTCCCAGTCGCTGGAATACCTAGGGGTCCGATTCGACACCCGAGAAGACAAGGTCAACCTGACCTCCAAGAGAAAAGCAAAACTCCAGAGTCATCTGCAGGCCCTGCTGAGCGCCAGCCGGCCCACAGCTCGAGATTACCTACAGGTCCTCGGCCTCATGGCGTCCACTCTGGAGGTGGTGCCATGGGCGCGGGCTCATATGAGACCATTGCAACGCGCCCTTCTATCTCAATGGAGCCCGCGATCACAGAACTACACCGTACGCCTACCTCTACCGGCCAGAGTGCGGTATCAGCTGTGATGGTAGTTGCAGCCCGGCCACATAAGCCGGGGGTTAAGAATGTCCACCCCAACCTGGATTCTGCTCACCACAGATGCCAGCCTGAATGGATGGGGAGCACACTGCGAGGGACTCACCGCCCAAGGGCGGTGGACCAGAGAAGAGTCGAGGTGGAACATCATCCGACTAGAGGCACGGGCAGTCAGGCTAGCGTGCCTGCGATTTGCCCACAGACTTCGCGACAGAGCGGTCAGAGTGATGTCAGACAATGCCACCACGGTGGCATACATCAATCGTCAGGGCGGAACCAGAAGCCAACAAGTGTCCCTGGAAATAGCTCCCCTAATGATTTGGGCAGAAGCAAATCTCCAGGACATCTCCGCCGTCCACATTGCCGGGAAGGACAACACGACGGCAGACTTCCTCAGCAGAGAAAGCCTAAACCCGGGGGAGTGGCAGCTGTCACCCACAGGCTTTCAGATAATTGTGGATCAATGGGGGACGCCAGCCATGGACCTCTTAGCAGACAGGTCCAACGCTCAAGTACCCAGATATTTCAGCCGCAGGCGAGATCCTTGGGCTCAGGGGATCGATGCCCTGGTACAGCCGTGGCCTCAGGGAATCTTGCTATACGCCTTTCCTCAATGGCTCCTGCTGGGCGCCATTGTACACAGGATTCAGCGACACAGAGGCCTAATTCTTCTAGAGGCCCTGGACTGGCCAAGAAGACCCTGGTACGCGGACATGAGAAGACTACTGGCAGGGACTCCTCTACGCCTGCCTCCGCACAGGGACCTGCTGCAGCAAGGTCCCATCCTCCACGAGGATCCGGCTCAATTCTCTCTTACGGTCTGGCCATTGAGAGGGCTCGACTGAAGAAAAGGGGATACTCGGAGCCGGTTATAGATACACTCCTCCGAGCACGCAAATTCTCCACATCACTAACATATATCAGGATCTGGAGAGTTTTTGTAGCCTGGTGCGACTCTCACGGCACCAATTCACATACTGCGAAGATTCCTATCATTTTGGACTTCCTACAAGATGGACTTCAGAAGGGTCTGTCCCTCAGCTCCATCAAGGTTCAGGTAGCAGCACTGTCTTGCTACGGTCCCAGGAGTGACGGCACCACCATTGCCAAACACCCAGACGTCTCACGTTTCCTGAAAGGAGTCAAACACATTCGCCCGCCACTGAAGTGGCCAGTGCCCTTGTGGAATCTCAACCTAGTATTGGAATTTTTGGCAGGATTAGCCTTCAGGCCCCTCCGAGGCCTGTCACTCCGTTTGCTAACCTTGAAGATGGTGTTCTTGCTGGCTGTGTGTTCAGCATGCCGCATCTCAGAGCTACAAGCACTATCCTGTCGTGATCCATTTTTCAGAATCACTCCAGAGGCTATCCATCTTCGCACAGTGCCATCCTTTTTACCCAAGGTGGTCTCACACTTTCACCTCAACCAAACCATATCCTTGCCTACCACGGAAGGTTTGAAGAAGTCAGAAGAAAGTTGAATGCTACGCCATCTCGACATCGGCAGACTGCTGTCCAGATACCTGGAAATGTCAGAAGCAGTACGAAAGATGGACCACCTGTTCGTCCTGCACAGCGGGAAGAAGCAAGGGGAAGCGGTCTCACGGCCAACCATCGCCCGCTGGATCAAAGAAGTTATCAAGGCAGCCTACATAGAGGTGGGAAAACCACTGCCTCTACAGGTCAAAGCTCATTCTACCAGAGCACAGTCGGCCTCTTGGGCAGAAGCTAAGCTGCTGTCGCCTGCAGAGATATGCAAAACGGCGACGTGGTCCTCCCTCCATACCTTCTCCAGATTCTACCGTCTGGATGTCCAGGCCAGGGAGGACACAGCATTTGCGAGGGCGATCCTACACGGTCCTCGGGCAGCCTCCCGCCCAGTCCGGGAGTAGCTTTTGTACATCCCATTTGTTTTGAGTCCATCTGCTACACGCTAGGAAATGTTGAGATTACTTACCTGATAATCTCCTTTTCCTTAGTGTATGCAGATGGACTCAGCATCCCGCCCGGCTGCCGGTATACATGGGGATTCGCCGACTCATGGTAAGCCATGTTTTGCTTATAATAGGGCTTCCACCCTGCCGGGTGTCGACGCCTTCCGGTTGAGAACACTGGCGGTCACCAGCTACTATCAATTGGCCAGGGTAATCCTGTTCGTTTAAACAATCGGTCAGCTACAGCTTTTGCAAGGAAGATTACTGAATTGCTACACTTCCTGTGGGGGTATATGTACCCGTGCTGACGTCAGATCCGTCTCCAACTGCTAGCACGAGCACACAATACCCATTTGTTTTGAGTCCATCTGCATACACTAAGGAAAAGGAGATTATCAGGTAAGTAATCTCAAGATTCTGTGTATGTTTGTGCCTTTGAAAATTCCATGACTTGCGCGTTAGAGGGGATTTATACACAAAGGCGCATGCCTGCTTAAAACTGGGTGCACATATGTGCACGGTCAGGCTATTCTATAACATGCATACATATACACATGCAAGTTATAAAATGGACATATATCTGGGCACATGCTGACACATTTGATAGTTACTGTCCCTGTTCACACTATCTCAATTTAGTGTGCAGAGGGAGGATAATTTTAAAACATGCATGAGCATGCACATATTCGCAGCTATATCGATTGACGTGCACATGCATAGTGGAAGTGGTGGAGACAAATATAGTATCTGAATTCAAGAAATTATAGGATAAATACAAGGGATCTCTAAGCAAGTAATGAGAATTATAATGCTAAATTTAATTGGATAGATGGACAGATTGGATGGACAGTACAATTTTTTTTCTGCCATCATGTTTCTATATTTCTATATATAAAATACTTGTAAATCTACTCATGTTTACCTATCAAAAAATACACAGCATGTAATTTAAACATATCTGCATAAGTTTTGACATATCTGGCTAAGTGACGACATATCCGACTACGTAGTGCTGTATCGACTTATCTGGCTAAGTAGCACTGTTTAAGACTTATTCAGCTAAGTAAGATAACTGGATAAGCAAATGAAAAAAGCTACATAAGTGGATAAGTAAGATAGACAGATAACTAGCAATCAAAGACGTATCCAGCTATCTTACTTATCCAGCTATATAGTGCTTTTTAAGATTTATCCAGCCAGGTGGCGGCTTAGCTGCCACCTGGCTGGATAAATAAAAAAGTATAAAGATAAATGATGAATATCTGCTAAGCGTATATATTTGTCCTCCAAATTGTAATCATTTACACAAGGAAATTAAACTCACAGATTTTCCTTAGCACTTGTTGGCTTTTAACATATAAATTATCAAATTATATAACATGCTTGCATGAAGGAAATTACCAGTTTTACCAATTAGTTCACCAGTTTGCGCAGTCTGTCTCTACGTTATCAAGACCCCTCTAGTTCTTTCAGCCTGTACTACCCCCAGTTTACCCCACCCATCACAGTCAGAATTTAGCTATAAAGAATTTTATTTTGATTTACACCAGATAATTAGCAGGTGTAAATATGCGCAAGAAACAGCCACATGCGTGTCATGGTTGCAGGTTTTAAACTAGCACTTAATACACGTAAATATTGATCTCGCCCTGAATACCCTTTGCCCTCTTTTTTAAATGAGCACATTGACTTGCGCATGTATGTTTGAATTTTTTAAAATAGATCGTGTATGAATATGTGCTATTTGTGCATGCATGTGCTCATTAGGGGTGTGCATTCGTTTCCTACGTATTAGTAATCCGCAACGTATAGGGCCATATTTGTTGTATTCGTGGGGAAGCAAAACATATTGCGATTCCCCACGAATACAACGAATCTTCGCCGAATTATTCGGCCGTCTAAAGAGGCGAATTTAAACAAACCCCCCAAGACTTACCAAAACTCCCTGGTGGTCCAGCGGTGGGTCCGGGAGCCATCTCCTGCACTCACACCCTCGAGTGCCAGTATTCAAAAATGGCACCGATAGCCTTTGACCTTCTATGTCACAGGGGCTACCGGTGCCATTGGTCAGCCCCTGTCACATGGTAGGAGCAATAGCCTTTGACCTTCTATGTCACAGGGGCTACCGGTGCCATTGGTCAGCCCCTGTCACATGGTAGGAGCAATGGATGGATGGCACCATCTTGTGCTCCTACCATGTGACAGGGGCTGACCAATGGCACCGGTAGCCCCTGTGACATAGAAGGTCAAAGGCTATCGGTGCCATTTTTTAATACTGGCACTCGAGGGTGCGAGTGTAGGAGATGGCTCCCGGACCCCCCGCTGGACCACCAGGGAGTTTTGGTAAGTCTTGGGGTGGGGGGGGGGTTGTAAATTCAATTTTAGCCGGGAAAGGAATAAGAATTAACGCATGTACATATCGGGGGCCCCCCTTGCTGAATGCAACGAATCTGCCCCCCGACGAATCCGAATCCCAAATGCAACATATGGCGTCCCTCTGCACATCCCTAGTGCTCATTTTTATGTACACAACTCTTTTAAAATGTACTTTTCTATGAGTTAGTGCACACTATTACAACTCAGCTAGTACACACGAACCCTTATAGTGCAAACTAAATTGAGATAATGCACACTAAATCAAAATAAGGCGCACTAAACAAAAAACTTAAAAAATGTAAATAAAACCTGACAAAACTAAAAAATAAATAAACAATCCCGAAACAAAAGTTTTTTTGATGCATAGTCCTGGAAAGTAATGAACAACCTGATCATCCAGATATCTTGGGCCATGACCATTAAGTGCTTTGAAGGCTATAAAAGTTTAAATTGGGCCTTAAATGAAACATGGAGTCAATATAGGTTCTTCATAACATGGGTGTAAGTGGTCAAGGCTTTTTCCTTTAAGTGCTTTTATTTACAGTATCAAACAGCATTTCACATTAAAAGAACCAAAACAGGCCAGCTATGTTTTAAGAAGTTGCCTTACCCTGTTTTCTCACATACAGGCCTATCCTGTAAAGTGCGGCCGTGTTTACCCTGCTCCTAAGCCGCTTCTAACTCACGTTTCGGCCGCGTTAGCTCTTCCTGCGATCCCGAATCTCCTTTAACCTACTCCTACCACGTCCTAAATTCCCCGGGTAACCCCTTCCGCCCGCGGCATGCATATTGCATGCAAACGAGCGAATTAGCGCGATATTGCATGCAAACGAGCCAATTAGCTATTCCCCTAGCATCCCGTAACCCGCGCCCCGACTAACGCTACCTTTCCCTGCCGTTTTGTCGCGCGTTTAACCTGCAAATTTACCGCCTACCCTGACCCAGGCGGTAGAGGCATGGGTAAGGGTAGGTGGCAAGCTTTCCCCCAGCCCCCGCTCACCTGCCCCGGCCGCGATCATGGGTGCCGGTCTCCGTGGCAGCCCCAGTCCTCTCCCCTCCTCCAGAAGCCAAAAAAAAAAAAAAAAGCGAAAAAAACGTTGCAGCCCCCCTCCGATGTCCGGACTGGGGCTGCCACGGAGACTGCAACGGCAAAGCGAGTTTTCAGTGTCCCCCCTCCTCTCGGAGCAGGGCGCGAAAAGCCGCCTTGCTCCGGGAGGAGGGGGGACACTGACAGCGGCGAAGCAACGCAGAAGCAACGGCGAAACGACTTTTCAGTGTTCCCCCCCCCCCTCGGAGCAGGGCGCGAAAAGCAGCCTTGCTCCGGGAGGGGGGGGGACACTGACAGCGGCGAAGCTTTCCCCCAGCCCGGACACCGGCAAAACTTGCTGTTTTGCAGCCATGAGCCACGAGCAGGAACGCGAAGATCTGGCTCCGATAGCTCCTCCCGACAAGATGGCCGCCTGCACGGGGAAAGAGTACAATTGGCCGCTCAAGACGTGATGTCGTGATGTCACGTCTTCAGCGGCCAATTGTACTCTTTCCCCGTGCAGGCGGCCATCTTGTCGGGAGGAGCTATCGGAGCCAGATCTTCGCGTTCCTGCTCGTGGCTCATGGCTGCAAAACAGCAAGTTTTGCCGGTGTCCGGGCTGGGGGAAAGCTTCGCCGCTGTCAGTGTCCCCCCCCCTCCCGGAGCAAGGCTGCTTTTCGCTCCCTGCTCCGAGAGGAGGGGGGGGGGACACTGACAGCGGCGAAGCAACTTACTTTTGCACCCGATCGGACCAGACTTCCTGGTATCTGTCATTTCAAATGACACTTGAAATGACAGATACCAGCGTGGCGTGAAGCCTTAGGCCCGCGCACCCAGGATCCTGTATAGGCGCTCTATCCAGTATCCTGGGTTGCGCGGGACTAAGGCTTTTCGGACGCGGCTTACATTTACATATAATTAGGCTTCAGGATCGAGCGGTAGGTGAGCTGCACTGTGCGGGCGGTAACCGCGGGTGCCGTAGGCACTAACGCAGCTCTTCCTACCGCTCGGTACTGGATCACCCTGATAGTTTCCATTTCACAAACAATCTTCCCTCTGAACTCATGTAGTTTCACTTGACAAACAATCAGGTCAGCAATCTTACAGGAGCTGCCTTCTCCTGGAGTTTTGGGGGCCTCTCTAACCATTCTAGGATGAGACACTTAAGGTCCCTTGGACCTTAACCCTTGCTAGACTTAGCTTTAAGGTGGAGTTAATATTGAGCTGGTCCTTAAGCTGTTTTGGGGCTCTTAGGTACATACTATGTCACATACCCTCCCCCTCAGCTCAACCTCTGCAGGGCTAACTCCCTGGCCCAGCAACTCTCTTCACTTTTGCCTCCTCCCACCGACACTTTACCACTAACAGTGTGGACTGGTTTGGGTCTCTTCCATCATCGCTTTATTCGTGGCTTAACCATCTTAGGTTGCTTGAGAGACAGTTTCATGTAATATAGAATGTATATAGCGCACTGTCAGGCTGAGGAATCATTTGTCAGAGGATGTGGTCAAGGCGAATAGCATGGCTGGGTTTAAAAGAGGTTTGGAAAAGTCCATAATGCATTACCAGATATAGTAAGGAAAGCTATTGCTATCTCAGGGACTGAGTAACAGGAATTAGAGGTATTTTATGGGATGTTCCAGGTACTTGTGACCTGGATTGGCCTCTGTTGGAGACAGGATGCTGGGCTCGATGGACCTTGGTCTGACCCAGTATGGCATGTTCTAATGTCAGAAAAAGACGAAATGGTCCATCCTGTCTGCCAGCAAGATTCTTATGGTAGTAACTGCCGTTCTGTGCAGGTTACTCCCATATTTCTGTTGAGGGTAGTAACTGCTGCTCTGTGCAAATTACCCCATTTACTGTTAAGGGTAGTAACTGATGCTACGTGCAGGTTACGCCAACGTTTCTGTTAAGGGTAGGAATTGCTGCTCCATGCAGGTTACACCCAAGCCTTATGTTAAGAAAAGTAATATTTTCAATCAAAAGCAAGAAACTATCAATCCCATAATTAGTTTCATTTTTACGGGGTGAGCAGCCTACATGGTAATTCAGACAGTGCTGCTTGATTCTGTTTTCCTTTTTCACTTGGCCATAGAAACAGACCTGTGCTTTTCCCTAATGTCTGCATATGCATGCTTCAGACTGTAAATGTCAGAGCCCAGCGTTGGCTTTCGTCTTAATCAAATTCCCCTTTTTTCCCTCACCAATGTTGCACTTGCTTCAAAAACATTATGGCTAACTGGTTAAGGTTAATAATTACCAGACCTTCTGTTAAGGGTAGTAACTGCTACTTCGTACATCTTTTTCTTAATTTCCAACATTTACCCTTTAGGGATCCAGAGTGTTTATCCCATGCCCTTTTGAATTCATTTACTGTTTTTGTTCTCACAAACTCTTCCAGAAGGGCATTCCAGGCATCTACCACACTCTTCTTGAAGAAATATTTCCTGATGTTGATTCTGAGTCATCCCTCCTGGAGTTTCATTTCATAACCCCTAGTTCTACAGTTTTCTATCAAACGGAAAAGGGTTGATATTTGTGTTATGAATTCGAAAGTGGACTCTTGTTCCGAGGTAGGGTTAGCGCTGCCAAAGGTAGGTCAACCCTCTTCGGTCTCTACCGTCGGATGGCAAGGCCTGTTGATGAAGATGTTTGGATGAAGGCTTCACCTTGGAAGCTAGTGATTCCCCCCCCCCCCCTCAGGAGGAGCACGTTGGGACACGGCTGCTGAGACTTAGGAGACTCCCTGAAGGGTGAAGATAGTCTGGATGCAGGCGCCTCCTGCAGGTTGTGGGTTCCAGACGGCTGGCGCCTCCAGCAGGTCGTGATCAGTCAGGGAGTATACGTCGTAGGATAGTCCAAATCCGGTCTGAGGGTCGAAGTCCAGAAAGAGGTTGAGAGCCGATCCAGGAGCAGACGGGTGAATGGTCCAAAGCCAATCCAGGAGCAACCAACAGAAGGGTCCAGAGCCAGTCCAAGTCAATACCAGATCACCACCACCGGTCCGAGGGTCAGGAGCCAAAGAGTCAGTCCAACGAGGAGAAGAAGCAGAAGTGGAACGGAGAGCGGATCCAGGAACCCGGAACACAGGAACCAAGTACAGAGTCTCAATACCAAGGCAAAGTCTGAGTATCAGACCTTGCCTTAAATACAGAAACTGGAGGAAGGAGTCCCAGGAGGAGCCATGACAATTTCCTACCATGGCTCCTTTAAATTCTCTCTTCAGCCCCGTGTGCGGCTCCTAGCAGGCTGAGGGGGAGGAGCCAGACCGGCCGAGAACCATGCGGCCGGGCTTGGCAGCGGCCGCGAGGAAGGTGAAGAAGAAGACTGCCTGCCACAGCAGGAGCCTCAGATACTCCTGATACTTCCGGAGAGTTTATTAACGCCGTGGCCGTCGGCCCGACCCTGGTCGCGGCCCGCCGTGGCCGGCGGTCATGACACCTGGCCGTGGCCGGCGTTCCTAACGTGTATCATTAAAACCTTTCAGTTATCTGAAGGTCAGTATCATATCTCCCCTGCACCTGCTCTCTCCCAGGCTAAAAATGTTTAGATCCTTCAATATTGTTATGACCGTCGGTCATAGACGGCTGCGACCGCTGTACTTACTTCCTGCACTGCTCTCCTGCCCTCCCCGGGGCTGCTCACGGCTCGGACTAGCTTTCACCTCCGCGTTCCCCAGGACTCCTCATGGCGACCTGGACGCCGTCGCCTTCTTCTTTGACTTCGGGCCTTCCTAGACACATGTGCACGCCACCAGGCCCTCCTTTCAAGCCTCCTCGGGGGCGTCTCCGGTTGATGACATCATCGGATTTGTGTATTTAAACTCCACTTTCGCCCTTAGGCGACTTGGCAACAAGTTCCGTACGTCTTCGACTACTGCTTCGTGTTCCTGTGACTACGCTTCATGCCTTGGACTTGAACCCTGTCTGGTACCCACTCCTCGGGGCCAGTGCACGCATCGGGGACTTGCTCTCCTTGCCTACCCCGCTTCTTGGGCTGGCTCCGCATCTCCTGGGTTCTAAACTGCAAGGCCTCCCATTCCTCGGGACTACCTCTGGGACACCCCAACTATTCGCGAGTTCTACTAAGGGACTTCCCCACTCCTCGGGGTTGCATCCGTATCCTAAACAGGACTGACTGCGCCTCCCGCTCCTCGGGACCGCGCCTTCGTATTACTGTGATTGCCAGAGCTCCCCCGCTCCTTGGGGTGTAGCGCTCTCCGGCTTCCTTGGGACTTGTGCACTTTCCTGCTTCTTGGGTTTGTGCCTACGAATGACATTGGGACTGCCTACACTTCCTGCTCCTCGGGGCAGTGGTATGTCATCATTAGAGGCTCAGCTTGGGCTTCCCTGTCCTGTGGGCTGGCCTACGGCGTTACATCATCATCCTACGCTGTGCAGCTTCTCCCTTCGGAATTGCCCTCCGGAGTGCCTCCTGATTAGTCAAGCCTCACGCCCCCCTCCTCTGCGGTCTGTCTAGCATTCCTTCCCTTGGGGTCCTTGCCCAGGTATTGCCTCCAGTCTACTCTCACGGGGCTCCTCTCCTGGGGCCGAGGGAACTCTGTTGCCTCACCCAGAGCTCTCCGCTGTCTGACCTCACCTCCCGACGGTGCAGACCTGTCGGGGTCCTTCCCACAGGTAGTAACAACTTGTATCTCAGACCAAGGGCCCACATACCCACAAATCATAACAAATATGATTTGTGGAGGGAGGAGGAATAGCCTAGTGGTTAGAGCACTGGACTGTGGACCAGGAGACCAAGATTCAAGTCCCGCTATCACTCCTTGTGACCTTGGGCAAGTCACTTTACCCTACATTGCCTCAGGTACAAAAAAACTTAGATTGTAAGCCCTCTGGGGATAGAGAAATACCTACAGTACCTGAATGTAAACCGGTGTGATATCTCAATTGAGATGAATGTCGGTATATAAAAAAATAAATAAATAAATAAAAATAAAAAAAATATCTCCTCATAAGTTTTTTCTTATACGGACCCTGCACCATTTTGGTCACCCTTCTCTGGACTGCCTCCGTCCTGTCTCTTTCCTTTTTGAGGTACATGCTCTAGGACTGAACACAGTACTCCAGATATGGTCTCACCAAGAACCATACAAGGGCATTATCAACCCCTTTTTCCTGCTGGTTATTCTTCTTTCTATGCAGCCCAGCATTCTTCTGGCTTTAGCTATCATCTTGTCATTCAAGAAAGTCGGTATATAAAAGCCTTAAATAAATAAATAAATAAATATTGCTTCGCCTCCTTCAGATCTCCATACACTATCACCCCAAGGTCCTTCTCCCAGTCCCTGGAAAAACCTTAGTCTTTCACCCCACAGCACATACAGCTCTTTTGGATTACTGCTCCCCAGATGCATGACTCTGCACTTCTTGGTATTGAATCCCAGCTGCCAAATCTTCGATTAAACTTTCTTAAATCACTTTTCATTGTCTCTACTCCTTCAGGCATATCCACTCTATGGCAAATCTTAGAATTATCCACAAATAGACACATTTTACCTTCTCTCCCTTCTATAAGGTCACTCAAAAGATATTGAACAGAGCCAATCCCAAAACTGATTCTTGTGGCACTCCACTTAACACCAGAGTAGGTTCAATTTACTATTATACATTGACTCCTGTCAGTCTACCAGTTTGTAATGCACTTCACCACCTTGGCGCCCACTTCCAAGCTTCTCATTTTATTCACAAGCCTCTTATGTGGGACCATATCAAAGGCTTTACTGAAATCCTAGTACATCACATCCAGTGTTCTTCCTTGATCCAATTCTCTATATGGTTTCAGATTTGTCTCACAGGATTTCCCCCTGGTGAATCTTTGCTGCATTGGATCTAGCAACTTATCAGATTGTAGATAGTTCACAATTTTTTCTTTCAGCAGTCTCCATTTTCCCACCACAGATGTGAGGCTAACCGGCCTGTAGTTTCTATCCTCCTCTGACCATAACCACTCTTCTCCAATCTCACTACAACACTCCCCTTTCAAGGGATCTATTGAACAGGTCTTTCAGCACTCTGAGTTCCCATAGTATCCTGAGATATATCCCATCCAACCCCATGGCCTTGTCTACTTTCAGTTTTCCTAGCTCTTCCCAAACATTCTGTTCTGTAAAAGGAGTTGTCTACTCCATTCCCATCTATAGTCTTATCAACCAGCAATGGTCCTTCTCCAAGGTTTTTTTTTAGTGAACACCAAACTCCAAACTGAACTATTTGTTTAATATTTCTGCCATTTCTTCATATGTCACTACACATTGCTCCTTGTCATCTTTCAATTTCACTATACCCTATCAGTCCTTTCTTCTTTCTCTGACATATCTGAAAAATGTTTTGTTACCTCTCTTTACCTCTTTGGCAATCTGTTCTTCTTTCTTGATCTTTTGCTTTCTTGATCTTTCTTCATTTCACCAGCAATTATTTTCTGTTTTCCTCTTTTTGGGATCCTTTATTCTCTTTTAGCCTTTATTTTTTTCAGCCATTCCCTTTGAGAACCAAATCTGTTTCTTTTTCCTCATACTTTTGTTTGCTTTTCTAACATCTAGATTTTTTTAGCCTTTGTAATAGCTCTTTATAATTTTGCCCATTGCTGTTCCATCACCTCCATTTTCTCCCAGTGTTCTAGTTCTTCTTCCAGGTATACCCCCCATTTTGAAAAAATCTGTATTTTTGAAATTCAAAACTTGGGACTTTATGAGATATTTAGTCTGGTGATCACTGGTGCTCAGGTGGGCACCTGTCCGAACATTAGAGACATCCCTATTGCTGCGTACTAGGGCAAGTATCATACCCTTCCTCATGGTTTCCATTACCATTTGTTTGAACAGTGCCACTTGAAGGGCATTCACTATCTCTCCACTTCTTGCAGATTCTGCAGAAGGGATATACCAGTCCACATCGGCAGATCAACACTTCTCCTTTATTTCCCACCTTTTGGATATCTTTCACCAGATCTCAGTCCAGGACTTCATTTTGGTTTGGAAGCCTGTACACCATGCCAGAATAAATAGATGAACCATAGTCTTGTTTTAGGATAGCCCATAGTGCTTCTTCCCTACCCCACATCCCTTCATTTCTGTTGCATTTATATTGTTTTGACATAAAGTGCTACCCCTCACCCTTTTCTGTCTTCTCTGTCCTTCCTTAACAAGTTTTAGCCCGGATTGTCTGTATCCCAGCTATGAGACTCTGTAAATCATGTCTCTGTAATGGAAATAAGGTCCATGTCCGCCTCCACCAATAGGGCCTGCAGATCTTGGATTTTGTCCAGGCTATGAGCATTTGTTGTCATAACTTTCCAGCTTCTCTCCCTTGGTTTGCTAATCTTCCTGATCACTTTTTCTGCTCTTTTGCTTAAGCATGGAATGTTGAGCTGATCAATTTTGTTGTTATCTACTCTTGCTTTCTGTATTGCTTGGGGGTGACATTCCAATTTTATTGGCCACTTTCTGACACACCCATCCTGTAATTGAAATGCCTGATGATGTATGACTAGAATTTCTTACTTAGGATATTCTTTCCTGCCAGTTTCAACTGTTGGCCATCCTTATTGTATTGTCTTTTACTATTCAGTACACAACCTAGGCTACAATGTATCCAAATCCATTTTCTTTACATCATGTTTTGAGCCCTGTATTGAGATTTTCTATCTGGCGTATCCTTTCCTTTTCCTTTCCCTTTCCGTGAATAGGTAATATTTCAGGAAAGGCAATATTCTTTACCATGAGTTTAATCTCCTTCCAAAGACACTGGAAATCCTTCTGTACTACTTGGAAACTGTTTCTAGCTGTTACAGCCACTGGTCGCGGGACTCATTTGTAACTGAATCATTTACTTTATTGATGCTCAGATCTTCAGTGCGGTCTGGAGACCACCATGCTTTCTTCATGTAGTGGGATGCCACCAAAGGTCACCGACCTTCCCCACTCATCAGTTGTCTTTAGTTGCATGCGCACCATGCCTGCCTTTAAAAGGCCCACGTTGGGAACCTGAAAAGCCGACGCTTCTTGATGACATCATGCCACTGGTTACTTAAGGCCCAGCCATGTGCGAAAGTACTGCCTCAGCAATGGGTCTCCTGTGTACTAGTTCGTGTTGCTACAGCGTTCTAGTGCTCCAGTGTCTTCCAGCTTGTTCTTGCATTCCTGTCTTCTCCAGCCTTGCTTCAACCAGCCTTCCTCATCTAGCCAGGCTTGTCTTACCCTGTCCATCTCGTCAAGGTTGTTCTGTGTATCTTCATCCACCTTGACCTGACTTCCGGATTCTGACCTCCTGCCTGGACCTGACCACAATTGCCTGTGGCCTTGACCTGATCTCTTGCCTGCCCACCCCTGTCTGCCTCCTGCCCTGACCTTGGCTTGCTCTGACTTCTTTAGTCTGCTGCCTGCCATGACTCCAGCATATCCTCGGACTCTTGCTTTTCAGACAACACTAGGGACCCACCTAAGCCCTGCCAGCTATCAGAACCCAAAATTAGAAAATTATAATTTATCGGATATTTTCCATTGACAAGCAGGCTGAATTAGCCATGCTGAATGGGGTGACATCATCTGGTGGCATGACGCGGAGCTGTCTCTCAAAGTCACAAAGTTTTTTGTATATAGAGCATGGGTGGGTGTTCTTGCACGATTGTAGGTTCCAGAATTCTCTTCAGTTTTTTATCATCTGTGCTTCACATGGATGCAAGAAATTCATACTCTCATCATTTGATTCCTACTCTTTAATTTCATCACTATCATCACCCCCCCCCCCACCCCCCAAAGCACTTTTCAGTGCTACTATGGCTTCTTGACCATCTGGCTTCAAATATTGCTCATGTTGACATATGTCGTCAATCATGGATGGCCATAATTATTGCTACTTGTTCCTAGGCCCAGAGCATGACTAGACTAATTGTAGGGACTGTAACTGCATTTCCCCAAGGGATCAATGACAGAGAGCAGAGAAAATAGCCCAACTCAGGATGGAGACAGAGCCCTCAACATATAGTACTTCCTTAGACAACAGTCTGAGAGAAGATAGAATCCTCCCATACGTCCCCGACTGACAAGGATGACGTTTGCCCCAAGAAATGGTGTACTGAGCCTTCGGAACCATTAGGTAGGCCTCCAGAGCAGAAAGCATTGCACCCTCCTCAGAGGCCCATGACACAGAAAAAGAAACAGGTGCCAAAGCAAAAATTGCCTGGCACGCACAATGTGCCCAAACAACCGGCACCTACCATGCAAAATGTGCAAGCATGTTCTCCACAAATGCCGCATGACACGCAGAAAAAACATTGCGCATCTCAACCAGCGTGCAATGCACACAGCACGACAAACTCATATGGCACGCCCTCCATGACACAAGGCGATCTTTCCCTGATAACACTCAAGAAAAGCATGGCAACCAAAATTATAAAGGGGATGGAACAGTTCCTCTTTGAGGAAAGGCTGAAGAGGTTAGGGCTGTTCAGCTTGGAGAAGAGACGGCTGTGAAAGGATATGATAGAGATCTTTAAGATCATGAGAGGTCTTGAACGAGTAGATGTGAATCGGTTATTTACACTTTCGAATAATAGAAGGAAGTTAGCAAGTAGCACATTTAAGACTAATCGGAGAAAATTCTTTTTCACTCAACGCACAATAAAACTCTGGAATTTGTTGCCAGAGGATGTGGTTAGTGCAGTTAGTGTAGCTGGGTTCAAAAAAGGTTTGGATAAGTTCGTGGAAGAGAAGTCCATTGACTGCTATTAATCAAGTTTACTTAGGGGGAATATCCACTGCCATTAATTGTATCAGTAGCATGGGATCTTCTTAGTGTTTTGGTAATTACCCAGTTCTTGAAGTATACCACCAGAGGTGGCAGTAGTGAGGTAGTCTAGATGTAGCAGTCTCAGGACCCTTGGCAGAGGGGACCTTTCTCACCCCGTTGGTATAGGGGAATTCCGGAGTAGGTTTCCCAGTAAGGCAGTACTGTGGATGAGCTAGATTGAGGGTTAATTACTCACTAGATGGTTGCTGAAAGTATGCGATTCCACCAGGTTGAAGAAGATGGTACAGGCACCGAGGCAGGGAGAGCAGGCCCTCGATGAGCGAGTACCCAGGTTAGCAATTAACCCGAAGGGCAGAGAGAGCTTCCAGCGACAGCACAGAAGCGGCAGAGTAGCTTAGACCGGCCGAGACCAAGACCTTGCTAACTATGAGCTAGCAACATAGTACAGGCTATATACCCGGATGGCGTGACGTCAGTAGAGGGGAACGCCTCCGAGGTTCGCGTCATTGCTGGAATAAAGACATGGGTGGCGTGCGCGCACACACCCTAGTAGGCCCTTGGGAGGAGCGAGGCGGGAGGCAGCACCATAGCCGTTCTGGGGAGGTCGGCTTGTAGACGCGGTGGCAGCCATTTTCTCTAGAGATGCGGGAGGAGCCGTGAACAAAGTGAGGCAAACAGGGCAAAGCCATCTAGCACCGACGGATGCAACAGTATCCCCGTTCAAAGGGCATCCTCTGGACTTCCTACTTGGACTTGGTTTCTGAGGATGCATCTTGTGGAAATCTTGTAGCATCTCTTTATCCAGTATATTAGCCAAAGGTGTCCAAGAATTATCTTCAGGTCCATAACCTTTCCATGACAGGAGGTATTCCCATACTCTTCCTCTTTTTCTTACGTTAAGGACAGCATCTACCTTGTACTTGATGTCTTCTGCATGTGTTGATGTAGATTCAGGTGTCTTGTTGGAGAACTCACTAAGGATCAATGGCTTCAATAGTGAGACATGGAACGCATTATGAATCTTCAATGTAGGTGGTGGATTCAGACTATAGGTGAGATTGCCTAATCATCGGAGAATGGGAAATGGTCCAACGAAGCGTGGAGCGAAGCAAGCTGAAGGTATATGCGGGAGGAGCCATGAACAAGGTGAGGCAAATGGGGCGAAGCCGTCTAGCACCGATGGACGCAACAGACCTTACAGCAACAGGGATTTGCCTTCAAGCCCCAGAACCAATCAGCTTGATTATTCCCATTGCAAGACTTCTGGGTTTTGACCCCAGATTTTGGTTCCCAAGGGAGATGCTCTTCCACTATCACCGGGGCAAAAATCACAACAAGCAGTAGAACAGATAACATATTGTGAAAAGGTTTTTCTCCAATCTATTTCCTCAAGTACCTCCTCCATCTTTTCCACTGGCATATCCCAATGTTCAGCCAGTTGAAATGCCTTGTGCTTCACCTCTCCTCCTCTATCATCATCATCTTTGGGTCCAGTCTCGCCTCTGCATGAAGAATTACCTTCTCCTACCAAACCATCAGAGGAACAGATACCACATAATTCGGCAGTAGTCGAATTGGCAATGAAAAAAGCAAAAAAGGCAAGACTACATTCAAATACACCATCAGGTAAAGACCACAGATTACTTGACAACTTCAGTAAAATAGTCTTCCAAGGCTCCATGTAGAAGACAAGAATTGAAAATTATCATTTCTACATGGTCCAGTATTTTTATGTGTGTACAAAATCTAAAATTATATATCAGGTCAGCATCTGGTGAGCAGATTACACCTCACCCTTTTTATGATTTGGAGGAAGGCCTGCAACACTTGCTCAGTGTATGAGGGGTCTGGTACTTCAGCTAGAATATCGGCAGCTTCTATAGGTGTTAAAAGAATGGCTTGGTTGAGCGCAAGTGGCAGGGAGGATATCCTTGAGAAGCTTGCTGATCTCCCTTGTTTAGGGGATCATCTGTTTGGTGAGAAGTTGAGGGAAACAGTAGCTCACTAAAAGAGCAGAATTTAGTAGTCCAATGACTCTCAACTCAAAGCAACCCAGAAGGCAGTAACCGGTGTTACTTCCCTTAGTTTAAATATCCATATTACCCTCGTAGACAGCACTGGGCATACCAACAACCGAGACAGCAACAACAAATATATCGTCAACCCAATCGACGCACGCAAAATTCTCAGTCGTGATCTCCCTCAAAGCAACAGCAAGGATTTTAGCCAATCCATTGTCACAGCCACAAATTCCTGTCAGAGGCAAAATTCAGAACTTCCTACAGTCCTGGATAAACATAACCACAGAGCAGTGAGTCTTGAAAATTATTCATACAGGTTGCTATCTCAGTTTTCAACACCAATTAAATGTACCCCATCCAACACTTCCACCAATGAATCCTGACCATATAACAAATCTAAGGCAAGAAGTAAACAAATTACTCCAACAAAATGGAGATACCAACCCAGGATTACAACAAGGAATACTACTCTTGTTACTTCCTCATCCCCAAGAAAATTGGGCAAAGATCTCCCAATCCCAACAGGATTGGGAGATCTTTGCCCAATCCTTAATTGAAGAGCACTAAACAAGCATCTGCATTGAGAAAAATTCAAAATGCCATCCATGTTACCTTTATCCAACCCAACAACTAGATATGCTCCTTCAACCTCAAGGATGCATATGCACGCACACTGATCCACCCTTCCTATTGGCGCTATCTCTGTTTCAGAGTTGGACAAATTCACTACCAATATTTTCAACTGCTTCGAAAATGTTTACAAAATGTCTAGCAATGGCTGTGGCACATCATTGTCGTATCGGGATATGCCTCTTTTCTTACCTTGACGATTGGTTAACAGTGGCTCCAGACTGTCGTGGGTCTCTGAAAATAAGAATGCTTAAAACCACTAGCTGTAGAGAAAAGTTTTTATTAAATGCTATAAAATAAGAAGACCTTATGGAGAGGTAGAGTGCCTTGCAAGGCATTAGTATAAATTCCCTTTCAAATGATTTAATGATAGTACAGCATTATATAGAATTTCAGTTGTATATTTCCAACCCCTAAACTAGGTTACATAATTGTCAAAATTTATATGATTGGCTTTCTATTATATACAAATAATCTGAATGGTCATATGGTAATTTAATTCTTGTTTTGCATGTAAATGTTTTCTTGGAATTTCCCAGTATTTTCAACTTTGTGTTTGTTCTAAGAATATTTTCTATAATCTTAGATGGAATGTCAATTGTTCTTGTTCTTGTTTTTGTTCTAGATATATTTCTATAATCTTAGAAAGTAAATTGATCTCATCCCTGTTTTAAGATGGAATTTCAAATAACCTCATATCAGTTCAAAATGTTCTACAACCTTATACCTTAGCATCTTTAGCTTATACCATCTGTCTGTCGATACAAACAACTACAACATTTCAATACAAATGTCATGTCACAATGTTATGCTTATTAGCAATTATAATTATGATCAAAAATTAAAAACTTAGGAGAACAGGAATAATGACTTCTTGTGTGACATGTCAAAACATTTTTTCACTGAGACTAAGGGCCTATGACCACCCACATGAAGACGAACACATATTATGTGCACACCCAGAAGCAATGATTTACTGCTTAGAAGATTTGGGGTTTCTCATCAACTATGAAAAATTGATGCTGAAACCAATGCAACAACTCCAATTCATAGGAGCACAAATAGACTCCATCAGATCCAAAGCTTATCTCCCTCACAAAAGGGCTCTAAAACCTCAAATCATAGGGAAAAGACTTCTGCAATGTAAACCAATGGCACTTTGCTCTCTTCTAGTGATACTGTGTCATATGGCAGCTTCCATACATGTGGTTCCCTTAAGACTCCACATGTGCCACTTGCAGTGGGGCCTAAAAAGCCAATGGTGCCAATTCCTTCAGCCACTATCAACACTTTCAAATAACTCACTCAGTGGCAGTGACATTCACTAGTGGCTACAATGAAACATATTGGAAAAGGGTTGTCCTTTACACCCACTTCCATACCAGCTGATCCTAATAACAGATGCTTCTACACTGGGGTGGGGAGCTTACCTACTCTAATACAAACAACAGGACCTTTGGAATCGTGAAGAATGCTTCTACTCTATCAGTCTATTGGAGCTCAGGGTCATGCAAAACACTCTCAAGGCATTCAAACACCTCCTCTCGGGAATGGCCTTGATGATTCACACAGACAACCTGGTTACCATGTTCTATATCTATAAACATGGAGACACCGGTTCATGGCCTGTGTGCATAGAAGCTTTACAAATACAGAACTGGACTTTTCAGGCCAAGGTGAATGTGGAGACAGACTGCCTCAGCAGGATATTTTGCCTATATTAATTGTTTCCAGCCCAGGCCTTAACTGACAACATATTCATGTGAATGGGTCAACCCTGGATAGACCTCTTTGCCATGGAGGGCAAAAAAAAGGTTCAATGGTTCTGTTCAGTTCGACCAAGCCTCCACCGAGAAGCACCAGATGCATTCCTATTATCCTGGAAGAATGCATTTCCTTCTCTGCCGCTAATTTCCCAGAAGGTGTAGAAGTACATAAAGAATCAGACCAAAATGATTCTTATAGCCCCAGCGTGGCCCAAGCAACCATGGTATGCATATCTAGTACAGCACTCAGCCTCCCCTCCGCAACACCTCAGGGGGCAGCCCAGAACTATTGATGCAGGAAAAGGTGTCCCTCCACCCAATAAATGCGAACCTAAATCTAACATAGATAAGAACATAAGAAAATGCCATACTGGGTCAGACCAAGGGTCCATCAAGCCCAGCATCCTGTTTCCAACAGTGGCCAATCCAGGCCATAAGAACCTGGCAAGTACCCAAAAACTAAGTCTATTCCATGTTACCATTGCTAATGGCAGTGGCTATTCTCTAAGTGAACTTAATAGCAGGTAATGGACTTCTCCTCCAAGAACTTATCCAATCCTTTTTTAAACACAGCTATACTAACTGCACTAACCACATCCTCTAGCAACAAATTCCAGAGTTTAATTGTGCGTTGAGTAAATAAGAACTTTTTCCGATTAGTTTTAAATGTGCCCCATGCTAACTTCATGGAGTGCCCCCTAGTCTTTCTACTATCCGAAAGAGTAAATAACCGATTCACATCTACCCGTTCTAGACCTCTCATAATTTTAAATATCTCTATCATATCCCCCCTCAGCCGTCTCTTCTCCAAGCTGAAAAGTCCTAACATCTTTATTCTTTCCTCATAGGGGAGCTGTTCCATTCCCCTTATCATTTTGGTAGCCCTTCTCTGTACCTTCTCCATCGCAATTATATCTTTTTTGAGATGCGGCGACAAGAATTGTACACAGTATTCAAGGTGCGGTCTCACCATGGAGCGATACAGAGGCATTATGACATTTTCCGTTTTATTCACCATTCCCTTTCTAATAATTCCCAACATTGTTTGCTTTTTTGACTGCCGCAGCACACTGAACCGACGATTTCAATGTGTTATCCACTATGACGCCTAGATATCTTTCTTGGGTTGTAGCACCTAATATGGAACCCAACATTGTGTAATTATAGCATGGGTTATTTTTCCCTATATGCATCACCTTGCACTTATCCACATTAAATTTCATCTGCCATTTGGATGCCCAATTTTCCAGTCTCACAAGGTCTTCCTGCAATTTATCACAATCTGCTTGTGATTTAACTACTCTGAACAATTTTGTGTCATCTGCAAATTTGATTATCTCACTCGTCGTATTTCTTTCCAGATCATTTATAAATATATTGAAAAGTAAGGGTCCCAATACAGATCCCTGAGGCACTCCACTGCCCACTCTCTTCCACTGAGAAAATTGTCCATTTAATCCTACTCTCTGTTTCCTGTCTTTTAGCCAGTTTGCAGTCCACGAAAGGACATCGCCACCTATCCCATGACTTTTTACTTTTCCTAGAAGCCTCTCATGAGGAACTTTGTCAAACGCCTTCTGAAAATCCAAGTATACTACATCTACCGGTTCACCTTTATCCACATGTTTATTAACTCCTTCAAAAAAGTGAAGCAGATTTGTGAGGCAAGACTTGCCCTAGGTAAAGCCATGCTGACTTTGTTCCATTAAACCATGTCTTTCTATATGTTCTGTGATTTTGATGTTTAGAACACTTTCCACTATTTTTCCTGGCCCTGAAGTCAGGCTAACTGGTCTGTAGTTTCCCGGATCGCTCCTGGAGCCCTTTTTAAATATTGGGGATACATTTGCTATCCTCCAGTCTTCAGGTACAATGGATGATTTTAATGATAGGTTACAAAGTTTTACTAATAGGTCTGAAATTTCATTTTTTAGTTCCTTCAGAATACCATCTGGTCCAGGTGATTTACTACTCGTCAGTTTGTCAATCAGGCCTACCACATCTTCTAGGTTCACTGTGATTTGATTCAGTCCATCTGAGTCATTACCCATGAAAACCTTCCCCAACATCCTCTTCAGTAAACACTGAAGCAAAGAAATCATTTAATCTTTCTGCGATGGCCTTATCTTCTCTAAGTGCCCCTTTAACCCCTTGATCATCTAACGGTCCAACTGACTCCCTCACAGGCTTTCTGCTTCGGATATATTTAAAAAGTTTTTACTGTGTGTGTTTGCCTCTACATCCAACTTCTTTTCAAATTCTCTCTTAGCCTGTCTTATCAATGTCTTATATTTAACTTGCTAACGTTTATGCTTTATCCTATTTTCTTCTGTTGGATCCTTCTTCCAGTTTTTGAATGAAGATCTTTTGGCTAAAATAGCTTCTTTCACCTCCCTTTTTAACCATACTGGTAATCGTTTTGCCTTCTTTCCACCTTTCTTAATGTGTGGAATACATCTAGACTGTGCTTCTAGAATGGTATTTTTTAACAATGACCACGCCTCTTGGACATTTTTTACTTTTGTAGCTGCTCCTTTCAGTTTTTTTCTAACAATTTTTCTCATTTTATCAAAGTTTCCCTTTTGAAAGTTTAGCATGAGAGCCTTGGATTTGCACACTGTTCCTCTTCCAGTCATTAAATCAAATTTGATCATATTATGATCACTATTGCCAAGCGGCCCCACCACCATTACCTCTCTCACCAAATCCTGTGCTCCACTGAGAATTAGATCTAAAATTGCTCCCTCTCTCATCGGTTCCTGAACCAATTGCTCCATAAAGCTATCATTTATTCCATCCAGGAACTTTATCTCTCTAGCGTGTCCCAATGAATCATTTACCCAGTCAATATTGGGGTAATTGAAGTCTCCCATTATTACTGCACTACCAATTTGGTTAGCTTCCCTAATATCTCTTAGCATTTCACTGTCCGTCTCACCATCTTGACCAGGTGGACGGTAGTATACCTCTATCACTATAGTCTTCCCCGACACACAAGGGATTTCTACCCATAAAGATTCAATTTTGTATTTAGTCTCATGCAGGATATTTATCCTGTTGGACTCTATGCCATCCTGGACATAAAGCGCCATACCTCCTCCTGGGTGCTCCTCTCTGTCATTGCGATATAATTTGTACCCCGGTATAGCACTGTCCCATTGGTTATTCTCTTTCCACCATGTCTCTGAGATGCCAATTAAGTCTATGTCATCATTCACTGCTATACATTCTAATTCTCCCATCTTACTTCTTAGACTTCTGGCATTAGCATACAAACATTTCAAAGTTTGTTTTTTATTTGTATTTTCATTCTGCTTTTTAATTGATAGGAATAAGTTAGAATTTTTTTTAGCTCAGGTGAGTTTTTAGTTACAGGCACTTGGACTACTTTTCTAATTATTGGAACCTCACTGTCGGGATGCCCTAATTCTAATGCATTATTAGTATCCTTTGAAGATACCTCTCTCCGAACCATGCACTGCTGAATGACTGTCGGCTTTCCCCTTTGTTCTAGTTTAAAAGCTGCTCTATCTCCTTTTTAAAGGTTAGCGCCAGCAGTCTGGTTCCACCCTGGTTAAGGTGGAGCCCATCCCTTCGGAAGAGACTCCCCCTTCCCCAAAAGGTTCCCCAGTTCCTAACAAAACTGAATCCCTCTTCCTTGCACCAGCGTCTCATCCACGCATTGAGACTCCGGAGCTCTGCCTGCCTCTGGTGACCTGTGCGTGGAACAGGGAGCATTTCAGAGAATGCTACCCTGGCGGTTCTGGATTTAAGCTTTCTACCTAAGAGCCTAAATTTGGCTTCCAGAACCTCCCTCCCACATTTTCCTATTTCATTGGTGCCCACATGTACCACGACAGCTGGCTCCTCCCCAGCACTGTCTAAAATCCTATCTGGGTGACGCTTGAGGTCCTCCACCTTCTCACCAGGTAGGCATGTTACCAGGCGATCCTCACACCCACCAGCCACCCAGCTCTCTACATTCCTAATAATTGAATCAACAACTATGACGGCCGACCTAACCCTTTCCTCCTCGGCAGTAGGCCTTGGGGAGATATCCTCAATGCGATAGGACAGGTTTTTGTACACTGGAACCTTCCAAATTCCATCCAAGAAGTCCTTCTGACTGCAAGAAAAACATCCACTCGCTTTAATTATGTATTTAAGAGGCATCACTACTCTACTTGGTACATGCAACATTCTCTATACCTGTTCACATGTGATCTTAGATACTCTCTTACCTATACTATCTCTCTCTTACCAGCCTAGCTACCACTTCCGTACAAATACAATTAAGTGTCATAGCAGCTTACCATAACCAAGAGAATTGAGTTCCAATCTCCACACACCCACTAATTTCCCACTTCATGAGGGGACGTCTATATCTGCGACCTCCGGTTCATTGTCCCCCTGTTCCTTTGGACATCAACATAGTCCTAACTTCTCTCAAGATACCTCCATTTGAGCTGTAGGGTTCGGTCTCACTGAAATTACTCATTTGGAAAGTGAGTTCTTGTTTGTAGTAACCTCTGAACAAAGAATAGGTGGAGACCTCCTGGAGGGAACTGTCCATCGCTTCACAATTTACACGTACTATAAGAACCTCCAGTACCTTCAGCAAACTCAGAGGTTGAATTCCCGGCAAGCAAGATGGTTGCTATTTTTCAACTGGTTTAACGTTTTGCTCAAATATCACCCTTCTGAAAAAAATCTTCAAGCTGGTGCTCTCTCACACTCCTCTGAGGTATCCGATACACAAGAGTCTCCATGACATAACGTCGATCCAGCTAAAATCCTCACAGCAACTGCTGTTCTGGCACCCCCAGGAAAAACTGTGGTACCTAAGCATCTGCAAGAGAAGGTTTTTCATTGTGCCCATAACTCTAGCTCCCTGTTGGCAGTACACCCAGATGCCCAGAAAACCCTAGACTTTCTGTCCTAGTCCCAAGTAACTCAAAATGTCCAACAGTATGTCGAGTCCTGTCCTAACTGGATAGGACAAACCTTTTCACTTTTGACCTTTGAGGGCTTTTAGAGTCATTGCCCAGTCCCTTCTGGGAGGTACCAACTATGTCACAGTCAAGGAACTCATACTCCATGACAGGGAAGGTGGTAGTGGAAGAGTGAAGAGTGGCAGGGAACAGGCATAACTGAGAATGCTCTGGGTTTGACATTAAATAGTATAAATTATATTCCAAAGTCTACATCTGTATCCCAGAATCTGTATGACTCAGGTATCAATGGTGATCGGTGTAAAAGGGATTCTTTATTGGTATTAGCCCGACTCTGGACGAGTTTCGCTCTTGCAGAAGCTGCCTCAGGGGCTACTGTACCAACGGTTGCTTGTGTAATCTCATATAAATAATATGGAAACTTCACACCAAATCAATTGGAATTATAGTAAGTTGATTCTACATGGAACAAACAGAACGTCCGTTCGACTTCGTGAGCAAGTTAAATACTGCACTGAGAGTGGCTTTTTTCAAAATATACACTGCTACACTAATAAGGACGTTCTGTTTGTTCCATGTAGAATCAACTTACTATAATTCCAATTGATTTGGTGTGCAGTTTCCATATTATTTATGTGAGATTACACAAGCAACCGTTGGTACAGTAGCCCCTGAGGCAGCTCTTGCGAGAGCGAAACTCGTCCAGAGTCGGGCTAACACCAATAAAGAATCCCTTTTAAACCGATCACCATTGTCCATCCTGCTCTTCAGCATAATTGATTGGCTTCCGATTTGTTTTCTGGACTCAGGTATCACAGTCAGATTTTAAAAACAGGTCATCTCATTTTTATGTTATAATATTACTGATAATTTTTTTTAATTCCAGTTTTAAAAATAACATGCTTGTTTCAGACATGAAATTGAATGTAAGTTGCAGTTTAGAATGTTGCATTATGTGGTTCTTTTGTAGATACCATTCAGCATATGAAAGATAGCAAACACATCGTTGTGTATCACCAGGGGCGTTACTTCAAAGTCTGGTTGTACCACAATGGCAGACTCTTGAAACCCCGAGAAATAGAACAGCAGATGCAGAGGATTCTGGATGACACATCAGCTTCTCAGCCCCACGAGGAGAAATTAGCTGCATTGACTGCTGGAGACAGGTGATTTGCTGCTCTTATCATTTTTCTTTCATGATGAGCTGTTAGTGTACTGCTTGTAGATTCCTTTGTAAGTATAAGAAAATTCACTAAGCAATTTATACTGCATCAGGAAAATGGTTTAAGAACGAAGCGACCTCACTGTCAGGAGAGTGCAGGCACAACATGGTTGGAGGAAGACCTGTGAGCAAGCAAGAAATCTTCAGGAGGTGGGAGATGAGGGTGGGAAAAGGAGCAGACATGGGGGGGATTAGGATAAGGGACACAGGGATATGATTGGGCAGAGTGAAGGGTGGGCTCAGTGGGGCTCCACCCACAGTCATTTAAGGACGGGTTTTGGCCTTCCTGAGCCCCTTTTTGCTGAATCAGCAGCCTTGCCCGCCTACCCTCCCGAATGTGGGCAGATGGGAGGCAGGTTGTTGTTGTTGTTTCTGTCGCAGCATAGTGAGAGGTGACCAGCCATCACAAATTTGTGCTGCAATAATTCATCGCAAGTGTGGCGGTAAGATTAGTTAGAGTATACTAGGGATGTGAATCGATTTTTGACAATTTAAAAAAATCGTCAGATAATTTTTAAATTTCAAAAATAGTTAGTCGCGATACAATAGAAATACCCCCGATTTATCGTGAAAAATCGTAAATCGGGGGAGGGGGGGAGGGCGGGAAAACTGACACACCAAAACAACCCGTAAACCCACCCCGACCCTTTAAAACAAATCCCCCACCCTCCCGACCCCCCCCCCCCCAAAATGTTTTAAATTACCTGGTGGTCCAGTGGGGGGATCCCGGTACGATCTCCCGCTCTCAGGCCATCGGCGCCATTTTGGCTGCCACTAATATAAATGGCGCCAATGGCCCGATAAAAAAAAAAAAAAACGAAACCCCACCCGACCCTTTAAAATTACCCCCTTAGCCTCCCCCACTCTCCCGACCCCCCCCCCCAAACTTTTTACACATACCTGGTGGTCCAGGGGGGCCGCGGGCAGCGATCTACCGTTCCCAGGCCATCAGCTGCGCTAAAAAAAATGGCACCGATGGTCTTTTGCCCTTACCATTTTATTTTATTTATTTATTTATTTATTTAAGGTTTTTATATACCGGCAATCATGAGGACATATCTTGCTGGTTTACATGAAACGGGGTGCATTAAATACATCAAACTAAAACTGTGGTGATCGAAGGAAACAATTACAATTAACAAGGGTCACAGAACTTGGAGAAGAAGGAAGAGATAGGAAAGAATAACTGGTTAGACAAAATACAAATTAAATTAATTAAATACTATGTACAAATGGTATTGTTAATGGTTGAATGTTTTGGGGAGTCCTTGGATTGTGTCATTAGATTGTGTCCGGGAAAGCTTGCTTGAATAACCAAGTCTTAAGTCCTTTCCTAAAAGTTAGGAGGCATGGTTCTAGTCTGAGATCTGTAGGAATGGAATTCCATAGAGAAGGGCCAGCTGTGGAGGTGGCCCGATCTCTGAGGGTAATGTGTCTGGTCGTTTTCGTGGGAGGAACTTGGAGGGCGCCTCTGTAAACTTCTCTGGTAGGTCTTGTCGAATTGTATGCTTGGAGGGGGATTTGAAGATCGAGGGAGATGCGTTGATGTATAGCTTTGAAGATGACACACATGGCTTTATACATGATACGGAAGTATACGGGTAGCCAATGTAGCTCTTTCAGGATGGGAGTTATGTGGTCTCTCTTTTTTGCGCCTGTTAGTAGTCAGGCTGCTGAATTTTGAACCATCTGTAATGGTTTGGAATAGGATGAGGGCAGACCTAGCAATAGGGAATTGCAATAGTCTAATTTTGAGAAGATAACTGCTTGGATGATCGTTCTGAAGTCTTGAGCATGGAAGAGAGGTCTTACCCTTTTCAGGACATGGAGTTTATAGAAACAGTCTTTGGTTGTTTTGTTGATATGTGCTTTGAAGTTTAGCCGGTTGTCTATTATTACTCCTAAGTCTCTAACTTGTGAGGTAGGTAGGTTGGTAGGAAGAGAAGAGTTAGAGCTATTGTTCTCAGGAGAGATGAGTAGGATTTCTGTCTTGGAGGAGTTTAAGATGAGGTGAAGGCTGTTGAGTAGTTGTTTGATTTTCAGGTGGCATGATTCCCAGAAGTCAAGAGTTTTAGAGTATGTGTCTTTGATGGGGATGATGATTTGAATATCATCTGCGTATAGGAAATACTTTAGATTGAGGTCGGTGAGAAGTTGGCAGAGAGGAAGAAGGTAAATATTGAAAAGAGTCGGAGATAATGAAGAACCTTGCGGGACTCCTATGATGGCGTCAAATCTTGAAGATTCCTTGTTTTGGAGTCTAACTTTGTAGCCTCTGTTATTGAGGAAGGTTTTGAACCAGGATAGGACAGTGCCGCTGATTCCTATGGACGACAGCTGGTTTAGGAGGATGGCGTGGTTGACCGTGTCAAACGCTGCGGATAGGTCTAATAAGATCAATAGGAAAGAGTTTCCTTTGTCGAGGCCCAATAAGATAAGGTCTGTCAACGAGGCGAGGAGGGATTCTGTGCCTCGATTTTTTCGGAAGCCGTGTTGTGGGGTGAAGAGAAGATTGTTGTCTTCGATGAAATCTGAAAGTTGAGAGTTCACTAGTTTTTCCATGATCTTGGCAATGAATGGGAGGTTAGCGATGGGGCGGAAGTTGTTGGGGTCCTTCGGGTCGAGGTTAGGTTTCTTTAGGAGCGGTGAGATTGAGGCCATTTTGAGATCATCTGGGAAGGTTCCTTGGGCTAGGGAGCAATTGATGATATTTGTCAATGATGTGGCTATTGTGTCTGGAATAGATAGAAGTAGTTTGGAGGGGATGTGGTCTGCAGGATGAGACGAGGGTTTCATTCTTTTCAGGATGGCTTGTATCTCAATGGAAGAGACGGGTTCAAAGGTGTTTAAGCTGACGTTTTTGTAGGCAGGTTGTTGATATGTCTGGAGGGCGGCGGTGTCGGGAGGCAGTTGTGTTAGGAGATTGGTGATTTTATTTTGGAAAAACTGAGCAAGTTCTTCAGCTTTGGATTGAGCCATGTTGCCGGGGATTTCTCGCGGTAAGGCTTGGGTGAGGCTGTGACCCGGACCCCCGCTGGACTTTTGGCAAGTCTTGTGGGGGTCAGGAGGCCCCCCCAAGCTGGCCAAAAGTCTCTGGGGGTCCAGCGGGGGTTCGGAAGCCATCTCCTGCACTCGGGCCGTATTGCCAATATTCAAAATGGCGCCGGCGTTACCTTTGCCCTGTCACATGGTAAGGGCCATCGGCGCCATTTTTTTTAGCGCAACTGATGGCCTGGGAATGGGAGATCGCTGCCCGCGGCCCCCATGGACCACCAGGTATGTGTAAAAAGTTTTTTGGGGGGGGGGGGTCGGGAGAGTGGGGGAGGCTAAGGGGGTAATTTTAAAGGGTCGGGTGGGGTTTTTTTTTTATCGGCGCGGGCCTCACTAAAAAATAAATTAGTGATGTGAATTGGAATCGGAACCGATCCCAATTCACATCTCTAACGATCAGATTTCCCCCCCTCCCAGCCGAACCCGATCGTTAAAATGATTGGGCATACGATTCACATCCCTGGAGTATACACCTACAAGTTACATTGCATTTGCAGTCCCAATTAGCCATGATGCTATTGATGCTATGGACATTGCTCTGATAGCGGAGTTCTGGGACTACAGCAATGGAACTCCGGTTTCTGACTTTTTCGGATCAGGGTGCGGCTCTAATCTTGATGGGGCATGTAAGGCTTTTTACACCACAGGACCACTTTTATGACAGAGTCCAATTAGCATACTTGATACAGCTGGCTGTGAGTTATAAAGAAAGGCTGGTCCCCCGCCTAGTTTAAGATATGAGATGCAGTTGTTTGTTTGAACATGATGTATTGTATGCTATTATGTTAATTATGTACTTGTTCAGATGATTTGATGTTATGCTGCAGCCAAATGATTTCCATAAAACAAAGATTTTCACATTCTGGTGTGGCCTCTGCTTTTTTGGTGCAGTTGTGCTTATGTGCCTGGTGAGTGGGGCTGTCACTCGCTGTATATGTTGTTGAGTCAGTAAAAATTGTAAATTAATATAGCATATTGATATCCAGAAATCCTTTCTGCCAGTATAACATAGTAATTGTGTCTGGCACATTGTTGTGGGTTTACTTGGTACTATATAACGATGTGTCCTGCAGTGTAGTGTTTAACAAACATAAAAGAGATTGAATTAGTACAGGTTTTATATTGCCAGCCAACACTTCAATGGTAACCGTCTTTCATAAACACACAATATGTGAACCAGTGGCACAACTATCTAAAACGAGAGCTATGAAAGTAGGGTAAAATCTAGAGGACCATATTTATTAATTGGTGAATGGACAAGTTATCTCTCTAAAGTTAGCCAGATGTCTTGCTGAATATCCAGAACAAGTTGTCTCCTTCAGAATGTACTTGACCTAAAGTTAATTCAGTACATAAACCCAAATGACTTTAACCCTAACCAGCTATGATTCAGTTAAGTGCAAAGTTATCTGGGTATGTGTTATTTTAACCATCTATATTCAAAATAAAGCTGGTTAAGTGGCACAAACTAAAATAATTTAAAAATCATTGTGGACCTAGTGGTCCAATTCCTTGCCCTATACCCCACTAAATGAATGAACTGTCCTTCCCTCTCTTTCCCCCCCCCCCCCCCCCCCCCCCCCCCGCAAAATAGTTGAAAGATTGCAGGCCTATCCACCTCTGTAATTTCTGAAAAAATGTGGGGGTGGGGAGGTTCCTTGAGTGATAAACCCACAACCTTTTGAACATCTTTTCAGGGGCTTGGGAGGGACGGAGGGTTAGAGTGCTATGTCTAACATTAGTTTCAATCATTTAGTGGTGATGGTGGGGGTTATTGCCAGTTAAGGCTAAAGTTATTCAAGTACCTGTACCTGCTCTGAGGACGGATGGGCTTACTCAGCTAAACTTAGCTGGATAGCACTGATAATCGGTGGTATCTGGCTAAGTTTAACCCCTACCCCCAGAACCCCTCTTCTTTATCCGAAAAATGTTTAGTCAGGTAATGAATGATCCAACTAAAACTTATCTGACCAGTGAGGGGAACATATTTAACCCCTCAGGTGTATTTATCTATTTATTTCAATCTTTTCTATGCTGCTATATAATAAAATTCAGTCCATAATTTAGCCAAATAAACCATTTTGATACAGACCTCTAAGAGGACAATATTCAAAAAATTATGCATAAAATATACACATATATTTTTAAATTAGATGGGTAAATTATAAGTGCACAATGCATTTGTTTGCGTGGTTTCAATGCATTGCATGTATTCGTGCATATAAAGTTATCCAAATAACTTTCAAAGCTAATTAGCTATGTTTGAATATAACTGGTTAGGATTAAAGTTATCCAGGTACAGTACCCAGATAAATTTATCTTAACCAGCTATATTTAAATGACATAAGAACATAAGAAATTGCCATGCTGGGTCAGACCAAGGGCCCATCAAGCCCAGCATCCTGTTTCCAACAGAGGCCAAACCAGGCCACAAGAACCTGGCAATTATCCAAACACTAAGAAGATCCCATGCTACTGATGCAATTAATAGCAGTGGCTATTCCGTAAGTAAACTTGATTAATAGCCGTTAATGGACTCATAATGTGCCAAATAAAGAAATAAGTTAAAAGTATGCAGGCCTGCAGGTCCATTCCTGCAGCCCCCCCACCATATAAAACACTTTGAAATAAGTGTGGTCTAGTACCCTATACCTCCCACCCCCCAATTCATCAAATTAAAAAAAAAAAAAAAGCTGCAAAACATATCATAGAAGTAAGGTGGTGCCACCTGGGGTGGTTGTTTCGTTTTTTGTTTTTTTTTTTGGCAGGTTAGTGGGAATGGAGGGGGGGATTGGGTGCTAATCCACGCTTATTTGAAACTGTTTTGTGGGGTTTGGGGATTTTTGTTTTTTCAAATTTCTGCAGGCAGTTGATCAACTAAATGTTGAATATAGCCAATTAAGGATAAAGCTATCCAAATACACATTCTCAAATAACTTTAGACCTACTTTTAGAATAATTAGGAAATAAGAAGTGCCATGATGGATCAGACCAAGGTCCATCGAGACCAGCATCCTGCTTCTCTCAGTGGCCAATCCCTAAAAGTAGATTCAGTTTCTTGCTGCTCACTATGACAATTGGTGGGTCTCTCTAAGTCCCCTGGTTAATAATTATCAGCATTTTTTTTCATGAATTTGCCCAAACCCATTTTAATCCCTGCCACTCCCCGCAGAAGAAGCTGCAGTGGAGTGTACATTCTCAAGGCTCCTCAGGCTGAGGGCTATGGTCCCAGTGCCCACGTCTCAAGAAAATACGGCTCGATATTCCATTTATTTCATTGTGCCCATGAAGGAGGGCTTCTTTCGTCTCATCTTGGATCTCAAAGGGGGTCAACCATCATTTGTGGGTGACTCATTTTCGCATGGAAACATTGCACTCTGTGATAATGGCAGTGCAGTCTGGGGAATTTCTGACCTCCCTGGATCTGTCCGAAGTGTACCTTCATATTCCCATCTGATTTGAGCACAGTTTTCTGCGTTTCACGGTGTTGGGGTGACATTATCTGTTACGGCTATGGCTGCTGTGCAACCGCCTCACCACCAGGGGTCCCTCTAGTGCTGGCTCTCCTGACAGGCCCAGTCCATCTCCCCTGTCCACTCTATGTTCTGGGCTTTCCCTTATAACCCTGCCTGACAGTTCCCTCGGTGCTTTGGCATCGAGCTCGCCTGGGCTCCCTGCTCTAGCCTTCCTTCCTTGCTTGCTGTGCGTTTGGTCCCTGGACCTTGCCTTGCGTGGCCTTCGGGCCTTATTCCTTGCCTTGACTTGCGCGGCCTTCGGGCCTTATTCCTTGCCTTGCCTTGCGCGGCCTTCGGGCCTTATTCCTTGCCTTGCCTTGCCTTGCCGTGCGCGGCCTTCGGGCCTTATTCCTTGCCTTGCCTTGCCTTGCGCGGCCTTTGGGCCTTATTCCTTGCCTTGCCTTGCGCGGCCTTCGGGCCTTATTCCTTGCCTTGCCTTGCCTTGCGCGGCCTTCGGGCCTTCTTCCTTGTCTTGCTTTGCCTTGCCTTGCGCGGCCTTGTGCCTTCTACCTTGCCTTGCGCTGTGTGTGGCCTACGGGCCCTCTGTGTGTGTGTGGCCTACGGGCCTTCTGACCTGCCTTGCCCTGCTTACTGTGTGTGGCCTACGGGCCCTCTGTGTGTGTGTGTGTGTGTGTGTGTGTGTGGCCTACGGGCCTTCTGACCTGCCTTGCCCTGCTTACTGTGTGTGGCCTACGGGCCTTCTGTGTGTGTGTGGCCTACGGGCCTTCTGACCTGCCTTGCCCTGCCCTGCTTACTGTGTGTGGCCTACGGGCCTTCTGTGTGTGTGTGGCCTACGGGCCTTCTGACCTGCCTTGCCCTGCTTGCTGTGTGTGGCCTACGGGCCTTCTGTGTGTGTGTGGCCTACGGGCCTTCTGACCTGCCTTGCTCTGCCGCCTGCCCTGACCCAGCCTGAACCCAGACACTATCTGCCGCCTGCCCTGACCCAGCCTGGACCCAGACACTGCTACTTGCCGCCTGCCCTGACCCAGCCTGGACCCAGACACTGTTTCTAGCCATTCCTGTCTCTCTCCACCTGGAGCCACCCTTCTGGGTGGTGTTCACGACTACTGACTGGAGCCCATTCGTAACATTATCAGTTTCAGGCACTGCCTTTTGGTCTGGCCACTGCTCCCAGAACGTTTTCCAAGGTTGTGGTGGCGGTGGCAGAGTTGAGAAAGGTGAGATTCTTGTACACCCATATTTGGATGACTGGCTGATTCGGGCCAAGTCTCTGGAAGAGAGCTGCCTGGTGACCCTCAGATGATATCCATGTGGCAGGAGCTAGATTGGCTGGTGAACCTAGCGAAGAACAGTCTTCAGCCATCTTGGTCATTGGAGTATTTGGGTGTTTTCATTCAATATGAAGCAGGGCAAGGTTTTCCTGCCAGAAGCTCGTATTGAGAAGTTGATGGCATAGCTGCATCTGTTGATGAACACTATATTCCCAACAGTGTGGTCCTATTTGCAGGTACTCAGTTTGATGGCAGCAATCCTGGAAGTGATGCCATGGGTGAGAGCACATATGCATCTTCTTCAGTGCTCCCTGCTATCTCATTGAGCCTGCAGTTTCAGGACTGTTCAATTCGGCTCCAACTGGAAATCTGCTCTCACCTCCAGTCGTGGTTGCAAGCAGGTCACCTAAGAACATAAGAAAATGCCATACTGGGTCAGACCAAGGGTCCATCAAGCCCAGCATCCTATTTCCAACAGTGGCCAATCCAAGCCATAAGAACCTGGCAAGTACCCAAAAACTAAGTCTATTCCATGTTACCATTGCTAATCGCAGTGGCTATTCTCTAAGTGAACTTAATAGCAGGTAATGGACTTCTCCTCCAAGAACTTATTCAATCCTTTTTTAAACACAGCTATACTAACTGCACTAACCACATCCTCTGGCAACAAATTCCAGAGTTTAATTGTGCGTTGAGTAAAAAAGAACTTTCTCCGATTAGTTTTAATTGTGCCCCATGCTAACTTCATGGAGTGCCCCCTAGTATTTCTACTATCCGAAACAGCAAATAACCGATTCACATCTACCTGTTCTAGACCTCTAATTTTAAACATCTCTCTCATATCCCCCCTCAGCCGTCTCTTCTCCAAGCTGAAAAGTCGTAACCTCTTTAGTCTTTCCTCATAGGGGAGCTGTTCCATTCCCCTTATCATTTTGGTAGCCCTTCTCTGTACCTTCTCCATTGCAATTATATCTTTTTTGAGATGCGGTGACCAGAATTGTACACAGTATTCAAGGTGCGGTCTCACCATGGAGCGATACGGAGGCATTATGACATTTTCCGTTTTATTCACCATTCCCTTTCTACAAATTCCCAACATTCTGTTTGCTTTTTTGACTGCTGCAGCACACTGAACTGACGATTTCAATGTGTTGTCCACTATGACACCTTGGGTTGTAGCACCTAATATGGAACCCAACATTGTATAATTATAGCATGGGTTATTTTTCCCCTATATGCAGATGTAGCAGTGATAAAGACACATCAGGCAGGATTCATGGTGAAGCGTGCTTTCGGCTTCTGGGAAGCCTGCTCTTTTATTGTAAAATTATTACATAGCATTGCATATGATACATACGTCACATATTTACTGCTACAATATTTTCCACCATAAGTGTTTATGCTGACCTTTTACTAAGTAGGCGCAAGTGGGCAGTAGGTGCAAGCGGTCAGTCTTCAGGCAGGGAGGGGGGAGGTCATTAGCTGGTGAAAACCCACATAAATGCAAGTAGGTCATGAGCTGTTCTGGAGCTGCAAAAAGCTTGCACTAGATATGTTTGACTTCCTGTTATCTGGTGACAGGAAGTCTGTTTATATGCTAAAACTTACTGCGGTCAGAGCATGACATTTTCTCTACACTAAGCGTAGGCCCAGGGAAAAACAGTTAGAAGTGGCAATGGAGTTTTTCTTTCTCTGACGTGGTTTTCCAGCAGCCTGAAAAGCCAAACTCCTCCCCCACATGCATCACCTTGCACTTATCCACATTAAATTTCATCTGCCATTTGGATGCCCAATTTTCCAGTCTCACAAGGTCTTCCTGCAATTTATCACAATCTGCTTGTGATTTAACTACTCTGAACAATTTTGTATCATCTGCAAATTTGATTATCTCACTCGTATTTCTTTCCAGATCATTTATAAATATATTGAAAAGTAAGGGTCCCAATACAGATCCCTGAAGGACTTCACTGTCCACTCCCTTCCACTGAGAAAATTGTCCATTTAATCCTACTCTCTGTTTCCTGTCTTTTAGCCAGTTTGCAATCCACGAAAGGACATCGCCACCTATCCCATGACTTTTTTACTTTTCCTAGAAACCTCTCATGAGGAACTTTGTCAAACGCCTTCTGAAAATCCAAGTATACTATATCTACCGGTTCACCTTTATCCACATGTTTATTAACTCCTTCAAAAAAGTGAAGCAGATTTGTGAGGCAAGACTTGCCTTGGGTAAAGCCATGCTGACTTTGTTCCATTAAATCATGTCTTTCTATATGTTCTGTGATTTTGATGTTTAGAACACTTTCCACTATTTTTCCTGGCACTGAAGTCAGGCTAACCGGTCTGTAGTTTTCCGGATCGCCCCTGGAACCCTTTTAAAATATTGTGGTTACATTTGCTGTCCTCCAGTCTTCAGGTACAATGGATGATTTTAATGATAGGTTACAAATTTTTACTAATAGGTCTGAAATTTCATTTTTTAGTTCCTTCAGAAATCTGGGATGTATAGCATCTGGTCCAGGTGATTTACTACTCTTCAGTTTGTCAATCAGGCCTATCACATCTTCTAGGTTCACCGTGATTTGATTCAGTCCATCTGAATCATTACCCATGAAAACCTTCTCCATTACGGGTACCTCCCCAACATCCTCTTCAGTAAACACCTGTTACGCATGGGCTCCGGTCAGGAGTCGTGAACACCACCCAGAAGGGTGGCTCCAGGTGGAGAGAGACAGGAAAGGCTAGAAACAGTGTCTGGGTCCAGGCTGGGTCAGGGCAGGCGGCAAGTAGCAGTGTCTGGGTCCAGGCTGGGTCAGGGCAGGCGGCAAGTAGCAGTGTCTGGGTCCAGGCTGGGTCAGGGCAGGCGGCAAGTAGCAGTGTCTGGGTTCAGGCTGGGTCAGGGCAAGGCAGGTCAGAAGGCCCGTAGGCCACACACACATACAGAAGGCCCGTAGGCCACACTCAGTAAGCAGGGCAAGGCAGGTCAGAAGGCCCGTAGGCCACACACACACAGAAGGCCCGTAGGCCCCACTCAGTAAGCAGTGCAAGGCAGGTCAGAAGGCCCGTAGACCACACACACACAGAAGGCCCGTAGGCCACACACAGTAAGCAGGGCGCAAGGCAGTCAGAAGGCCCGTAGGACACACACACACACACAGAAGGCCCGTAGGCCACACTCAGTAAGCAGGGCAAGGCAGGTCAGAAGGCCCGTAGGCCACACACACACAGAAGGCCCGTAGGCCACACACAGTACAAGGTAGCAGGCCCAAAGGTACACCCAGAGCAAGGCAAGGTAGAAGGCCCGAAGGCTGCGCAAGGCAAGGCAAAGCAAGGAATGAATAAGGCCCGAAGGCCAGGCAAGGCAAGGAATAAGGCCCGAAGGCCACGCAAGGCAAGGCAAGGTCCAGGGACCAAACGCACAGCAAGCAAGGAAGGAAGGCTAGAGCAGGGAGCCCAGGCGAGCTCGATGCCGAAGCACCGAGGGAACTGTCAGGCAGGGTTATAAGGAAAAGCCCAGAACATAGAGTGGACAGGGGAGATGGACTGGGCCTGCCAGGAGAGCCAGCACTAGAGGGACCCCTGGTGGTGAGGCGGTTGCACAGCAGCCATAGCCATAACAACACCGAAGCAAAGAAATCATTTAATCTTTCCGCGATGGCCTTATCTTCTCTAAGTGCCCCTTTAACCCCTCGATCATCTAACGGTCCAACTGACTCCCTCACAGGCTTTCTGCTTCGGATATATTTTAAAAAGTTTTTACTGTGAGTTTTTGCCTCTACAGCCAACTTCTTTTCAAATTCTCTCTTAGCCTGTCTTATCAATGTCTTACATTTAACTTGCCAACATTTATGCTTTATCCTATTTTCTTCTGTTGGATCCTTCTTCCAATTTTTGAATGAAGATCTTTTGGCTAAAATAGCTTCTTTCACCTCCCCTTTTAACCATGCCGCTAATCGTTTTGCCTTCTTTCCACCTTTCTTAATATGTGGAATTCATCTAGACTGTGCTTCTAGAATGGTATTTTTTTTAACAATGACCACCACGCCTCTCGGACATTTTTTACTTTTGTAGCTGCTCCTTTCAGTTTTTTTTTAACAATTTTTCTCATTTTATCAAAGTTTCCCTTTTGAAAGTTTAGCACGAGAGCCTTGGATTTTGCACACTGTTCCTCTTCCAGTCATTAAATCAAATTTCATCATATTATGATCACTATTGCCAAGCGGCCCCAGCACCGTTACCTCTCTCACCAAGTCCTGTGCTCCACTGAGAATTAGATCTAAAATTGCTCCCTCTATTGTTGGTTCCTGAACCAATTGCTCCATAAAGCTATCATTTATTCCATCCAGGAACGTTATCTCTCTAGCGTGTCCCGATGATACATTTACCCAGTCAATATTGGGGTAATTGAAGTCTCCAACCAAAAAAGTACAGACAAACAAAGTTCAGGTCCCAATCAAAGGGGTTTCAAACGCGACGTATATATAAGCAAATTGTATAATTTTATTGCGGTAACTCCACTGCATTCGGTTCCAAAGGTTACGTTTACAGAAGTGCAGCGTCTGCTCGTATTCTTCTTTGGCTGGTAATTGAAGTCTCCCATTATTACCGTACTACCAGTTTGGTTAGCTTTTCACTGTTCGTCTCACCATCTTGACCAGGTGGACGGTAGTATACCCCTATCGCTATAGTCTTCCCCGACACACAAGGGATTTCTACCCATAAAGATTCAATTTTGTATTTAGTCTCATGCAGGATGTTTATCCTGTTGGACTCTATGCCACCCCGGACATAAAGCACCACACCTCCTCCTGCGTGCTCCTCTCTGTCATTGTGATATAATTTGTACCCCGGTATAGCATTGTCCCATTGGTTATCCTCTTTCCACCATGTCTCTGAGATGCCAATTAAGTCTATGTCATCCTTCACTGCTATACATTCTAATTCTCCCATCTTACTTCTTAGACTTCTGGCATTAGCATACAAACATTTCAAAGTTTGTTTTTTATTTGTATTTTTATTCTGCTTTTTAATTGATAGGAATAAGTTAGAATTTTTTAGCTCAGGTGAGTTTTTAGTTACAGGCACTTGGACTATTTTTCTAATTATTGGAACCTCACTTTCGGGATGCCCTAATTCTAATGCATCATTAGTATCCTTTGAAGATACCTCTCTCCGAACCATGCGCTGCTGAGCGACTGTCGGCTTTCCCCTTTGTTCTACTTTAAAAGCTGCTCTATCTCCTTTTTAAAGGTTAGCATCAGCAGTCTGGTTCCACACTGGTTTAGGTGGAGCCCATCCCTTCGGAAGAGACTCCCCCCCCCCCCTTCCCCAAAAGGCTCCCCAGTTCCTAACAAAACTGAATCCCTCTTCCTTGCACCATCATCTCATTCACGCATTGAGACTCCGGAGCTCTGCCTGCCTCTGGCGACCTGCGCGTGGAACAGGGAGCATTTCAGAGAATGCTACCCTGGAGGTTCTGGATCTAAGCTTTCTACCTAAGAGCCTAAATTTGGCTTCCAGAACCTCTCTCCCACATTTTCCTATGTCGTTGGTGCCCACATGTACCACGACAGCTGGCTCCTCCCCAGCACCGTCTAAAATCCTATCTAGGTGACGCGTGAGGTCCTCCACCTTCGCACCAGGCAGGCATGTTACCAGGCGATCCTCACGCCCACCAGGGAATTTCCCTGAATTCACCGATCTGGTTAGTACTCACAACAGATGCAAGCCTCCAAGATTGGGGAGCTCCCTGTCAGAAACTAATAATGCAAGGATGCTGGAGTATGGAAGACTCTGTGCGGTCCAGTTGGCATGCTTGCAATTCAGCGGCAGGTTGCAGGGTTGAGTGGTCTGGGTATTGTTGGACAATGCAACAAACAGTGGCTTACTTCAGTCGGCAGGGAAGAACCAAGAGCCAAGAACTAACGCAGGAAATAGACCAACTTATGGAATGAGCAGAAGTGCATCTTCAGGAGATGAGGATCAACAGTGGACCAATCTAAAAGGAGCAGTTACCAAGGCAACTAATCTATATGTTAGAAAATTAAAGAAAAGCAAAAGAAAAATGAAACCTATCTGGTTCTCAAAGGAGGTGGCTGACAAAATAAAGGCCAAAAGAACAGCGTTCAAGAAATATAAAAGATCCCAAAGGGAGGAGCACAAAGAAGAATATCTGGTAGAACTGAGGGAGACGAAGAAATAAATCAGGACATCAAAAAGTCAAGCGGAAGAGAGGATTGCCAAGGACATAAAGAGAAGTGACAAAACATTTTTCAGATATATCAGTGAAAAGAGAAAAGTTCAAAATAGTATAGCGAAATTGAAAGGTGTAAAGGATCAATGTGTGGAGAGAGATGAAGAAATGGCAGAAATATTAAACGAATACTTCAGTTCTGTGTTCACTAAAGAGGACCCTGGAGAAGGAACATCGCTAGTTAACAAGAAACAGGAGGGGAGTAGAGTAGATGTAACTCCATTTACAGTAGAGAATGTATGGGGAAGAGCTGGGGAAACTGAAAGTGGACAAAGCAATGGGGCCTGATGAGGTTCATCCCGGGATACTGAGGGAGCTCAGAGATGTGCTGGCGGGTCCACTGTGTGACCTGTTCAATAGATCCCTAGAAATGGGAGTGGTGCCGAGTGATTGGAGAAGAGCGGTAGTGGTCCCGCTTCACAAGAGTGGGAACAGAGAAGAGGCTGGTAACTACAGACCGGTTAGCCTCACTTCGGTGGTGGGAAAAGTAATGGAGTCACTGTTGAGAGAGAATAGTGAACTATCTACAGTCGGGAGAATTGCTGGACCAGAGGCAGCATGGATTCACCAGGGGAAGATCCTGTCAGACAAATCTGATTGACTTTTTTGACTGGGTGACCAAGGAATTGGATCAAGGAAGAGCACTCGATGTCATCTACTTGGATTTCAGCAAAGCTTTTGATACGGTCCCGCATAGGAGACTGGTGAATAATATGAGAAGCTTAGGAGTGAGTGCCGAGGTGGTGGCCTGGTTTGCAAACTGGTTGACGGACAGAAGACAATGTGGGGTGGTAAATGGAACTCTCTCTGAAGAGAGAGCGGTTTTAAGCAGTGTACCGCAAGGATCGGTGTTGGGACCGGTCCTGTTCAATATCTTTCTGAGTGACATTGCGGACGGGATAGAAGGTAAGGTTTGTCTTTTTACAGATGACACTAAGATCTGCAACAGAATGGACACGCCGGAAGGAGTGGAGAGAATGAGACTGGATTTAAGGAAGCTGGAAGAGTGGTCGAAGATATGGCAGCTGAGATTCAATGCCAAGAATTGCAGAGTCATGCATATGGGGAGTGGAAATCCGAATGAACTGTATTCGATGGGGGGAGAAAGGCTGATGTGCATGGAGCAGGAGAGAGACCTTGGGGTGATAGTGTCTAATGATCTGAAGTCAGCGAAACAATGTGACAAGGTGATAGCTAAAGCCAGAAGAATGCTGGGCTGCATAGAGAGAGGAATATTGAGTAAGAAAAGGGAAGTGATGATCCCCTTGTACAGATCCTTGGTGAGGCCTCACCTGGAGTACTGTGTTCAGTTCTGGAGACCGTATCTCCAAAGAGACAGAGACAAGATGGAGGCGGTCCAGAGAAGGGCGACCAAAAAGGTGGAGGGTCTTCATCAAATGACTTATGAGGAGAGATTGAAGAATCTATATATGTACACCCTGGAGGAAAGGAGGAGCAGAGGTGATATGATACAGACTTTCAGATACTTGAAAGGTTTTAATGATCCAAAGACAACGACAGACCTTTTCCGTCGGGAAAAAAATCAACAGAACCAGTGGTCACGATTTGAAGCTCCAGGGAGGAAGACTCAGAACCAATGTCAGGAAGTATTACTTCATGGAGAGGGTGGTGGATGCCTGGAATGCCCTTCCGGAGGAAGTGGTGAAGACCAGAAATGTGAAGGACTTCAAAGGGGCGTGGGATAAACACTGTGGATCCATAAAGTCTAGAGGACGTGAATGAAGAGTGGGTGGCTCGCGGGAATGACGGCTACTACCTGGAGGTAATACCCTTATTCAATAAACATACACACGGTTAATGTGACTCCAACATTGCTCTAAGCTTCAACGGCAAGAGAAAATGTGGAAAAAAGGATTTGCACTCACAAAGCGGGGAGTAGCTTGCTTGTTACGGCGGTTACTACCCCAAACCAAATAAGCCTGATACTTCACTTTCAATGCATATCCAACATAGCTCTCCCCTTCAACGGCAGGGGAAAAAGACCGATACTTCACGCATATCCAGCATAACTCTCTGCTTCAACGGCAGGGGGAATGAAGAAAAGTGGATTTATATACAGACAACAACCAACAAGGACTGAATTACATAGTCTGGGTAAACAAATAAGCATGGGTGTAGCTTGCTTATTATGGCAGTTACTATCCCTAACTAATTAAGCTTGATATTTCACTTAAATGCAGTTCCAACACTGCTCTCTACATTAATGGTGGGGGTGGAAGGGAAATAGAACCAAAAGGTTACTAAGAGCCAAGAGAAACAGATAAGTATGAGAAAAAAAAAAGTGTGAAGCTTGCTGGGCAGACTGGATGGGCCATTTGGTCGTCTTCTGCCGTCATTTCTATGTTTCTATCTCAGCCTCACGCATTGCAGGAAAAGACAATGTAAGAGTAAACTTTCTCAGCAAGGAAAGTCTGGATCCTGGAGAATGGTTGTTATTAGATGAGTTTCAGCTGATGGTGGATCACTGGGGCCTTCCTTTTCTAGACCTGCTGGTGACTTCTTGCAGTGCGAAGGATCTTTGATTCTTCAGTCGCAGGAAAGATCTGAAGTCCTTGGGTATCTATGCTCTCATGCAGGACTTGCCGAAGGATAAGCTGCTGTATGCCTTTCCCCCATGGCCCATGTTGGGCAGAATATTTTGGTCGAGGGTCACAGAGGGATGGTGCTTTTGGTGGCACCATATTGGCCCAGGAGACCATGGTATACAGATCTGTTGGACTGCCCCTTCCGATTTCTGGTGCACAAGAATCTGTTGCAGCAAGGACCTGTTCTTCACGAAGATCTGAGTTGGTTTGGTTTTGTCTTACAGTATGGCCCTTGAGAGGGCTCGCTTGCTGAAGCATGGATATTCTACGTCGGTAATTGCCACCTTACTAAGAGCAAGAAAATTCTCCACTTCTTTCTTTCTTTCTTTATTTTATTTTAAATCTTTTCTATACCGTCATTAAGGTGGGTACCGTCACAACGGTTTACAGTAAGGCACAAAAATAATGTTACTAAAATTTATCAGTTTACACAGGTGCCATTAGGTTCGGTAATATAAGTTTTTAATCAAAGCTAGATGTTAAATGAGTGTGATCGCTATTCTGTCCAGGTCAAATCTATAGCAGTTTGAGTTCAGGACTCATTCTATAAATGTAACTATCCTTTAGTGATGAATTCTATTAAAAAAATGAACACCCTTATTGATTTCTGTTTGTGTGGGTGTTTTGTCTCTTGCACTTCCCTGCTTTGAACCTTGCAAGTCCTTGGAATCTATTCTCCCTTCTCTTTTTGAAAGGCTTGTTTAAATAGCCAAGTTTTTAGATTTTTTCTGAATGTTTTGTTTTCTCGTTGTAGTCTTAAATCCAAGGGCATTGAGTTCCATAGTATGGGTCCCGCTAAGGATAATGCTCTCTCTCTTACCTGGGTTAGTCTTGCTGTTTTGACTGATGGAATAGTTAGCAGTGCCTTGTTGGCTGATCTTAGATTTCTGTTGGGGATGTGTACACGAAGGGCAGTGTTGAGCCAGTCTGCGTTTTCGTTGTGTATTAATTTGTGTATGGTGCATAGTGTTTTGTAGCCTACGTGCGGGTGTAGCAAGTATTTGAGGCTTGGTGTGAAGATCAAGGAGTGCTTCCTCATTCAGTTAAGATCCCACAGGAGTGCATACCAACTTGCAGTGTTGGGCACACAGCATGATTCTGGATTTGGTGGATTGTGATTCCTGGACTGGCATCTCAGGCCTGGGAAGTGTCAGTAGTGTATTACAGGAGTATTTCCTAACTGGTGATGTTTGGGACACAGCAAGAGTCTGGATGATGTGTTATGGCCCTTGGACTGGCATTTCTGGCCTGAGAGGCAGCAGCAGTGTGTTATCAGGAGTATGTCCCAAATGGCAATGTTGCAAACATAGCAGGACTCTGAATTTGGTGTGCTGTGGCTCTTAGAATTGCATTTTGGGTCTGGGAGGCAGCAGCAGTGTGTTAGTAGGGATGTATCCAAACTGACAGTGTTGGGGACACAGCAGGCAGATGCAGTCACTGAATATATCTGGATGCTGGATAAAGGCATCATTGCTGGTAATTGAGGAATGGGAGGCAGAGCAGCAGCAAGACCTTCAAATTGCTTTCATTCACCTTGCCACTCACATGGCAAGAATACAGTACAAAGTGTTAATGTTGATCCATAAGCTAATCAATGCCTCAGATGTACCATGAGTTGACGCCACTTTGATGGCAGAGGGAATTGGGGAATTCGATTCAGACAACAACCAATAAGGGCCCCAACTTTTACGGTCTAGGAAACTAAGTATGGGTGTAACCGGTATGGAGCAGAAGTTGTTACTACCTTTAACAGAAGGTATGGGATTATTTATTTATTTATTTATTTATTTATTTAAGTTTTTTATATACCAACATTCAAGACAATAGTCCCATCATGCTGGTTCACATGAAACAGGAGTGCAAAATAAACTTAAACTTGAACAAATAGTGCGGAAAAAGCAGTTACATTTAACAAGGAAAAATAGAACTTGGAGTAAGAAGGATGGGCCATTACTGCCCTTAACCAATAAGCCTTGATGCTTTTGACACAACTGCAACATCGCTCTCCACTTTGGCAATGGGGGAAGGAATTGGATTCAAACGACAACCAACATGGGCCATAACTTTCATTGTCTGGGGTACTGATATGCAGAAATAAGGGAAAAAGCACAGGACTGCTTCTATGGCCAAGTCCATAAGCAAAGCATGTCAGGCAGCACTGTCCGAATTTTCAAGCAGACTCATCACCCAGTAAAAATGTTGCTAGCAGAAATTTTCTTTTTTTGGGCTATCATAAGGCTTGGGGGATAACTGCATGGAATGGCAGTTGCTACCCTTAAGAGAAACATGAGGGTATCCTGCATGGCGTGGCACATACTAACATAAGGTTGTTGGGCAGACTGAATGGACCATTTGGGCTTTTTCTGCTGTCGTTACCATGTTACATACTACTGTAGGGTCATGACTTCACAGAGTTCTGCTGCCTGCTTTGCTCCAACCACTACCACAGGATCATGTCTCCACCGAGTTCCTCTGCCTGATTGGTTTCCACCACCTCTGCAAGGTCATGACTCTACTGAGTTCTTATGCCTGCTTTCCCCCAACCACCACTGTAGGATCACAACTCCACTGTGTTCTTCTGCCTGCCTTGTCCTAACCACCAATGCAGAGTCTTGACCACTGTGTTCCTCTGCTTGCTTTTCCCCAAACACCACCACTAAGGCATGACTCTACTGACTCCCCCTTTCTGTGTCGCCCCAAACAGTTGTTGAGGCAAAGTAGGCAGGGGAAGTCAGTAGAGTCATGCCCCAGTGGTGATATTTGGCAAGGATCACCACTGAAGCGTGACTTCACTGATTTCCTCTGCCTGCTTTGCCACAGTCAGTACCACTGGACATGACTGAGTTTTGATCTCCTTTCTATGGACCACTGCCATATCTATCTTTTAATGCCCACAGTGATGGTGTTTGCCAAACAGCAGTGGAGCATGACTCCACAGATTTCCACTGCCTGCTTCACCCCAGTTTTTGTGGCAAAGCAGGCAGAGAAAGCAAGTGGAGTCATGCCTCAGTGGTGGTATTTGCGAAACACCACCACTGGGCTTAACTCCACTGTTTTCCTCTACCTGTTTTGCCACAATCACCACCACTAGGCATTGTTCCACACACAAACTACCAGGGCAGGACATATCCTACATAAGCCTCTCTTGCTCTAAATACAACCCCTGTGGCCTGACACTTCCATCTTCAGCATACCATCTCCAGCCATAGCCACTGTGGCCTGACATATCCTACATCAACTTACCTTACTCCATCCGTAACTACTGTGGTCTGACACTTAGTTTCAGCATGCCTCGCTTCAAGCATGCCCACCGTAGCCTGACACTTCCAGCTTCAGCCTCCAGTGTCTCCAAGTGAACCACTAGGGCTAGTTCATGTTTGCAACATCGGGCTTAAAAGAAAAGATTTTCTCACAGGACAAGCAGGATGGTTGTCCTCACAAATGGGTGACATCGAGGATGGAGCCCACCACGTAAAACTTCTGTCAAAGTTTAAACAGAACTTTGACTGGCCCCTACTGGGCATGCCCAGCAAGGCACTGACCCTGCAGCCAGCAGGGGTCTCCCTTCAGTCTTCTTTTTTCCGCGCAGCAGTTGCCACGCGGTGAAAGGAGCTCTCTTACCACGTTCCTGACAGGAATTCGGTATTTTTCTTTCCGAAGAAAATTTGCCCCTCAGGGGTCTCCCTTCGACAAATTTTTGTCACTTCCGCGGAAACCGGTAAGTTTTTTGCCTTTTTTCTTCGACTACCGTCGAATTTGGCCCTCGAGGCCTGTTGGCAATTACCGAGCCCGCGACTAAATTTGGCCTTAAGCCATGGCGACGGGGTTCCGTCGATGCCCGGATTGTACCCGGACTATGTCAATCACAGACCCCCATAGGGTTTGTGTTTTGTGTTTGGGTAGTGAGCATGATGTCCTGACTTGCACCAAATGTGCCCTAATGACACCTAAGGATCGCAAAGCCAGGATGGAGAAGATGGGGCTCCTCTTCCATGCACCCACCCCAACGCCATCGATAGCATCGACGTCATCGGAACCGGCACCGTCGAAGTTGCACCACCATCGTCAACCCTCCGGTGACCGTCCACCATCGATGACTTCTCGGCCGTCGACTCCTGTCCCCTCCCCGGATGGGCGAGGAGACCGGAAGGACAAGCATCGCCATCGACGGCACAAGTCTTGGCCTGTCGAGGATCCACAGTCATCGACCTCTGAACAAGCCGAGCCACCGACTAAGAGGCCTCGTTCAGACTTGGCACCGTCCACGTCTCGTTCGCAGGCATCGAGGAAACCCTCACCCTCTCGGGGTGTGGGAGCCGTGATCCCACCGGTTACGGTGGTCCCTCCGGCTCTGCCTCAGCCTCCCTCTCCCGTCGAGCCGGGTATTGTTACCCCTGGTCTCCGGGCAGAACTGGACCGGCTGGTCCAGGAGGCCATCGAGAAAGCGATGCAAAGATTCCAACCTCCATTGGCACCGTCTCCGGCACCGATTCCGGCACCGCCACCGGCATCGACCCCGGCACCGACTCCGCCACCGAGGAAGGAACCGACCACCGAACCTTTGGTGGAAGCGCTGGCACCGCTACTACAACGTATGGAGGCACTTGTACATGCCCTCCCATCGATGATTCCAGTAGCACCGACAGCGCCATCGTCTCCGACTGGATTTTCATTGGCGGGAGAAACACCGTTCCTGATTCCCCCTTCCGGGGTGGTCCCATCGGTGCCTTCTCGTATATCTCCACCGATTTATCCTTTGGCTCCATCGGTTCCAAGACCGGCACCGACTCCATCGGCAGCACCGAAACCCTCGATGCCGTTCCCAGTACCGATTGTACCACCGGTTCCTCCAAGGTTTCCTTCGATGCCTTCGGATCCTCAACCAGGTCCATCGGGGCTTCAACCCCCAAGTGATCCCTATGATACCTGGGGTGATGATACATCTTCTGACACAGATTTACCATCACCGCCTTCTCCTACAGAGAGTAGAAAAAGATCTCCTCCAGAGGATCTCTCCTTTATTAATTTTGTAAAGGAGATGTCCGAAATTGTACCTTTTCAGCTGCAATCTGAGACCGATGACAGACACCAGATGATGGAACTGCTTCAATTTTGGACGCTCCAAAAATCATCGCTTCCATCCCCATTCACCAGGTGTTTCTCGATCTCTTAAAGAAAAACTGGGAATCTCCTTCATCTGTATCACCAGTTAACAAGAAGGCTGACTCCACATACCTCGTCCAGTCAGCACCAGGCTTTCAAAAGCCTCAACTGGATCATCGCTCTGTTGTGGTGGAGTCCGCACAAAGAAAAGCCAAGCGTCTCAAGCCACACTCCTCCACTCCGCCGGTCAAGGACAATAAATTCCTAGACAGTGTGGGACGGAAAGTGTACCATGGAGCTATGCTGATTTCTCGCATAGCCTCATATCAACTCTACATGACGCAATATAACAGAGCCATCCTTAAACAGATGCAAGATTTTGCTGACACATTACCTGACCAATACCAGCCACAGCTTCAGGCCCTTCTTAACAAAGGGTTTGAAGCGGGGAAGCACGAGATCAGAACGGCTTATGACATCTTCGATGCCTCCACAAAGGTTTCAGCTACTGCCATCTCGGCCAGACGTTGGGCTTGGTTAAAGTCATCCAACCTTCGCCCAGAGGTCCAGGATCGTTTAGCGGATTTACCCTGCTTAGGGGACAATTTGTTTGGAGAACAAATTCAGCAAATAGTAGCTGAATTGAAAGATCACCACGAGACGTTGAAACAACTTTCTTCTGTTCCGTCTGAGGTTTCCTCCAAACAACCACTTAAGAAGGACTCTAAGAAGTCGTTCTTTCGGCCACGCCGTTACTACCCTCCATCGGCCAGGCCTCGTCCAGCTCGATCCTCTACTAGGCCTCAGCCGCGTCAGCCTAGGAAACAAAGGCCTACTGTAGCCCCTCCTCCTGGGCCTGCGGCTGGCCTTTGACTCCCCTGTAGGGAACACATGCCAAACCCCTCTTCCAGACATTCCTGTAGGAGGTCGACTGTACCATTTTCTACAACCTTGGTTGCAGATCACCTCAGATCAGTGGGTGCTAACAATTATCGCACAGGGTTACCACCTCAACTTCATAACTCTTCCGGCAGACTCCCCGCCTCTTCAAGCGTGGAGTCTATCCACCCATTTGGCTCAATTACAACAGGAAGTGTCTCTTCTTCTGCAATCAAATGCTATAGAACCCGTTCCTCCCTCTCAACGAGGCAAGGGATTCTGTTCCAGATACTTCCTAATACCAAAGAAATCAGGGGGACTACGTCCCATTTTGGACCTTCGAGCCCTCAACAAATACCTTCAAAAAGAGAAGTTCAAAATGGTAACTCTAGGCGTGCTGCTCCCTCTGCTACAAAGAGGGGATTGGCTGTGCTCTCTCGACCTCAAGGACGCTTATACCCACATTGCGATCACACAATCCCATCGCAAATATCTGCGGTTTCTCGTAGGCCACGACCATTATCAATACCGTGTCCTACCTTTCGGTCTGGCTTCTGCCCCACGAGTCTTTACCAAATGTCTCGTAGTGGTAGCAGCATTCTTAAGGAAGGAAGGTGTCCACGTCTACCCCTACCTGGACGATTGGCTAATCAGGGCCTCCACCCAACAGATAGCTCAATCCTCCCTAAAATTGACAAGTCAAACACTCCTTTCCTTAGGGTTTCTTGTCAATTACGAGAAATCTTGCTTAGTCCCGTCTCAAACCTTATCCTTCATTGGGGCAGACTTGGACACCTTACAGGCAAAGGCTTACCTTCCTCTTCAGAGGGTCCACACCCTAATGTCCCTGGCTCGCCAGCTCCAGTCTCAGAACACTGCCACGGCTCGCCAGTTCCTCATTCTCCTAGGGCACATGGCATCCTCGGTTCAAGTCACTCCCATGACCCGACTAGCCATGAGAGTAACACAATGGACTCTACGACACCAATGGATTCAAGCTTTTCAGCCTCTGTCCTCCATAGTCACAGTCACACAAGCGCTGCGCCTATCCTTAACCTGGTGGACGACTCAGGTCAACCTCCTTCAGGGCTTACCTTTTCTTCCACCGGATCCGCAAGTAATCCTAACCACCGACGCTTCTCACATCGGTTGGGGAACCCATGTGGACGACTTTCAAACCCAAGGGTTATGGTCCAAAGAGGAAGCCGAACACCAGATCAATTTCCTGGAACTTCGAGCAATCCGCTATGCGCTCCGCACTTTCAAAGATCATCTCTTTCATCAGATAATCTTAATCCAGACGGACAACCAAGTGGCCATGTGGTACATAAACAAGCAGGGAGGCACAGGCTCCTTCCTTCTGTGTCAGGAAGCTGCGCAGATCTGGGCGGAAGCCCTCTCCCACTCCATGTACCTCAGGGCCACTTACCTGCCGGGAGTAGACAATGTATTGGCAGACCAGCTGAGCCGTGTCTTCCACCCACACGAGTGGTCACTCGATCCTCTGGTAGCGACCTCTCTGTTTCACAAGTGGGGTTCTCCCCGCATAGACCTCTTTGCGTCCCCTCAGAACCACAAAGTGGACGATTACTGCTCTCTCATTCGGAGCCAGCACTCTCGGCCGAGGGATGCATTCTCCCTCAAGTGGACAACCGGTCTGCTCTATGCATTCCCTCCACTCCCTCTTGTGTCAAAGACTCTCGTGAAGCTACGCCAGGACGGAGGAACCATGATCCTGATAGCACCTTACTGGCCACGCCAAGTATGGTTTCCAATACTCCAGGATCTCTCCATCCGCAGGCACATTCCTCTGGGAAAGGACCCGCATCTGCTCACGCAAAACGACGGATGCCTCCTCCATCCCAACCTCCAAGCCTTGTCCCTGACGGCATGGATGTTGAAAGGTTAGTCCTTCAACCATTTAACCTTTCAGATTCCGTTTCTCGGGTCCTGATAGCTTCACGAAAGCCTTCCACAAGAAAGTCTTACTCATACAAATGGAAAAGGTACACATCATGGTGCACTTCTCAGTCCCTTGATCCCCTTTCCTGTCCAATCTCCAAATTCTTGGACTATTTATGGCATCTCTCTGAATCAGGTCTTAAAACCTCTTCTATCAGAATGCATGTCAGTGCGGTAGCCGCCTTCCATAAGGGTATTGGGGGTAATCCTATTTCAGTGCAACCCCTAGTAACACGCTTTCTTAAGGGCTTACTCCATCTAAAGCCACCCTTGCGTCCTCCGGCCCCATCCTGGGACCTTAACCTGGTTCTTGGTCGTCTAATGAAACCTCCTTTCGAACCTCTGCACTCCTGTGACTTGAAATATCTCACTTGGAAAGTGTTATTCCTTTTGGCTGTTACTTCAGCTCGCAGGGTTAGTGAATTACAGGCCCTAGTTACCTATCCGCCTTACACTAAGCTCCTGCAGGACCGGGCGGTACTCCGCACTCACCCTAAATTTTTACCTAAGGTAGTTTCGGAGTTTCATATCAATCAATCTATCGTACTACCTATCTTTTTTCCCAGGCCCCACTCAAACTCTGGAGAGCAGACCCTGCATACCCTAGACTGTAAACGGGCTCTAGCTTTTTACCTAGACCGTACAGTTTCCCACAGGAAGAGCACTCAATTATTCGTCTCTTTCCATCCTAATAAGTTGGGACAACCTGTGGGTAAGCAGGCTCTTTCTTCCTGGTTGGCGGACTGCATTTCTTTTTGCTATGAGCAAGCTGGCATTCCTTTTGAAGACCGTGTTAAAGCACACTCTGTGAGGGCCATGGCGACGTCAGTGGCACACCTTCGATCGGTGCCGCTTCCTGACATCTGCAAAGCTGCAACCTGGAGTTCTCTCCATACTTTTGCAGCCCATTATTGTTTGGACAAGGCTGGAAGACAGGACTCCATCTTCGGCCAGTCTGTCTTGCGTAACCTTTTTCCAACCTGATGTACCAACACCCTTCCACCTACCCGGTAGGGTGCGGATGCCCTTTCCCAAATTTCTCCTCAGTTGTTGTGCCTGCTGCACACCGTTGGGTACATTTGGTGCAGGTCGGGACATCCTCAGCTCGGTACTCACCCATTTGTGAGGACAACCATCCTGCTTGTCCTGTGAGAAAGCAAATGTTGCTTACCTGATGTAACAGGTGTTCTCACAGGACAGCAGGATGTTAGTCCTCACGAAACCCGCCCGCCTCCCCGCGGTGTTGGGTTCGTTTTATTTTTACTTTCTAGGCACTGCCTGTAGCTTTGAAAATCAGACTGAAGGGAGACCCCTGCTGGCTGCAGGGTCAGTGCCTTGCTGGGCATGCCCAGTAGGGGCCAGTCAAAGTTCTGTTTAAACTTTGACAGAAGTTTTCCGTGGTGGGCTCCATCCTCGATGTCACCCATTTGTGAGGACTAACATCCTGCTGTCCTGTGAGAACACCTGTTACATCAGGTAAGCAACATTTGCTATCTCCTGGCAGTTTCGGATATCACTTTGAAGTTACATCTCCCAAGACTATTTTCATCACATGAATGACTGATGATTATAATTGTTAGCACATAGGGGACTTCTTCAATTATCCCCCAGGTCTCAAAAGGGTACATAAAGCAGTGCTCCATGTGCTGTTACCTGCGCTAAAAGTATGATGGTCATTCAAAAATTTTAATTTTTTATCACATAAGATCTCTTCATTACACATCTGCGTTACGCCACGAAGTGTGATTTCTATTGTGGATCATATAAACTGAAGCAGGTGGGTTCACCATTTTGCTGTTTCCCAGCTCTTATTCTTTCTTAGTTTAACAGTCAGGTCCCACCGTCAGTGTATAATTGCAGCAAGCTGGCCTATGTCTGCCCTTGTTCTTTCTCTGATTTGCTGTATTCTCATGTTGCATTTAGCCATAGCTGTTAGGGAGCTCACGCATGCTGATAGGCCAGGCCAGTCCTCTGCATTTTGTGTCTGATCTGATTTGGCTGCTTCCCTGAGGGCTTGAATTCTCCTTTGCTTGGCTCTCACTGCTTTCTTTTTCCAGGCTGTTTCTCCAGCTCTCTCTGCTAGATATTTCCAACCTCGGGGTGTGGGCACCATCTTCTCCATGCTTCATTGCAAACACCATTGCTTCTTGTGACAAATCAAATCCTTTCCAGACACCATTCACCAGGATCGATAATTTAGCAGAATACATGAGCTTAAATTTTGTTTTTTTTCTCTGATAGCTTTTTGACTTTCCCAAATTCTGCCCTCTTCTTCTGTATTGCCACTCTGTAGTCTGGATAGCCATGCAGTTTCCCCGATGTTCTTGCATTTTCCTCATCACCCATTCCTTTGGTAATGGTGACATTTTAAAACGCCCAGGGATAGTTATTTCCAGGCCACTGAAGCCTTGTAACTGTATAGCTCCTGTCAATTTCAGTTTGAGGGTCTCCCACTCCCGGTTGCAGCACTTGCCAAAGGAGCTGCTCAATAATTTCTCTCACTCTCTGCCCCTCCAGATTTTCTGGTACTCCCCCTATATGCACATTTGTGCGGCAAGACCTGTCTTTCAAATCATTTACTTTTTCTTTGAGATTTTTCACCTGTTTCTTCATCGCCCCTAATGAGTTCACTGCCGAAGATTCCCAGTCCTCCACTGCTGAGACCCGGTTTTCCAAATCATGCACTCTCAGGCCCACCACATCTATATGCTCTTTCAACTTCACTATCAACACTTTAACTAAGCCATATCTTTTGTAACCTCTGCACTTCGGATCTCCCTCAGAATTTGGGACATCATATCCTGACCTTGCTCAGCTAGTGCTCCTTCATTACTGCACAGCTTCTCTTTCGCACAAGTACTCTGGCCTTCAATCTCTCCTGCTTCTCTGTAGAAATCCGTGATAGGCCTGACAAGTATGCTCCTCATTCTTCTGCTGCACATCCTGTGCAACACTGAATTTTTTCTACAACCTTCTCAAAGTAAGTCATGCCTGTTCAAATCTTTCTGCATTCTATGCTCATCAAAACAGCGATACAAAATGGGGTATTTTAGTCAAACGGCTCCAGAATTTGCTATACAGCTGAATATCCTCTGTATTTTGTGCTACTTAGCTAGATAAGTCGTATCTGTCCAAGTTTAAACCTGCTATTGAGCACATCTAATTTAGTTAACTTATCTGGAAAAGCCTCAGTATTTCTACTTAGCCAGACAATGTATGCAGCTAAGTAGCACTGCCCTGTTATGCCCATTGCCCACCCACAAGTTATCCATCTAAGTTCTTAGCTGGATAAGTCACTTATCCAGCTAAATGCCAGCCAGCCAGCCACTGAACATGGTCAGATATTCAGCAGTGCCACTTAGCCAGATCAGTCCTACTAATCTGGCTAAGTAGCATTTGAAAATCAGCCTCCATGCTGTCAGAGCATTGCTGGAAGTGTCAGGAAGTTGGTCAGAGTGTCTCCTCTCCCTGGCTGGGGTTTGGGAGGGTCCAGGAGGTCAAGAGGTTGAAGAGGGTGGATTAAAGTGTGTGGGTGGGTGGCTGGGGTGGAGGAAAGGAGGGAGCTTGTTCTATTTATGTTTGATACAGTTAGTCATCAAATACTACTCCAGCGACTTTGCGAGATTGGAATAACTGGCCTTGCATACAATTGGTTTAGTTTGTACCTTTGCAACCGTAATTATAAAGTCAAAATTGGCAATCACGAATCAAAAGAAATTCCCCTTATGCAGGGAGTCCCCCAAGGCTCTTCACTCTAATCTACTCCATTTAATATTTATCTTTTACCCCTCTGCCATCTCCTCACCAACCTTAAGATTCCACACTATTTGTACGCCGACGATGTACAAATCCTCATTCCTATAACTGACTCTATACCGAAAGCTCTTGAAATCTGGGATGCCACTCTTACCTCTATTAACAGCCTTTTAAGTAGCATCCAACTTGCCCTTAATACCACAAAAACGGAACTCATGATTATATTGCCTCCCACACCCTTACTCACCACGCCTACAACACTTACAACCTCACCCTACACCCAATTCTCTCACCAAGTCCGGGATTTAGGAGTCATACTAGATGACCAAATGACACTCAAAAAATGTATTAACACAATACTCAAAGAATGCTATTTCAAGATCCACACACTCAAAAAACTTAAACCTCTACTCCACTTTTCTGACTTCCGCACTGTCTTACAGGCAATGGTCTTTTCAAAAATTGACTATTGTAATGCACTTCTACTAGGCCTTCCTAAAAACTCTATCCACCCTCTACAGATCCTGCAGAATACTGCCGCTCGTATACTCACTAACACTACCTAAAAGGATCATATTACCCCTATTCTAAAGGGAATTACACTGGCTCCCCATTCAATATCGCATACAATACAAGGCACTATCCCTCATCCACAAAGCCCTCCACAATCCTGAAATGAATTGGCTCTCTAACTCTTTACAATTGCATACATCCAACAGACCAACTAGAAATCCATACCTAGCCACATTGCAAACCCCTTCTCCCAAACTATTCAACTATGCATCTACCAAAGCCCATGCCCTTTCCTTAGCTGGCCCCACGTTCTGGAATTCCATGCCTACTGAACTACGTCTTGAATTATCTCCCAAGATTTTCAAACAAAAACTCAAGACATGGCTATTTACCCAAGCCTACACATGATTCCTGCACGCTCTGCCACTTTCTACCTCCCCCCTCCTCATAATAAATATTTTCTTATATTATGCCACTCTCTCACGTTCATCCTTGCTACCCTTGCACCCCATATAACCCTTTATGTAATCTCTACACTCCCTTAACTATGCTTTTCTCTCTATTCATAATGTAATCGCTACGCCTCCCTACTCGTGTTTTTCTTTTCGCTCATATGCTTTCTCCAAGATTCAACGTCTTTCTTTGCCCATCTCTTCCAAATTATATATTTTTCCCTCCCAGTCTCCCTACCTTTTTCCGCCAATCTATGCTTTTATGTTACCTCATAAATATGTTTTAAGTTATAGCTCTGTTTTTTATTAGTTGCTTTATATAAGATTTAAACTATTATTCTTTTCCCTCCCAGCCACCCCACCTTTTTCTGCTAATCTTTGCTTTATATGTTACCTTATAAATATGTTTTAAGTTATAGCTCTGTTTTAATAGCTGCTTTATATAAGATTTAATTTGTATTAGTTGCTTTGTATAAGATTTAAACTATTATTCTTGTTCCATGTATAACGCTCCGGCATATGTTTTTGTTCTCTGTACACCGACGCGATATCTCTGATGAGCGGCGCTATATAAAAACCAATAAATAAAATATCAGAGGGTGAGGGGGTCAGCCTAAAGTCAATGTGGTCCTCAACTTTTTTTTTAATTTTGGGGGTTAGGGGGGGTTGGAGGAATTGGGGTACTAGTCCACGTATGCTTTAAAATATTTTGAAAGGATGGAGGCTGTAGGATCGGGTCTGCAGGCCCAGAATTGTTTTGTTTTTTTCTTTAGTTACCCGGATATATTCTGAATATAGCTGGGTAGTATTAAACTTATTCTAGATAAGTTTTTTAGATATCTTAAAATCTACCCAGCTATCTTGAAAAATAGCCAGTTAGGTTTAAAGTTATGCAGGTAGCTTTACCCAGATAACTTTAGGCATGGACATTTGGTGGGAGACTTGTCCTGCTGAATATCCGTCCCAAGTTGTCTGGCTAACTTGTCTGCTTGCCCTTTCTTAAGCCTTTGCCCTTTCTAAGGGAGTTGATTTCTGGAGAGTGGAACTCCCTGGAGGCAAGTTTTAAAGGGGAAGAGTCCTGACAAGTCTTTATTTTCTGTACAAAAGGAGAATTTGAAAGTCCCTAAAGTAGATGCACTGGTGTGTGCTGTTACTAGATGGGCCACTATTCCTGTGGGGGGGGCAATGCTTCCCATAAAGATTTTATAAACTTCTACTATATTCCCTTTCAGTCATCTGTTCTCCAAACTGACAAGCACTACCTCATTAAGCCTTTCCTTATAGAAGAGCCCCTTTATCATTTTTGTTGCCCTTCTCTGAACTTTTACTAGTAATCCATTGCAGTGATGGGGACAATTTATTTATAAGCTTTTATATACTGCTGCTCATGAAAAATCATATTGCGACAGTTTACATATAACTAAAGTTGGAAATACAAAAAACAGGGAGATTTTAACCAGGAAAGACAACTGCAGAGTGAGTCAAACAAGGGGTGGAGGAAGAGAATGAATAGCAACAAAATAAAGTAACAGCAAAACCAATAAGTGTATTAAATGATGTTGTGAGGTGTAAAGAGTCTGATGGCGTACATTCAGTTCTTCAGGGAAATGCTTGGCTGAAAAGCCATGTCTTAAGCTTTTTCTTGAACGTCTTTTGGCAAGTTTCTTGGCGCAGATCAGGTGGTAGAGCATTCCATTGTGTGGGCCCTGCTGTGGAGAGGGCACGTTTTCTGAAAGAGGACTTGGCAGGGGGTGCATAGAGTGAACATTTGTATCCTGATCTTATAGGTCTGGCAGACATGTGATGTCGAAGAGGGAAGCTTAAATCAAGTGAGGTTTGCATGTGGATGGACTTGTGGATCAGCATTAGAGCTTTGTGAATGATTCTGAGTTTGATGGGGAGCCAATGTAAATTTTTAAGAACAGAAGATATATGTTCTCCTCTTTTGGTATTCGTCAGGATCCTGCGGTAGAGTTCTGTAGCATCTGTAAGGGTTTTGTGGTGGAAGCGGGAAGGCCGAGTAGGAGGGAATTACAGTAATCAATTTTAGAGAATATGATGGCTTGAAGAACCGAGCGGAAGTCATGTAGGTGCAGGAGGGATTTAAGCTTTTTTAGGATTTGCAGACTATCCAGTTTTTTGCACCGAGTGCCACATGCGTGATAAAACTGCTATTTGCTTGAAGCTAGCTAGCATATTAAGAGTTACTTTATCGCAGCACAAGTTTAAAAAGCTGAGTGCTGAAGCATCTACCAGCTGTCCAGGACAGAATGTGTTAGGTTCACTATATGGCGATTAGGAGCAGTGTATAAAGGCCAGAAGTCCACCATCTTAGAGGACATATGCAGTAAGTTTTTCTTATCAATAGTTTGGCAATATTTCAGGAACGTTAAACAAAGAGATCCCTTCTGAGCATGTATAGCAAAAGAAGAACTACATAAAGAAATCCAAACAGCACATGTCCTATTCCAAAAAGACACATACAGCCTCAGCACACCCTATGACAGATTCAGATTCCCTGGTGAGAGGTGACAGATAGGACAACAAATCTCACACCGATAAGGGATCTCCAGTACTAATGTGTCTCCAATCGAGAACTCGCTTAGCTGATTCACAGTTGGGGAGAGCCAGGAGACACTCTTAACCCAGAAAAGGTGACTGTTATGTTGTAACTTGGTTTGTGGGCCCTTGGGTCGTGGAGAGAGATGACTCCACCCACTGGGAGGAGCCCAATGAGGACTCTCCACGACAGGCGGGGTCTCAGCAGTGATGGACACAGGAGTCAGAGAATATTTATTATACAGCAAAGAAAACCCGAGGAGCAGGTTGTAAACTCAGTCCAGGAATTAGAAGACCTGAGAGGGACTATCGGGTAATGGTCCATGGGCGGGGTAACCTGGGGAATCCTTGCTTCTTGAAACCTTGTGTGTGGTAGCTCTGGTAGTGGTCTGCAGTGCGGGGTAGGCCGGAGGCAGATGTGAGTGACTGGTACAAGACAATGTAAATCCGATAGTGGTCCACAGAGCGGGGTAACCCGGAAAGTACTTGCTTCTGATAGCTTGTGCATTGTAACCCCTGGTAGTGGTCTGCAGTGCGGGGTAGGCCAGAGGTAGGTGTTGGCAATTGGCACAAGACAGCATGGATCCGGTAGTGGTCCGCAGAGTGGGGTAACCCGAGGATCCCATACAGCTGAATAGACTGGTAATGAAGAGTAGGTCTTGTACTCAAAATGCAGAAGAGAATACGTAGTAGCAGCAGCGGAGGTCCGGTGCAGAAGAACTCATTTAGCTGGAGAAGGAGAGACAGACAGGAGAGGCTCTCTGAGGAGCGGATAGCCCTGAGTGCAGCAAGGCCCCCGAGGAGCGGGTACCTAAGTCACTCAGCCAGGAACACTGGTACAGTGATGCGAAGCGTCTCAAGTAAGAAATAGCAATATGGAATCCTTGCTAACTTGTAGGTAGGAAAGTCTGGTTAGCTTAAGTACACCTAGGCAGTGACGCCATGCGGAGGGGACGCCCCCGAGGTTCCTGCCATGACGTAAGGAGGCAGGCGCGCTTGCCCTAGGTCACTCCAGGTTCAAGATGGTGACCGGAATCACCCTCGCCATCCCGGGAACGCCAAGGAGATCGGCATGCAGAGGCAGAGACGGCCATCTTAGCCAGAGTTAAGGCTACTGGGCAAAATGAGGTGAGCAGCAAAGGTCGCAGCTATCTGCGACCGATGGGCGCAATAGTGACAGATTAGGCCTTTTTATTTAATTATATCCTATTAGTTGGGAAAAATGTTCTTGCCTATTGTGCTGATATATTGAATATATTCTGTTTAGTTATTTGTCTCAGGTGTTTATTTATTTAGTGATTTTTTATATACCGCGGCACGTAAGAAACATCACCTCGGTTTACAGTAAACAATAACTTAGCAACAGGCTTTACAGATATAATGCAATTATGGTGGACATAATAAGAATCATATAAGAACAATTTAAGAACAAAAACAAAATATAAATGAATAACGAAACCAGTTAATAACACTAAGCAATTGAACTGTTGCAGGTCATATTCCATTAGTAATTGGCAAGACAATAATCATAAACGGGGGGAAGGCGGGTAAAAAGGAGAAAAAAGGAGAGAGCAAAATAAATAGGGGGGAGGATTGGGTTAGAGGGACAGGGAGAATGTAAATGGCATTTCAGAATGAGGGGTTCATAGCGTATAAGCTTGCTCAAATAGCCAGGTTTTGAGGTTTTCTTTGAATTTCTTATGGCATGGTTCGAGACGCAGGTCCGTGGGCATTTTGTTCCAGATGTTAGTTCCGGCTATGGTGAAAGCGCGGTCTCTTGTGACAACGTGTTTGATGTGTTTAAGAGAAGAAGGGGCAAGTGTTCTCATAAGCACCTGTTGTGTACATATATTAAATTGTATCTATAGATCCCCACACCTCTGTTGTTAACTTTCATCAGCGCATTCACTCCATGACCTTCATAATAGGCATCATTGTGTGGTAATCCATACCATTTTTTCACTCTGCCTTATGTATAATCATTGGTCAGTCCATTTAAATTTTTCCGTGCTCAAGTGCTCTGTGCGTTAAAACTCATTCAATATAGATTAACTGTGCTATTAAACAGTCTTCTCAATACTTATCTTGAAATTGAATTGATTCTTTATATATTGTTGTTACAGCCCGAGTCTCTCCAAAACAGATGGTCCATAGCAATGTGACCAATCCCACATTGCCGTGTCTGTGCCCGACACTGTACAGGTTTCGGACGTTGTCGTCATTCCTCAAGGGCAAAAATCTGCGCCACGAGAACAAATATGTATCAGCAAAACTTAAACATTGTTTTCACAAAAGCTCAATCATGCAACAGCTACTTACTCATTTCGGCATCATAATGGCTCTCAGCGTTTTTTGTTCATCTCTTCCGGTTTGAATTTCCCGCCTCCATTTTTAAAGCCCCCTGTCTTACGTATCGTCTTTCTACGTCACTTCCAGTGCTACAATGAATACCACTCTATCATGCCATTAAGACCTAATGGCATAACTGTGTGCATACGGAAGATCCACTGCTGCTCCTTTAAATTTAATAAAAAATTAGGATCGCCACCTCGCATATTACTTGAAACCACCTCTAGCACCCGCCATCGGAGTTGTTGAAAGGTGTGTTGTTTTTCTAAACAGTGAGCCACCATCAGGGCTAATGTTTTACCTGTGGTGATGCAGCTATGATGTTCAATTAATCTAACACATATTTGATGTTTCGTGCGCCCTATATAATAAAGATTACAAGGGCACACGATGATGTATATTACTCTTGAAGTCTCACACGATGAATATTGCCGTGCTTTATGCACTTGCCCATCCTTGTCTATCCAGTTCTCCCCCTCAATGACTTGACTGCACACAGAGCAATGTTTACAGGACCAATGTCCCTTCTTGGACATTGCTATTCAGTATGTCAACGGAAATTTCACTACCACGTTATATCGAAAAGAGTGCGAAAGGAATACTCTTCTACACTATACGAGTTTTCATTCCCATCATTTACGTCAGAATTTACCAGTAGGCCAATTCCTCAGGCTGCGCAGGATTTGCAGTACCAGAAGTGAATTCACACGACAAGCTGAATTGCTTAAACTGCAACTGCTGGAACGAGGTTATCCAGTGAAATATATTAAAAGAGCATATAACACTGAACGACAATGGCTTCTTTTAGATACACCGGTAGATAGAGAAGAAACCGGTATAGTGTGCACTCTGCCATATTCTAGTCAGGGTAGCAAAATTTCTAAGGTAATACATCAACATTGGTCCGTTTTGAAAATACACAGCATTTTCAGGGAGTCTCCTATAATTGCATACAGCAGAGATAAGAATGTGGGGGATTTAGTTACGCATTCTTTTCTGTCACCAGTCATATCGATCAATACCAATGAAAAGAAGGGACATTGGTCCTGTAAACATTGCTCTGTGTGCAGTCAAGTCATTGAGGGGGAGAACTGGATAGACAAGGATGGGCAAGTGCATAAAGCACGGCAATATTCATCGTGTGAGACTTCAAGAGTAATATACATCATCGTGTGCCCTTGTAATCTTTATTATATAGGGCGCACGAAACGTCAAATACGTGTTAGATTAATTGAACATCATAGCTGCATCACCACAGGTAAAACATTAGCCCCGATGGTGGCTCACTGTTTAGAAAAACAACACACCTTTCAACAACTCCGATGGCGGGTGCTAGAGGTGGTTTCAAGTAATATGCGAGGTGGCGATCCTAATTTTTTATTAAATTTAAAGGAGCAGCAGTGGATCTTCCGTATGCACACAGTTATGCCATTAGGTCTTAATGGCATGATAGAGTGGTATTCATTGTAGCACTGGAAGTGACGTAGAAAGACGTCACGTAAGACAGGGGGCTTTAAAAATGGAGGCGGGAAATTCAAACCGGAAGAGATGAACAAAAAACGCTGAGAGCCATTATGATGCCGAAATGAGTAAGTAGCTGTTGCATGATTGAGCTTTTGTGAAAACAATGTTTAAGTTTTGCTGATACATATTTGTTCTCGTGGCGCAGATTTTTGCCCTTGAGGAAGGACGACAACGTCCGAAACCTGTACAGTGTCGGGCACAGACACGGCAATGTGGGATTGGTCACATTGCTATGGACCATCGGTTTTGGAGAGACTCGGGCTGTAACAACAATATATAAAGAATCAATTCAATTTCAAGATAAGTATTGAGAAGACTGTTTAATAGCACAGTTAATCTATATTGAATGAGTTTTAACGCACAGAGCACTTGAGCACGGAAAAATTTAAAAAAAGAGCAATATGGACTGACCAATGATTATACATAAGGCAGAGTGAAAAAATGGTATGGATTACCACACAATGATGCCTATTATGAAGGTCATGGAGTGAATGCGCTGATGAAAGTTAACAACAGAGGTGTGGGGATCTATAGATACATTTTACATATCACATTGATCCCCATCTCACAAGTGGTATTTAGAGGTCGATTATAGGGGGTATTTGTGTGTACATATATTATACAGAAAATATATATTTTCATTGTTTCATAAAAGATATAGTGAGTGTTGTTATTCTCCTAGTTTGTTTGCATAATTCAGACTACAAAGCAATTATCACATACCATAGCATAACCTACTTCACTTATGGAGCAGGCCAGCCTTCATCTGTAATGACCTGATAGGATGATGCGGGCTGACAGAGACTCTCCCGTAATTGATGAGGCAGAGAGCGGCTCAGTAGGGATCCCTTGTTGACGTACTAGGTCCTCCGGAATGAAATTTCCTGCCATGCCTATATCCAGGAATGCTTTTGCATGGATGCGGACCCCCTCATAGAATATTGGCACTAGAATTTGGGGAGCTAGGTTGACCTAGGTTGGATTCTCATATCATCCCTAGGTCTTGGTCCTGCAAAGTGCCCTTGGCCCGCCTAGTAGAGAGAGGCATCTCCTCCACTGTTTTTCCTCAGATGACAGCCTGATATGTTCTGTCTGCATGGGCTCCTCCAACAGGGCAGCAGCCCTATCAACACCAGGGAAGCTCAGTGAGAGAGGGGGGAATGGAGGTTCTATGGGTGGCCCACTTTCTGGTGCATTTTTAGAACTATAGATCCAATCTGATGGCCAGGCTAATGAAGCCCTCCAGGGTGACTGGAAGGTCCCAGCCCATGAGAATTGTTTATGGATTGCAACAGGTCTTGGCAGAATATTTCAGTCAGGATGTCCTCCCACCATTGGAGCTCTGAAGCCAAAGTCCAAAAATGGATCAGTAATCCCCCACCAAGGTGGAGGCTTGACAGAGCTGAAGGAGTTCTTTTTTCAGCAGATGCGGTGCAACCAGGCTCATCAAAGATGAGGCAGAATTCCTGGATGAACTGATCCAAGTTGGATGTGAGAGGATCATCCCTCTTGCAGATGGGGGAAGCCTATACCAGTACTGAACCCCCCAGCTAAGACAAGATATATGTTACCTTGGTTTTATCAAAATGAAAAAGGGACCACCTGAACGTTGAAGTTCATGCGGCACTGGTTAAGGAAACCTCTGCACTCCAAAGGTTTGCCATGAAAATGAGGTGGAGGCGGCAGCTGTGGCATCGACCTAGGGGCCAGGGTCAGAACCTGCTGCAGTGGGACTACTGGAGGAAGAGCAGGCAGTGGCATAAGTGGTAGTGCATCCAGGCGAGTGACCAGTCTCTCCAGAGTCCCAGTGACCTGATCCAGGACATTCTGCTGCTGCTATATCCATTGAGCTATGCCAGGAATGGCCTATAGGGTGGCCAGTTCTGCCGGGTCCATGGTCTCAGCAAACTGTAATGCTGGCAAAGGATCTGGTGATGGTGGGCCCTTGGTGCTGAGGGGTGATGAGCTCCGCCTAGTGGGCGAATCTGTGGGAAGTCTGGAAATTTCTGGGTTCTGGCAGAAGTGGGCCCCTAGGGCAGTGGCAAGAATGAGAGTCCAAGAGCTCAGTAGTGGTCAGGGCAGGTAGAGAGCAGACATGATCAGTTCCAGGCAGCAAGCAAAACATGGTTAGGTACAAGCAGAAGGTCAAGATCCAGAGAGTCAGACCAAAGGAGAAACAAGACACACTGAAGACACTGGATGCTTCGAACAAGATAAAGCAGGACAAGGTGGGCTGGAGGAAGGAAGGTAAGATGGAGCAAGGAGGGAGGCAAGGCTGGAAAAGGCAAGAGTCAGGAATGCAGGACAACAGGAACCAGGAATGCTAGCAACTCACATGTCTATGCCGTAGCCCCACATGCCTTAGGCCAGTGGTCCCCAAACCTGTCCTGGAGGGCCATCAGCCAGTCGGGTTTTTGGATATCCACAATGAATATGCATGAGAAAAAATTTGCATGTTATGGAGGCAGTGCATGCAAATTTTCTCTCATGCATATTCATTGAGGATATCCCAAAAACCCGACTGGCTGGTGGCCCTCCAGGACAGGTTTGGGGACCACTGCCTTAGGCGGTTTTGGAGGAGAGGCAGCATGGCGCCGTGTGGAGCCACTCTCGGCGGGATTGAGAAATGGCCACATCTTTGCTGCAGGGGAGTGTCCTGGCCCTGTTCTGCCAGCACCAGGGTGAGTACCGCAACTCACAGGACCTACCTGCAAAGCTGGGAATGCTAACAGCAATTTCCTTTTTTCATTACGGAATAACACCCAACTTAGATGGATACTCTATAGAATGTTTCAAGGCATGCGCTACACAATTGGTGCCAAAATTATTGGCTTATTATCAGGAATTACAACATATGGAATCTCCTTCTTCTACTTTTAATGATGCCAAGATAATGGTGTTTCCTAAGCCTAAAAAGGACCCCATGTTCGTCGCCAATTATAGTCCAATCTCCCTATTGATGCGGACTATAAAATACTTGCTAAAATTCTCACTATGAGAAAAGAGTGAGTTCTAACATCACTTAATGGTCTGGAGCCATCTGTATTTATCAAAGGATGCTCTATCACTGATAACACAAGGCTTTTTCACAATGTTATAGCAGTAGCCCATGACATGGTAGAGCCACTGGTTGCATTTCCATTGATGCAGAGAAAGCTTTTGATCATTTATTTATTTATTTATTTATTGTTTTTGTTATACCGAGTTTCATGACAGGCATCACATCAACCCGGTTTACAATTAACAAAGTGTGTAAAACATAACATAACGTAAAACAATGTTCTCAAAAAGAACCTTGAACTTTAAATATCGTGAATCAGATATAGGAATTGAGAAAGTTACAATAAATCAGGGAAATCAACTTGGAGCTGGAAAAGGGGAGAGATTGCACAGAGCAATATTAACATTTCAGTCTATTAATGTAATAGAGTAGCATAGTGAGTAAATAAGAATATGTGAGAAACTGTGGCAATACCTCACTATGGAACGGAACATAAATAACCAAATGCATAAATACGACAGTGTTATGATAAAAGTTCAGCAGGTATTGATGATTGTCAATTTAAGGTTGATTGAATTGTATTTGGTCCAGTTATTGGATAAGAGTTTGTGCTATTTAATGGAGGAATTATTCAAGGCTTGGAAATGCTTTTTTGAAAAGCCAAGTTTTTAGTCTTTTCCTAAATGTTAGAGAGCATGGCTCCTGTCTCAAATCTGGTGGGATAGAGTTCCAGAGAGTTGGACCTGCTGAAGAGAAGGCTCTGAGACTCAATGATTTATGTTGGTAGGTTTTGGCCTACCAACATAAATCATGTTAAATGGGATGTTAAATGATCATGTTAAATGATCATGTTAAATGATCCCATTTAACATGATCATGTTAAATGGGATCATTTAACATAATAATTTAACATAATCATTTAACATAATAATTTAATAATCATTTAACATAATAATTTAACATAATCATTTAACATAATAAATAATCCCATTTAACATGATCATGTTAAATGATCATGTTAAATGGGATTATTTATTCAGTGTCCTGAAATGGTTTGGATTTGGTGACTCTTATATACAGTGTGTACATGTATTATATTGTCATTCTTATTCTTTTTTTTTTATATGTAAATGACATTTTATCCCCTCCACTGCATCTAAGTAGAAATACTAGGCAAGGATGCCCCTTGTCACCATACATATTTAATTTATCTCTTGAACCTCTTTTACTAGCTTTATGTCAGAATCCAGGTGTTACAGGTATTCCAATGGGGAAACTGAATGCAAATTTTCTGTTTATGTAGATGATGTATTACTCTATCAGGTGAATTTTAAAAGCCCTACATGCATTACAACCAGGAGATATGCAAGTATCTTGAGCCGGCACACACCGAGCACATTTTAAAAGCCACCCTAGTATGTGTATATCTCCTGCTACATGCACAAAAAAAGTGCTCAAAAAGATGGGGTGTGATCTGGGCAGTGCATGGGCATTCCTGGATTTCTCAATGAAACCAGTGTTGAAATTGTTGCGCCAGAGGTGGACCCTTGGGCTGAGGTGGGATGACGCTACCCATAGGAAGGATCCTACGGGTCTCCACCGTCGGCAGGCAGAGTGGGCTGACGGATGGAGGCCGGCTGGAGCTTCACCAATACCAGCCCTCATTCCCCGGGGTTGAGCCTTTGGGTTCCGGGGCTGGCTGGGCTTAGGTGGGCCTCTGTATGTCATTGTCGATGGAAGGGTAGAGAGGTCAGTCCAGAGGCAGCAACAGCAAAGCTAGGAAGTCTGTACTGGACAAGGCGGAGTCCCGGAGATCTGGGTGCCAAGTGAACCAAAGTCAGACAGAGGGCGCCCGAGCAAGAACAGGCTGAAGCCTGAATAGGCCAAGTCCAAGACGTAGACTGTAGAGGCATCATAGAGCAAGCTAGAGTCAGGGCTGGTGGCAATCAAGGAGCAGTGACAAGATGGGGCTGAAGTCTGAGCTAGGAGAAGATCAATAGCGTAGTCAGGCAAAGCAGAGGTCTGGGCTAGGAGAAGATCAGTAGTGTGGTCAGGCAAAGCAGAGCTCTGGGCTAGGAGAAGATCCGTAGTGTGGTCAGGCAAAGCAGAGCTCTGGGCTAGGAGAAGATCCGTAGCGTGGTCAGGCAAAGCAGAGGTTGGGTCCAGGAGAAGATCATTGGCGTGGTCAGGCGAAGCAGAGGTCGGGTCCAGGAGAAAGATCAATGGCGTATCCAGGAGGTCAATCCGAAGAAAGGCAAGGAATGAGGAACGCAGAAACAAAGGAGAACAGGAACTTGCAGGGATCAGGAACCAGGAGCGCAGGAGAATCACCAGGAAACAACAAAGTACACAACTAGTGTGGAGACCTGTTGCAAAGGCGACTATCAGGTGCTGAGCCCAGCCTTATATACTGGAGCTCAGCGACGTCATCATCCGGGGCCGTGGCCAAGTTCCCACAGTGGGCCCTTCATAAGCAGTAGTGGTGCGTGCGCGCCTAGGGAGGAGTGTGGCGCTGAATGGCGGCATCTCTCCGTGGGCCACACGGAGAGGCCTGTCGCGGAGTACAAAGGCCTGCTGCAGTAGCTGGAGCACCGGAGTTGGCCCGAGGAAGGAGCTGGTGGCCCACCGCTGGCAGAGATGTGGAATTAGATGCTGGATTTGACAATGGAAGATGAGAGGGCCAGGCTGCGGGCCTTACGCGGCCAGCACATGCAACATAAATACTTAAGCACACAAGCGTGTGCTGGGATCCCCTAGCTCGTAACTTTACATCTGCTATGGATGGTGTGTAAGTCCTAAAACAAAAAGTAAAGAGGTGAGTGGGGTTTTAAGGGTTGGGGTTAATAGGGTAAAAGTGAAGCTGTTTAACTAGGGGGATTAGGAAGTCCTATTCCTACCTGGGCAAACTGGGAAAATGGCCCATTGTGTCAGCACATGCCCCTTATAAAATTCCCCCGCTTATGTGCTAGAAGCGGCATTTATTTATTTATTTATTTAATTTTATTTAATGATTTTATATTACGACATTAATCAAAGATATCACATCGGTAAACAGTAAACTATGCTTAAGATGCGTTTGACATGAAACAGGCGAGAAAAAAAAACCATTTGTGTGTACACGTGCAGATCCATTATAAACTTGTGCACACATGTATGCATGTTCAGCCTATTTTATAACATGCGCTTATATACACACATCTTATAAAATGGCTGCATCCATTTGCACGTGGGTATATGCACATACATGTGCGCCCACGCACTGCTTTTAAAATTTGTATTTGCGTGTGCAATCCTTGGTTGGTGTTACCGATTATTCATTCTGATTTCTTCAATTTCTCAACAGTCTGGCTACAGAATGAGCAGAAATTAGGAATTATGCCTCTTAATTTCCCAGGTCATAGTTTCCAAAGGGCTATAATGATCTGGAGATGACAGTATCCAAATGTATAATTAGGGTATATGCTTTGTTAAAAGATCCTGCACACTGATGGCACCCATTATCTCTAACCTGGTGGAGTAGATTAGATGTAATTAAAATGATGCCACAGATCAATTTTATTCTTAGTATGGTACCAGTTTTATTTCCTGATAAATTCTACCGAGAGGTGGATAAGTTACTGGTACATTTTTTATGGAGGGGTAAATTTCCAAGAATTGCTACTAACAAATTGAAACTTGTTCGCAAAACAGAAGGCGTGAATTTTCCAGATTTTTTTTATTATCATCATACCTTTCTCTTACAACAGGGTCTAGCTTAGATATCTGATGAGTTGGACTTCCTGTATAAACCCTTGTGGCTCCAATTAGAGCAGACACAAGATGATCCTGTACTTCTGGTATAACTTTTGGGTATTCCTTTATCTGCCCTTCAAAAATCTTTGTTTTCATAATTCCACTTAAGGCCTTTAGGAATATTGAAGGATGTATTTCTGACCTACAATACCATTTGAAGTTTTCCTCTCATGCTCCTTTATGGTATAATCCTTTAATTAGAATAGCTGATAAATATATCAATTGGCGAATTTGGCAAGCTGCTGAAATCTGGTCCTTGGGCTAAGTGATAGCAGAAGGGAAATATTTGCATTTTTCAGTATTCTAGGCCAAGTATTGATTGCCTTCTTCATATTATTTTGCTTGGTTGCAACTTAGACATGGGGTAAATTTTAAATGCGGCGCGCAGGCATCCATGTGCAAGCTGATTTTATAACATGCGCGCATCCACTGTGTGCATGTTATAAAATCTTATACCTACGTGCACATGCACGCCCGACTTTATATCGGCACGCATGGGTTCTGACTCGTGCACGGAACAGGGGTATTTTGTAAAAAAAACCCAAAAAACGCATGGCGACGCAATCAGGCCTTTGCCCAGTTCCCTATCCCTCTAACTAACCTTCCTTCCTTTTCCCCTCTCCACCCCGACTCCTAAACCCACCCTACCTACCCTATTTTTTTTTGTTTAAAAACTTAGCTCCTCTGAGCAGAAGTAAGTTGCGCATGCCGGCAAAATGGTGCTGTCCCAGCCAGCCCGCCCTGCCTAGACCCCACCTGACCCTCCTTGGCCTGCCCCTTTTGAAGTGCCCGGCACTTTCGCACGTACCGGGAAATACATGTGTGGCCGGGCCGTTTTGAAAATGTGCGCAGCCCAACCAGGCACGTTTCTCACGGGATTTCTATGTGAAGGGGATTTAAAATCTCCCTGATAGTCTTCTGGCAACCCTACCAGATTTGTTTAAGGTGGCATCTGACCCCAAAATGTTTACTACTTTATAAATGCTATCTTTGCAGGGTTATGTGACTGCAAATTTCTACAAATGCTTAACGGCGATCAAATCCCTTCAATACCATGCATTGGAGAAGTGCTGGGAAGTTGATTTAGCCATTGGCACTTCCCCCTCTTGGGATTATTAATGGATATCAACGATATGGGTTTCTCTTACCTCCCATGATACCTAATCTTTATATTTTATAGCTCAAGCAATTTGGTGTCTTCACAAAGTTAAATTGCTACAAACTCAAACCTATTGGTCTTGTAATGCATCAAGCATCACGTTATCACATATGTTATACTATTGCCCTTTAACGTATGCCTTTTGGCAAGAGGTTTTGGGGAAAATCACACATATTTTGAATATTACAATCTGCTTTCCTATCAGCTTGTCATTTTGTGTTCCATAGCTCTTGATCAGTTACTATCTTATTCTCAGAGATGCGTATGTGATTTTTTTTTTTATGGCTATAGCTCTTAAACTAATATTGTCAAATTGGAAGAATACAATCTCATAATGCTCGTTTCCTGGTGGAACAAAGTTTGTTTATATTATAAATATGAAAGAACAGCTTCTAAGTATTACCGCATTGCTAAATGGGTTGACATATGGGACCCTGTTAATCGACAATTTAATTTATGACCAGACATTTAGGCTCAATATATATTATTGGATTATTATCATCAATATAGGGATGTAATCTCTTTGTCTCACAAATATATTGTTAGTGCAAGCATTTTCTTTTGTGTTGTTTGTCACAATTGTATTTTATTTTGAAAAATTGAAAAAAAAATCTAACTAACCCAGCTCTTAGGAGATTAAAGAGATCTTGAATTCCTTTGATATGTTTTGAAGGGTGAGACATTTAAAATATGACCATATTTGGGGCAGCTTATTGCGCTTGGTGGCCCGTAGTCCCATCTGATGGTCCGTCAGTCTTACCTCCAGCCACGTGGACTCGGAAACCCCTCCGTTGATAAGGCAGGGCCCCCCGAAAGATCACATGGCAGACCGCCATGAAGGAGGGCCCGATGTGCTGACAGTTGAAGATACTGACTCAGGAGCTCCCCTAGGTGCGTGCATGCCAGACCTGTCGGAATTTAAGGGGTCCACAGCATGAACTTCCACACGGCGCCTTCAGATGACAAAGCTTCTGAAATACTTAAGGCCTGCTCATCTTCCACTCCCGCCTCAGCAATAGGTCAATTTCATGTAGAAGTGTGCTTTGCCTCTTCATTCCAGCATTCCAGGCTTCTGTGTTCTTCATCCTTGTTCCTGAGTGGCTGTTTGGGTTGTCTTCTTAGTCTTTGTCTTCCTTGTGTCAATTCCCATTTTCTTGTCGTCTTCTGCTAAGTTTTCATTCCTCAATCCTGCCTTCAGTGTCTTCTCTCCTGCTATTCTGTTCCTTGCCTCCTGTCCTCTCTGTCACTCCTGGTTCCTTGGATGGATTTCTGGCTTGACCTTGGCTTGGACTCTCACACCATTTGACCTCCACCTGCCACGGACCACTGCCTAGATACTGACTCTGTCCGTCTGCCGCTTGCCACTGACCTTTGCCTGTGGATACAGTTCCCATCTGATCTCCACCTGCCCTGACCTTTGCTGGAATATACCAAGAACTGCAATAACCTCATCGTATCTTCTCCACAGAGGCTCGAGCCTAAGTCCAGCCGGCACCAGCACCTGAGGACTCAACCTAAGGGGAATGTGGGCTGCTATTGGTGAAGCTCCAGTTGGGCTTCTGCTCTCACCAGTTTTGCCAGCTGACAGTGGAGACATGCAGGGCTCTGCTCTGCAGGTTGCATTAATTCCACCTCAGTCTAAGGGTCTACACCACAACACAGCTACTCTGAATTCTATGCCTTAGATAGCCATGTATGATTTAATGAACTTTTGTCTAAATTTTTACCTTCTTGTGCTGTTAACTCTGATTACTTGCAATTGTTGTAATGTTCAAATGTTTCTATACATAACAAATTATATGAAAAGTTTTAAAAAAGAGCCCAAACCTTATGAATGCATTCAGTTCTCAGGAATGCTTCTTCTGTTGCTTCGGTGTCTCAGGCCTCGCTGCTAGATTTAGGGATCTTTACAACCAGCCTTAGTTGTACCCAGTCACTATTTTTTTTAGAAAATTAGGGATGGACAGCACTCAAAGGCTGTGAAGTGAGGCTTCAGTTTCTGTGATGTTTGTTGGTGTCTGTTTGTCTGTTGACACGTGGCCAGTTTGTTTTTTAAAACCTCAATTCCATTTCTCAGTTCATTAATGAAAATGCAAATCAATTGGCTATAAGATCAGTAGCATGAATGGTCCAGTCCATACAACTTTTTTTTCAATTGTTGGTTCAACTTGCAGGCAAATGGATATTTACCGCATGGCTGCTGTAGACATTTATTTATTTATTTTATTTAAAGTTTTTTTATACCGGTATTCTTCGAAACATCATATCGGTTTACATGTAACATGTAATAGAAGGGAAATATATTAAACAGGGTGAATGCTGAACTTGGAAGGCTATATAGATGATAGTTAACAAATTTTGTTAGAGTAAAACATTGCATCTCATCAATAAGTTTGCCAGTCCTGATAGATCTATTGTTTGTGAAAGACAAACTAACTGGCACCTTGCCTGCCTGGTATGCAGCAAGACAGTCCTTTGTTCAAAGATAGATGGTCATGTATCCCAGACTCTTGGACATGACTCCATGTTCAGTCAGTTACAAAAGTGTATTAAAATATTTCTTTGGTCCTTTTTCCTACAATACCAAAGTACAAATTATATGAAAATGCCAGGATGGATACAATTGGTGGAGGGGGTGGCATTATATATTAAGGATAGAGTCAAGCAGGATAAATATTTTGCAGGAAAAAGGATAGAAATTCCAGGAGTAAAAGGGAAGAGTTGGGATATATTTTCCCACCTGGCCAGGATGAGGAAATAGACTGTAAAATGCTAACGCAGGATTTGGTGAGAGAGGTAACGGTGGTGAGGCCACTTGGCAACAGTGATCATAACATGATCAAATTTAAACTAATAAGTGGAAGGGGGACAATAAGTAAATCTGCAGCCCTAACACTAAACTTTCAAAAGAGAAACTTTGATAAAATGAAGAAAATAGTTAGAAAAAAATTGAAAGGTGCAGCTGCAAAGTTTAAAAGTGTTCAACAGGCTTGGACATTGTTTATGTTTAAAACACTTTTTATTGAGCAATTGCAAAGAAACACACAGAAAACAGAATGCAACAGGCCCAGGTGGCTGTGACTCTGAGCCCCCGGGCCATACGGTGTACAAAAGGCTCTTTGAACATTTCAACCCACCCCCCCCAATCAGTATCATTGGACATTGTTTAAAAATACAATCCTAGAGGCACAGTCCATATATATTCCATACATTAAGAAAGGTGGAAAGAAGGCAAAACAATGATCGTCATGGTTAAAAGGTGAGGTGAAAGAGGCTATTTTAGCAAAAAAAAATCCTTCAAAAATTGGAAGAAGGATCCATCTGAAGAAAATAGGGTAAAACATAAGCATTGTCAAGTTAAGTGTAAAACATTGATAAGACAGGCAAAGAGAGAATTTGAAATGAAGTTGGCCATATAAAAACTTTTTAAAATATATCCGAAGCAAGAAACCTGTGAGGGAGTCGGTTGGACCATTAGATGACTGAGGGGTTAAAAGGGCTCTTAGGGAAGATCAGGCCATTGCAGAAAGACTAAATGAATTCTTTGCTTCTGTGTTCACTAATGAGGATGTTGGGGAGATACCAGTTCCGGAGATGGTTTTCAGGGGTGATGAATCAGACGAACTGAACAAAATCACTGTGAACCTGGAAGATGTAATAGGCCAGATTGACAAACTAAAGAGTAGCAAATCACCTGAACCAGATGGTATGCATCCTAGGGTTCTGAAGGAACTAAAAAATGAAATTTTAATGTAACCTATCATTAAAATCATCCATTGTACCTGAAGACTGGAGGGTGACCAATGTAACCCCAATATTTAAAAAAGGCTCCAGGGGTGATCCAGGTAAATATAGACCAGTGAGCCTGACTTCAGTGCCGGGAAAAATAGTGGAAACTATTCTCAGGATCAAAATCGTAGAACATATAGAAAGACATGATTTAATGGAACACAGTCAACATGGATTTACCCAAGGGAAGACTTGCCTAACAAATCTTCATTTTTTTGAAGGGGTTAATAAACATGTGGATAAAGGTGAACCGGTAGATGTAGTGTATTTGGATTTTCAGAAGGCGTTTGACAAAGTCCCTCATGAGAGGTTTCTACGAAAACTAAAAAGTCATGAGATAGGGGGCGATGTCCTTTCGTGGATTACAAGCTGGTTAAAAGACAGGAAACAGAGTAGGATTAAATGGTCAATTTTCTCAGTGGAAAAGGGTAAACAGTGGAGTGCCTCAGGGATCTGTACTTGGACCGGTGCTTTTCAATATATATATAAATGATCTGGAAAGGAAATCGACGAGTGAGGTTATCAAATTTGCGGATGACACAGAATTATTCAGAGTAGTTAAATCACAAGCGTACTGTGATACATTACAGGAGGACCTTGCAAGACTGGAAGATTGGGCATCCAAATGGCAGATGAAATTTAATGTGGACAAGTGCAAGGTGTTGCATATAGGGAAAAATAACCCTTGTGGTAGTTACACGATGTTAGGTTCCATATTAGGAGCTACCACCCAGAAAAAAGATCTAGGCATCATAGTGGATAATACTTTAAAATCATTGGCTCAGTGTGCTATAGCAGTCAAAAAAGCAAACAGAATGTTAGGAATTGTTAGGAAGGGAATGGTTAATAAAACGGAAAATGTCATAATGCCTCTATATTGCTCCATGATGAAACCGCACCTTGAATACTGTGTACAATTCTGCTCGCCACATCTCAAAAAAGATATAGCTGCGATGGAGAAGGTACAGAGAAGGGCAACCAAAATGATAAAGGGGATGGAACAGCTCCCCTATGAGGAAAGGCTGAAGAGGTTAGGGCTGTTCAGCTTGGAGAAGAGACTGCTGAGGGGGGATATGATAGAGGTCTTTAAGATCATGAGAGGTGTTGAACGAGTAGATGTGACTCGGTTATTTACATTTTTGAATAATAGAAGGACTAGGGGGCATTCCATGAAGTTAGCAAGTAGCACATTTAAGACAAATCGGAGAAAATTATTTTTCACTCAACGCGCAGTAGAGCTCTGGAATTTGTTGCCAGAAGATGTGGTTGGGGCAATTAGTGTAGCTTGGTTCAAAAAAGGTTTGGATAAGTTCTTGGAAGAGAAGTCCATTAACAGCTATTAATCAAGTTTGCTTAGGGAAGAGCCACTGCTATTAATTGCATCAGTAGAATGGTATCTTCTTAGTGTTTGGGTAATTGCCAGGTTCTTGTGGCCTGGTTTGGCCTCTGTTGGAAACAGGATGCTGGGCTTGATGGACCCTTGGTCTGACCCAGTATGGCAATTTCTTATGTTCTTAGCAGAAGACTGGGCAAGTAAAATGGACAACACAATAATAATGGGAGACTTCAGTTAGCGAATAATTAGGTAAATGTCACGTCAGGACATGGAAAGGGAGATAATGTTCTTAGATGCCATCAATGATTGCTTCATGCAGCAGTTGATCATGGAACCAATGACGGAGGGATTATATAGATCTAGTACTCAGTGGAATGCAGAACCTGATGCAAGCGATAAAGATACTGGATCTTCTTGGCAACAGTGATCGTAATGTAATTGAATTTGACATAATCACTGAAGGCAAATACTAAACTACTGTAGTTGCATTTAACTATAAAAAGGGAGACCAGGATAAAATGAGGAAATTTGTTAGAAAAAAAGAAACAAAGGAACAATTCACAAGGTTAAAAACTTGCAGGAGGCGTGCACATAATTTAAAATACCATCCTTGAGGCCCAGACAAAATGTATTCCGTTCATTAAAAATGGTCAAAGGAAAGCTAGATGACCTCCAGCATGGTTTAATAGTAAGGTGAAGAGGCAATTAAAGCCAAAAGGGTATCATTCAAAAAATGGAAAACAGACCTGAATGAGGAAAAGGGAAGAGTATAAGCACTGGCAAGTTAGATATAACAAGTATTAAAGCAGGCTAAGAGTGAATTTGAAAAGAAGCTAGCCCTGGAGTTAAAAAAAAAAAAAAATAATAATAATAAATTTTTTAAGAACATTTAAAGCAAAATGTCTGAGTCAATTGGGCTGTTATGTGACCAAGGGGGTAAACGAAATGTTCAGAGAAGCCAAGGAAATAGCAGAATAACTAAATTAATTCTTTGCCTGTTTTTGAGGAGGATTTTGGAGTCTCACCCACAGAGAAACATTTTTTTGATGGAGATGACTGAACGACTAAACAAAATCACTGTGAAACTGGAGCATTGACAGACTAAAGAATAACAAATTGCCGCAAGAATTCTGAAAGAACAAACACGTAATTGCAAACCTTTTTTTGGTGGTTTGTAGCCTATTATTTAACAGCAGCCATGATATCTGAAGAGGTGATCTGGGAAACTATAGACTGGTGAGCCTGACATTGATGCCAGGCAAAATGGTAGAAGTTATTCTTAAAAACAAAATTACTAACCATATAGATTGATATGATTTATTGGGGGGAGGGATTCATCATGGTTTTTGAAAAGGGAAGCCTTGCCTTACCAATTTAATAGGGTTTTTGAAGGTATAAATAACCATGTTGATAAAAATGAGCTGGTTGATATAATGTATTTGGATTTTCAGAAGGCATTTGAAACTGAAATATCATTGGATCAGAAGCAGTATCTTATTAAGGACTGGTCAGTTTTCCAAATGGAGAAAGGTTGTTAGTGGAATATGCCAGCGGTCTGTACCGAGACCTGTGCTATTTAAAATAGTCATAAATCATCTGGAGTAAGGAACAGTAAGAACATAAGAAAATGCCATACTGGGTCAGACCAAGGGTCCATCAAGCCCAGCATCCTGTTTCCAACAGTGGCCAATCCAGGCCATAAGAACCTGGCAAGTACCCAAAAACTAAGTCTATTCCATGTAACCATTGCTAATGGCAGTGGCTATTCTCTAAGTGAACTTAATAGCAGGTAATGGACTTCTCCTCCAAGAACCTATCCAATCCTTTTTTAAACACAGCTATACTAACTGCACTAACCACATCCTCTGGCAACAAATTCCAGAGTTTAATTGTGCGTTGAGTAAAAAAGAACTTTCTCCGATTAGTTTTAAATGTGCCCCATGCTAACTTCATGGAGTGCCCCCTAGTCTTTCTACTATCCGAAAGAGTAAATAACCGATTCACATCTACCCGTTCTAGACCTCTCATGATTTTAAACACCTCTATCATATCCCCCCTCAGGCGTCTCTTCTCCAAGCTGAAAAGTCCTAACCTCTTTAGTCTTTCCTCATGGGAGTTGTTCCCATTCCCCTTATCATTTTGGTAACCCTTCTCTATACCTTCTCCATCGCAATTATATCTTTTTTGAGATGCGGCGACCAGAATTGTACACAATATTCAAGGTGCAGTCTCACCATGGAGCGATACAGAGGCATTATGACATTTTCCGTTTTATTCAGCATTCCCTTTCTAATAATTCCCAACATTCTGTTTGCTTTTTTGACTGCCGCAGCACACTGTACTGACGATTTCAATGTGTTATCCACTATGATACCTAGATCTCTTTCTTGGGTTGCAGCACCTAATATGGAACCCAACATTGTGTAATTATAGCATGGGTTATTTTTCCCTATATGCATCACCTTGCACTTATCCACATTAAATTTCATCTGCCATTTAGATGCCCAATTTTCCAGTCTCACAAAGGTCTTCCTGCAATTTATCACAATCTGCTTGTGTTTTAACTACTCTGAACAATTTTGTGTCATCTGCAAATTTGATTATCTCACTCGTCGTGTTTTTTTCCAGATCATTTATAAATATATTGAAAAGTAAGGGTCCCAATACAGATCCCTGAGGCACTCCACTGTCCACTCCCTTCCACTGAGAAAATTGCCCATTTAATCCTACTCTCTGTTTCCTGTCTTTTAGCCAGTTTGTAATCCACGAAAGGACATCGCCACCTATCCCATGACTTTTTACTTTTCCTAGAAGCCTCTCATGAGGAACTTTGTCAAACGCCTTCTGAAAATCCAAGTACACTATATCTACCGGTTCACCTTTATCCACATGTTTATTAACTCCTTCAAAAAAGTGAAGCAGATTTGTGAGGCAAGACTTGCACTGGGTAAAGCCATGCTGACTTTGTTCCATTAAACCATGTCTTTCTATATGTTCTGTGATTTTGATGTTTAGAACACTTTCCACTATTTTTCCTGGCACTGAAGTCAGGCTAACCGGTCTGTAGTTTCCCGGATCGCCCATGGAGCCCTTTTTAAATATTGGGGTTACATTTGCTATCCTCCAGTCTTCAGTTACAATGGATGATTTTAATGATAAGTTACAAATTTTTACTAATAGGTCTGAAATTTCATTTTTTAGTTCCTTCAGAACTCCTTCCTTCAGTGAGTGAGGTGACCAAATTTGTGGATGACATAATATTGTTTTAAGTTAAAACAGCAGTGGATTGTGAGGAACTGCAAAAGGACTTTTTGAGGCTAGGAGACTGGGTATTCTAAATGGCAAATGAAATTTAATGTGCACATTGGGAAATATAATCCTAACTCCAGATGCAGAATGCTGGGTTCCATGTTAGGAGTCTCTATCCAGGAAAAGAAGCTTGGAGTCAATGGGAGTCAAAAAGGCAAATAGAATGTTAGGAATGATTTTGAAAGAAATAAAGAACAAAACTGAGATTATCACAATGCCTTTGTATAACTCCATGGTTTAACCTCACCTTGAGTATTGTGTGCAGTTCTGGTCACCCTAGCTCAAAAAATATATAGCGAACATGTTAAGGTACAAGAAGGGTGACAAAAATTATAAAGGGAAGGAAAAGAAAGGCTAAACAGAGGAGATATGATTGAAATTTTAAAAAATCATGAGTGGGGTGGAACAGATAAATAGAGATCATTTATTTATTTTTTTAAGTAACACTAGGACTAGAGGACACTCCATGAAACTAGCAACCAGCAGATTTAAAACAAATAAGTAAGGATTATTATTTTACTCAGTACATATTAAAGCTATGAAATCTTGCTGGGTGTATTGGGAAATTGCTTCCCTTACTGGTTCACAGGGATCAGACTTTGTATTTGGTTTCCAGGGAACAGACAACATCAGATGGGCCACTAACTTGATCTACAAAGCAGCCATCCAGAATCCAAAGACTGTCCTGCTTTCATTATATGTGAAGAAAGCATTTGATCCGGTGATGTGGCTTTTCCTGTTTGCCAGGATGAATTTTGGCCCTAATCTCTACAATGGATTACTAGTTATATATATCTCCTAGGGCCCAGGTTAAGATCAGTGGCATTTCCTCTGCTCCATTCTACCTTGAAAGGAGGAAATGCCCCTGCTCTTTGTTCTTTTTCTAGAACCTTTAACCTGTGTGATTAGATCTCACCCTAATATCCATGAAATGATAGGGGCAGTGGGAGAAATGCATACTATAAGTTTAGTGCTTTTTGCTGATGATATGCTTCTTTTAATCAGAAAACCTTTTGTGTTGCTAAAGGCTCTTTCTGATTTGATTGACTTTAGCCAGGTTTCTGGATATAAAATTAATACAAACAAGTTAGAATTATTAGACTTAGGTCTGTCTTGGATGCTTCAATTCCAGATTTCAGATAAATTTTCCTTTCAATGTGCACATACTTTCTTGAAGTACTTGGGGTGCAGGTTATCTGCCAGTTTAGACCAATTGTTCTCACTAAATTACTTGCCTTTCTAAATAACATTAAACAAGATTTAAAGAGGGTTGCCTATTGTCACAGTCTGGTAGACTGGAATGTGGGCCCTCAGGACTGTATGATGGGGGCTGGAGCTGGTCTTCTGTCTAGCCAGCCTCCTCTCCTGCAAGTAGAGCCCTTTTTTTCTGGGGGCTAGTAGGACTTGTCTTCTACAGAACATCATGGCTGGGGCATGCAAAGACAGAGCTGTGTACAGGCTCAGAGCTGGATCCAGGTACTGGCTGTAAGGCTGGTACTGAGGACAGGCAGGGGCTGGATATAGGTAGGGCTCGAATCAAGGGCAAGGCCTTGGAAATAAACAATGCTGGACTGGGCAAGGACTAAACAAGGACAGGACTAGAACACGCAGCAGTAAACCAGAAAGCACGACAGGGCAAGCTAACCCTAGTAGGTCCGAAGACTGTAAGGCAGGCCTAGAAGGCCACTGAGCAATGCAGTAGAGCCTAGAAGATCCCACAGCAAGACATGAAGCCTAGGTAGACCACAAAACAAGGCAGGAAGCTCAGGTAGGTTGTCTGGATAGGCCACAAGGCAAGGCAGAAGGCCCGAGTAGGCCACAAGAGACAAGGCAGAAGGCCCAGGTAGGCCACAAGCAAGGTTGAAAGCCTGGGTAGACTGCAAGGCAAAATAGAATAGCAAGACAAGGCTGGCCAGTTCAATGAGCCGAGGTGAGTCCATGAAGAGTTACTGAGGGAATGGGTAAACTGCATTAAGAAGTGCTGGGACTGAGGCATCACGTAGTGAATGAGGAGGTATGTTGCGCAGGTGGGAGCAGAGCTCGCTAAGAATCACTGGTGGAGGGGAGGCTGCAAAGCAGGCAGAACTGTAACACCCATCTTGTTATCCTGGTTTGGTAGAATCTTGATGATGAAGATGAACATTTTATCCTGGGTTCTCTTCTTATTTGAAATGTTACCTATTAAGTTGATCCTTAATTCTCATATATCTGCTTTTATCTGAAAGAAAAAAGACTGAGAATAGCAGGTAAAGCAATTAAGAGACTCCAAGAAAAAAAAAGTCTTCCTGACCTTGGGGCATATCGATAGGCAATTTATCTGAAAAGTGTTCTTAGATTGTGGAAAGCTCCAGTAGATAAGCACTGAGTTTATCTTTAAAAAGCTATACTTGCCACTACCTCAGAATATGAATAAGCACAATTTTCAGTGAGCATGGTATTACTCTTCCTGGGCCATTATTCCTCAGATGGAAATTTCTTTCACTTTAGAAATTAGAGATGAAATTATTGGGCTTTTCGATCCCAATTTTCAGGTTTTTGAAGTTACAGGGGACCCTTCATTCTGAGAAAGGCATGCCCACCTTTGGTGGTAGTTTAAAGCCTTTCGAGGAGTTAATTCTTGGGATGATTAATAACAGATGGTTGATTTAAAAAAAAAATAAATTATCATTTGTAAACTTGAGAAGGAGGGGGTCCTATTGGTATTTGCAAAATACGGTGGGGTGATGACTTGGGCAAGGACATTACTGATGAACAATGGGAACATGTAAACCAGCGATTCCATAAAGACAGCTCATTATGCATGACTGCCAGAGAAAATGGTTATACATTATTGTACCAATGGTGTCATACCCTCTTAAGATTACATAAAATAAAACTTTGTGGACTCAGATAGGTGTTGGAGGGGTTGTGGTGAGGGAGATTCCTTGATTCGCATGTAGACATGCCCTCAGATGATAATCTATTGAAAAGAGGTCATATACATACATATCAACACCAAGGTCTCCCTCCAATTTGACCCAGCCATAGTTTTATTGGGGTTCCCTGTCCCAGGTCTCCTTCTTCTCACTGGGGAAATCCCCCTGTTGATTCATTTGCTGGTGACTGTGAGGCAAAATGTTGCTGAAAAAATGGAAATCTGTGGATGTCCCATATTAATCTCAGTTTGGAAGTTTTTTTTCAATGAAGATCCATACTTTTTATATCTAGGATAAATATCAAAATCTTCCTATCTGAGACCCTTTCCTAAAACTTATAGATAAGGAATTTACCCCATACGCCTCACCTGTCAATGCCAGATCTATTTTCTAAGTTTTTCTATGTTGAATGCTTGTATTACCTCTTGGACTCTAAGGGCCAGATTTTAAAAGCCCTACGCATGCTGTGCCTATTTATAAAGGTCCGGCGACGCGTGTAAAGCTCCGGGATGAGTCTAAGTATCAGGGCTTTAAAAAAGGGGCAGGGTGGGGCGGGGCAGGGCCAGAGGTCTCTGGTACAGTGGCCATTTGCCACTGTGTCAGAGGATCACATGCTGGCAGGCTGCCGGTGTGCGCAACTTGCGAAAGGTAAGATAGAGGTCGGGTGGGGGTGGGGGGGTTAGAATAGGGCTAGGGGGTGGGAAGGTTAGGGGAAGGGAAGTTCCCTCACAGGCCACTCCGAAATCAGAGCGGCCTGGGAGGGGAACAGGTGAAGGCCACGGGCGTCTGCGTGCGCATGTTATAAAATCAGGCGTCCATGTGTGCGCGCCGGGTAGCATGCGCACATGTGCGCCCGCGCGTTTATTTGAAAATCTACCCCTAAGATTGTATTATTTTGTGTATAATTCAATAACAAAAAAAAAAAAAAACCCAACAACAAACAAAAAGAGGATTTTCCTGAAAAAAAGTGCATAAACAGTTATTTTCCAGGTAGGTTTGGAAAAGCCACCACTTATTCCTGGGACTGAGATACAAGGAATAAATCAACTATTGACAATCTGCCTGGTACTTGTGACCCAGACTGGCCACTGTCAGAAATAGGATGCTGACCTTGATGGACCTTGTATAAGACCTATAGATTATGGTGTGCAGCAGGCTTCTGCCTTCTCTGCGGCTCTTTTTAATATTTATTTGCAGCTAATGTGTAAGATTTTTAGACAATTGAATATTTTGCAGGAAACATAAGACATGCTATATTTGGTCCACTTGTATCCTATGTCCAGCAATGGCCAATCCATGTCATAAGTACTTGGCAAGTACCCAAACATTAAATAGATCCCAACCTACCATCCGGACGCTCAGGTCACGGCATGCGCTCATGCGCCTTCGCTGCTTGAGCGCCCAGATTGGACGTGCGTTCATGCACCTTCACCGGCAGGGCTGCTGGAAGCCGCTTTCGCCGCCGGCTGCCACCGGGAGGCAGGGGAGCCGCGGTGGGTGCCTCGGGAGGAGGGGAGAGAGGACTGGGGCTGCTGGAAGCATGCAGTAAGTTTACTTTTGTTACAATTTCTATTTGCTTTAATAACATGTCGAGTCGATTTCTGCCCTGCGCCTTGCTTCAGGAGGGGGGGAGAGAGGACTGGCAATCCCCGATGCCCGAGCATAGGAGAAACAGGCCACACCATGTTACTCGCTTGCTTCAAACCCACCCACTTATTTGACCGGAGCCTGCCTATTGCTGTCACATCCCTCTAATGCCAGGGTCAGGGTAGGTGGTAAATTAGCGGGTTAAAGACGCAGCAAAACAGTTGGTTAAAAAGGCGATAATCGGGCCACACGTTACAGTATGGGAGGGAATAGCTAATCCGATCGTTCACATATCATATACATGCCGCGGGCGGAAAGGGATACGCGTCGATTTAAAGAAGCGGTAAAGATTGGTAAAAACGGATAGTGAATCACAGGTTAGACTTACGCGGCCAAATTGTGGGTACAAAGCGGGTTAGAAACAGGGTAACCGCGGCCACACTTTACTGTATAGGCCTGATGGTGTAACTACAACAAGGATTATTTTTCCCTATATGCATCGCCTTGCACTTGTCCACATTAAATTTCATCTGCCATTTGGATGCCCAATCTTCCAGCCTCACAAGGTCCTTCTGCAATTTATCACAGTCCACTTGAGATTTAACTACTCTGCATAATTTTGTGTCATTCGCAAATTTGATCTCACTCATTGTACCCCTTTACAGATCATTTATAAATATATTAAAAAGCACCGGTCCAAGTACAGATCCCTGAGGCACTCCACTGTTTACGTTTTTCCACTGTGAAAACTGACCATTTAATCCTACTTTCTGTTTCCTGTCTTTTAACTTGTTTGCAATCCACAAAAGGACATCGCCTCCTATCCCATGATTTTTTTAGTTTTCTTAGAAGCCTCTCATGAGAGCTTTGTCGAATGTTTTCTGAAAATCCAAATACACCACATGTTTATTCATCCATTCAAAAATTGTAGGGTAAACCATGCTGGCTGTGTCCCTTTAAACCATGTCTAACTAAATGTTCTGTGATTTTATTCTTTATAACAGTTTCCATAATTTTTCCCAGCACTGAAGTTAGGCTTACTGGTCTATAGTTTCTCAGATCATCTCTGGAGCACTTTTTATTTATTATATGTTGATGATATTCATTTGTTTATTCTTAGTTCAGATTCTAATTTTCCAATGTCTCAGTTTAGTGAATGTATGACAGTTATAAATGATTGGCTAAAAAAATTGGTTGGTTTTAAATGTTGATAAGTCTACCATTCTATGGATTGGAAAGTCTCCTTCAGGAGCCATACCATTAAGTATATGATCTGCAAATTGTCTCTGAAGCAAGAAACGTGGCAATTATTGTGAACTCAGTTATCTTTTAAACCACATTTGAGGTATTTAGCTCGTTCTGCTTTCTCTAAGTTAAAATCCCTTTTTCCGTTGAAATGTTATTGGCAGAGCTATTTCAAACAGTTTGCAATCTGTTTTATTTGGACAATTGGAGTACTGTAATGCATTGGTGGTGGACCTGCTAAAATGTCATGTTAGAGCAATAAAGTTGATCCAGAGTTTGGGTGCAAGATTGATTACTGGCCTCAAGTGGTTTGACCATATTACGCCAACATTGAGGAAATTGCATTGGTTACCTATAGCTTTACACTCAAAGTTCAAGTCTGTATTTATTATTATGAGCTTGTCTATGGGAAGCATCATTGCACTGCACATAGTCACATATCAGAATATAGTCTACACAGGAGACCGTGATCAGCTGATTCCCAATTACTCACTATTCCGTCTTTGTGCAATTTTAGACTACAGTTCACCCGCGATAGAGCATTTTCCTATATTGGGCTGTTATTGTGGAATGCCTTATCCCCGGAGATATGCAGAGACACAGATTTCAAGGTGTTTAGGAAAAAAGATGGCATGCTATTTTACTAAAGCTTAACTCAACCTAGCTTGATGTTTCCCAGGTAGAGAGTCCATCAAGCTAGGTTGCGAGAACATTGTACAAATCTCATCTTTGGGTGAGTTTCCTCACTCTGAAGGACATCAAATCTTCACAAGAGTGCACTGTTCTGTTCGTACGTCTCACTCTGAATGTCAAAGCGGCCCCTAACCCCTACACTATTACCTAATCCTCACCTCGAGTAAGTAGGTGGCCTCATATAGAGGTATAAATACCAGCTACTAGAAGGGCCTTATAGCTAGTCTGTCTGTCTCTCTCACTCTTTTTCTTCCCCCCCCCCCCCCCAGTGCTTATAGGTAGGAATTACATCAATTGTGGCACTTACCACAAAGTTTGAACCTATGCGAAGTGCTAAGATAGCTTATTTATCGGAAAGTGCGCTATTACCATAAAACATGCCCCTCTTCCTATCACATGTGATAGTTTGATGAATCTAGGCCTAAAATTTTTACAGGGCTTACAATCTAAGTTTGTACAGATTACTGTGGATTGTCTGGTTTTCTCACCGCTCAAGGTCAAGATATGCAGAAACTTGAATGTTATCAGCACTTACAAAGCAGATAACATTCAATTAAACCCAGATAACATTAACTAAAACCTAGTTCCTGAATAATATTTGCTGAAGGGGCCATGAAGATATTAAAAACATTCCCTGAGGGATACTACTCAATAATACTTTAATTCCTGACAGTTTTGAATTTCACTTTACCTGAAACATAAAATATGATTTAAACCATTTCAGAGATATGCCAGTCTTTTAAGTCAAGAGCTGGTGATTAATTGTATCAAACAGAGTACTCAGATCAATGTTTAGGAGAAGTGCATCTTTGCCCCATCTGGCCTAACTTTAATCACTGTTTATCAATGTCTTTTCTTGGCATGGCAACAGCCAATCATATGCATGTAAATATGGTTTACTATATTTGAACAATTTTTAGTTAATCTTAAAAATTAAAACGAAATAGAAATAGAATTAAACAAAATGCCAGCTTTTCTCACTTTAATAAGGAGAGTTTTACAACCCCACCTGTAACAATGAAAATTAACAAATAACCTCAAATAAATGCAGATTTTGCATGGATGTTTTTCGACTCTGTGGAAACTTTCAGAACTGCTCGTGTGCACCTATATAACCTGCATGCAAATGATATGAGCAGGTTATAAAATACATGTACATATGCACACACAAATGCTCATATTTGTAAAAGCCATGTACCATGCAAGTTCAGACTTATCAATATAAATGGTAAATTTATCCAATTCCGTTGCAACACATAACTGGATAAGTCCGAAAAGCGATACTTAGATGGACAAGTAGCACTATTCAGACTTATTTATTTATTTATTTATAGGTTTTTGTATACCGACAACCGTTTGCACATCGTATCGGTTTACAGATAACTTAAAACTTTTTGACAGTGTCATTATATAGAACTTTTGGCACTGCCATTACATAGAACAGTAAATTCTGCATACAAGAGATAAACATCAACAAAAGGAAACTGGGTAACTATTTACAGGGAACGATGGTTCCTCAACCGGGAACGGATGAGGGAAAAATTAACAAGAGCACATTGTAAAAGTTATGACTTACCGGTTATGTAGACCTGCTGCTACTTAGCTGGACAAATTGGAATATGTATTTATTTATTTATTTTGAGTTTTTTATATACCGACAGCTGTTTGCACATTGTATCGGTTTACAGATAACTTAAAACTTTTTGGCAGTGCCATTACATAGAACAATAACTGTGCATACAGGAAAATAACAAGATAACATGGAAACTGGGTAACTATTTTACAGGGATCAACTGTGTATCAACCAGGAACTGGTTGGGGAAAGAGTCCAGAAAAGAGCCAGATAAGAGACTCTACATACCTAAAAGTTCAAATTTGTCTGTCTAAATAGCGGGAAAAGAACTACTTAGCCGAATAAATTGGAAATTAGCTGGATAAATGTATGCTACTCATATAGCTACGAATTTGTACTTCCAGTTTTAAAAGGATGTATGTATAGATTTTACCCATACTATTTAAATGCATGTCTGCTTTTACACTCGTAAGTCAGGGGATTTTATAGCATGCGGCAGCAGTGAAATCACTAGTTTTACCAATTAGTCTATCAGTTCATATGCAACTCCTGAAGACCGTCCTGGCTTTTCAGCCTGAAGTCCCCCCATTGCAACCAGATCCTCAACCTTGTCATTTTTCACTTTTACAATGTTTATGATCAATTACACCTGATATTGAGCAGAAGTGAATATTTTGTTTATTTATTTAGACATTTTATATACCATCATTCCATGTATAGATCACAAGGTGACATTCATAGTTATACATTCAGCAAACAAAAATAAAACAAAAACTATTGGTTACAATGTTTATTTATTTATTTGGCATTTTTATATACCGATATTCTTGTAACAAGTTACAAATCACCTCGGTTAAATGTTGGTATACATATGTAGGTATTAGTTGCTATCTATTTAATGATGGTTTCAATGCCATTTGGGATTAAGCTAATACATATAGCCAGGAGAATGGGTGGTTTCAAATAATATAATAGTTATTCATCTTAGTCTGTGGGTTGTTTGAGAATCTTGCAAGTAAAAGAGTTATGTTCATCACTTTGGCAGGATTTAAAATAGCATAATGCGTAAATGTCGATGAATGCCCCTGGCCCGCCCCTTTTATATATGTGCAACTTTACTCGCAGTCCCTGATTACATGTGCATTTTCCATATGTATTTTAAAACAGCATATACTCGCGCATGTACTATTTTATATTCATGTGTACTATTTTATAAGTGCATATCTTTTGAAAATTCTCTCTTTGTTAAAAGTAACTACACAATCCAAGCGGATATCAATAGAAATAACTATCAGAAAAGTGTTCTTTCTGGCCAAATGGGAAAAAGGAGAAAATGAACTACTCACCCTCCCCCACATGTGCCTACAGGGCCATCCTCTTTTTCTCAGCCGTCAGTTGAAGATTTTATGCAGTCCTTATGCACGAGTACTCCTTCAGGGCCTGTTCAGCTTGGCATGGAATACCATGCCGCTCTTTCTAGGAACTCCATCTCCCTCAGCCCTGATTCTCTCATACCACCATTATTGAATTCTGGGGTCTCAGCAAGTTCCTTGGAGGTATCTCCACAACTTCAACAGGTGCAGAGCTCTTACCTCTGTGGTGGGGCCTTGCTTTGATTGAGACTCAAGATCTAGCTGGGAGTAGTACTTAGACTCTGGCAAACCTTATTTTGGTAACTGTTTTTGAAGTTCTAGTTCTTGAGACCCCTCTCCACAGATAACTTTATAAACACTTTGGATTGCCATTAAAGGTTTAGAACAGTGTTTGTGGTCTAAATTAAGTACTGTGTATTCAACTGATGCGCAAGTTTAAGCTCAAGTTTCTAGACATAATCAGGTGATTAAAAGTAATCTAAAATGTATTTATTCTTTAGAGAAAAAGTATGAGTCTCTTGGGAAATGTGATTTGTCTTTGACTAAAGGTCAAGAAGTTCTACAATGTAGAACTGTTGGGATTCATGGACCCTTAAGCCGGCTGCGACAGATGTTGGCCCACTGTGGGAAGGCCCACCGTGAAGGTCGGAGCCGGGAGGCAGCACAACACAGGAGACCAGAAGAATCTTCACCACTGGAAGCCCGAGGTCCCCCCAGGAGGAGCCTGTGAGGACCCGAGCTGCTTGGACTTAGGTGCGATCTCCTGTGGGCGAGAAGCTGAAGAGGAGTCCCGGAGTCGTGAAGAGAGGAGGTACCGAAATCAGGAGGCCCTCAGGAGCTTCACCACTGGAAGCCTACAGTCCCCCCGGGAGGAGCCTGAGAGGACCTGAGCCACTTGGATTTAGGTGGGGCCTCCTGAAGCAGCGGAGCCGGATACCTGGGGTGAGCCTGAAGACAGAAGCCAGAGGATGAGCCGAAGTCAGAAGTCAGTGGATGAGCCGAAGTCAGAAGCAGCAACTAGTAACTCTGGGAAAAGTGAACCTTGTTACAAGGCAAGGTATGTGCCTAGCTGCAGGGTTTAAATACCCTGCAGCGTCTGACGTCATCTGGAGGCTGTCCTGCATCTTCCCGCGCTGGCCCCTTTAAATCTCTAACCCCTGCGCGTGCGCCTAGGGGGGTGGGCAGGGCCAGATGCAGCAGATCGGCATTTCCCTTGACGAGGGAGCGCTGCGGCAGAGGCCAGGATGGGCTTTGCCAGACGGAGAGGCACTTCAGCGGCCCGGGCCGCCCCCGAGGTAGGTGGGGAGGGACCCAGGGCAGTAACAGTACCCCCCTCCTACGCCCCCTTCCCGGGGGCTTGGGCTTTGCCGGATGATCCAAGTGGAATTGGCGGAGAAGACCCTTGTCCAGGATGTTAGAGGCCGGTTCCCACGTATTCTCCTCGGGGCCATAACCCTCCCAGAAGAGGAGGTACTCCCATCTACGATGGTGGAACCGCATGTCCAAGATGTCCTTCACCTGATAGATGACGCCTTGTTCAGCTGCTGTGGTGATGGGTTCAGGAGGTTTGTCATGGAAAAACAGACAGGATCAAGGGTTTGAGGAGAGATACATGGAAGACGTGGTGGATCCTCAGAGTGGATGGAAGGCGTAGACGGTAGGAAACTGCACCCACTTGCTCCACTATGGAGAATGTACCAATATACCTGGGAGCTAGACGCATAGAGGGGGTGCATAATCGGATGTTCTTGGTGCTCAACCATACCTTATCTCCCGGGAGGAAGACAGGAGCAGGACGTTGTAGCCTATCTGTGTATTTCTTCGCAGTAGCGGCAGTCTGACGAAGCTTCATCTGGGTGGATCTCCAAAGATTGCGTAACTGACATGCTGTAAGTTGCACTGCAGGGGACGGGACCGTCAGAGGCAAGGGAGGCCTAAGTCTTTTCCCGTAGACCAACTGGAAGGGAGACATGTTGGTAGCAGATAGGGATGTGCAGAGCAAAATTTTATGTTCATATTTTTTATGTCCGAAAGGGGGTCCCACTTGCGGCCAATATGGACATAAGAAAAATCCAATGAGTTGGGTATATGTACATATGTGCAAAAAAAAAAATTTAAACCCCCTCACCCTCCTTAATCCCCCCCCCAGACTTACCACAACTCCCTGGTGATCGAGCGAGGAGTGAGGACGTCATTTCTGCAATCCTTGGCGAGAAGCATGTGACGTCGGTGGCACGTCGAGTGACGCGGCGTCACGTGATTCCCGGCTCGTTCGCGCCGGACGGCTCGTTCGGCCCAAAAAGAACTTTTGGCCAGCTTGGGGGGGCCTCCTGACCCCCCAAGCTGGCCAAAAGTTCTTTTTGGGCCGAACGAGCCGTCCGGCGCGAACGAGCCGTCCGGCGCAAACGAGCCGGGAATCACGTGACGCCGACGTCACGTGATTCCCGGCAAGTTCGCGCCGGACGGCTCGTTCGGCCCAAAAAGAACTTTTGGCCAGCTTGGGGGGGCCTCCTGACCCCCTCAAGCTGGCCAAAAGTTCTTTTTGGGCCGAACGAGCCGTCCGGCGCGAACTTGCCGGGAATCACGTGATGTCGCGTCTGAGTGACGCGGCGCCACGTGATTCCCGGCGAGTTCGCGCCGGACGGCTCGTTCGGCCCAAAAAGAACTTTTGGCCAGCTTGGGGGGGTCAGGAGGCCCCCCCAAGTTGGCCAAAAGTTCTTTTTGGGCCGAACGAGCCGTCCGGCGCGAACGAGCCGGGAATCACGTGACGCTGGCGTCACTCGACGTGCCGCCGACGTCACATGCTTCTCGCCAAGGATTGCAGAAATGGCGTCCTCACTCCTCGCTCCATCACCAGGGAGTTGTGGTAAGTCGGGGGGGGGGATTAAGGAGGGTGAGGGGGTTTATATTTTTATTTTGGCTCAACAATCGCGATTTCCCACATATCGAACATATCTATGTTCGATATGTGGGAAATCCGATCGTTTATGTCGAATCAATTTTTTAAGTAAAAAAAAAATATGAGTTGCGTTTTACTAATGCGGTCAATCCGAATGCACACCCCTAGTAGCAGAATGCTTATGGTGGTTGTAGAAGAACTCTGCCCACGGCAATAAGGCTACCCAGTCATTTTGGAGGTCTCCCACAAAGACACGGAAGAAGACCTTTAAGGTCCAATTTGTGTGCTCTGCTTGGCCATTGCCTTGGGGGTAGAAAGCTGTCATAAAATCCAGTTGGACCCCGAATTTCCTACAGAGAGCTCTCCAGTATTTAGCTGTGAATTGCGGGCCTCGGTCTGAGGCAACATGGAGAGGAAGCCCGTGTAGGCGTAAGATGTGTTGGGTGAAAAGACCTGCGAGTTCAGGCGCTGTTGGTAACTTAGTGAGGGGCACAAAATGGGCCATCTTCGAAAATCTATCGACCGTGACCCATATCACAGTCTTCCCTTCAGAGGGAGGTAAATCCACGATGAAGTTGGTGGACAAATGGGTCCATGGTTCTGTGGGAATGAGCAAAAGCTGGAGGAGTCCCCAGGGGCAGCCAGTCAGAGGCTTCTGTCAAGCACAGGTGTGATAGGAACTGACATAAGTACGAACATCTCTCTTGACCTGAGGCCACCAATAGTGTTCGGTCAACAGACCCAAGGTTTGAGCTACTCCCGGATGACCCTTCGGTCAACGAGTCATGGGCCCAAGACAGGACCTTCTTGCGTAGGCGAGCAGGTACCACCATCTTGCCCACAGGGACTATATCTGATGCTGCAAGGAGGACTATGGCCAGGTCGAGGATATATTGCAGCAGATTGGGGTTATCCTCTGTCTCCGCAGTGCAAGAGAGGGCATCCACCTGGATGTTCTTAGAAGCTGGTCTGTATCGAAGGACGAAGTTGAATCTGCTAAAAAAAAAATAGTGACCAATGAGCCTGCCGAGGATTAAGGTGTTAGGCCCGGCACAGGGACTCCAGGTTCTTGTGGTCCGTGTAAACAATCACAGGATGTTGGGCCCCCTCCAGCCACCTTGATGGCCAGCAGTTCCTTGTCTCCCATGCTGTTATTCTTTTCCGCGGGCGAGAACTTCTGGGAAAAGTAAGAACACGGCAGGGATTTGCCATTGCTGGAGTCTTGACTCAGGACGGCTCCCACCGCAAGGTCGCAGGTGTCAACCTCCACAACAGATTGACGCTGGGGATCCAGATGGTGGAGACAGGTGTCTTGGAGGAAGGCAGATTTCAGTTCCTGGAAAGCTTTTAGCGCTGCCGCAGACCAGTTCTTAGCGTCAGCCCCCTTCTTGGTAAGTGCTGTTAGCGGAGCCACCATCCGGGAATAATGGGGTATGAACTGGCGATAAAAATTGGCGAAGCCAAGGAAATGTCGAAGCGCCTTAACTCCCACTGGTTGAGGCCAATCCTTGATGGCCGTTACTTTCTCAGGGTCCATGTGAAAACCCGTGGAGGAAACAAAATACCCAAGGAAGGGTAAAGATTCTTGCTCAAACTGACACTTTTCCATCTTGGCAAAGAGACGATTGTCCTGGAGTTTCTGTAGTACACTTCGAACGTGTGTGCGGTGCGTGGCCAGGCACTTTGAGTATATCAGCACATCGTCTAGATATACTATGACCGAGGTGTGCAACATACCCCTTAGCACCTCGTTCATTAGGTTTTGAAAAACCGCAGGAGCATTGCAGATCCGAAGGGCATGACCAGATATTCGTAATGGCAGTCTTCCACTCATCGCCTGGTCGTATCCATACCAGGTTGTACGCCCCTCGAAGGTCTAACTTGGTGAAGACCTTGGCTCCCTGTAATCGGTCAAGTAGCTCCAGAATTGGTGGCAAGGGGTATCTGTCGCGTCGTGTGATGGTATTCAGATCATGATAGTCTATACAGGGTAGGAGAGACCTGTCGCAACAAAGAAGAACCCAGCTCCGGCTGGGGAAGTAGAGGGCCGAATGAAGCCTCTGTCCAAATTCTCCCGGATATATGAAGACATGGCTCGGGTTTCCAGGGGCGACAAGGGGTAAACCCGCCCCCTAGGAGGCGTGGTACCTAGGGATCAGGTTGATGGCACAGTCAAAGGGCCGGTGTTCTGGGAGGAGTTCGGCCTTTTCTTTCGAAAAGACATCCATGTAATACTGATATTGCGGCGTTAGCGCCAAAGGTGTGGTCAGGAGTGGTACCGAAGGTCGAAGGATAGCTGCCAGGCAGGAGCCAAAACAAGACTGGCTCCAGGAGGCAATCTGGAGGGTATCCCAGTGGATAACCGGGGAGTGTTTCTGAAGCCAGGGTAAGCCCAAGATGACTGAATGAATAGACCTCTCCAAGAAGAGAAATGAGATCTCTTCAACATGTAGCAGACCCGTGCGTATGGTTATGAGTTTGGTGCAAGTAGAAATGATCCCCCGGAGGGGAGTCCCATGAATAGAAGACTCTCGGATGGGGGGCTGTTGGGGTTAGACCCCAATTTGTAGTTGCTGGACGAGGTCCATGAGGATGAAATTCCCCCCTGCTCTGGAATCGACCAGAGCCAGCGTATCAAAAGTACCTCCGGAATAGACAATGGTAACCGGTATGGTGCATGGGGAGGCGGAAGTAGTATTACCTAGGGTCAACTCCCCAACAATCCCTAGGTTCTGGCATTTCCCAGCCGCTCGCCACATTGAGCTAGGAAGTGCCCCTTGTTGCCGCTTATAGGCATAGGCCTTGAGTACGGTGACGTCTCCTCTCCTCCAGAGAGATCGGACCTCATCCTAATTGCATGGGTTCTTCCCCCGGAGCCCCGGCAGCGGCAGGTGATACTGGTCGAGGGAATGTAGAGCCTGAGTTATTAGGGCTACGACCGGACTTCCCTTCATGAAAGAGGTGTTGGATTCAGCGATCGATCCGCCCTGCTAGGTCAATCAAGCTATCCAGGCCATCTGGAAGGTCTCTCGCGGCTAGCTCGTCCTGGAGACATGAAGATATCCCTTCCAAGAATATTCCGTGGAGACTATCGTCCCTCCAGTCTAGTTCGGCTGCCAAGGTATGGAACTCAACCGCATACTCGGCATGGGACCGAGTGCCTTGGCACAGTTGGAGTAACTCGGAGGCAGCTGTGGATCTGTGAGCAAGCTCGTCGAAGATCTGTTGGAAGGCAGAAACGAAGTGTTCCAGATTCCCAAGGATGGGATCCTTATGCTCCCATAATGAGGAGGCCCAGGCCAGAGGCTTCCCGTCTAGCAAAGACAGGTTATAGCTGGTTTTAATCGGATCCGTAGAGAACTGGAAGGGGCAGCAAATTGAATCGGATGTAGCACTGATTGATGAATCTGCGGCAGTACTTCGCTTCCCCCGAGTACCGTGAAGGTGCCAGGAGCTGTGTTGGCGTTGCCGGTTCGGGATCAGCTGCAGCAACTGGCACAGGAGGTACCAGTTCAGGTGTACCATCAATCCGATTGGCCAGTCTCTCTACGGCCTTCATCAGGGCATCCAGACAGATTTGCTGTTGCTGCAGACGCTGGGCAATTCTAGGGATGGCCTTTAAGCCGGCCATGTCCGCTGGGTCCATGGCCTTGCAAACTGTTGGGATTCGTGGACCCTTGAGCCGGCTGCGACAGATGTTGGCCCACTGTGGGAAGGCCTACTGTGGAGGTCGGAGCCGGGAGGCAGCATAATACAGGAGACCAGAAGAATCTTCATCACTGGAAGCCCGAGGTCCCCCCAGAAGGAGCCTGTGAGGACCTGAACCGCTTGGACTTACATGCGATCTCTTGTGGGCGAGAAGCTGAAGAGTCCCGGAGTCGTGAAGAGAGGAGGCACCGAGGTCAGGAGGCCTACAGGAGCTTCGCCACTGGAAGCCCACGGTCCCCCCGGGAGGAGCCCATGAGGACTTAGGCAGGGCCTCCTGAAGCAGTGGAGCTGGATACCTGGGGTGAGCCTGAAGATAGAAGCCAGAGGACGAGCCGGTCAGAAGGCAGTGGACGAGCCGAAGTCAGAAGCAGCAACTAGTAACTCGGGGAAGAGTGAACCTCTTTGCAAGGCAAGATATGTGCCTAGCTGCAGGGTTTAAATACCCCTGCAGCATCTGACGTCATCTGGAGGCTGTCCTGCATCTTCCCGCGCAGGCCCCTTTAAATCTCGAGCCCCTGCGTGTACGCGCGCCTAGGGGGTGGGGCCAGATGCGGCGGATCGGCTTCTCCCTCAATGAGGGAGCACCGTGGCAGAGGCCAGGATGGGCCTTGCTGGACGGAGAGGCATTTCAGTGGCCCGGGCCGGCCCCGAGGTAGGTGGAGGGATCAGGACACGGCCCGGGACTGTAACAAGAACTTGAGAATAATTCTAGGAAATTAAATTGAGTATACTTAACTTTCTTAAATCCTCTATTGTTTCCCCAATTGAATTGTTAAGGAAATTTATGTTGAGATTCTTAAAGTTTCTCTTATTGCAGCCCCTCCTATTACTAAACATTTTATTTACCCTTACGATTAAATGGAAATATTAGAGGTCACTCTTCATTGCATGCTGACGAATTGGAAAATTTGCCAGATTTTTTACAAGAATCCCAGATAGTTGTTCAGGGTACTGCTACTCTGCTTGTAGTATTTGCTATGGAACATGATCATGTGTGGACAATGAAAATGTTTTTTTGTTTTTCAAATAAGAGTTTTCTTGGGCATCAATTGACCTTATTTCCTGATGTCGCTAAGGCGACCCAACTGAGACAGAAGTTATTTATGGCTAAAAAGCAGTGAGTATTAGATATTGGTGCAATATAGGGGTGTCCATTCGTTTCCAACGTATTGGTAATCCACAAAGTATAGGGCCATATTCTTTGTATTCGTGGGGAAGTGAAACGTATCACGATTCCCCAGTAATACAACGAATCTTCACCGAATTATTCGGCCATCTAAAGGAGCGAATTTAAACAAACCCCCCACCCTCCTGACCCCCCCAAGACTTACCAAAACTCCCTGGTGGTCCACCGGGGGGTCCGGGAGCCATCTCCTGCACTCACGCTGTCGGCTGCCAGTATTCAAAATGACGCCGATAGCCTTTGCCCTCACTATGTCACAGGGGCCGACCAATGGCACCAGTAGCCCCTGTGACATAGTAAGGGCAAAGGCTATCGGCGCCATTTTGATTACTGGCAGCCAACGGCCCGAGTGCAGGAGATGGCTCCCGGACCCCCGATGGACCACCAGGGAGTTTTGGTAAGTCTTGGGGGGGTCAGGAGGGTGGGGGGTTGTAGTTAATTCAATTTTAGCCGGGAAACGAATAAGAATGAACGCATGAATGTATTGGGGGCCCCCCTTGCCGAATGCAATGTATCTGCCCCCCCACGAATATGAATTACGAATGCAACGTATGCTGTCCCTTTTCACATCCCTAGTGCAATATTCTTTTTACAATTTCCTTGTAAGCATATTATTAAAATGGCTTCTAATAGCTTTATTTTTTGAATCCTGATCTATTGGAAGGTTTTCTTCTAAATCGAGAGAGACCATCTCCTGTTCTTCCTTAATGTTGCAATACCATTATTAATGATTGTGAATTATATTATTGATTTACTGTGCTATTTCTTATCTTTTTTTTTTAAATTAATTATTATATATAGGTTCCCATAAAGTGGTCTTATAGGACAATATCTCTAATGGAATTTGTTTTCCTTATTCACCGTTTAATTTCCTTTTGTTTATCCAAGTTCTGGATGTCTTTTGTTTGACTTCTAAAACGTGAAAAATTCTGAAAATAAAGAGTTAAAAAAAAAAAAAACCTAGTCTGAGAAATCTGTTTACAGTGCTGCGTGTATCTAGCAGCGAGTATGTTCAGAAATGACAAATAGTAGCAAAATTGATTCTCTACCCTCTTTCTGGCAGACTTCAGAGATGTGGGTGAATTTCTCTCCCTTTGCTGTTGCAGAGTACCCTGGGCAAAGGTTCGCAAGACTTATTTTGGAAGTGGGAAGAACAAGCAGAGCTTGGATGCAATTGAGAAAGCTGCTTTCTTTGTAACGCTGGATGATACGGAACAGGGCTACAGGAAGGAGGACCCAGTGACATCTCTTGATAGTTATGCAAAGTCCTTGCTGCATGGAAAGTGCTATGACAGGTATAAAAGCATAATTTATTGCATGTTTTCCTTCCTTAGGTTGTTTTTATATTGAAATCCACTGGGAAGGTGATTTTTAACAGCCCACATAGGGCATATAAGACCACTTTGAAAATTCCTGTGTTGTGCCAGTAAGCAAGTAGACAGATGTAACTTACTGTGTGTGCATTTAAGTGCATATGTTTGAAAATTAAAACTCTGCGTATAAATGCTTCCCCCCCCCCCCCCATCTCTTCCCACTGGACATGCATGAAATTGTATTTCATGCTTACGTTTCCCGCATAAACCCTCCCCCAGTTCAGTTTCAGAAAGTAATTTATGCACATAAATCCTTTTGAAAATTACTACTATTACTTAACATTTCTATATCTCTATTCAATGTATGTAGTGTTGTAAAAACAGCACACGAGACATTCCCTGCTTAATGGAGCTTACAATCTAATCCAGATAAACATAAAGTCAACAGACAATTGCTAAATTTAGTTATAAGGTTGAAGGCGAACCAACAGAAGATTTAAAAGCAGCCTCAAAAAGGTGGATTTTTAGATGGGATTTAAACAAGATGAGAGAGGGAGCATGATGCACCAGACAAGAAAACTATTCCAAGCACATGGTGCAGCCAGGTGGAAAGCACTGATTTGGAAATTGGTGGAAGAGTGGAAGGGCATAGATGAGAGTGACTTGATGGTTGAGCAGAGTGCATGAGGAGAGGTAGTGAGGAGCTGCACTTGTAGGTGACCATGAGAGAGTCAATGCAGTAACTTCAAAAGAGGGGTTATATAGGTGTAGTGACTTTGGCGAAAGATATGTCATGCAGCTGAATTTAGGATGGATTGTAGAGAGAGATGGCTTGCTAGGAGACCTGTGAGGAGCAGTTTGCAATATTCTAAGGGGCTGATGCAATACAGTGCGCTCAGCCGAACGTACTGTATAACCTGCAGTCAGATGTAGGTTAAATAGGAGCTAATCCACCCCCTAATGCCATAGGGGGATTAGCGCCTGTTTAACGGGCGTCTGATGCAGAGTGAATGCAATAGCGCTCATCACATGCAAATGCGTATGAATGAGGCTATTACTCATTCACTCCGCATTAAAAACAAAAAAAAAAAGTGTGTGTCTCAGACACACATTTAGCTCTCAGAAATTAATGCCTGCCTGGAGCAGTCGTTAATAGCTGAGCGCATGTAAAAGAAGTTCAGAAAAGCAGAAAAAACTGCTTTTCTGTACTTAAGTAAAAAAAAAAAAAAAACCAAAACACCTCGGCAGACTGCTGAGTTATGAAGACAGACGCCGGTAAACTCGTAGTCTGTTTTCATAACCGGTAGCCGCCGCAGGTTCATGTTAGCTTGCACGCTCCTAGCGCCTCCTTGCTAGCGCGACCTCCTAATTTCCATATAGCATGGTGACCCCTTGTGGGCGCCATGCACACATTAAGAAAGCGGGCACTGACTTTTCAGCACCCACATTCCGCGCTTTTATTTTGCATCGGCCCCTAAGTATGAGAAGGAGCAGCTACAAAAGTAAAAAATGTCCAAGAGGCGTGGTCATTGTTAAAAAATACCATTCTAGAAGCACAGTCCAGATGTATTCCACACATTAAGAAAGGTGGAAAGAAGGCAAAACGATTACCGGCATGGTTAAAAGGGGAGGTGAAAGAAGCTATTTTAGCCAAAAGATCTTCATTCAAAAATTGGAAGAAGGATCCAACAGAAGAAAATAGGATAAAGCATAAACATTGGCAAGTTAAATGTAAAATCAGTATAACATCATATGGGTAACCCACAGGTATAATTCTAGTGAATAAATAATATATAAATACCTGTGTATAATTTAACTCTTTTTTTATTGTTAATCTTTTAATTTAATACATTTTCATAATCCAAAAATTTATTTTAAAACAATATCACCACTATCACTCATACCACATTCACACATGCACAATCACATTACACAAAAAATATTGCACAAAAAATATTGCACCTATTTCTAATACAACAGTTCACCTATTACTAACATATTGAAATACATCCATGTATCATTTATCAACAAATTCTTACAATCAGATAGCACCAATTTTGTGTATATATTTCATTTATCGTACAACCAACAAATATCTTAACACATCCTTATTTCAGTTATTATTTGTCTCCCTCTTAGTTCCCTTTCATGTTCTTGCTATTTGTGAACTCCCGACGAAAAGCTTCCGTTTCACCGAGGTGGTTTCCTCAGGGGACCATTGTTAACTCATTTCTTTCACCTGAAACATAGAAAACATAGAAATAGGTGCAATATTTTTTGTGCAATATTTTTTGTGTAATGTGATTGTGCATGTGTGAATGTGGTATGAGTGATAGTGGTGATATTGTTTTAAAATAAATTTTTGGATTATGAAAATGTATTAAATTAAAAGATTAACAATAAAAAAAGAGTTAAATTATACACAGGTATTTATATACAAGTTAAATGTAAGACATTGATAAGACAGGCAAAGAGAGAATTTGAAAAGAAGTTGGCTGTAGAGGCAAAAACTCACAGTAAAAACTTTTAAAAATATATCTGAAGCAGAAAGCCTGTGAGGGAGTCAGTTGGACCGTTAGATGATCGAGGGATTAAAGGGGCACTTAGAGAAGATAAGGCCATCGCGGAAAGATTAAATGATTTCTTTGCTTCGGTGTTTACTGAAGAGGATGTTGGGGAGGTACCCGTAATGGAGAAGGTTTCATGGGTAATGATTCAGATGGACTGAATCAAATCACGGTGAACCTAGAAGATGTGGTAGGCCTGATTGACAAACTGAAGAGTAGTAAATCACCTGGACCGGATGGTATACACTCCAGATTTCTGAAGGAACTAAAAAATGAAATTTCAGACCTATTAGTAAAAATTTGTAACTTATCATTAAAATCATCCATTGTACCTGAAGACTGGAGGATAGCAAATGTAACCCCAATATTTAAAAAGGGCTCCAGGGGCGATCCGGGAAACTACAGACCGGTTAGCCTGACTTCAGTGCCAGGAAAAATAGTGGAAAGTGTTCTAAACATCAAAATCACAGAACATATAGAAAGACATGGTTTAATGGAACAAAGTCAGCATGGCTTTACCCATGCTTGCCTCACAAATCTACTTCACTTTTTTGAAGGAGTTAATAAACATGTGGATAAAGGTGAACCGGTAGATATAGTATACCTGGATTTTCAGAAGGCGTTTGACAAAGTTCCTCATGAGAGGCTTTATTTATTATTTATTTATTTAATTAAAAGTCTATACCGATGTTAGTCGAAACATCACCTCGGTTTACATGGAACAAAATCAACGGAAATTACAAGTAACAGGGGAAGGGTAAGGGGTTCAAAGCCTTAAGGAGAGCCAAGAAGCATAGGAACAAACAACAAGTGAACTATAATGTCATAAGAACAAGGTCATAGTCAAATTCAGGTCATGATCCATCACAATTCAATATTCATCAAGGGTGTTGGGGAAAGGCTTGTTTGAATAGCCAGGTTTTGAGCTGGGCTCTGAATTTGGTGATGCAAGGTTCAAGTCTGAGGTGGGTTGGGAGTAAGTTCCAGTGCATAGGTCCAGCAATGGAGAGCGCCCGATCCCTTGTAGCTGTGAGGTGTGCTTTCTTTAGGGATGGCACATGGAGGGACCCTTTGTTAGTGGTCCTTGTCGCTCAATTCGAGCAGGCAAATTGGAGGGGATCTGCCAGCCAGTTGGAGTGATGGGAATATAAGGCTTTATGTATAATGGTCAGGGATTTAAAGAGGATGCGGGAGGGAATAGGGAGCCAGTGTAGGTCCTTCAGTATAGGGGAAATATGGTCGTATTTGTGAGCGTTGGAGAGGGTTCTGGCTACAGTGTTCTGTAGCATTTGGAGGGGCTTTAAGGAGGAGTAGGGGAGGCCAAGAAAGAGGGAGTTACAGTAATCCATCTTGGATGCCAGTGTAGCCTGGACGACAGTGCGGAAGTCACTAGCGTGAAAGAGAGGTTTCAGGTTTTTTAAGACTTTAAGTTTGAAGAAACCCTCTTTGAGTATGGCACTGATATGTTTTTTGAAGTTCAGTTGTTGGTCAATTAGGACCTCCAGGTTCCTTGCGCAGGGCTGTGCATGAGGAATCTTGATAGCAGAGTCAATTGAGAGTGTGGGATTAGTAGGGGGGTGATGGGATATGAGGAGGAGTTCAGTTTTGGCAGTGTTTAGAGCAAGGTGGAGGTTGGTAAGTAAGGAGTTAATGGCAGCGAGATGGTTTCCCCAGGCTTCTAGGAAAAGTAAAAAGTCATGGGATAGGTGGCGATATCCTTTCGTGGATTACAAACTGGCTAAAAGACAGGAAACAGAGAGTAGGATTAAATGGGCAATTTTCTCAGTGGAAGGGAGTGGACAGTGGAGTGCCTCAGGGATCTGTATTGGGACCCTTACTTTTCAATATATTTATAAATGATCTGGAAAGAAATACGACGAGTGAGATAATCAAATTTGCAGATGACACAAAATTGTTCAGAGTAGTTAAATCACAAGCAGATTGTGATAAATTGCAGGAAGACCTTGTGAGACTGGAAAATTGGGCATCCAAATGGCAGATGAAATTAAATGTGGATAAGTGCAAGATGATGCATATAGGGAAAAATAACCCATGCTATAATTACACAATGTTGGGTTCCATATTAGGTGCTACAACCCAAGAAAGAGATCTAGGTGTCATAGTGGATAATACATTGAAATCGTCGGTACAGTGTGCTGCGGCAGTCAAAAAAGCAAATAGAATGTTGGGAATTATTAGAAAGGGAATGGTGAATAAAACAGAAAATGTCATAATGCCTCTGTATCGCTTCATGGTAAGACCACACCTTGAATACTGTGTACAATTCTGGTCGCCGCATCTCAAAAAAGATATAATTGCGATGGAGAAGGTACAGAGTGTTACGCTTGGGCTCCGGTCAGGAGTCGTGAACACCACCCAGCAGGGTGGCTCCAGGTGGAGAGAGACAGGAATGGCTAGAAACAGTGTCTGGTTCCAGGCTGGGTCAGGGCAGGCAGCAAGTAGCAGTGTCTCGGTTCAGGCTGGGTCAGGGCAGGCGGCAAGTAGCAGTGTCTGGGTCTAGGCTGGGTCAGGGCAGGCGGCAAGTAGCAGTGTCTGGGTTCAGGCTGGGTCAGGGCAAGGCAGGTCAGAAGGCCCGTAGGCCAAACACACACAGAAGGCCCGTAGGCCACACACAGTAAGCAAGGCAAGGCAGAGAAGGCCCGTAGGCCACACACACACAGAAGACCCGTAGGCCACACACCGTAAGCAGGGCAAGGCAGGTCAGAAGGCCCGTAGGCCACACACACACAGACAGAAGGCCCGTAGGCCCACACACCGAAAGCAGAGCAGGCAGGTCAGAGGGCCCGTAGGCCACACATACACACGGAAGGCCCGTAGGCCACACACCGTAGTCAGGGCAAGGCAGGTCAGAAGGCCCGTAGGCCACACACACACACACAGAAGGCCCATAGGCCACACACCGTAAGCAGAGCAGGCAGGTCAGAAGGCCCGTAGGCCACACATACACACGGAAGGCCCGTAGGCCACACACCGTAGTCAGGGCAAGGCAGGTCAGAAGGCCCGTAGGCCACACACCGTAAGCAGAGCAGGCAGGTCAGAAGGCCCGTAGGCCACACATACACAGAAGGCCCGTAGGCCACACACCGTAAGCAGAGCAGGCAGGTCAGAAGGCCCGTAGGCCAGGTAAGAGAAGCGAGGAAGAAGGCCCGAAGGCCGGGCAAGGCAAGGCAAGGAAAGGCCCGAAGGCCGCGCAAGGCTAGAGCAGGGAGCCCAGGTGAGCTCGATGCCGAAGCACCGAGGGAACTGTCAGGCAGGGTTATAAGGGCCAACCCAGAACATAGAGTGGACAGGGGAGATGGCCTGGGCCTGTCAGGAGAGCCAGCACTAGAGGGACCCCTGGTGGTGAGGCGGTTGCACTGCAGCCAAAACTGTAACAGTACCCCCTCCGCAAGGCCTCCCCCTCCTCCTGGGTCCCATCTTAGCAGGGGGTACTCAAAAATGAAATCAGACCCCTCCGAGGGCAGCAACAGCTGGAGCAATTCAACAGGCTCAGATGGCTGAGTCAGAAAATCTGTTAGTGGTACCGGTTTGAGCCCCTCCATGGTGGCAGCAGGACCGGTTTAGCAGGCTCGTCTCGGGGTAGTGCAGCAGGCTCGGGCCCCTCTCGGGATGAAACAGCAGGCTGGAACACCTCTCCGGGCGTTGTAGCAGGTTCGGACCCCTCTCGGGGCGATGAAGCAGGCTCGGACCCTTCTCGGGGCGATGAAGCAGACTCAGACCCCTCTCGGGGCGATGAAGCAGGCTCTGACCCCTCTCCGGGCGTTGTAGCAGGTTCGGACCCCTCTTGGGGCGATGAAGCAGGCTCGAACACCTCTCCGGGCGTTGTAGCAGGTTCGGACCCCTCTCGGGGTGATGAAGCAGGCTCGAACACCTCTCCGGGCGTTGTAGCAGGTTCGGACCCCTCTCGGGGCGATGAAGCAGGCTCGAACACCTCTCCGGGCGTTGTAGCAGGTTCGGACCCCTCTCGGGGCGATGCAGCAGGCTCGAACACCTCTCCGGGCATTGTAGCAGGCTTGGCCCCCTCTTGGGGTGATGCAGCAGGCTTGGCCCCCTCTTGGGGCGATGCAGCAGGCTCGGCCCCCTCTTGGGGCGATGCAGCAGGCTTGGCCCCCTCTTGGGGTGATGCAGCAGGCTTGGATCCTCCTCGGGGCGATGCAGCAGGCTTGGCCCCCTCTTGGGGCGATGCAGCAGGCTCGGCTCCCTCTTGGGGCGATGCAGCAGGCTCGGACCCCTCTTGGGGCGATGCAGCAGGCTCGGACCACTCTTGGGGCGATGCAGCAGGCTCGGACCCCTCTTGGGTTGATGCAGCAGGCTCGGCCCCTTCTTGGGGTGATGCAGCAGGCTTGGCCCCCTCTTGGGGTGATGCAGCAGGCTCGGCCCCCTCTTGGGGTGATGCAGCAGGCTCGGCCCCCTCTTGGGGCGACGCAGCAGGCTCGGCCCCCTCTTGGGGCGACGCAGCAGGCTTGGCCCCCTCTTGGGGTGATGGAACAGGCTCAGATGGCAGAGCAGCAAGGTTAGAAGCAGTGCACATAGAAGACACAGGTTGCACTGCTGTGGGCTTGATACCTCTAGCCAAACTCTGAGGCTCCTTATTTTGTTTCTGGAGGAGCAGTTTAGAGAAGGCACAGGCAGTTCTAGGACGTCTAGGGAATGTGCTCGTTAGTGTCTCAACAGCAGCTGTGGGAAGCAGAGCCCTGCTAGAGTTAATCAACTCTCTCCGTTTGAGAGAAACCTGTTCCTGAGGCTCTAGCACTGGTGTCACAGAAGCCTTCTTGGCCAGGTAAGTCCTGGGTTTTTCTATCCACAAACTGCCAGCTAAAATGTCTGTTTTAGTGGAGCCAGAAGCAGAATACCGGTTAGGAGAGCTGATTGTTTTTTCTAATGGAACAGCTGATCCTAAAGCAGAACAACGGGGGCAGGGTTTGCCTGGTGGTAACAGACACGGAAGACAGGAGCATTTCCACCACCCTGGTTTAGGATTTAAACAATTTAAACATTCCTGATAGACTGAGACGTTCCTCTTATGACAACCACTGCATACCCAGTGTTCTTGGTCTGAGAGTTGACAGGCAAGACAGTTCTTGTAACTGGGATAATTCAAAGTCTGGCAACAAGCACAGACATAAAAACTTGGAGGCTGAGGCATAATGTGAGTAGAAGGAAAAAGAAAAAATTGGCTCACCGGTAGTACCAAGACCTATCTCTTCACCTGGAAATTTGGTGGCTTCGGCATACTGTTACGCTTGGGCTCCGGTTAGGAGTCGTGAACACCACCCAGCAGGGTGGCTCCAGGTGGAGAGAGACAGGAATGGCTAGAAACAGTGTCTGGTTCCAGGCTGGGTCAGGGCAGGCAGCAAGTAGCAGTGTCTCGGTTCAGGCTGGGTCAGGGCAGGCGGCAAGTAGCAGTGTCTGGGTTCAGGCTGGGTCAGGGCAGGCGGCAAGTAGCAGTGTCTGGGTTCAGGCTGGGTCAGGGCAGGCGGCAAGTAGCAGTGTCTGGGTCTAGGCTGGGTCAGGGCAGGCGGCAAGTAGCAGTGTCTGGGTTCAGGCTGGGTCAGGGCAAGGCAGGTCAGAAGGCCCGTAGGCCACACACACACAGAAGGCCCGTAGGCCACACACAGTAAGCAAGGCAAGGCAGAGAAGGCCCGTAGGCCACACACACACAGAAGACCCGAAGGCCACACACCGTAAGCAGGGCAAGGCAGGTCAGAAGGCCCGTAGGCCACACACACACAGACAGAAGGCCCGTAGGCCCACACACCGAAAGCAGAGCAGGCAGGTCAGAGGGCCCGTAGGCCACACATACACACGGAAGGCCCGTAGGCCACACACCGTAGTCAGGGCAAGGCAGGTCAGAAGGCCCATAGGCCACACACACACACACACACACAGAAGGCCCGTAGGCCACACACCGTAAGCAGAGCAGGCAGGTCAGAAGGCCCGTAGGCCACACATACACAGAAGGCCCGTAGGCCACACACCGTAAGCAGAGCAGGCAGGTCAGAAGGCCCGTAGGCCACACATACACACAGAAGGCCCGTAGGCCACACACCGTAGTCAGGGCAAGGCAGGTCAGAAGGCCCGTAGGCCACACACACACACAGAAGGCCCGTAGGCCACACACCGTAAGCAGAGCAGGCAGGTCAGAAGGCCCGTAGGCCACACACACACAGACAGAAGGCCCGTAGGCCCACACACCGAAAGCAGAGCAGGCAGGTCAGAAGGCCCGTAGGCCACACATACACACAGAAGGCCCGTAGGCCACACACCGTAGTCAGGGCAAGGCAGGTCAGAAGGCCCGTAGGCCACACACACACACAGAAGGCCCGTAGGCCACACACCGTAAGCAGAGCAGGCAGGTCAGAAGGCCCGTAGGCCACACACACACAGACAGAAGGCCCGTAGGCCCACACACCGAAAGCAGAGCAGGCAGGTCAGAGGGCCCGTAGGCCACACATACACACGGAAGGCCCGTAGGCCACACACCGTAGTCAGGGCAAGGCAGGTCAGAAGGCCCATAGGCCACACACACACACACACACACAGAAGGCCCGTAGGCCACACTCCGTAAGCAGAGCAGGCAGGTCAGAAGGCCCGTAGGCCACACATACACAGAAGGCCCGTAGGCCACACACCGTAAGCAGAGCAGGCAGGTCAGAAGGCCCGTAGGCCACACATACACACAGAAGGCCCGTAGGCCACACACCGTAAGCAGAGCAGGCAGGTCAGAAGGCCCGTAGGCCAGGTAAGAGAAGCGAGGAAGAAGGCCTGAAGGCCGCGCAGGGCAAGGAAAGGCCTGAAGGCCGCGCAGGGCAAGGAAAGGCCTGAAGGCCGCGCAGGGCAAGGAAAGGCCCGAAGGCCGCGCAGGGCAAGGCAAGGAAAGGCAAGTAGCAGTGTCTGGGTTCAGGCTGGGTCAGGGCAAGGCAGGTCAGAAGGCCCGTAGGCCACACACACACAGAAGGCCCGTAGGCCACACACAGTAAGCAAGGCAAGGCAGAGAAGGCCCGTAGGCCACACACACACAGAAGACCCGAAGGCCACACACCGTAAGCAGGGCAAGGCAGGTCAGAAGGCCCGTAGGCCACACACACACACAGACAGAAGGCCCGTAGGCCCACACACCGAAAGCAGAGCAGGCAGGTCAGAGGGCCCGTAGGCCACACATACACACGGAAGGCCCGTAGGCCACACACCGTAGTCAGGGCAAGGCAGGTCAGAAGGCCCATAGGCCACACACACACACACACACACAGAAGGCCCGTAGGCCACACACCGTAAGCAGAGCAGGCAGGTCAGAAGGCCCGTAGGCCACACATACACAGAAGGCCCGTAGGCCACACACCGTTAGCAGAGCAGGCAGGTCAGAAGGCCCGTAGGCCACACATACACACAGAAGGCCCGTAGGCCACACACCGTAGTCAGGGCAAGGCAGGTCAGAAGGCCCGTAGGCCACACACACACACAGAAGGCCCGTAGGCCACACACCGTAAGCAGAGCAGGCAGGTCAGAAGGCCCGTAGGCCAGGTAAGAGAAGCGAGGAAGAAGGCCTGAAGGCCGCGCAGGGCAAGGAAAGGCCCGAAGGCCGCGCAAGGCTAGAGCAGGGAGCCCAGGTGAGCTCGATGCCGAAGCACCGAGGGAACTGTCAGGCAGGGTTATAAGGGCCAACCCAGAACATAGAGTGGACAGCGGAGATGGCCTGGGCCTGTCAGGAGAGCCAGCACTAGAGGGACCCCTGGTGGTGAGGCGGTTGCACTGCAGCCAAAACTGTAACACAGAGAAGGGCTACCAAAATGATAAGGGGAATGGAATAACTCCCCTATGAGGAAAGACTAAAGAGGTTAGGACTTTTCAGCTTGGAGAAGAGACGACTGAGGGGGGGATATGATAGAGGTGTTTAAAATCATGAGAGGTCTAGAACGGGTAGATGTGAATCGGTTATTTACTCTTTTGGATAGTAGAAAGACTAGGGGGCACTCCATGAAGTTAGCATGGGGCACATTTAAACTAATCGGAGAAAGTTCTTTTTTACTCAACGCACAATTAAACTCTGGAATTTGTTGCCAGAGGATGTGGTTAGTGCAGTTAGTATAGCTGTGTTTAAAAAAGGATTGGATAAGTTCTTGGAGGAGAAGTCATTACCTGCTATTAAGTTCACTTAGAGAATAGCCACTGCCATTAGCAATGGTATCATGGAATAGACTTAGTTTTTGGGTACTTGCCAGGTTCTTATGGCCTGGATTGGCCACTGTTGGAAACAGGATGCTGGGCTTGATGGACCCTTGGTCTGACCCAGTATGGCATTTTCTTTTGTTCTTATGTTCTTATGTAGTGTGTTCAGAAAGAAAGAGATGGACATTGGTGATGTTATAGAGAAAGAAATGGCAGGTTATAGCAGAATTTTGGAGAGAAGGAAAGAGAGGAGGTTACTGGCAGAGGGGACTGGGAGGATGACCATGCTAGCCACATAAGAGGGGAGGTGGGCTTAGGGAAAAAGATAATGTGTGCAGTGTTAGCCATGTTGAGTGTAAGGTGACAATGGGACATCCTGGTAGCAATATTAGACCAACAGGTTGAGATGAGAGGTGGGACTGAATTTCTTATGAAATTTCTGTTGTAGAGAGGCAGAGTCATCAACATAAAAATGATATTGAAAGCTGTGAGAGGAAACCCAATTATACAGTATAGCCACCGGCCAGGAGCACAGAATTTTCCATCTACATAGTTACTCAACGTAATTTTAATTTGGAATCAGGGGACATGGGGACAGCATGTCAATTATTTGTATTTAAAGGAACAATTAAAGTTAAAAAAAACAAAACTAAATTGGAAGTCAGTTGCAATTAAAAGAATCCTCTTTTTTTTTTTTTTTTTGCTAATTTTTCTTTCTCAAGGAGAAATTGGGGTTTGTTTTTTATAAAAAAAAAAAAAAAAATTTAATTTAACAACTCCCACCAATAAGAATCTTAAGTAAATCAGGCATTGCTATCAGGGGCGGCTCAAGGCACTCTGCTGCCTGAGATGAGGGATGAAATGGCATCCCTCCCCCATGGAACAAGGCAGGTAAAATCACAAGAGGGGCAGGAGTCTTGACCTTTTGGGGATTTGTAATGCTGGGGAAGGGCAGGCAGAGGAATGGTCAAGGTTCCCAAAGGATTGGCAGATGTATTATCACTTTCTATCACCTGCTTCCCACCCTTCCCCAACATCTAACCACTGGGGGTGTAGGAGACTGGTGAATGGTGGGAGTTCGTGTGTGTGGCATGCTCTCCTAGTGCCGGCACAAGGGTATTAGACACCCTAGATGAACTTTACAGCCTCCTTTCTCTCCCCTTCTCACACAATTAAAAATGATGCTTATTTTTCATTTTTAAAATTTCTTATTAACCACTTCCCCATCCTAAAAAGGGAGATTTTGTATGGAAAAGGGACATTCAAAGAATAATTTTCTGACATAAAAATATCACTTACAATGATATGTATATTATATTTACATATCTGCAAAAAAGACACTTTCAATAATAATAGTTTAATAGGCTAAATAAACTGCCTTTCTCAAAGTAATCAAGGCGGTTTACTGGATCCCATATGGTATTAGGCTTATCATAAAGTGCACTGGGTGTGGACTTGGCCAGGAATAAACTGAAATACAATTCCAATATAGTAAGCCTTCTATATCATAACTGCCAGCACTCTAACAGTAAAAACTATACCTATAAAAAAGCAACACTGCAAAATTTACAATACATCTCCTCTTAGGAAAACAGCACAAGTCAGGTTGTAAATCCCTAAACAGAAACTACACGTTAGCAGAATACCTGACCTCAGTGACACATGCAGAACACAGACAGACTCTCGTCAAATACAAAATAAATAGATCATAAAATAGAAATAGAAATGTGCAGACAAAAACTGAACTGGAAATTACAAGAAGTCAGCAATGCAAATATCAAATACAATCAAGAAATATAAACCATCAACCATACCAATAAAAAAAAGTCAAATCAGCTGAAGAATAGAACATCCAATAATTAAAAACACCTAAAAAAAAGTTTTAAAAAATTACCAAATACCAATAAAAAAATGTCAAAACAGCAGACACATCACATCTAATAATTAAAACTAATAAGGATAAAAAAAGTCTCCTGCACTCCATACCTGGGAACTTTAAATTTCCAGTCACCATGAGATTGTTGTAGATTGGAAGAGGGTACATCAACTTTAACCTTTCTCACACACACATATACAGGCACTTTCAAACAAATGCACACAGGCAGGCACTCTCACTCACACACATATGCACAGTCATATAACTAGTCTCTTTCACACACACAGACACTCACTCTCAGACTTACATGGGCACTCAGTCTTATACAGCCAGTCTCTCTCTCTCTCACACGCATACTTTGGACCTCTTCTTTGGCCGCCAACTGCAGTGGACACAAAGCCGTCTAATAGGTCCTCTGTTTTAGCTGCCAGAGAAATGCCAGCGGCACTGCAGGCCTCTTCTTCGGCTGCTAGAAAAATGCCGGCAGTACTACAGGGCTTCTTCTTCGGCTGCCTCTTTTACTCTGGGATCTTCCTATTGTTGGCAGGGAGTTGGAACTTTACCAGCGTTTTATCCCACGGTGCCATGGGATTTCCTGCCGACAGAATGTGGGAACCCTGCTAGCATTAGAATTTAAAAGGCAAAGTAAGGTAACCGCCACAGGGTATTTTTTGAGGGAGGGGACTCTTGCTGTTGCTCCCAAAATTTTTCTGCCTGAAGTGGCCACCTCACCCTGCTTAAATATAGAACTGCCCCCCGACTGCTATACCGATTTTAATCTGAATCCCATGCAGGCATCACACTGATATAAACAGGGTACAATTTCTAAACCCTGGGGGGGAACTTGCAGGAAATAGAAATGACAGCAGAAAAGAACCAAATAATCCACCCAGTCTGCCCAGCTTATGCTAGTATCTGCCACACTGTGCAGTTTACCCCATGCTTTTCAGTTTCCCAGACAATAAAAGTCAGAGCCCTTGTTGGATGCTGTTTGAATCCAGTTTCCCTTTACCCTTGCTGTGGAAGCAGAGAGCAATGTTGGAATTACATCAAAAGTATCAGGCTTATTGGTTAAAGATACCTATTCGAAAGCACTGGATCACTGGGAAATCTCCTTACAAGAAATCAAACACCTCCTCTCCAGTCTAAACCTAGTTTTAAACTCCTCCAAGACTGAACTCCTACTCATATCTCCTGAGAATAGCTGTACCACCTCTACTCAGCTTACCATTCCACCTACCACACAAGTGTGAGACTTAGGAGTGATTATTGACAATCGCATGAATTTGAAAGCTACCATCAACAGAACTACCAAAGACTGTTTCCACAAACTGCAAGTGCTGAAAAGGATAAGACCCCTCTTCCACACTCAAGATTTCAGAACAATTCTTCAAGCAATTATCTTCTCAAAGTTAATTATTATAATTCAATCTTTCTAGGTCTCCCTCTTACACCAAACCGCTTCAGATGGTACAAAATACGGCAGCACAAATTCTAACAAACACCAGGAGGAGAGACCACATCACTCCAATCCTAAAAAACCTCCATTGGCTGCCAATACATTTCAGAATCATCTACAAGTCCATTTCCATTATTTACAAAATCATCCACCAACATACTCCAATTGACCTACAAATCCCACTCCTATTACATAACTCCTCAAGACGGACAAGAGACACATACAAAGGATCACTCCAGGTCCCATCCAGCAAAACCACCAAACACATCACTTCAAGGGATCGAGCCCTCTCAACAGCCAGTCCCCACTTATGGAACTCCATCCCCTCAGATCTGAGACAGGAGCCCTGCCTCCCAACCTTCAGGAAAAGACTTAAGACCTGGCTCTTTAAGCAAGCATTCCCGGACCCTACTTAATCTCTCTTCATTTCTTCTTATCTAGCTCAGTCATCCTAGCTCCAAGAATGTATAATCATCCCTACTGACGTTATTCTTTCCTTTCATTTCTCTCTTCGCCCAATTCAATATGCCGTGTTATTTGTAACTATTTTTCTCTGCACATAAGTTAAAGTTTGAAGTTATTGTGCACCCTTGTTCAGATGTAAACCAGCATGATGTGATTGTATCATGAATGCCGGTATATAAAAAACCTAAATAAATAAATAAAATAAAATAAGAGTAGTAACAGCCGCATCAGCAAGTTACCCCCATGCACTATTTTCTTCATTTCCATCCTCTAGCCTTTAAGGATCCACAGTATTTATCCCATGCCCCTTTGAATTCTTTCACTGTTTTCATCTTCACCACCTCCTCCGGAAGAGCATTCCAGACATCCACCACCCTCTATATGAAGGAATATTTCCTGACATTGGTTCTGAGTTGTTCTTCCTGGAGTTTCATTTCATGACCCCTAGTTCTATTGATTTCTTTCCAGTGGAAAAGGTTAATGATTGTGCATCATTAAAACCTTACAGGTATCTGAAGATCTATATCATATCTCCCCTGCACTTCCTCTCTTCCAGGGTATATATATATTCAGATCCTTCAGCCTCTCCTCATAAGTCTTCCAATGCTGACCCATCACCATTTTGATCGCTCTTTTTTGGTCCGCCTCTATCCTGTCTCTATCCTTTTTGAGATATAGGCACCAGTAGTGAATTCAATTCTCCAGGTGAGGACTCATCAAGGACCTGTACAAGGGCATTATCACCTCCTTTTTTTTTCTTATTGGTTATTGCTTTCCCTATGCAGCCCAGCATTCTTCTGGCTTTCGCTATCGTCTTATCACATTGCTTCACCGTCTTCAGATCACCAGACACTATCACATCAAGATCCCTCTCCCAGTCCATGCACATTAATCTTTCACCGCCCATCACTATACAGCTCTATTGGAATATCACACCCCAGATGCATGGCTCTGCCCTTCTTGGCATTTAATCCTAGCTGCCAAGTCTTCAAGCTTTCTTAAATCACTTTTCATTTTCTCTACTCCTTCAGGCATGACCACTCTGTTGCATAGAGATGTGCATTTGTTTTTGCCGAACTGGAAAATTTCAATGAAATTGTCAAATTCGTCATGTTTCGGCGAGCCCGAAAAACGATCGGGATTTTCCCATTTTTTCACGAAAAATAGTTTTTTGGATTAGCATGCACTAACTGGAGTTAGTGCGCACTAACAAAAACTAACAAAAAGTAACAAAATCTAACGGTTTTTGTTAGTGCGCGCTAATGGGAGTTAGCATGCAGTAATCCCGTTAGTGCGCACTAACCCAAAAAAAGATTTTTCGTGGAAAAAAAAGCCCGAACCGCAAAAAAACATTTCCTGCAGCGGCCGAAAAACAAAGAATGATGCGAACGAAAAAAATGATTCACATCTCTACTGTTGCAAATCTTAGCATCATCCTTTCTGCAATGATATTGAACAGAACTGAACCCAACACTGATCCCTGTGGCACTCCACTTAACACTGTTCTTTCTTCAGAATAGGTTCCATTTACCATTACAAGTTGTCTCCTGTCAGACAACCAGTTTTCAATCCACACTACTACCTTGGCACCCAGTCCCAAACTTCTCATTTTCTTCTCAAGTCTATGTGGAATCATTTCAAAAGCTTTCCTGAAATCCAAGTAAATCACATTGAGCGCTCTTCCCTAATCAAATTCATAAGAAATTACCATGCTGGGTCAGACCAAGGGTCCATCAAGCCCAGCATCCTGTTTCCAACAGAGTCCAAACCAGGTCACAAGAACCTGGCAATTACCCAAACATTAAGAAGATACCATGCTACTGAAGCAATTAATAGCAGTGGCTATTCCCTAAGTCAACTTGATTAATAGCCATTAATGGACTTCTTCTTCAAGAACTTATCCAAACCTTTTTTGAACCCAGCTACACTAACTGCACCAACCACATCCTCTGGCAACAAATTCCAGAGCTTTATTGTGCGATGAGTGCAAAAGAATTTTCTCCGATTAGTCCTAAATGTGCTACTTGCTAATTTCATGGAATGCCCCCTAGTCCTTCTATTATTCAAAAGTGTAAATAACCGATTCACATCTACTCATTCAAGTCCTCTCATGATCTTAAAGACCTCTATCATATCCCCCCTCAGCAGTCTCTTCTCCAAGCTGAACAGCCCTAACCTCTTCAGCCTCATAGGGAGCTGTTCTATCCATTTTGGTTGCCCTTCTCTGTACCTTCTCCATCGCAACTATATCTTTTTTGAGATGCGGCGACCAGAATTGTACACAGTAGTCAAGGTGCGGTCTCACCATGGAGCAATTTTATTTATTTATTTATTTAAAAACTTTTCTATACAGTCGCTAAGTTATATACCATCGCAACGGTTTACAAATAGGCACATAGACTAAGGTTAGTAAATCTAGGATATCGTACATTCTAACAGGTGCCAATAAAGTTCGGTTACAATTTCATAAATACAATCATTATTTGAGTAATGTTGGTCAAGTCCAGGTATATTATTGAGATACTATCTCTTTGAGATATTACTTCTTAAATGTAGGATTGAGTAAATTCATTCTCCTCTGCATTCCTCTGTACTTTCATTCTCTACCCTCCACACTCTTTAGTGAAGGCTTTTTTAAAGAGCCATGTTTTTAAATATAGAGGCATTATGATATTTTCTGTTTATTAACCATTCCCTTCCTAATAATTTCTAAAATTCTGTTTGCTTTTTTGACTGCTGCAGCAAACTGAGCCAACGATTTTAAAGTATTATCCATTATGATGCCTAGATCTTTTTCCTCGGTGGTAGCTCCTAATATGGAACCTAACATCGTGTAACTACAGCAAGGGTTATTTCCTAGCGTGTAGCTAGATGGACTCAGAACAAGTGGGTATAGTGTGCTCGTGCTAGCAGTTGGAGACGGATCTGACGTCAGCACGGGTACATATACCCCCACAGGAAGTGAGGCAATTCAGTAATTTCCGTCTCCAAAGCAGTTTGGAGAGCCTGCAGCTCGCTGAGCGTGTTTTCCAATACTACTTTCTATATTCTACTTACTAAATTTCTACAGAACAACGAGCCCCGCACTCCTGCGGTGATACCCTCGGGTCCCTCCCCCAATTGAGTTTCCCGGGGTGATTTCCGCGATCCCTCGGAAGTCTACGCCTCGGTCCAGTGGCCGAATCGCGGCAGGGATCTAGCCCCCGAGCAAGAAGAGCCCGGGCGTGGCTGAGAGGCGCTTCGGTCCCGGCGTGGACTTAGAGGCAGCGGGTGCATTTCCTCAAGCGCGGCGGTGAAGTTATTTCCCCTCTCCCCCCGCAGCCGGAGACCGCCCGGGTTCCTGCCGGGAAGCGCCGAGGATCAGGTAAGGCGTATATCTCTTCCTTTTGGTCTCCGAGGTACGAGGATCGGCGGCGTTGCCTGCATGCGGCACGCCGTGGAGGTCGCCATTTTGTCGGCCTTGTTCAGGTATTGAGCGCCCATGATAGGCACCTCTTGATGGGCGTATATTGCTGACCGCATATTATTGAGCGCATATTCTATATTATTGAGGGTAAATTGCTGACCGCATATTATTGAGCACATATTCTATATTATTGAGTATATATTGCTGACCGCATATTATTGAGCGCATATTGTATATTAGTTGAGCGTATATTGCTGACCGCATATTATTGAGCACATATTGTATATCATTAAGCGTATATTGCTGACCGCATATTATTGAGCGCATAGCATATTATTATTAAGCGCCGGCGCCCTGCATTCGCAAGCCGTGATGGAACATTTAAACGCCCCGGAGTCTCCCGTGGCGGCGCCTCCTGATTCCGGCGTGAAAGCTCTCGGCCTCTGCTCAGCATGCCAGCTTAGAGCCACGCAGAGCGAGGAGCCAGACTCCCTTTGTGCCCAATGTGAGGAGGCCGTGGGAGCCTCGGGCCAGGACCAGTCTCAGCCAAGGTTTGTCGACAGTTCCCCAGGGGCCACCCCGGACTTAGCAGGCAGTCTCGAACAACCAGGGATCCCGGGGGACCTGGTACCCAGAAGACTAGAGACCGCTTCCATTTCCTGGGTGGATTTGTTTAAAGGGATCCATGCCTTTGAACAGATGCAGTCAGCTTCCCGGCCAGGCCCTGCTGCTGCTCCGGCTGACCCTGCCCCTGGGCCTTCTCGCCCTTATCACGGGCACCCGCCTCTGGGCAGCCCGGCTCATGCGGACCCTGATGTTTCAGAGGACGAGTCCAACCCCCCCGAGGAGGGGGAACTTCCCTCGGGGATTGAGCCATATCGAACTATGCGGCGGTTCTTTCCCAAGGAAGATCTCTACGACCTGGTTTCTCAGTGCCTGACGGAGTTGGCTATACCTGGCCCCAGCACTATGGAGGCAGCTACGCAGAACCCCGTGCTGGAAGGTCTTCGGCCTACAGCTCGCCATTTTCCCTTCCTGCAAGCAGCACAACAACTGATAGATTTGGAGTGGACTGCGCCAGAGGCCTCATTCAAAGGGGGTCGGGCCCTGATGGGCATGTACCCCCTGGACCTGGCAATCAAGGAGTTGCTGGCGTACCCTCAGGTGGACGCCTTGGTTAGCGCTGTGGTCAAGCGCACTACCATTCCAGTTGAGGGGGGGGGGGCGGCCCTCAAGGAGCCTCAGGACCGGCGACTGGACGCCATCCTGAAACAGACCTTTGAGGTGGCAGCTCTAGCTTTGCAGATCGCAACCTGCTGCATAGTGGTGACGTGTTCCTGTTTGTCACAGGTCAGGAACAATGCTCCGGCAGCGGACATGGAGTCAGCTCTCTTGTTCCTCACTGATGCCGCATCCGACCTAGTCCGTACAACAGCCAAGGGGATCTCATCCTCAGTAGCAGCCAGGAGGCAACTCTGGATACGGAACTGGTCAGCCGATGCTCCTTCTAAGACACGCCTCACCAGAATGCCCTTTAAGGGCTCTCTCCTGTTCGGCAGCGACCTTGATAAATTGGCCAGCACATGGGGCGCCCCTCCAGTACCTCGACTGCCGGAAGACAGGTTCCAAAGGAACCAGCGCGCCTTTCCGAGGCCATCCAGAGGCAGAAGCTCCCAATGCTTCATTCCCTATAGGACTCGCTACCAGGCACCTCGTCCTCAGGCCAGGAACCAGTCCTTTCGGACCAAGCAGCACAAGAGGGGAGCCGGCTCGGGTTTAGGTCCCGGCCGCGCCTCCCAATGAGAATCAGCCGATCCATCCGGGGGACGGAGCCTTAGGGGGCAGGTTAACCCTCTTCTACCCCAGATGGGTCGAGATTACCTCGGACCAGTGGGTCCTCGCCATCATCCGAGAGGGCTATTATCTGGACTTCTATCACATCCCTCCGGACAGGTTTGTGGAATCCCCGTGTCCAATCCACAAGAAGGCAGCATTGGAAGCTACCCTGGCGAGGCTCCTGTCCTTGAAAGCCATAGTCCCAGTACCTGCATGGGAAATGGATTCTGGACATTATTCCATTTATTTCATGGTACCCAAGAAAGAGGGCACTTTCCGGCCCGTATTGGACCTCAAGTCAGTCAACCGATACTTAAGGGTCCTGAGGTTTTGCATGGAAACTCTGCGCTCAGTCAAGACCGCAGTACAACCAGGGGAATTCCTCACAGCCTTGGACTTGTCAGAAGCCTACCTGCATATCCCGATCCATCGGGATCATCAGCGCTACCTACGCTTCAAGGTTCTGGGACGACACTTCCAATTCCGGGCTTTGCCCTTCGGGTTAGCCATGGCGCCGCGGACCTTCACCAAGGTGATCGTAGTGGTAGCAGCGGCGCTCAGACGGGAGGGAATCCTTGTCCATCCCTACCTAGACGATTGGCTGATCAGGGCGAAGTCACGAGAGGAGAGCCATCGGGCAACCAACAGAGTGATCGCCCTTCTGGAAAGCTTGGGATGGGTAGTCAACCTAAACAAGAGTTGCCTACAGCCTTCCCAATCACTGGAATACCTGGGAGTCCAGTTCGACACCCAGGCAGACAATGTCAGTCTCATCGCCAAGAGAAGGTTAAAACTTCAGACGCGTCTATGGTCCTTGATGGGAGCCAGCCGGCCCATAGCTTGGGATTATCTGCAGGTTCTCGGTCTCATGGCATCCACCCTGGAAGTGGTACCCTGGGCAAGGGCCCATTTGAGACTTCTTACATACATAGAAACATAGAAATGACGGCAGAAGAAGACCAGTCGGTCCATCCAGTCTGCCCAGCAAGCTTCACCCTTATTTTTTCTCATACTTATCTGTTTGTCTTGGCTCTTAGTAACCTTATGTTCTAATTTCCTTTCACCCCCCACTATTAATGTAGAGAGAGCAGTGATGAGCTGCTTCCAAGTGAAATATTAAGTTTGATTAGTTGGGTAAGCGGCAGCATAGCTCTCTGCATGAAGCAGAGGGCAATGCTGATATGTGTGAAGTATTAGTTTTTCTTCTCCCCTGTCGTTGAAGCAGGGAGCTATGCTGGATATGCATTGAAAGTGAAGTATGCCTTGAAAGTCACATTAACTATCATCAAATATTGAAAAGCCTAATAATTGGTAATACCTATAGCCCATGAACCCATCCCTGTTTTTTTCTTTTTTTTTTTTTTAATTGGGAGATGGCTGCCCTTCATCCTTCCGCTCCGTGAAGGTGGACACCTACCACTGGCATCCCTCTCCGGGAATGCCTCTGTGGCTACTGCCGCTCCGTGCAGTGTTTTACTACCTGCTCTTTATATGCGTCCTCTAGAACTGATGGATCCCATCCCTGTTTTTTTGTTTTTTTTTAAATTTAATTGGAAGATGACAGCCCTCCATCCTTCTGCTCCATGAAGGTGGAACACCTACCACTGGCCACTGGCATCCCGCTCCGTGAATGCCTCTGTGGCTACTGCCGCTCCGTGCAGTGTTTTGCTACCTGCTGTTTTATACGTGTCCTCTGGACCTGATGGATCCACAATGTTTATCCCACGCCCCTTTGAAGTGCTTCACAGTTTTGGACTTCACCACTTCCTCCGGAAGGGCATTCCAGGCATCCACCACTCTCTCCGTGAAGAAATACTTCCTGACATTGGTTCTTAGTCTTCCTCCTTGGAGCCTCAGCTTGTAACCTCTGGTTCTGCTGATTTTTTTCTGTCGGAAAAGGTTTGTCGTTGTCTTTGGATCGTTAAAGTTTTTCAAGTATCTGAAAGTCTGTATCATATCACCCCTGCTCCTCCTTTCCTCCAGGGTGTACATATTTAGATTCTTCAATCTCTCCTCGTACGTCAACCGATGAAGACCCTCCACCTTCCTGGTCGCCCTTCTCTGTACAGCTTCCAACTTGTCCTTGTCTCTTTGTAGATACGGTCTCCAGAATTGAACACAGTACTCCGGGTGAGGCCTCACCAAGGACCTGTACAAGGGGATAATCACTTCCCTTTTCTTACTCGATATTCCTCTCTCTATGCATCCCAGCATTCTTCTGGCTTTTGCTATTGCCTTGTCGCATTGTTTCGCAGACTTCATATCATTAGACACCATCACCCCAAGGTCTCTCTCCTGCTCCGTGCACATCAGCCTTCCCCCCCCATCGAATACAGTTCATTCGGATTTCCACTCCCCATATGCATGACTTTGCACTTCTTGGCATTGAATCTCAGCTGCCATATCTTCGACCACTCTTCCACACTTGCACACTTCTACAACCACTCTTCCACTCTTGCATACTTCTACAACGCTCCCTGCACACTACTACAACGCTCCCTGCTCTCTCGATGGAGCCCCCGCTTCCGGAATTACTCCGTGCATCTACCTCTGCCTGCCAGAGTCCGGACACAGTCACGGTGGTGGCTGCAGTCCAACCACACGAGCAGGGGGTCGAAGATGTCCTCCCCCACGTGGATTCTGCTCACCACAGATGCCGGCCTGAGCGGATGGGGAGCACACTGCGAAGAACTCACCACCCAAGGGCGGTGGAACAGAGAAGAGTCAGGGTGGAACATGAACCGTCTAGAAGCACGGGCAGTCTGGTTAGCCTGCCTGCAATTTGCTCACAGACTGAGGAACAGGGCAGTCAGAGTGATGTCCGACAACGCCACCACGGTGGCATACATCAACCGTCAGGGCGGAACCAGAAGCCGACAGGTGTCCCTAGAGATAGCCCCGTGATGGCTTGGGCAGAGGCGAATCTCCAGGACATCTCCGCCATCCACATTGCCGGAAGGGACAACACCGCGGCACACTTCCTCAGCAGGGAAAGCCTAAATCCGGGAGAATGGCAGTTGTCTCCCACAGCTTTCCAGATGATTGTGGATCAGTGGAGGACTCCGGACATGGACCTACTAGCGGACAGGTCCAATGCTCAAGTACCCAGATTCTTCAGCCGCAAGCGAGATCCGTTCTCTCACGGGATTGACGCCCTGGTTCAGCCATTGCCTCCAGAGACTCTGCTATACGCCTTTCCTCCGTGGCCCCTGTTGGGCGCCCTTATACACAAGATTCAGAATCACAAGGGCCTAGTTCTTCTAGTGGCACCAGACTGGCCAAGAAGAGCCTGGTACGCGGACATGAGAAGACTACTGGCAGGGGAGCCCCTTCCCCTACCTCCTCTCAGGGACCTGCTACGTCAGGGTCCCATCCTCCACGAGGATCCGGCTCAGTTCTCTCTTACAGTCTGGCCATTGAGAGGGCTAGGCTGAAGAAAAGAGGTTACTCGGAGCCGGTGATAGATACACTCCTCCGAGCTCGCAAGTTTTCCACATCCCTCACCTACGTAAGGATCTGGAGAGTATTTGAAGCCTGGTGCGGCACTCATGGCACCAATCCACATGCGACCACAATCCCTATTGTTTTGGATTTCCTGCAGGATGGGCTTCAGAAGCGTCTCTCCCTCAGCTCCATCAAGGTCCAGGTGGCTGCGCTGTCTTGCTATGGTCCCCGTAGGGATGGCAAGACTATTGCCACGCACCCAGATGTTTCCCGCTTCCTGAAAGGAGTCAAGCACATTTGTCCGCCACTGAAATGGCCAATGCCCCTGTGGAACCTCAACATAGTTTTGGATTTCCTTGCGGGATCCACCTTCAGACCCCTTCGGGGCCTGTCTCTCCGTTCTCTAACTTTGAAGATGGTGTTCTTGCTGGCTGTGTGTTCAGCACGCCGCATTTCGGAACTACAAGCGCTGTCCTGCCGTGATCCCTGTCTTAGAATCACTCCAGAGGCTATCCATCTTCGTACGGTTCCATCCTTCTTGCCTAAGGTAGTCTCACAATTTCACCTCAACCACACCATATCCTTGCCAACCACGGCAGGTTTGCAGAAATCAGAAGAAGGGCGTTTGCTACGCCATCTCGACATCGGCAGATTGCTGCCCAGATATCTGGAAATCACAGAAGCAGTACGAAAGACGGACCATCCGTTCGTCCTTCACAGCGGGAAGAAACAAGGAGAAGCGGCCTCTCGGCCCACCATTGCCCGCTGGATTAAAGAAGTTATCAGAGCGGCCTACATAGAGGCCGGGAAGTCACCACCTCTACAAGTCAAGGCTCATTCTACCAGAGCCCAAGCAGCATCTTGGGCAGTATCTAGGATGCTGTCACCCGCAGAGATATGTAAAGCGGTGACATGGTCCTCCCTCCATACCTTCTCCAGGTTTTACCGTCTGGATGTCCAGGCCAGGGAGGACACAGCATTTGCGAGGGCAGTCCTACGCGGTCCTCAGGCAGCCTCCCACCCAATCCGGGAGTAGCTTTTGTACATCCCACTTGTTCTGAGTCCATCTGGCTACACGCTAGGAAATGTTGAGATTACTTACCTGATAATCTCGTTTTCCTTAGTGTAGACAGATGGAATCAGCATCCCGCCCGGCTGCCGGTATACATGGGTTTCACCGATTCAAGGTAAGCCATGTCATTTTCTTTCATAGGAGAGTCCCCTTTGCCAGGTGTCAACGCCTTCCGGTTGGGAATGCTGGCGGTTTCCAGCTTCTATCAATCGGTCAGGGGAATCCTGTTTCACTATTTCATTGATCGTCAGTACACATATATCCATAACAGCTTTTGCAAGGAAGATTACTGAATTGCCTCACTTCCTGTGGGGGTATATGTACCCGTGCTGACGTCAGATCCGTCTCCAACTGCTAGCACGAGCACACTATACCCACTTGTTCTGAGTCCATCTGTCTACACTAAGGAAAACGAGATTATCAGGTAAGTAATCTCAACATTTTTCCCTATATGCAACACCTTGCACTTGTCCACATTAAATTTCATCTGCCATTTGGATGCCCAATCTTCCAGTCTTGCAAGGTCCTCCTGTAATATATCACCATCTGCTTGTGATTTAACTACTCTGAATAATTTTGTATTGTCCGCAAATTTGATAACCTCACTCATCGTATTCCTTTCCAGATCATTTATATATATATATTGAAAAGCACCGGTCCACGTACAGATCCCTGAGGCACTCCACTGTTTACCCTTTTCCACTGAGAAAATTGACCATTTAATCCTACTCTCTGTTTCCTGTCTTTTAACCAGTTTGTAATCCACAAAAGGATATCACCTCCTTTCCCATGACTTTTTAGTTTTCTTAGAAGCCTCTCATGAGGGACTTTGCCAAACGCCTTCTGAAAATCCAAATACACTAGTTTAGTTTAGTTTATTGTTGTTTATATACCGATGAATCAGACTAACCATCACACCAGTTTACAAGATAAGGATACGGGAAATACAATAATTCATAAAAGAGTAACAGCTAAAAACTACACAGAATAAGAAATAAATTAGCTGTTAAAAACGAAATAATATAGACTTCAACTTAAAACATCAGAAAATTAACTATAAAATATATACAACGATTTAAAACTAAAATAAAATATTGGTAGCCTTTACAGTAAAGTGGAAAAATATCATGCTGTTTCTGTTCAATTATTGCGTCTCGAGGTTGTATTAATGCTTTTATCTGAATTTTCATACTCCATAAATGCACACTTAAATAGCCATGTCTTTAGGTTTGATTTAAATTGTTTATCTGTAGTCAGTCTCAAATATGTTGGAAAGGAGTTCCAAAGCTTTGTTCCTGCAACAGATAAAGCACGCTCTCTTACATTGCTTAATCTGGCGGATCTGATAGTAGGGACTGACAAGAGACCTTTGTCAGCCGATCGTAAATTCCTCTGTGGTATGTGAAGTCTTATTGACGTGTTGAGCCATTCTGTGTGGTCTCCATGAATGACATTGTGAATTATACATGCAACCTTATATTGAATACGGTTTTGGATAGGGAGCCAATGTAAACTGATCAGAATTGGAGAAATATGGTCCCTCTTTTTTGAACCAGTCAAAACTCGTGCCGCGGCATTCTGTAAAACCTGGAGCGGACGAATACTGGACATTGGCAGACCCAAGTAACAGTGAATTACAATAGTCTAAGTCTACAAATGCCTCAATAATATCAGAAAGGATTTCCACTTTGAGAAGGCTAGAATCTATTGAGAATCATGTGAGACATTTAAACCTGAGATTTCTGAACTTTCCGATTATAATGGGGGAAATCCCTCTACTAACATTTAAGAAATATATCTCTGAAGCCTTGAAAATTCCCCAACAGGAGATACCACCGGTTAAAAAGATATTTTTTCTCCCGAAAAGAACAAGCACTCCCTTAACAGTTCCACAACAAGGGTCAGGTTTCCAGAACCTGACCGATTACCTGGAAAATTCTAACATAGAAATAATAGACCGTGCTGTTCTGTTTGTTTCTTTCTATGAAGAAAGTGATGTCTCCAAGATAATGAGAAATTACTTTAAAAATATTTCTACATTATTCTGAGGTGGACTCATCCGTGTATACCCGGATTTGGCAAAATCTACGCAGCAGCGCAGAAAAGATTTTCTTCAGATGAGACCTGAGACTATAGCACTGGGGGCTAGCATCAAATTGAGGTACCCCTGTAAGTTCATTATCAAACTGGCCAGGAACATATGTATCTTCTTTTTACCAGATCAACTGAAGGCTTTTCTGTCTGGTAGGAGACCACCCGATGAGAATTTGGGACAATAGAAAATTTGGGTGCGAAGCAGGGTATAAGTTGTGATTGATGTCGTGTGCACTCCTTATATTTCCTTTCTCTCCATTATTTCCTAAGTATTAAGAGAGTTGATATTGGATATTTCTATTGTATTTTGGAAATTCAATTTTGTTTCCTAAAGGTCTCTGTAATTTCTGATACAAATGTTTTGTTTGTATATTGTTTAAAAGATGATAAATAAAGAATTAAAAAAAAAAAATAACCGTCTTTCAGTTTTGTTGAAATATGTTTTTTAAGAGAAAATTCGGTGTCTATAACACCGAGATCATGTATGTTACGGCTATGGCTGCAGTGCAACCGCCTCAACACCAGGGGTCCCTCTAGTGCTGGCTCTCCTGACAGGCCCAGTCCATCTCCCCTGTCCACTCTATGTTCTGGGCTGTCCCTTATAACCCTGCCTGACAGTTCCCTCGGTGCTTCGGCATCGAGCTCGCCTGGGCTCCCTGCTCTAGCCTTCCTTCCCTGCTTGCTGTGCGTTTGGTCCCAGGACCTTGCCTTGCGCGGCCTTCTGGCCTTATTCCTTACCTTGCCTTGCGCGGCCTTCGGGCCTTATTCATTCCTTGCTTTGCCTTGCCTTGCGCGGCCTTCTGCCTTGCCTTGCTCTGGGTGTACCTTTGGGCCTGCTACCTTGTACTGTGTGTGGCCTACGGGCCTTCTGTGTGTGTGTGTGGCCTACGGGCCTTCTGACCTGCCTTGCCCTGCTTACGGTGTGTGGCCTACGGGCCTTCTGTTTGTGTGTGTGGCCTACGGGCCTTCTGACCTGCCTTACCCTGCTTACTGTGTGTGGCCTACGGGCCTTCTGACCTGCCTTGCCCTGCTTACTGTGTGTGGCCTACGGGCCTTCTGTGTGTGTGTGTGGCCTACGGGCCTTCTGACCTGCCTTGCCCTGCTTACTGTGTGTGGCCTACGGGCCTTCTGACCTGCCTTGCCCTGCTTACTGTGTGTGGCCTACGGGCCTTCTGTGTGTGTGTGTGTGGCCTACGGGCCTTCTGACCTGCCTTGCTCTGCTTACTGTGTGTGGCCTACGGGCCTTCTGTGTGTGTGTGGCCTACGGGCCTTCTGACCTGCCTTGCCCTGACCCAGCCTGGACCCAGACACTGCTAATTGCCGCCTGCCCTGACCCAGCCTGGACCCAGACACTGCTACTTGCCGCCTGCCCTGACCCAGCCTGGACCCAGACACTGTTTCTAGCCATTCCTGTCTCTCTCCACCTGGAGCCACCCTTCTGGGTGGTGGTCACGACTCCTGACCGGAGCCCATTCGTAACAACGTACCTTAAAACATGGATTTATTTTTACATTACCAGAGAAATTCAGTAATGGAATATTGCTAAGATGACATTTATATTCAAGCAGTAAGATTTCTGTTTTATCAGTATTTAGAACTAACCTTAATTGTTGGAGTAGTTTTTTTATTTCTGAAATATACATTTTTATAAGTTCTAAGGCATCTTCTATGGTATTATCAATCGGGACCAAAAATTGTATGTCGTCTGCATACACATAAAATTTCAAACCTAGACCGTTTAAAAAATGGCAAATGGGTAAAACATATACATTAAAAAGAGTTGCAGATAAGGTTGATCCTTGAGGAACGCCTGTTATTAAAGGCACTTTTTCTGAGATAGCGGTATTAATTTTTACTTGGTATGACCTATTGCTAAGGAAAGAGGAAAACCAGTCAAAGACTATACCACTTATTCTGATTTCTGATAGTCGTTTAAATAAAATAGGATGATCTACCGTATCAAATGCGGACGATAAGTCTAATAAAACCAGGAAGTAACTTTTTCCAGCATCGAAACCTCTTAAAACAGAATCCATCAATGCAATAAGAAGTATTTCGGTGTTAAAAATTTTTCTAAAACCGTATTGGTTTGGGAATAAAATATTATTGGTTTCCAAATAAGCATCTAATTGTTTTTGTGTTACCTTTTCTAAAACTTTTGCTAAAAAGGGTAAAATGGAAATAGGCCTATAGTTACTCAGTTGAGTGTTATCTAACCTTGGTTTTTTTAATATTGGTCTGACTATGGCATTTTTCAGTATTTCAGGTACTGTGCCTTCGTTCAATGAGGCATTCACTATGTTAGTGATAATTGGGGCAATGATGTCAGCAATAGTTTTAAGAGATGTTACTTGAATGGGATCTAGGGAATGCTTAGCATGTTTATGAACCCCTTGAAAAAATGAAGCAGATTTGTTAGGCAAGACTTCCCTTGGGTAAGTCCATGTTGACTGTGTTCCATTAAATCATGTCTTTCTATATGTTCTACGATTTTGATCTTGAGAATAGTTTCCACTATTTTTCCCGGCACTGAATTCAGGCTCACTGGTCTATAGTTACCGGATCGCCCCGGAGCCTTTTTTTAAATATTGGGGTTACATTGGCCACCCTCCAGTCTTCAGGTACAATGGATGATTTTAATGATAGGTTACCAATTTTATCTAATAGATCAGAAATTTCATTTTTGAGTTCCTTCAGTACCCTAGGATGCATACCATCCGGTCCAGGTGATTTGCTACTCTTTAGTTTGTCAATCTGAACTACTACATCTTCCAGGTTCACAGTGATTTCATTCAGTTCGTCTGACTCATCAACCCTGAAAACCATCTCCGGAACTGGTATCTCCCCAACATCCTCATTAGTAAACATGAAAGCAAAGAATTCATTTAGTCATTCTGCAATGGCCTTATCTTCCCTAAGAGCCCCTTTAACCCCTCTGTCATCTAATGGTCCAACTGATTCCCTCACAGGTTTCTTGCTTCGGATATATTTTAAAAAGTTTTTATTTTGAGTTTTTGCCTCTATGGCCAACTTCATTTAAATTTTCTCTTAGCCTGTCTTATCAATGTCTTATATTTAACTTGCCAATGTTTATGCATTATCCTATTTTCTTCAGATGGATCCTTCTTCCAATTTTTGAAGGATGTTTTTTGGCTAAAATAGCCTCTTTCATCTCACCTTTTAACCATCACAGTAATCGTTTTGCCTTCCTTCCACCTTTCTTAATGTGTTGAATACATATGGACTGCGCCTCAAGGATTGTATTTTTAAACAATGACCATGCCTGTTGAACACTTTTAACCTTTGCAGCTGCATCTTTCAGTTTTTTTCTAACTATTTTCCTCATTTTATCAAAGTTTCCCTTTTGAAAGTTTAGTGTTAGAGCTGAAGATTTACTTATTGTCCCCCTTCCAGTTATTAGTTTAATTTTTTTTTTTTTAATTTTTTATTTATTGCTTTTTAAGATACATCCAAGTATTTACTTGTTAAGGAAATATTTGGGTACAATTAAGGTAATTCACACAAAATGAAAATTATTCATTGTCTAATTCAATTTAACTACATTGTACTCAATTAATAAAGGAAACATGGGAGAGCTGGTAACGAGGAGCATTATACAAAGAAATAATAAACTATAAACTATTGTAACGCCCTGATTACCTCCACCTTATGTATTCACATACACCTAAACAGTAAGTTTAAGTGGGGTTGGTGCGAGAGTCGAGAAAGGACCTTAACTGGGAAGGTTCTAGAAAGATATATCTCTGTTCCCCACTCTTAACATGACACTTACAGGGAAATTGTAACTTAAAAGTTCCTCCCAACTGGAGGACTTCCGGTCTCATATTAAGAAATAATTTTCTGCTCTGTTGTGTCTGTTTAACTAGATCTGGGTAGCACCATATCTTTTGCCCAAAGAATAAAATATGATTATTACTAAAAAAATGTTTAAAGACATTGTTCTTATCCATTAAAAAAGCAAAAGAAACTAATAATGGTCTCCTATAAGAAACCACCATCTCTTGTGAGGATTCCAAAAGGGCTGTTATATCTGGCAAAGGTATATCTTTCACATTGCTTTGATTAGGATTAGAATCAACAGGAAACAGGTAATAGGCTTTGGTAATTACAGGCTTAATTTCATCTGGAATTTTCAATACTATTAGTTTAAATTTGATAATGTTATGATCACTGTTGCCAAGTGGCCCCACCACCGTTACCTCTCTCACCAAATCCTGTGTTCCACTAAGAATTAAATCTAAAATAGCTCCCTCTCTTGTTGGTTCCTGAACCAATTGCTCCATGAAGCAGTCATTTATTACATCCAGAAACTTTGTCTCTTGCAAGTCCTGTTGTTTCATTTACCCAGTCAATATTGGGGTAATTGAAATCTCCCATTATTATTGCACCGCCAAATTGGTTCGCTTCCTTGATTTCTCTTAGCATTTCATCAACTGACCAGATTGTCCAGGTGGACGGTAGTATACTCCTATCACTATACTCTTACCCAACACACATGGGATTTCTACCCATATAGATTCTACTGAGCATTTAGTCTCTTGTATGATCTTTATCCTGTTGGACTCTATACCCTCCCGGACATAAAGTGCCACACCCCCACCAAGTTGATCCTCCCTATCAATGCGATATAATTTGTACCCTGATATTGCACTGTTCCATTGGTTATCCTCCTTCCACCAAGTCTCTGTGATGCCAATTATGTCAATATCATCATTTGCTGCTATACATTCTAACTGTCCATCTTATTTCTTAGGCTTCTGGCATTGGTATACAGACATTTCAAAGTGTGCTTTTTGTTTGTATTAACAATCTGCTTTTCAGTTGTTAGGGATAATTCAGAAATCATTAGCTTCGGTGATTTTTTACATATAGGCACATGGACTATGTTTGCTTTAAATGGAACCTCTCTGTTAGGATGCCCTGTCCGCAACACTCTTTAACATTTACCTCCTCCCAGTATGTCACCTACTCGCAGGACTTGGAATAATATACTACATATACACAGATGACATACAACTACTGTTACCCATTGTAAACACAATTGAAGAAACAATGAAACTGGCCAATATGTATCTTGAAATAATCAACTCCTAAACCAAATGAAACTAGTAATAAACATCGATAAAACTGAATTCTTACACCTAAAACGAAAAAATATACACCCTACACAAACTACAATCGCAATCAAAAATAATCAAACTGTAGTTAGCAATAAAAGTACAGAATCTAGGGGTAATAATTGACCCTGAGCTTAACATGAAACAACACATTTCACAGAAATTAAAAGGAGGTTACGCTAAACTAATGATCCTTAGAAGACTGAAACCCCTGCTAACGCTGAATAATTTTTGCACAGTTTTACAGGCAATGATATTCGCGAGCACAGACTACTGTAACTCTCTGCTATTAGGGCTACCTCAAGTTACCATTAGACCACTCCAAATATTGCAAAATTCCGCTGCTAGAATTTTGATAGGCAAAAAGAAGAGAGACCACATCACAGGTACACTTGCTGAGCTACACTGGCTTCCAATTGAACAAAGAATACAATATAAAGCATTGTGCATAATTCATAAATTAATCCATGATGAAAAAACCGACTGGCTTAACACAGCACTGCGCATACATGTGCCACACAGAAACCTGAGATCTGCTAATAAGGCTCTACTAACTATTCCTTCCGTTAAATCAGCACGCCTCACTCAGGTAAGGGAGAGAGCACTGTCACTGGCTGGACCTGTGCTATGGAACTCCATGCCACTCGAAATAAGGCTGCAGAGAAATTTGAAACTATTTAACACTAGTCTGAAAACCTGGCTTTTTAAACAAGCTTTTTATAAAGACAAAGAGA